>NC_060228.1:601044-1206236 GCF_907164935.1 Osmia bicornis bicornis | reverse complement strand
CGGAAATTAATGCCTCGACCCAAACGACGACTAACTTAATTACCGGAAAAGCTGGTAATATGCTTAGGACGCGGCGCATAACGAGCCGCGCACGCCATTTAACTGGCCACGAAAGAGTTTTGCTTTTTTTCTCCTCGTCGGATAAATGCGTTTTCACGGTGTTCCACGTGAATTTTAACGTTGCGAACAAACTTCCAACAGATTTACGTTCTCACGTCTGCTCTCCTGGCGTTAATTGACGAAGTTACGGAATTTATTTCGCGACGGACTGACTTTCAATCGTTTCACCATCGAATTGCAGGCATTAAAAAAGCTTCGATCAAATCGATGTTGAATTGATTAGTCTAAAATTACTAGTATTGAATTTTCTGCCTTAAACGATTTTCTTGAGCGAGCGCATTAAGCATCCATTATTTCGAGGATCAATCGGCATGAATATCTTGCGGAGGCAACTCAGCCAGACGGTTTTCCACTGTCAGTAGTCGGTGGACAGCTTTGGTCAGACGGATTCGAGCACTGTTGAGCAGAGCGTTTAATAGTAGCTCCCTGTTCGTATCAGTAGTCTCTGATCAGCACTGAGCAGACACTGATGGACCGTAATCGGACAGCAGAGAAGGATGTATCCGAATCAGTTGGCCATTGCTCGTGCCACGGCAAACTGTTGCGCCTGCTGATCGCTATTGCATTGAGATTGAGAGAAGCTGCTTGGTTAGGGAGAAGAGCGCCAGGACGAACGTATTGTCAATTAGAGATTTACCTACAGACTCGATGAACTGTCAATGAACTCGATAGTTAAGAAAATTGCAAACTTTCATTTGAACGTACCTTGTTTATTTCATGTTACTATACTTCCTTGTCGCTAAAAACAATGAAGAATTAAAAAATAATTGAATTTTGCACGACAACAATAGTTACAACCAGTGTTTTATAGAATCGTAAACTGTTTAATGGTAGTTTTGGGATTTTTAACGATTGTGATTTTATTTTCTACCATCGTTCAATAGTAAACTTTCTCAATCGTGTTTATGTCTTGACTATTATCGATTAAGGCAATTCCATAACTTTTAAGCGCTTATGGAATGTTATTCGTGAACAAATAAAGATATTATCATTTGTAGGGAGAGAAAAATGTGTTTCCGTCTGGGGATCGTCTGGCCAGACCGTCAATGGGCCTGGCGACAGACGATCCCTGCCCCAGACGCCTATAACCCCGCTTTTCGAAAGTCCTACATATTTCAATCGCATACCAGGCGGACCGCCAGCGAGAACAGACTCAATCCCGCTGCCACCTGGCGGTCGCTGAACCGAGCTAAGGGCGTCCAGGGAGACTCACCGCCTTCCCCCTCCACTAAACGTCTACACATTCAATTAATCTCAATGTAATATTCGAAGTAAGATGGGGACATTTCCATAAATGATAATTTTTAGGTAAAATGGTTCGAACATACAGAAGAAAGACAGAGTTACAAAGCTAGACTGAAATCCGTTGAAGGAATTGTGCAAAAAAAGATGGGCTATCGTAAGTCTACCGTTTATCAAAAACTTTTGTAGCCACTTAATTTTCCGATCAACAGGAAGATGGATTCAATGTTTAGAATCTGAAGGTTGACCCAACACTGTACATGTGCCTACGTACGTGTGTTATGTAAATAGACGCGTCTGATCTTGTCTCGTACACGAGGAAAACGGAACATTGTCACTATGTTTACAATTATTTTTTTGTATTTTTTGTGTTGAGTTCGTAAAGTTTATGTCAACATATTCTGATAAATAAATGTTGACACTATATGTAACATTTTTTTTATAGACACAAGTTCAATAAATATAATATTGTAGAGCAATTTTTTTAGCATTCCCATCTTGCCCCACCTCTCCTACCTCCCAAAATTGAGTAATTCATTTTGACAAATTTAACAGAAATTTATCTCGCAGTCTGGTCGGTTAGTAAGTTACCGAACGGAAAGGAAAGTCGACATGGGAAGATCAGAAGTTGGAAATCCATGAAAATTCGGTCACGAGTAACTCGGAATCCTCGTAGTAAAAACGACAAGCCGGAAGCTGGCGAATTTTCTTCCGGTACGTGCGACGCTCGTGAAAGTTTATCGCGACTTCGAGAGACCGTTCCAACGAGCCAATACGTTGCTTCTCTTCGGCTTTCAATTCATTACTTGAACGCTCTCGCAAATTACCGACTACATTTACGTTACTTTCTCGATCTGCTGCTCACGTATTCTACCCGTGTTCGTGTATTTCAATCGAAACACGGAAACAAAACGTCTTTCAGCCTTTTGAATTTCCCACTCGAGGATTATAAACGATTTCCAATACATCGTTCGCACGAAATCCTACATTTTCAACTTACTACGCATCGTTTTGCGAGTTTGAAGAATAGCCAAGAACTTTTGACCGATCGGTAGCTGCTTGCTCTGCAGTCAGCAGCGGGTAGAAAACTCGTAAACCTACTAGAAATTGGTCAAAGAAGGGAAACGGAAGAGACAAAGAGAGAAGGTTGTACAACATAGGAAAAGCGGGCCGAGAAGGTTCTTCTGAAACGGACAAGCTATCGTCGTCACAGACGAAGGACGCATAACTCTGGTAACCTTGTGTGCTTCTGTAGGGTCGGTGCAGTTTGCAAGAAACCGAGGAAAACCGTGGAGAATCGAGAAAAAGAAGGGCCAGAAGAAGCGGAAGGGTAGGAGAAACGTTGTCGTTGCTAGACGATTCGAAAAGTTTCAGCGCCAGTCGCGACGCTCGTCTGGCAAGAAGGGAACTTTTCAACTTTATTCTTTACGAACACAACGGCCGTCTGCTTGAGCCTTAACCCTTTTGTCGCGGACACAGCGTACATACACGTCGACGTATGTAAGAATTAAGACAGTTGTTAAATGCGAGATGAACGTGGAAATCATTGGAGAATTTTAAAGCAGTTCCCTCCTTTTCCCCATTCTTCTTTCACGGTAGCTGCGCCACAAAGAACACGTTCCATGTGAATTATCATAATAAAAAACAATTAGAAGAAAAGATGTCTGTCGAGTGAAAAGCGTGTCTGTGTCTGCTCAAGCATTTGGCAGTCGAGGAGTAAAAGTACCGAAAGGGTTAAAATTCAAGGAAAACCCTTTTCGTCGAGCCACGAGCCTCTAATTCATAGTTCCAGTCGCAGGCCCTGTGGGAACGTGGCCAGGAACGGAGGTAAAGGCGGCAGCCAGCTGACGTTCCCTTTGAGAGCGAGTTAGGGCAAGTTGCCTCCAGCGATTCTGACAAAGTCCAATTGTGTCCGACGCGGGCGCGGGTCGTGGACGCGTCTTGTTAACGGGCAACGTTTAGTTTAGCTACTCCCAGACCCGTGGCTGCTGTTCTTTCGACATTAATTACACTTTGCCCGAGACATGAACTCGTTTACCGTTAAGACGGTCTCATTTACGAAACGTCTTGAAGAAATTATACATATCTCTTAGACTTTATTCGCTCATATCTGAAAATAAATAATACCTATTGTTGCGCCGGAGAGTGATGTTCGGAGAACTAATTATAAATTAACACAATACTAAATGACTTAAACGATATATTTAATGCAATAACAATTCGTTGGTTTGTATTCGACGACTTTTCTTCATTCAAATATCGCGCGGTCGTCCAAGCGACCCATAAACAACTGGTAATCCGTAACCGTGTGGTGAGAAAAAAAAACAACTTCTCGCCGGTAGTAACAATATTATTAAGGAGTTAGGCCACTCTAGAGCAAGAAAAAAATAGGCATATTTTGGGAATTTAAAAAAAAAAAGATGGAATAAATCCAAATTCTGTAAGCATGCCTTTATTTTACAACTAATAAACTTTAAAAATTAATTTTTGTATAGTGATTCAAGTCAAAATATAGACTCTGCAGTATTGCTTCGATGACGCCTCTTTCTTGTAGGGCTAAACGGCCGGACCAGCAGCTCTTGCAATTTTTAACTTAGGATAAAAAACCAAAATATTTTCGAGTATATATGAGAATAGTTACCGAACTACGTAGGATTCTTTTGATATCGCCAGAAAATTATTTATAACAAAAGAACTATGCAATATAATGAAAAAATCCTACGTAGTTTGGTAGAGAATTTAGTTTTGAAAATACTGTTAAATTTTCAAATCAATTGGTAATGATCTGTTTGACTTATGAGTCCGGCCAGTTTGAAAAATGCAGTTTCGAGAAAAATGCGTTTGAAGTCCTCATTAATAGGCGCAGCGGACCCGGAAGAGGCTGCGCCAGAATTCGAAATTCGAGTATGTACTTGAGAGATTTTTCCCATCCATCATTTTTAAGACATTAAGGCACCTTTTAAGCAAAAAAAAATGTTGATTTTTTCAAAATTCTACAGTGGCCTAACCCCTTAAGTACGATTTCTTGTATATCTAGTGAAATTTTAACAAATACCACGAGTGCAGGGTATATACTGAATTTGAACTCGCAGCGTAAATCAGTATCGCGGAAAGGGTTAAAGGAGCAACTTCGAACGAACCCTCGGGCGGTCGGTGGTGAAATTCGAAAAGTTGGAGGAAACTTTCGAGATCGTTCGTCTAGCAAGCTTCGCTTGGAAATGGAGCCGGAGTTAGCGAGAGGCAGGGGCGGCTGGACTGGGGGTGGGTTCGGTTGATTCGCGCTCTAAATTTTAATTCGGAACGGAAAATTTATGCGCTCGCGCAGCTCACTGTCCCCAAGCGAACAGTTCGATTGCTCCGCGGCGAGTTCCGTGCCGGAAATCAGATAAATTCGAAGCACTTTGCAGCGGCAAATTAAATGAAACGGGATTTTATGGGAAACGGCTGCGATTGTTATTCAGCTCGAGAACACGCCATGAGAAATTCGAGTTTCTCGCCGTTTGCTACGATCGGAAAATCCTAAGCTGATTTTCTTTCTCTCCGCGCTTCCAACACCTCCCCTTTTTTCTCTCTTGTACATTCGTTACGCGTGCCGCTGCCAGAATAACGCGCTTATTAAAGAAACAGTGAGAAAAAAAAAAACGTATAATTTAACCATCCCTCGACTAGAGCCGTTTCGTGAAATTAAACTTTCCTCGTGGTTTGTCTTTCTGCTACTTCGCGCGCTGGAATAATTGAAGCTTTTCTTCTTTTAATTCTCTTTTTCGGTCAGATATTCACTCGGTTGAACTTATACGAAATGATGTATTAACACATTGACGGCTGCACATTTTCCCAAAATTTCATAAGATGAAATTAAAATGATATAAATCATTTAGACTAGCGAGTTAAAAATGTTTACGAATTAGGGTTTTTGATCAGGGAGAGCTGAGTCGCATTCAACGAGGACGTCTAGCAACGATAACAACATTCGAGCATGCTCTCCCCACGGCAAATTGGGATCCATTAAGTGTTTCGTTGGATTACGTAATGGGAATTGTCCATGGGGGGTGGTGGTCTGGCGGTGGCTCATTGTTCTCTAAGAATGCCTCGACGAGTGCGCGTAATTCAAGCTCGAGCAGAAGTGAATTATGCACGACACGCACTTTGAAGCATTGGTCCGTGGTATACCCTCGAGTATAATCTGTTGTACTTAAATGTTTCAACGAATCTGCATACGGTGGCGCGAGCACAAAGGGACTTGTTTGCTTGAAAAACGTGCAACAATTGAAACTTTTATTTTCATTGAAAAACGTTGCTTTTTGTAAGCAATGTAACAAACTTCAAACTAATTTCGAGATTGTATCAAATAATACCGATTCGTTCCCGGAATGTCAACCATTTCTTCTAAACGTTGCGTTTGCGACACTACGGAAAAGAACAATGTACTTACTCGCGAGCCTCGACAAACAATACAAAATTGCAATTATCTTCATTGAAAGGGCCGTTTCAAGTAGGACGTCAGATTTTTCGAACCACCTTGTACAACTAACCAGGACTCTTTTCTTCTTCCGTTCTGGCGGATAGTCCGTAGCGGGTTCTCTTAAGACAAAGGACGTCTTAATTGCCCAGGAACCGTCCGAGTGGAAAGCATTTATAAGAAATTAGTCAAGGAGGAAGAGGCTGAATCCTCTTAGAGGGATATAGATATCGTATATTGAAGAGAAAAGTGGACACAGACTACAGACAGCCGGCAGTAAGAATCGAAGAGGTAGAGAGCCAGGGTAATTGAAAATACCGTCTCATTACCGAATGGAAATTTGAAGAAATTGCGGACAATATCCGCAGTCTTCTTCTTCGATTCGTTGGCAAAGCATTTCAATCTCTTCGATAAATATCCCGTATAATCTTACCGATAGAATAAACTTTACCGATTTATAGAATATTATAAGATAGTGTTTAGAGCAGTGTTTCCCAACGTGGGGCCCGCGCCCCACAGGGGGGCAATTCGAAAATGGACTCGTCTAGAGTTTAAGTTAACCGTATGGCGACTCTCAGACGCTACTCGAGCTGGGTAAACGTCCATAATTACTAATAATTAAAATAATATAGAAAAATCTAAAAAATATAGAAAATTTACTTACTGTGTTTCCTCAACAATTTCCTAGTGATTTCTCCCTAATACCTATCATTTAAGTTTCTTCAGTGAATAATTCAATTTTTGAATATTAAAAATTATGTTTACGTTATATAGGGGGCATAAGAATTTTAGAAAGGCTTAATGGGGCATGGCACAAAAAGAGTTGGGAAACACTGGTTTAAAGAATAGCGAAGGTCTGGACGAAACTTCCTTTTATTTCCATTTTCTTCCTTCTCTTTCTCAATTTAATTTCCATTCATTAATCGTATCCGCTTTAAAATCTTCGATACGTTTTCGACCATAATTTTCTCCATATTTCTGTATTTTGTGCATTTGTTTCATGATATCTGATATTTCAGCGCCAATTAACAAATTAAATTCTGTTTCCTCAAATTTCTATTGCATCGCCTTCGCGCGATACCCTGCCGGCATCGTATCCGACAGGCTATAGGCAAGTGAAAAAAGCGTGGGTCGGATCGATGGAACGTTTCAATTATCGAGCACGTCCATTAACGATGGTGGTCGTTGTTTGCAGCCGGCGATCTCGTAAGTGGCGTGCGGTGGAAAGGTCTGCCGACGACGCAGCTTGCTATCGCGAACGTTATTCGGCCAGGGAGAAGCTCGTAGGAAACCGAAAAAGGAAAAAGCTGGCGAAGAGAAGAAGAAAGGGGTGGAACGGCTGGCGAAGAGGGTGGAAACAGTTTCGCGGTTGTACGACGAAACGCAACGAAGCGAAATTAAAGTGTGACTTGTTACGTGGCCGAGGGCTAGGCAGCACGTGTGGGCTAGCGGAGGCTTTCGGATGAGAGGACGCGTAACTTATATTATAGTCAGTACAACCCGAGCAATTAGATTGTATTGTTGTGGGAACTGTCACTAGTTTCGCTGGGTTTGAAGAAGAATGCTAATGTGGATTTAACACAGTAATGTAGGAGAGGAAAAGGAGGCGTTTCGTCTCCGGGGATCGTCTGTCAGACTCGTCAGTGGGGCTGACAACAGACGATCCCTGCCCCAGACACCTATCGTACCGCTATTCGGAACTTATATGTATACAGGGTGATCCTCTCGCAGTCGGACACAAAGGAACTGGCGACAATGAACCCATTGATCGCACCACGAAGACACACAGAGTCGTCTCGGCCCGGGTAGGTCCCCGCTGGCACGTGACAATGCGGACCTCGTTATGGTGCGGTCAAGAGGTTCATTATCGCCAGTGTTCCTTTGTGTCCGGCTGCGAGAGAATCACCCTATATATTCGAACGGCATGCCGGGCGAACGCTTGCGAGCGAACACCGATCATCTCGCCGCCACCTAGCGGTCCCCGGCCCAAATTCAAGGCGTCCGGGGAGACGAAACCTTCTCCCCTCCACAAAAATCCCTACAGTAATGTATATATTTTACAATCTCAGGCTATTACAGCTGTTCTTGTCGCGAATATAGGTGTGTAATGTGTATATTACCTATTTCCGCTGGTGCTCGGTTTTGACGCACTGGCAATGGGGGGTGTTGTGCGTGGTTGATTAGAATGTCAAATAGAAACACAGACTCGCGGATTTTATAAGATTAAACTTTGCTCGAAGGGGACTTCAACCCGATCTCGCTAAGCAGCAACCAGCTCACGATCGTACACGACGTGCTCAACACTAGATGAATTTTGGTATTGCCCTCGATCGTTGGTACGAACGGATTTATATACTAGTTAGAAAACGGGTAATCTGGTTACTATTTACATGATAGGGCTGGGCCCAACTGTTTCGGTGACGGTTTAGAGTGGTTGCAACTGTTATGTGATTACGGTGGACCCATTGCTTTCCGTAAATATTTGGTTCTGTTATCGCTGGGCCTTCTGTTTATTTCAAGAGCAAATGGCCTGATTGCCTGAGAGTTTTCCTTTCTAGATGTTAAAGGTTTATTTAAAGGGAGCCATGTTTGATAAAACGATCTACCTACGCGACAGACTATTTTCCAATAGCGAAATTCGTTTAGATTAAAGTTAAGAACCGATGATTTTGAAAACAATTTTAGTCCATTGTTTAAAAGTCATGCCTCGACGTTTCGTCCCTCGCTATTGTACACGGACCATGGCGTAACGGCGTGTTTCCAATGGAATTTCCCACCCGTGCGTCGACGGTTTTTCTCCTTTTTTTTTTGCCCCCTGCCCCGTTGCCGGTGGCACTCGTGGCGTGCGAAATAATTTTCCGCGTCTGTCGAGTTCTTTTTCGCGTTCGCGACTTTTAATCGCGGCAAGTGTGCGAGAGGATGCATGTCGCAACCAGTTCTCCCACCGGAGATTATCGTCAGAAAGCCGCGGGGCCTGGGCGATACGTCGTCGCGTTATAACGACGCTTTTCCGCTCGGACGATCGTTAAAAGAGGACGCTGTTGTGCGTCCCTGAACGGTAAAACGATCGTTCCCTTGGATAAGTACGTATACGGGGTTGGTTATCGTGGCCGTAGCTCGTTCGTGGCTCATTAAACGGTGCCGCGAGATTTTTCCCTCGGGCCAACTCTAGTCGACCGATCTCGACCCGATATTAACCCGCGAGCTATTATCTATCGCGCGATATTCCTACCTTTGACGACGACGCGACGCTCTATTTGGTCAACCGACACCCTCTTTTTTTTACTTTTTTTTTTTTCACCTCTCGCTTCAATGATTCTGTCCGATTGCGTGAACATACGATGTGTGGTTGCCGATAGAAATTGAATTATTTTGCTTTTCAATATACGAGTTATGGTATACCATAAACCTTTGTTCCCAGTGGACGAAGCATGTAACTGGACCCGCTTCGTCAACTTTTTAAGTAATAACTTTAGGGAAAATTGATATAGATTCGCGGATCTCTATTGATCGCGCATAAACACAGAGGTTCTAGCTTGAAGCAATTTCAGGATCACATCACTACTCGATGAAAAAACATTGGAAAACATGGTAGCACGAATTACGCACGAACTGCCAACAACGCCAATCGGATTTGGAATCCGAGACTCGAGGCAGTTAATAATTATCGGCCGGCAGAACGAACGCACGGAACGTCGGCTATCGATCGTATGGTTCCCTCGTTAATTGCTCGCCAATGCCATCCATAATCCCGGCGAACGTAACAGGTAATTGTATCGCGTTCAAGTACCGATAAATAAATATTACGTAACGAGCTGCAAACTCGCGATCCCCTGTTAAGATTAACGACGGCCGGCCGAAAAAACGATCGGCAACCACGCAAAGCGAGATTCAACGATAACGCACCCCCTCGAAAAACCTCCTGGAAACATTGTTGCACGACAAATATTGCGCGACTAAATGATATCGATGACCGATACGTACCGATTTATCCGCTAATGACCAATAAATATTGAACGTCTAGTCGGTTTCCTCATCCCACCTACGAATTTGACGTTTACGAGTCTCTCTGTGCGATCGTTCGTATACAAACTTTGATACGAAAAATTGTGTTTTTTTTTTTACAACGCCAGTTGGTAAATCTTCGGCGGTTATAGGTTAACCCCGATGGTATTCGCGGCAACCCTCTCGTGTTTCAAAGGAGCCTGACGAGTTCGCGATATTGTATCGTTGTTTGGTATAAAAAAAATGACTGCTTGGTCAATATTAACACCTTTAATTTAATATACATATATTCGTATCGTTCGGAGAGCGTTGCAGATACGTGGAAGCAACGCGTGGAGACAAAGGCGCAATGACGTGATAATGGCGTCGAATGTGGTCGAATGGCGATGCAACCGTCTTCAGGGCACCGGATCGGTTGCCGCGCGGTGATTGGCTCCCAGCTAGGGAACCCGGAAAGCCAACGTGTGAAAAAAATAATATATCGCTCGAGCGATCGAACGTGACATCAAAATCCGGAAATCCTTACATTATAGAACATTATATCGCAACGTTCAGATTTCTAAGCCGTGTACGATTTCGTTCTTGCCGGAGTTTCAAGGAGGAAGGAATGCAGAATTAAAGCCGTGGCTCGTAAAAATAATCCAGAATCCTGGGCGAGAGGTTTGCCTGGCAGGGTGCGCGGCTACTTTCCCATTCAACGGAATGTATGCATGAGGGCTCAGGTGGTGCCAAGGCATTCCAGCCTTGGCTCGTGTATCGTCTCGGTTAAATTTATAATCTAATTTCTTGGCAAAGTTCCTGTGTCAAGCTCTCCATCCTATTCGTTTGTTACTTCGTATCTACGTAATCGAGCTAATCGCGTCGCAACGAATCAACAGAGCCGGAAACGTTGTTTCACGAGCCGATTGTTTGCCTCGTGCACCAATCGTCGAAATTATATCCCGACCAGCCAATAATCACCGTCGTTGTTCCATGTTCCACGATGAAACACACCACCGGAGGCAACTGCATTTTCGACCTGGTCCCGTGTGCTGCATCAACCCAATTCCACCCCAATTCCACCCCCTGCTGGCTCCATAATGTGCGGTCGCTTTATTGACACAGACATTCCGATTATTACCGACAGGACGTACCATCGCGTAGGCTCTCGGTACGCTCGTATTCTTGCGGTACCAGATCGTAAATCCCGGTTCCCGGTACCCGCTGAAATCCTGTCCTCCGGCGATATGCCTCGTTTCGATCGATCTCTTCGTTGGACGTTCGTTTTTAATATCCTCACCGGGGTAACGCGATTTTTACGCGATTTCTCCGAGATGAAAGCTTTCACCAAGAGATTAGTTTTAAATGAAATTTCGGCTGCTAGATACGGGAATAGGAAACGCGAACAGCATTAAATAATACTTTACAGCTATATTAGATGAAATTAAAGGATTAAGAATTCTATGGATTTTTAGACTTGGACTTTGCTTCGTAATCGCTATACTTTATTCAATTAACAGCGACTCGCGCGACCATCTTCCAACCGTTTCGTTCTTACTGGCACTCGAGCGGGAATAAAAGTTAATTACCATAATTAGGAAGCCTTTTGTGAGCGCCGGTTAAACGAACCGTGCATCGGATATTGAATCGCAGATTTTCAGTTATTAAACCGGTCGCGTCCCCTTGGCAAGAGGATGCGGTAAATATTTCGAGGATTATTATTCGAGCGAGTGAGTGCACGCAATATTTATCAGTAATTAGGGTCTGCGTCGCGTTCGCATCGCGTCGCGTCGCATCGGTAGATTCGTGTGCGAGGATATCGGTTAATCGGTCCGTGATCGTCCACCCGATTCTCTTTTGATCACCTGCGGGACAAATACCGAGTCATTATCGTCGTACGCGCAATGGAAAGCCCGTTTAGTCCTTAATTTATGCTGTTTGTTGTAACTCGTGGATCGCGTTGCAACGACGGATTCATGAGGTGATTTCAATACCGATCACGGCTGATCGCCACCAGGCTAATATTCTTAACCATCGTTATTACATTTTAAATCACAAAAAAAGCTGATTAACAAAACGCAAATGATTGAATCCGTTTGCAGAGCGAATTGGAAAAGCCGGGAACACAACAGAGAGGCGAGGAAAAGCGTAATTGGTATAATAAGAGAAAAAGTGGGGATGAAATGGAATCGAAGTGGGGAGTAATTTGAACGACACGCGATAGCGCGATCAATCACGGCGATAATGGGGACAACGGGAATGGAGAGGTGGCGAGAGGAGGCGAGAGGAGCAAGCAAATCGGTCACGAAACGTCGAGAGTTTTGAATCTGGTTGACGCAAAAGTGGCCGGTAATTGAGAAATTTCGAATTTCACGCGTCGTATGCGGGCCAGCTCGACGACGCGACGCATCGCGATTAATTAATTAAGACGTATTGAAGAGCGGACGGGAGGGTGGAATGGAGGGTGGCAACGCTCGATCGAGTTGGCTGTACTCGCTCGAGCGTGTACACGCGTCGAACAACTCGATTCGCCGAGTGTTTACAGCGGCGGTTTCCGCACGTCTGCCAGATTATCTTACGATTAGTTTGCAGTTACGAACACGAACTTCAAACCCAGACTCGAATCAATTTCGCTCTCCTATCCGGTGAATACGTTCGTCCTCGCTCCGCCTGCTACCGTCTACCGTACGCGTCTGATTCTCGGGATAATGGAACGGATAATTTGATTCTCTGTTTTCCCTCGCTTCGAACCTTGTAACGAGCCATTCACCTCCTCTCGTACGAGCAAAAACTATCCTTGCAATACCATTAGAGGCTTCCACCTTTAACCCTTTACTCTCTGCTCTTGTTTTCTCAATTGTCTGCTTTTTAAAATTACGTTTTATCAACTGCATTATAATCCTTATAATTTTATCAAATTAAATCCTAATTAATCGTTGCACCCTTATACACAGGATGAAATAGCTCGGAGTCGATGAATTAGGCCAGTTGGAGTGTACGATTCGAAGAAAACGAAGCATCACGAGGAGCAGAAGAGCATATTCCGAGAATTGACCGCAATATCTGTTCGTCTCGCTCGAATTCGCGCCAATTTGCCGAGAAATTCCGAAACTCGGAATATTAACGAACAGAGGCGAGAACTGGGGACGCGGTTGCATTGGTGCGTTTCAGAATGGGCAAAGGGTCGGTGAAGACCGGCAGCAGAACGAAAGTTTCCTCTCGTAGTCGCCGTCGTAGTCGTCGTCGTTGTCGTTATCGTCGCATTGCGATAATTTCGAGCGGGGTGGTAATGCTTTTAAATGCGGGTCAATATTGAGTCAGCCGGAATTGGCGTAATGCGCTGATTATTGTCGGCACCGGGTCGGTTTGGCACGGAACGCTGGTATTTTGTACGTAATGTCTATTAAATATTAATTCACCGAGCTCGCGGCTTCTGACAACGGTCTGCCTCCAAACTAACGATCCACGTCCATCCGCAAACACGGCCGCGCAAACAACGACCACAATAATCGATCGAAATTAGCTGCATAATAATCGATAATGGACAATGACCATCGTAATCGCGATTCAATATTCCTTTCTACTCCTAGAACCCGATATTTGTGCAAAAAAATAAATAGTCCTATTTATGCGAGTTTCAAAATTAATAATTAACGAACCGATTGACTCGAAATTTTCCACACAGATATCGTAACGTCTGGATTTTCTGAAATTGTGTCACTGTAAACGTTCACGACGACGAAAGCGTCGTTCAATCGGATTTTCACGCTGCTCGAGCCAATGAAACTCAACGATCTGCTTGAAAAGGTTCGAGCCAATCGTAGCCGCACGAGATCTCGGATACCTATCTAGTCCACCGGCAAAGAATTCGAATCTACCACAGTGCCTGAAGAAACGTCGTATCTCGACGAGAAAGTTTGCCCTCTTATTGAATTACCGTACGGACAAGGCTTCTGTTTGTACAGTAAAAAAGGACACCACCCTCGTCGAGGTATACGCTGTGATTCTAGGACGTTCACCCTTCGCGAAACACAGAAGACGTAAATGAAAACTGACCAACGCGATTAATAGCTTATCGATCGAAAGCTAATTAACTTATCTTTTAACCCTTATAATGCTATAGACGCTCGTACGCATCCAATTAATTAACTAATTAATTAATGGCAATAACAGAACGCAATAACATAAATATGTATATTGAAATTTCGAGTGGATATCAAATTGATTAAATTGTGTTATTTCGAGAGCGTGCTAATCCTACGTATTTTAAATTGTAAAGAAAAGGTCATCTCCATTTGTGCGCTGAAAAACAGCAGGTGAGAAAAATTCATTAGAAGAGTAAGAGAGAGTCGATATAGGAGGGGACGAAAAGCTGTATAGACAAGAGGGAAGTTTTCTTAGAAAATTGGAGCGCAACGAAGGAAAAACGGGAGGGCAGACCGTGTATTCTCTGGTTCGAGCCACGGTCGGAAACTTCGACGCGGGGTCATGAATGATTCAAACGGCCGCAAGATCGAATAAACGTAAAATACGTACAGCCTTCCTTCCTGTCTCGGAGCTACACGATTTACAATTCGTCGGAACGTAACTGTTCCCCGTCGTTGGAAAAATATATTCCTTGTTCAACAAAACGCGACTTTACAAACCTACCAAGGGCCTTGATTTTCGCGCAATCGTATCGCGACAAGTACATCCTCGAACGCGATTTGTTTGTCGATCCATTTATCGTGTTATTTGCTGTTTCCCTGAATAGTTCAACGAGGGTAGTCGACTGAAAATCCGAGTTGTTTCTATGCGTTTTCGAGATCGTAAAACACTAGGTTGTAGCGTCAGATTGCCCCCCTCTCTCTCTCTGTTCATACAAAGTTTACATCTAGTGACCGAATAGAGCTTCGACGAGTCTTTTACGGGTACCGGCAAATTGCCACCCCCGAGCGATGTCTCCCGCGGTAGTTAAAATCTTCACACGCGTTTATTGCCCGTGGAAATAACCCTCAACGTCCACGAAAAGTTCTGCCAAATTCGCGAAAAACTTGGCGACGTCGTATTTTAACAGACTATATGAATCGCGACAAAAAGGGTCTAAAGATCGTTACATTTTCCAATATCCTTTTGAGGGAAGCAAATGGTTCGATCGTGACTCGAGGAATTGTCAGGCACGCATCGAGGATCGCAACGAAATCATCGAATTGGTAGGCACGCGTGCAGCTTGTACATACGACACGTAGCGACAAATTTTAGCAGCTTAGGGGTAGAAATACGTGAGAAAGGGCGGAGAAACGGCAAAAACGTGGCACGGAAGCAGCGCGGCGCACAGCCGGCGTGCCGCAGCCGTCGACTGATTTATCGACTAACCTCGGCAAACCGAGTCGAGCCACGCTGCCACGTAGACTGCCGCGAGTGAATCCGGAAAAATGAAGAAAAACGAGGAAATCCTGACGGTCCGTTCCTCTCTTCCCTTCCTACCTCGTGCCGCATCGCGCCGACCGACTTCTGGCTCGGCTTAATCTCGCGAAATGCCTGGCCCTCGTCGCACCTCCGCTTCTACCGACAACTTTGCGAAATAGATTTTTAAACTGGCACCAGAATTAATTGTCTATTATAAAAACTTGTTTATGCCAGATAAAAACAGCTGTTTCAAAGAAGTATCCACGTTCTGAGGTTTGTTTTTGTATGTGAATGCGAGAGGAATGATTGGGTTGGCAATGGAGTGAATGTAGGCAGGAGTGTATGGTGATTGGCAGAAGCGAGTGACTGGCAGAAAAATCTTTTTGTAACTGTTCTTAATTAGATGTATTATATTCAAAACTGATGAAAGACTGGTGCCTTCCCCACACAAGTTTTATTCCATCGCGTCGCGCCTTGAAATGAATTGCAACAGATAATAGAAGACTGGATATACAGGTTAATCGCATATTTGGATTTATCAGACTGCAGAGATGTATATCTTCAAAAAATATGTTCGAATGAAAAATTTGATATGTTATCCGGCGCGTTCCACAAAGTTACAGACATTTATATTCGCTCCGTCGATAAATCAACAGGATACAATATCTGCTAGGGGCGCCGGGTTAATTGAACAATTAGCGAACGACGAAATCCGATATCGTCGAAAAATACGGGTCGCGAATAATATCATGTAAAAGGATAAATTCACGCGGAACGAAATGTGTCTCTAATAAAGCAAAGAAAGGGTTAAAGCTTCGATACTACCTAAAGTTACGGTCCGTCGAATCATAAATGTGCTACACTATTGACGCCACTGTATCGGGAAAACGACATTTTTGCCTCGATATCGAGTCTGCCAGACGTTCCGATACCCGGATGTAGGAGAAACGCAACATATTCCTGGCTATCCTACCAAAAAATTGTTTTGATATTCGTCACGCGTTTCAACCCCAAATTCTAAGCTATCTGTCGTTTTCATTTTTGAAATTCCGAGTATCCCTCTAGATATTTTAGGCTTTGAACAATCGAAAACACGACGCTCGCATATGTTTCAACAAATACTAAGCTAGAAAAGTAATAGGCGGTACAACTGTCGAGGACAACAGTTGATTCGAGCAGTTTGCAAAACAGGCGGCCGACATTTGCACGCAGCGTCGGAGATCTTCGTTTAGGAATCGCGGCTTTCAAGAGCGGGAAGAGCAGAGGAGACAAGGAGTCGTCGGCTGGAAGCAGGATGAAAGCAAGGGTAGGAGGAAAATCGTGCGCGGCGAGATGCTACAGACGTCAGAGTAAATGCAATTACCTTCCACCTATGTAGCCAAACTAAGTTAAACTTGTGACCGAGGCTTGGCCCAAACTGTTTGCATTATGTATCCGCGGTCCTGCTCTTATGTGCCACATGCTGCACGCCCGTTACACGCGCATCCCTTACCACACGGACATCCAAACTCAACCCCTTCTATTTTCTATAGGAACACCCCCTCCTAGATAGATACGAGTGCTCGCTTGTATAGCTTCTCCAGACGAAGACGTGTCGTGTACTGACACACACCTTAACCAACTGCAGTTGAGTCGTTCGCGTTATGCACACTCTCTTGCTCGAATAGCTGCTCGCTACGCGTACATACGTTCCAACGGCATCGACCAACAGGCAACGGGGTGGCATTCGATCGAGATGTAACACGTTCAGACGAAACTTTGGAAACTCTGTGCAACCGCCGTCAACTTTGGTCGACCGGGGCCCATCTCTGCCATCGCCATCCTTGCCAACCACCGTCCGACAAGATTTACCACTTAAACGAACCCTTCCGCCTTCCAATAATCCCTCGACTTTCCAAACCAGCCAAAGAATTTCCCTTGTATTAGCTTGCTTCGATCGATCTTCCGTTTATCCCTCGACAAAGCTTCCTTTTTCCAACTTGTCTTTTTATTATCTAGATATTGATTAGAGAATTGTCTATTAAATGTCTCGATGACATTTAGCGTGTTGAATCAGTAACGCGGACACGATATTCCAGGTCTGATCGAGCGGTACATCGCGAACTTCTGCAGCGGCATCGAAAGCAGAACGCGGCCAACAGGCACAAGCAGGGATGGCGCGACGCATCGTAATCCGTTATATTAGAGGACGCGTGCACGTACACGGCCGTCCATTCTGCGGTGCCGTGTAAACTGTCGGCCGATGACACACTGCCCTGTCAAATTCAGAGCTTGCACGAGCTCTGATGAAAAAAAAAAAAAAAAAAAAAAATCGGAGAACCGTGGAAACGATGCCGACCCGGTTGGCCAATTAAAAAGTCGAGAGAGACGGACGAGTCTCAACCACCATCGGGCTTGGTTCGTTCGAGGACAAAAACAACCCGACCATGTTTTCTCGTGGAATAAAGCTTTCTTTCGAGGTTTCCGGAAGGCTCGTTAATTCGACGCGCGTCAACGAAGCGAAGACGAACACTGTCACGGTTCAACTAATTGGACGAGTCTACGAATAATAAAAATATTTTGCATCGCAAAATCGATGTCAATTGTCGATTGTCTTTCGGCTCTGTTTACAGAAGTTCCATCGAATTTTTAGTACACGCTTGCGATTTATACCGAGAAAGGTACCATCGGCTTACGAAGAATGTTTGTCGTTTACCCTCGTCCACTCGTGCGAATAAACAAACGGAAGCTGACGTGTCTGGCAAAGTGTCAGCAGCTGGAATTTTCGAAAATTCCCTTCTTATGTTTGCAGTCGATATGAACTCGACTGTGAAACTGAATCATCTTGGAAACGAAATTCCATGGATCAATGGCGAGGAAAAGGAGGGCTCGAATTTGCTACAATGTCAAGCGAATTTATAAATAAATGGTTGTTAACGTAAGAACACGAGTTCGAAAAGTCGACGACGACCACGTTAGCGCGGCGTCGTTTTCTGTGGAACGTCGAACCGTAGAGTGCTCTCGTGAAGTTAAAAACGCGCAAAGTTAGAGCATCGTATCTACTCGTAACCCATCCACGGAGTCCCTGCACCAACACGCTAACGGATATACACCCGCGTTCAAAGATTTTTCATAGAATCAGATAAGTGATTCCCTCCTCTATACTTCCTCTTACCCGAAAGAAGTCACCCTTGCACGCGAGTGTACTCTAGTATAGCCACTTTTATCGACTCTCCGGTCCGAACGGAAACTCGACAAACTACAACTTTTCTATCCAATAAGTAACGTTCGCTTTTACGAGAACGGGCTCCCCTGCAATTATTACTTCCATTACCTGAACTGAGGGCAATTCGCAAATCACATCTCGATGCTAACCTTATTTCACGATAACTATTTTACTCAAAAGTTTCGAGTCTCGTATTTCCCTATTCAGTGTGTTTTCAAATGTAATAATTCTTACAAAAACCGAACTCTACGACGTTTCGAAAGTAATTAAAAGTAGAAGATCGATTGTGAAGAAGGAAGTGGCGAAATGGCGGAATGACGAGCACAACGGTGCGTGAAATCGGTGCCGATTAATTTAATGCAACGGTGTGCGAGAACAACACCGTTACGTCGACACCGCGACGTTTGAATGGCGAAAGAAAAGAGCACCGGTTCCAGTTGGGTGCGAGCTGAAGAACGGAGGAAAAGAGCCAGGCGGAGGCCTTAATCGGCCACGCTCTTTTCAATTACGCTCGCTCGCTTTTCCATGCTTCGACTAGCAAGTCTTTCTCTCTCGGTTTCGAGGACGTTGCCACCGCCCCCAACGAGACTCGACAAGGCAAACAGAAGCTTATTCTCCGTGGACGTTAACTTGATGCGTCGTATTTATCCCCGACACACAACACTATTGAAAACCCTCTTGCCAAGAAGACTATGAACTAAAGCGGATCTCGTCTTTATTAACCACAGTACGACTGAACCAAGAACCCGAGAAGATGATGGATGAAACGGGAGTGAATTAGGCCGCGAATACATCGTTGGTTACCCGAGTACAACCAACGTGAATACGCTGGATGATTCTTGAATGGTTGTCCTTGATACGGTTATCTTTTCAATGTTACATCTTTCAAGTTTTGCACCGCTAAAACGAACAACAAAACTATACCCTTCCGTTCCGTTCAGCAGACTAACGATTAATTACAGAAAAATCAAGTAACATAGAATTCGATGGTTCTATGGTACTGCTCATAGTTACACGACTCCGTTTTTCCCCTCGAACAAACGTTCTTAATTAACTATCAATTCTCTGGGATTCGAGGGTGACCCAGATCCACGCTTGAATGCCGCGTAACGAACTCGACGGCCGAACCGACCGGACCGGGCGTCGGAGAGAGGAAGAAAAAAACATATTAAGCCGGGAATTGGGTGCGGATGAGAAAGTTATTTCGCGGCGCGAATGGATATTACTCTATCGCGTTAGAACACGATTGTTTGCCCGTTCCGCTATCGAGATGAAACGCGAAACCACGTTTCGAAATAGGCTGTCTTTTCTAGCTATACGATATGAAAACTTTGCGGGTATTCTCCAGGACAAAATAAATTGCATCGATGCATATCGTAATTTCAATTGTTCGAAATATACAGCAGAAGGGTTGAACCTTTTAAAAAATGTTAACAAAAGTTATCAACAATTCGAGTTTGAGTTCTCGGCGCGCGAGCCGCCTTTACGTTGTTCATCTTCGGTCAGCGGCCGCGTACAAAAGCCGCCGCGGAACTTGCATTTCTCGCTTACGCGTTTTTCTACCCGCCTTAAATCCAGCTGCCGGAAAGCCACGATCGAATATCCGCGAAGAGAAGTAAAAAGAGAAAATTCTTTTTCCTCTTACCATCGTTCCAGAGGCTTCCTTACAAAATGTAATTTCACAACCCCTTTTTTTCTCAGCTACATTCAACTTCGATGCAAAAGCCGCATTGAGCTTCGAGTGGAAACGTTTCGGTGTTACGATCTTTCTTTCCTTTCATCCTACGGTCCGTGTTTTGCGAAAAAGGAAGAAGCGTATCTTGCTGATATTCGTTCAAGAGAAGTAGTTTTTCCTGTTTGTCTTTGCGAGAGAAGATTTACGCGCGAGTAAGTTTGCGCTCGGTTCATTAGGAGATAGCAGGGGTTGCGAACGGTTGCGAGCGAATGCTCGTCGCGTACAGGTGAAATTGAACGGCTTAATCCGCGCGATCCCAAATTATTGGCCACGCGGACCTGCCTCGACTCGTTCACCGATGAAATTCACGCTGACACGAATTCATCTGACCCGGGCCGGGCCGGGCCGGGCCTAGGCCAACGAATTTACGCTCCCTTTGTTTTAGGGGACAGAGAGCCATGGTTAGGCAACCTACTGTTCGATCTCTCGCAATATACTCTCCACAAATGAACCTTTAATTGCTCGACCAGACAGAACAGATTTGGCATTCGCCCTTTGAAACTTTTTACCGCGAGCAATTTCATTTTAGAGCAATTGTTAAAATAAATTTTCTTGCAAGCTCTTTTCAACTATGCCGAAGAACAGGGGACGCAACAACGTCCGTTCGAAAGCATCGATATCGAAAGCAGCGATGGTCGAGGACAATAGTCTCGTAACGAAGACAACCGTATCTGAATTTATCCAAACGATTCGTACATAGAGAGTGTGTTTCAGTGGGAAACAAGCGTCGATGCGCTTTCGTCCGGTTTACTTATCTACACGCGATGCCTCGTACATCGTGGTACCCTTTCAATTCCGTCTGAATCGTATACGCGTCGCGGTTCCTCTATAAAATCTGCCGAGTGCGGGCTCAGCGTGTACAGTGTACACGCACATGAATGTTAGCGTAGTCCGTGGCCGTAGACATACGTCGTCGACGTACGGCACACGCATGGTACAGTCGTGTTGCCATACAGAGCTGACGATGCGTTTAATTAAACCGGCTGTCGCCCGTCTCTTGGCATTGTTCCCCGTCCGTGAAAAGTTCTGTCCCGGACCATCATTCCATTGTGAAGGCACAAGCTCTCGTTTGCGCGCGCGCTCGCCTATCCGCGCCCACCTTCCCAGCTCTTCAACAATACCCTGTTATTTGTTGCTCATTTGACGGACAACAGAAACATATCAGTCACTCCCTTTCCCTTGCTACCCCTTTACCATCCTCATTTCGATTCCGTACCGTTTGGTTACTACGTATAATGTGTTTCTCCCTTCACGATAGTCTGTGAAAATGGTTTTTTTTTTGCCCATGAATCGCTGAACGTACGGGAATGCGTCGAACATGACAAGTAGACATCCAAGTTTTTACACGGATTACAAGTTTTGGGGGGGATATCGTTACGAAGCTATCGGAGACTTACCGACTATCGGGAAAGTGTCGAAAAGTAGAGTTACGTTAACTAAATGGCTAGTAGAAAACTCGAATAAAATGTCCTACTTCGCGGATTTTCAAGTAGCTGTACATCACTGTCTCGGGGAAGTTTATCCTTGAAGGGCGCAGGTTGGTCGTGGAGATAGATTGATTCGATGTAAACGCCGGGTTGGACTTTCAACTACGTATATGTTTAAATCTCGAGATCGAAACAAATTTCTCTACAAATTTTTCTCCACAAATCTCCACTGATCCAGACGAGTACCTAAATTCACCTGTGACACGCTTTTCTCGAAAAGAAAGGGAGAATTTCGTTTGTTTTTCTAGAGGTAATCGCAGACGCGTGCGAGCATATGCCAGGTAAAAGCTGCACACAGGACGTATTTTTCCGCAGAGCGTGCACGATTCCTGCTCCTTTTCCGCTTTGGGACACGACCAAATTTATTCGTCTGCGCAACCCCTTAAATCACGACACCCCCTTAACCCGCCATTCCCATACTCCCACTGTTTCCGACTGCTTGGTACAGCATCCCGATACCCACGTGCTCGCTGGAGTCACGATGCACCCTTTTCTTTTCTCTCCCAGCTATTCGATTCTAACCGCGTATATTTTATTTTCGAACCTGTCTGCTGCATCGACAATTTGCACGACCGTTATGCGAATGCCATTATCGGCCGGTGTTTTGTCTATTACCTAGGTACAGGGTGATCCTCTCGCTACGCTACCCGAAAGGAAGTGCCGCCACAATAGAATGTAGAAGTCGACATCCCATTGCTGTCATCGCTTACTTGACAGAGGTGGCCCCTGCAGCGAAGACGGATGTGTGCGTGAAAATGTGTGTAACAAGCAGAAGAGTCCCATTTAAACTTTGCGGAAAACAGTAAATTTGTAGGTAGCTATTTACCTTGTTACTTTTATACAAAATGCTGGAAGTGGTCCCCGCCAGCCTCCAAACATTTCGGAATTCGTTTTTTCAATTTTTCAAACACTAAAATCAGCGTATCTTCACTAATATTTTCTATTTCCCGTTTTATATACGATTTTAATTCTTCTATTGTCTGCGGTTTATTCTTGTAGACGTGTCCTTCAAGCAAGCCTCACAAAAAAAATTCTGGTGGGGTTAAATCTCGTGACCTAGGAAGCCACAGATTTTTGGAAATAATTCGGTTGTCGAAATAACTTTCTATTTCCCTCATTGTAGCCTCAGAGGTATGGCATGTTGCTCCATCTTGTTGGAAGTATCCCTCTGTCAATTCGTCGTCCGTTAATTGGTTTACAAACTCTTTAAAAATCCAGTTTATGTATACATATGTGTGAATTAAGAGTTGCATTAAAAAATATGGGGCCAATAAATTCGCGTCTTCGCGTCTTCGCGAAATACTACACCACACAATCCTATCTTTTGAGAATGCTGAGGGGTGGGGTACTTGAAATACTCCGTGGGTACTTTTTCTCAATTGCCCATCCCTTTCGTGTGTTCTGTGAATTCATATATACCACCGCTTACAATTAGATGGAACCATGCTTTGTATAAAGATTTCACTAGGAAGAAATTTGTAGGAGAGAGAAAGGGGGCGTTTTTTTCGTCTCGGGATCGTCTGTCAGACTCGTCAATGGGGCTGACAACAGACAACCCCTGCCCCAGACACCTATCGTACCGCTATTCGGAACTCATATACATATGTATATCCGAATGGCATGCCAGGCGAGCGCTTGCGAGAGTACCGTTCAATCTCGCCGCCACCTAGCGCTCCGCGACCCGAACTCAAGGCGTCCGGGGAGACGAAACTCTCTCCCCTCCACTAAACGCCTACAAAATGCTAATTCTCTCAGCTCGCACGTATTTTTGGCCGTAGTGTATTATTGAACGAAGCGATCACATCTACTAATTAAGCTCGTGTAAAATTAGAGAGCCGAGTCGGTGTTTGCGGAGAACACCCCTTGCTTTTATGCCGTCTCGGGCAAAATCTTTTTAACTCGCTACAATACATCCACGGTTCACCTACAATTCCCTAAGTAAAGATAAATTTGCGCCTGACCACTGCGCGATCTTTCTTAACGAAATAGTTAATCCGATACTTTGAATGGTGAAACTTTGCAAGAAACTCGTAGTACACCGAGAAGTGAGCAACGACAATGCTGATTTACAGCCCACGGGAAACGAACCGTTTATAGGAGAAGCGAGAAGGAGCGGAGCGTGGCAAGGAAGGAACGACCGCGAAACTGAGACAGGCGCAGATTACTTGGCGCCAAAGTTTCGATTGTTCTTGTACGACAGTGTATTTCGTAGAATCCCTGAGCTGTCTTAGCGCTCGCAGCGGCAACGGGGAACCGCGAGCATCTCGTTAACCCTACGTTAACTTCATAACGCGTTTAGAATTCGATCGAACTTTGATAGAAATTTCAAGACCGAAAGAAGAGAACTTCCGGGCAAGAATCGCGTTGATATGGAATATAATTTTCCATGAAATTAGACACTTTCCAAAGTTCTGGAGTTATTAAAAATCTTTGGAAGTAAGTATTACCGATGCTTGACATGAAATAAACATTGAAATGATTTGAAATTCTGTAGTGATTGAGTTTGCAAAAGAAGAAGAAGGAGAAATTCTGCCAAATGGTAATCGTATGATTCAATTATCGACAATCGACTGGATATTCCTTCTTTCCGAACGAAATCACGCTGTCGCATTTTACATCCCTTGAGAGGAAGAGGAAGATAAAGAGGGAATGCAGAAAGTTCGTCCTCAGCTTTCGTGAAATTCCATTCGTATTACTTGCCAGTATTCCTGAACGAGGCCTTATGGAAGCAATTCTACCGTCAGCGAAATCGAGAAAAAAAAAGAGCAGCTCATGGAAGCCCGGTTTGTCGCGATTGATTTCTTTCCTACCTTCGTCGACGATCTTTCAGTTTTTCCTCGTTTCAGTGGGAAAGTCGACCGACTGATCAGCTTATCGATAAACGATGTCGCTGTTAATCTCAAGGTTCGTCGCTTCACCCCGAAATTGACACGGTATATTTTCTCTTTCATTATGATACGTAGGTGTTAATCTTTCAATGACGTATTATATACATACGTTCTCCGTAACTAAAGCTTTAAGAAAGGTTGCGTTGCAAAAGCTGTTCGATACGACGAATTACAGTTCCTCGATTCGAGACAGAATTCAATTTAGGCGTGCCGCTAATTGGTCGGATTAGCTTCCGTTCCTCGGTGCACCGGTAACGATCCAAAAGCCGCGCGAAATTCCCTTCATTAGACGTGCAAACGGAGACACGAAGCAGACGTAAATTTTCCGTTTTCTCCAACGTTTCTGATCATGTGCTTCGAACCTTTCTCCCTGGCTCCTTACAGTAATTGTTCCATCTTAGAAAGGCTACTTCCTATTAGCGATCCATTTTCCTAGACAATACAATACTCGAATACTTGTACATATCTGTATCGCGGGCATGCATTTAAGTAATTGGCAACTTAACCCGGTACATTTTCGTCAAGAGAGTTTCCTAAAGTAAGTACAGTCTTTTGTCTTTTGCCTTTCTATCGTTATAATTGCGTTTCGTTCCTTTCGCGAGCCTCGAATCGTACAACAATACGCATAGACAAAGAAACGGTCCTCGGTCGTCCGCTGTCTGCGTCTTTCAAGTGCTTCAGCTTTTCCTAGTGTTCTCGAGTAACCTTTGCTCGCTGACCAGCTTCCAAGTAGTCTCTTTGGATCAGGGTTGCAGAACAAATAGTCGAGTGAGGGCACTTTTCATTCAATTCTTTAAGTTACCTCTAGGTAACCAGATTTTTCCCACTAACTCGAATATTGCTTGCTCTATCACCAGTCTTCTTCTCTCAGTCAATCTAGCGCTAATATGCTCTAGCAAAATGCGAACAACGCAAACTTATAGGCTCTAGGTAGGAAGTGTTTCGAGTGATTTCGTGTGTGCATGAAAAAAAAAGATTCGCACTCCTCGTTCTTCGATTAGATCTCGTTATTTACAGACCGCCGAGCGTACACTTTGTCGGCCAAGCTTTGTCGGATGGGTTGTATCGACAAGAACGGGTCGCGTGAACAGGAAGTCACGTAGTAGGCGGGTGTAAATCATGCGACCAAGGGATGCGTCGTTTAATACGTGCACGTGTTTGTACGCGTGTGACAACAGGGAGAAAGGTGCGCGTGGCTCGTGCATATTTATGCCCACGTATCTGACGCGTGTACTTGTTTTCTACACCCTCAGCCAAGTCGTTTGCGAGTTCTTCTCTTTTTCTTTTTAACCCTTTCACGACTATGAACACCTACAATGACATTCGCGTGTTTGTGCGAGGATAGAGGAATTTAAATATACTTCGACTAGATCGCAATGATAGGGTGAAGTTAATTAGGAAGGATTATCATCCAGAAAAAAGATTCTCTCTTTCGCGATCTATTTGTTCGGTTACTATCGGGGATGAAAGAAAGAGGCGAAGACCTTAAAGAATGATTTCATTTTAATCTCGAGACCGGAAACGTCTCGGATACCTTGTGTAACCGTGGTTGGTCACGGGGCAGCGACCGCATAGAGAAGTCAAATGAAAGGGAATTAAAAAAGACGAAGCAAAAGGGAAAAGGGAGAACCGAGTAAGAGAGAGTGAGCGAGTGAGAGTAAAGGGGGAAAGGGAAGTTTTAATGGGTTCTGGAAAAAAAAGAAGCGCGGCAAGAAGTTCTCGAGAACGAAAACAAAATTTAATTAAAGCAAGCCAGCCTTCTCTATCGCGGCTTAAACAGCCCCTACCATCGAATGTGCCTGCTGTTAATTCTACCGAAGGGTACTGCTTAAACCCACCACCATTCGAAGCATGTTAATTGAAAATAAATTTTCCGATCTGCTTTCTCATCATTTTTTACCTATTAATTAACGTTCTAGCTAAATAAATTGCTATAACAGTGGTTGCACTGCTTGTGTTTCAAAGAACATCTTGGAACTACATATTGTGCCGTGCGTCGCCGACCTTCCGGACGAATTCTTGGTATCCATAGGGGAGCATATACAATTTCGAATGAAATGGAACACGTTCGTGCACTTCGACCAACAGGATACAGTCGCTTCGGGATAGTCGACAGTATCGACTTCCTCCCGCGTCAGGAAAAATATCAGCCCTTTGTTTTTATACATATAGAGTGCCTCTAACTCTAACCCCTCACCAACGCTATTTTATCCCTCTTTGTAGCCAACGTAGGCTATACAAGCCGTACACCTACGTATATCCAACCGATACAGGCATGCATCTCTCGACTCTTTACCACCTACCCTCTTCTCTCTTCTCACCCTACCCAATCCCTCTTTGTCGCCACTTTCCTTCACTTTCTCCTATCCCTTTGCCCAGACTTTGCTCGCTACGTTTCAAGTACGGAAGTTCGAAACAATGTTTCACCGCGGGCTGTTTGGAATCGGTAGCGTAGATCGAGAAGGGGATGAAAGCGCCCGAGGGGGTTGCTGGTTGTTGCTCGATACTGTCCACATCTCACACGCATCCATTGAAAACTAAACAAACCACGCTCCGTCGAAACAGATCAGATTTGAATAAGGTTCTACCCTCTATGTACTCGTGTAACTTTCAAGCGATTCACGAAATTTTTCTTTAAAATGAGAGAGATTATTTTTGAAATTGAAGATTAAGATGTTTGTAAAATACCAGATGACTAGAAATCAGGATTCAAACAAAAGTAATAACCAAATAGTAGAAGTAAACTCGCTCAACAGCATGAAACTTGACCAAAAAGGAAACCACACTTCCGGCTTTACGCTCTTTCACGAAACTCCCGAATATCGTTGATAATTCTCGCTACTTGAACGAAAGTTGTGAGCTTCGGGCTTCCTTTCCAGCCCCTTTTATTCGCCAGATTACGAGAGAAGGCTTTTAAAAAAATTTGAAAAGGCTCTTGACGCGATCCCGTCTGGTCGCTCGCTGCCACGAGAGGCCACCGTTCGATTATCCGGATGGTAATTAAACGATCCACCGAGCGATACGTCGAATTACTAATTACCGAATGTAGCTAATTATTCGTCGTTATCGCTCGCAACGATCGATCGAACGTCCGTTTCACGGGAATTTGACGCGTTTCGTCGAATCGCCAGGCCGCGCCGGTTCATTCGAAATACAAGCCCCGTAGGAAAAAATTGTCGGTGCAAGAAACTTTCCAAGCATTTTCCAGGGGAATCTGCTGAAAGAAAATGTCTGGGACGACGCATTGCACGTTGACTTCGTGTGCTAGTCATTTCCATATGTATAGCACCGGTTCCGAAATTAACATATTCTCCCGCTCGTTACAAGTCCCTCTACCCTCTGTCTGCTCCTTTTTTCACAACGTTTATTTCGTTCTTTCTCCTAGGTCCCTTTAATTCTCTGTGTATGCACACACATGTATATACTTTGCGGATCTCGTCCACGATATTTTACAGCATTTTTCTTTTGCGCTTTGCATTCGCAACTTGTAACATTTTCACTGAAAAAGACGTGATAAATTTTGGCGTTGTTAAAATCAAAGTGTGCGCAAATTGTCGAGCACGT
Source organism: Osmia bicornis bicornis (assembly GCF_907164935.1). NCBI lineage: Eukaryota > Metazoa > Arthropoda > Insecta > Hymenoptera > Megachilidae > Osmia > Osmia bicornis. The sequence continues at coordinate 1,178,164 of NC_060228.1, read as the reverse complement.
GTTCGTATTGCTTCTTCGTTTCACTTTTACCGAGATTTTCAAGCAGCGATGAAAAGGTTAAACCCCGGGATAGAGGGTTGCGAGTAAAAATCGCGGAACGATCGTTTTCGCTCGAAGATTCGCAGAAAGCCGCGACTCACTTCGAGTATCCTCTCGAAAACGTTTCAATCGTTGCCCATCCCCCCGATAGAGGAAGGGGCATCTCTAAAAGCAGAAGCATCGAAAGGGACGCGTGAGGAACGGGCCGCGTGCTTGCGATGAACCGTGGAGAAAGCGTTTCGCTGCATTTTTCCAAGCGATCGACGTTCGACAAAACTTTCGCGCCTTTACGCTCCAAGCTGAGCCGCCAACCCTCCTGCTATTCTTCAGCAGCTGGAATGGAAGCGACGGAGGAGTCGTGGTGCGCGTACGTGACGTTGCATTTACATAACGCCCGTGCAAATTGTCAATGCAGCCAGCTTCGAAAATAAAATATGCGTCGCTGTTCCTCGCAGAAATGGCTAAGAGTCGCTGGTTGTCCCCTGCTACGATGATTCAGAGGGACGAGAGGATTGTATCAAGTATACGGTGGACTGTCTTTATAAAGCTTGGCTTACAGATTGTTGTTACTCTTCCAGTACAATTTCTTGTATCTTTGCTATCATTTTTCCAAGTTATAGCATCATATTCTTATCCCGCTTGCTTCATTTCTCTTCTAAATCTGCTTAAATTTATTTTTAGAATAAAATTGCAAATTGCATTTTTTCACCAAATGTCTAGCATGGTAAAAGGATTAACGAATCCATCGAGCAGCCAGGCTTCCCGTGTAACGCGATTTCCCTTCAGCATTCAGGATCGATACGTGTATGTACTCGTGGCCACGAGATATCGATGTAACGAAACGACGTTACATTGACGAAAGTTTCACGTCGCCATCCCAGATTTTCATTTTGAAAGTTTACGATAGCCTGATCAAGTTCGTAGTCTCACGGATGAAAGCATTATCGTGGCAGCACCCGTCGCGTCGTGGCTCGCTACCTCGCTCGCTTTCAACTTTCCGAGCGAACCTTAATGAAGAATATTCCTGAAATGAAAACTGCCGGTACTCGCGCAGAGTTATATTGCATCCCTGGGAAAACAAGATCGTGCGCTCTATAAAACGGCGATCCACGACGAGCGGTTCGCAGTTACGGTGCTTCCTCTGTTTATTCCATCGGGATCGAATTTGAAAAGCTCGTCTCGTGGCTATCGAACGACCTGTTACACCTGTTTCTACTTTTTCCACTTTATGTTTGCACCCTTCGAATGTTTAATGTTTCCTATGTATCTCGTATTATTAGCGAAAATGACGAAAAATCTTCTGAAATTCCATTAAAAGTTTGGATATAGAGAAACCACGAGACGTCGGGTAGCGGGAACGAATATCGATCAATGAACTATCACGCTTAATTGTCGCTATCTGGCGCGGATAGACGCGCTACGAGTGTACCGATGGAAATTTACATAACACTCGGTACCAGTGATTGGGCCACTGGGACATCAGATTTTATAGAGACTGCAAGGCTACCCTGTGCACACTGCACACCCACCCACGCTCTCGATCCGACCATTTTTGCACGGTCCGGTCGAAAGTAATTTTCTTTTTTACCACTACCGTAGCCGCGCGAAAAATTCTATTACTATCTGACTGTAACGTGCACGCGACCCACGGCGTAATATAGCGAAAGAGTTTGCTACGATACATTCGGATATTAATCCTTATAAAGTTATGTTTACCATATTTCACCTAACGCCACTGCAGATGTTCTATAGCAGGGGTTCTTAAACTTATGTAGTCCGAGGACCCCCTCTTGATCAACATTTTTTTCGTACAATGTTTATTAGTTATATAAAATATAGAAACATAGGCGTTTAGTGGAGGGGAGAGAGTTTCGTCTCCCCGGACGCCTTGAGTTCGGGTCGGGGAGCACTAGGTGGCGACGAGATCGCGGGTGTTCTCTCGCAAGTGCTCTCCCGGCATGCCGTTCGTATATATAGAAGTTCCGAATAGCGGTACGATAGGTGTCTGGGGCAGGGATCGTCTGTTGTCAGCCCCACTGACGAGTCTGACAGACGATCCCGAGACGAAACGCCTTTCTCTCTCCTACAGAAACATGAAAAAAAGTCAACTTCTGACAAAAATACAAATAATAATGTAAATATTAAATAATTTTTAAGCAATATGATATAAAAATAAAAAAAAATCCGTAAAAATCACAGAACATAATAATAATAATAATAATAGGTTCATATTTTATTTATTGCCTTAAAAATATATTTTTTATTGCTCCGCGCTTCTTGCCTTTTCATCGTCTTCTTAAACTGTTTGCAACCATTTTTTATAATTTTACCAGGGGTCCGAGGACCACAGTTTAAGAACCTATGTTCTATAGTATGAAATGATCTAAAGAACGAACGAAATGTCCGATTTGGAAACTTGAGAAAAGTACGACTAGCCCCGATTGAGACAGTATCCGGTCCCCGTTCTCTTCCGCAGCCCTCGAACGTGTATTCTATCCCCGGTAAATCGGCCGACAAACTTTCGACGTGGAAGTTGTCCAAGAGAAACGGCTGTGTCGCTCGGTCTCGACCCATATCGCGGGAAACTCGGCCAAATTGAATGGCGGCGAGGTGGCGAGGTGGCGATCATTAGCCGGTTTATCTCGGTCGCGAGGTAGTCGGCGGGGCACAATGCTCTCCTGTGTCCCCGTTCGTACTTTGTAAGCGTGAATCGAAACGAGAGCGAGAGCTCGAACACGTGTTTCGAATGCGTCATTTCACTAGATGTAGTACTAGTCAGTGGGGTAGAAACGGCCAACTCGATACCACTAGGGTACAAGTTGGTTTATCGTTTGGGGTTATCGGTTGACGAAGGCAAGCCTCTCAGAGCAAGATCCAAACGATTCTGTTCCATTTGCTCAGAAATCGTTAGTCCTCCTCTATTTTATTTCGGGAAATCCACATACGTGTAAAAAAAAAATGTCGGTTTACTTTTTTTTCATGTTACACACGTGTTTTCGTGCAACCGATCAGTGAAAAACTATCGAATTATTTTATCCCGTCCAGGTCGCGGATAATCGAGCGAACGAACGAATTTTTCGGTCGAATAAATAAAATTCCCGTGAACATAAAGATCGAACCCGGGCAAACGGGACGGCGGCAAACAAACAAACGAGCTAGCGCCAACGTGACAAAAGTTACAGCGCCCCTTCGACGATAAAACATCGTTGCAGTCGATCGATTTACAGAGGTTGGCAAACACCGAGACCCACGCGAATTTCCACCGCCCTCGGCGACCAGAAAGGATTCAATTAACCGACTCCGGACGTTCCTTTTAGCGCGACCGAGCCGCAACTGCCTCCTACCCCCGATCCCCGACGGGTAATTTTATTTCTGCCCGATTCCTCGCCCAATGGAATCCTTCTTGCACGCGATTCCGAGCATTCACAACTTTGTTACGACGTGTTTCGATCAATCTGTTCAATTTGAAAAAAATTAATTAAAACACAAAGTTTGTCTTTCAATTGTTCTTTTTTTCCCTCAATTCGTACACCGGTATTTTTTCCGACATGAAAATTCAGCATTCAAGTGGCGTATATTCCTGATATTGATTCGTAGCTTGTCGAACGAAACATAAACGTTTCTTTTATCGAACTGAAGTCATTAACATAATTATCCCCATCCGTTTCCAAATTGTTACAGAGTACGTTTCGAAGGTTTGCTCTCGCGTACCTTTTGCTCCCCGTTTCGCCTCGTTTCCTATACCTCGAACGAGAATCGATAAATCAACGATCCGTGAAATTGCCGCAAATTTTCGAACGTTACCTTCTCTTTGCCGTACCGTCTCGTTTTACGACATTATATGCATATTATAGAGCGCGGAAGATGGACATACCGATCGAAATTCCTATCCGAAGAAGAAATTCATTCGTTTATGTAAATAAACGAAAACAAGATGCGAATGCCACTTCGATAGCGTATCTTCGTTGTTGTATTCAATCTATCCGACGATCAATCGAGATTGTATCGTTCGATCGGCCAATTGGAGCGTCGCGGGATTATCCGAAGAGGGTAGGAAAACGGTCGAGAGGGAAAATCACGAAGCGTAGGTAGAGAGAAGAGAAAACTATCGCGTTTATCTTCTGGAATTAAGAGCAGCCCGTTCACCATGGCGAATCGATGGGGAACCCTAGACGGAACAGAGATCGCTAAGAGAATTCTGAATGAGGTGCGTTAATTAACGCAGTGATCAAGTTTTAATGTCTACGAGGTTGGTTGGTTCCTAAAGTTGCCAAGCATATTGTCACAGAGCCTCGAGGTAGCGGATATAGAAGAAGTTCCCTGGTGTCTCAGAAATCCCATTCTAGCGGCAATTTTTCCCGGACAATAGTCTGATTAATTTCCTTCTAATTAGGTCGAAGACTTATGAGAGAACGAATGTTTGGGTGACAGTGGCGAGAGAAGAGGTGCACTAGGAACAGTGGCGCCTTTTTATCTTGACGTCTATGAACCATAACGTTCGCATGAAAAAGGCGAATATTTTTTGTTCTGCGATTCAGATTCGTTCGACCGTCAGTTTTCTCGTCTGTGACAGTTCATTTTATTATACAGGGTGTACCATAAAGAAAGTTAATACAAATGTTTTCAATATGCGCGTTATTTTGTGCGTGTAGTTGAACGAACAATGACTTCAGGAGGGAGTACAAAGAAGTAATTTGAGAGAGAAGATTTCGAAGACGAAGGCGACCAGTTTCCCCACAACTTTTCGCATTAATAATTCGACCGTGCGTTCAGAATTATAAATCACGCGGCCGCAATCGGCCCGCCCTATTGGAAATATCTGAAATTCCAAGGCATATCGGAGATGTACTCACGAATTGCATAAAAGTTCGTTCAGCAAACTTCCTCGTCTTTTTCTCTCTTATTCGCAAAACTTTCGAAATATTTCAATAGGGAATTTTCAATGGAAACGTGCCCTTAATTGCGAATCCACGTGTCAGGAACGCTTCCTTACGCGGAGCGCACGCAAAACCCTGTCTAATTCCCGTACGTAAATTTACCTAACGAGTCCTAATTTCGACTTTACGCTACGGTATGAACGGTCTTAATTAACATAGTCTGTGGTCGTCGGATATCGCGATCCTAATCGTCGAACCACACAAAGCTAGTTCCAAACACACGGAAAAAATACGCAAACTCTTCTTCATTTTCCCAGACTTATAAATCACGAATGCAATTTGAAATTCCGCGGAAGGTGGATTGCGTTTCCGCGTTCGCGTAACCGGAAACGATTTGCATCGAAAACACGCGCTGCTAGTACGAAACTCGAATGACGGTCGTGTAAACATGCAACATCACTTTTTCAAAATTATCGTAATTCCTAGTGACATGACTGATGCAACTGTTACGACTCGAAAGCAAAACATTTTCCATAAACTTTCTGATGAGAATTCTGAGTCCCGTAAACGCATCCTTTACCTCATTCATTCAAATGTCTTCGCTGTTACAAAGTACTAAGACTTCCCCTTACACCGGAAGATCTCTTATTTACGTGAAGATTTTTCCGTGTTTACGAAGCTATCCAAAACTTCGCCGACGAATGTATAAATTCTCTTCAACGAAAACGTGTTTACCGGCGGTGTCATTAACGATGCAAGGAAAACACATTTCCGGTATCCAATACCACGCGACGATCGATTGTGTGCTCAGCTGTTGCGAGGGAAAAGCACGTGGTGCAAGTTTCAAACTGCAGTTACAGAGTTTTGCTCGAACCGTAAACTCCTGTCTCGCTGACTGGATTGTCTGGAGAATGCGAATACTATAAATCGAAATGGTCTTTGCGTAACACGTAAAAATTTATAAGAAAATTTTGGAGAAGCTCATAAACAAGGGAAAAGGGGAAGGTGAGAATAAGGATGTTTGAAGACTTATCGTTTGACGTCTGACTTATCGTTTGCTAATACTACTGTGACGCGGAAAGCTTTCAATTCCCACGATGCACGTTTTTCTTTTTACGGAGCCTGTTCTATTGAATATGAAGAAATAGAAGTAGAAGCAGCAAGGAAGAAAATGAAAAACAAAGTATAAGATTGTAACGTAGTGTGTGGGATAAAGGCGTTAGCCAAAGTCGAACAGGAAAGTAGGAGTTACGATCGACGTTCCGCTCGACGTCGCGTCGTGGTGACTTCTGATTCGCTTCCATGTCGTTATACACCGTTGCAGCCGAGAGCAGCCCGTTTCTCGCCATAAAACCGTTGCTGGACGTAAAAAAGGAGGAAAAAAGGAAACTATTTTACGAGGTATCCATTTGAATTTATTCACTGTGAAGACATTTATCGCCGCGGTATCGTCCGAGCCTGAAAATTACTTGGAGCTGCATAAAAAGAAGCTTAACCGGTCGAATGTCCCTCGACAAGATCTACGATCGCTTTGCAAAAGGCAAGATTTCAAGGTTTTTTAATCTACCATAGCCTAATTGTAAGATTTGCTTTGACCAAGTAAACCTTTATTTAACCTAATCCTTCTCGATGCAATTGTACCGTGACATTTATAGGAAACCTTAGACTTTTGTTCACCGTTCTCTCTTAGTCGAATAAACTTGACCATCTAATCTTGGTAGCGAAGGAAATCGAGAAGATCGGATGGAAGACGATCGTTTTAATTCATGGACGAGGTCTCCTTGGTGGATTCAGGGTAATCGAATACAGGATATTCCCAAGACCGTAACGAATACGGGAGAATTGTTTCTAAGGTTTCAGGACGAAGGTAGCAATTACTTAAAAGCTTTCAATTGTTTACCAGCGGAGAAAGACTAGCCCGGAAAGTTTATGGGATTCGCATCCCAACAGGTGGCAGCACCGAAGGGGTAACACACCAGGTTGCAACCCCTTTCAGAAAAATCATTCCAGCTCGCATTAGACTTTCAAATCGCCGGACACGCGCTGGATTAACGCCATATTCTATCCCTCCTAGCTGTATAATTCATTGTGTTCACCAGTGCATCCCTTGCTTCCGTTACCTTCGTGTGCTGATACGAGTTTCCGCTTCGCAAACGAATTCAAGGAAGAGTGGACACGAAAGGATGTCGACCCGATTCGTTAACCCATAAACTGGCACATATTTCAAACCCCTTAACACTGCGCATCCGACGTCTTTTGATGTAAGCCATATCTACTATGCTAAGCGAGTTCCGTTCATGATTTAGAATCATAAATTGTTAAAGAAACCTGGAAGAACTTAGGCTAATCTTATAATCTGAGCCCAGACTTAAAATTGTTCAAAAAGCTAATGGTTAAATTGCAAGAAAAATGATAGGTACAGACTTACGATTTAGAAATACAAAGAACTAATAATGTCGGAGGGATGCAATTCCGATATAAATCGGGTTACCATATCTACTGTGCTAAACGAGTTCCGTTCATGATTGTTAAAGAAACTAATGTGTATTTTATAATTTGAAAGCAGACTCGTTGAAAAAGCCAATGGTTAAATTGCAAGAAAAATGATAGGTACAGACTTACGATTTAGAAATACAAAGAACTAATAATGTCGGAGAGATGCAATTCCGATATAAATCGGGTTACCATATCTACTGTGCTAAACGAGTTCCGTTCATGATTGTTAAAGAAACTAATGTGTATTTTATAATTTGAAAGCAGACTCGTTGAAAAAGCCAATGGTTAAATTGCAAGAAAAATGATACAGACTGGAGGTTTAGAAAGACAAAGAACTAATAATGTCGGAGGGATGCAATTCCGATGTAAATCGGGTAATCATTATCTACTATGCTAAACGAGTTCCATTCATGATTGTTAAAGAAACTAATGTGTATTTTATAATTTGAAAGCAGACTCGTTGAAAAAGCCAATGGTTAAATTGCAAGAAAAATGATAGGTACAGACTTACGATTTAGAAAGACAAAGAACTAATAATGTCGGAGGGATGCAATTCCGATGTAAATCGGGTAATCATTATCTACTATGCTAAACGAGTTCCATTCATGATTGTTAAAGAAACCGTGACAAACTGAGGCCAATGTGTATTTTATAATTTGAAACCAGACTCGTTGAAAAAGTAAATGATTAAATTACAAGAAAAATGATACAGACTGAAGGTTTAGAAAGACAAAGAACTAATAATGTCGGAGGAATGCAATTCTACCGCGAATTCAAAGACTCAAAAGCTAGAGCAGATACCGTAACTGGACTTGGGACAGATTAAAGCTAGTTCAGAACCATGCCTAACTCCGCTTTGCGGTCCCAGGCCGCCTCATCCGCGCCGTTTCACCGCTTTGCGGCCAACTTTTGACCCATATTTCCTCCCCGTGCGAGGGAGTTAATGCTCGTTAACGAATGGCAACGTTCGCGTACAAAGGCTACTTTGACTTTCTACGCGTGGTCGCGGATGGTCCACTCGTTTAACCTCCCTACTGGACCTCAACAACTTTCCAGGATAAATTGAAGCGTTTTGGAAGATTACACTAATCGATCTTCGATCAGGCATTTCAACGGATGCAACGCATCGACGAAATGATGAAGAAAAACGAGGAGAATTATGCGAAAAAAGGAGCGTCGCGTTAGGTAACCAAGCGTAAAAATAACTTTGGCTCAATCGAACAGGCAAACGTAGATACACACGCGACGACGATCGTTCGCCTACGATCCCGACGAATGTTTTCTGAAAACACACGATTCGCGAGTGCACAGAGTGCTCTTTTACCGTGACGAAAAAACCACTTTTTCGCCAAACAAAAAAAAAAAACGGATTCCCAGGAAAATACGAAAGCGTTCAACATCGTAGGCAGCGAGGTATCGCTGAAGGACCGCGAAGAAAATGTTTGCCGAGTCAACGGAACGTGTTTTCGCGGTGCAAGCGGTTTCGTCTCTTTCTCTATCTTCCAACGACGAAAGACGTTCAAGCAGCACCCAAGTTCGTTAATGTTTAAACGACCCCCACGGCTACTACCTCTATCTATCGCTTCTCAATCTCGGACTACGATTTTCCCCCTGAAAAGACGAACGAACCTTGTCGTGTTTCCCTTGCTTGGGAAAATCAGACGATTCGCATCTACCAAAACCTTTACCCAAACAACGCACTACTGTCCTAACAAGTATTTTCCGAGACTGCGAACTAGAGCGCGAAACTTAATTACCAAGATACAAGAACAAGTAATTTAGCCGTTTATAATTTCAAGGGAAGTGGCAGAAAGTTTTTATCGGTCGCAAAGGAAGTCGAATCGAACGACGAGGTGTCGGTGCGATTTAAAATGCAATTTGCATCGGCAGAAGCTACTCGCAGAAATCACAAACGGGCTCTGATTAGAGCCAAGTTTTCCGGCAAGAAACTGGTCGTTCGCGAACGAAGTCAGGCGAATCCCGTCGAGAAAACGAGCAAGATGAGTAACAAGACAGAGAAAGAGTTGGAAAAGAAAAAAAAAAACGGGAGAGGAATTTACCGGGGCTAATTGCATGAGATATGCGATTGTTTCATGCATATTCAGCGAGTCCTCGATGTGGGAATAGCTGATCGCTACTTCCTCCAGCTACATCCTCTTTCCCGCCGTTTTATTTTTCCTTTTTTCCGCTCGTTTTCCTTTTTCACGAAAAGTCGCCCTCTCCAGAAGTAGGAAGCTCCCTTCCTCTCTACTGGAACGAGTAATCCGATCCTAAGCCGCGAGCTACGTCCTCGATATTAATTAAGTCCTCGATCTTGCGCGCACCTGCTTCTCTCCTTTCCTCGATACGTTCGCGAATACGTATAATCTCTCGTTTCTCTCTAGCAAACAAGCTCGCCAGCGAACAGGACGTAAATAACGTTTATGGAAAACAAATCGGTGTAATACTCGAAACGAGAAACTTCAACTGTCTGGCGTAGTGGACAAAAAGTGTTCTTATCAGAGAATATTTAAAATATTTGAAACAACGTTATCAATGATAAGCGAATAAATGAGCATCGACTGTAGAGTTGTATCGACGAGCAGAGAACTGGTCGTTTCGCAATAAGGAAAAATCCTCGAGTTTCGTTTGGTCGGCAACGAGCTCGAATAAACTTGCCAACTTTTCATTCGACTCTTCCGGCGAACGAGCCGCAATATTCGCCAATTCTCAAAGTTTCGTTAACGCGAAAACATTCCCGGGGAAACACAATCTCGCGAGACGGAACAAGCTTCTCCGGACGATTATCGAATTCTCCGGGAAACGTTTCCCTCGACCGCCGCTGCCGATGTTCATCCTTTTGGATTTTCAATCGCGGTTATTCCCTCGAAATATCGACAGGATGATCGATGACCAGGAAACTGGCTTACGAATATCTTCTACATTTCGTTTCACCTCTATATTTCGCTTCTTTATACTCCTATCTTAAATTACTATACTCGCTTTTCTTTTGACACGCAATAATACGTTCGTTCGAAAATTTTCACCGTAAAAACCGCCTAGACGATAGGTCCAGGATAAAAGAACATCGCATAGTCAAAGAATAGGAAAAACTTTCGATATAAAACCGACCCCGCTCAAGAGATCAAGAGATCACGAAGAGGATGGAACTTTCGGAACGGAAGAAAATATATCGTGGGTCTTCCTGCTTTCTTCGTCGTTGAATGGCTTCTGACAATAGCTTTGTATTTCTTAAAAGCACATGCAAGCCAGTGAAACCACTCAGCCTGATTGAGAGAACGCGAACCGTGCGCGATCGGATCTATTCGATTCGATTAGATCCGATACCGAAACGGTCGCAGCGGAACGAAAAGCAACTTCGTCCGTTTGATGGGTAGTCGCGAAAGATTTTACTACTCTAACGATAAGATTCAACAAGTCTTGCGCTGCTTTCACACTTTCTGTGCTCTCGTAGTTGATTCAAATAGCGTTAATATTACATTACTATAGTTTCATAATGAACATGGTAAATTGAAAAATGTAACGGTTCTGTTCTGATTAATTACAATTATAATGCATCGTGTTACATTTGCATTAATGGATATGCGAGAGCGTATACATACGCCCTTCTCAATCAAAAGGTTAAATCTCGCGCGAACAACGGCAATGTGCGCCGATAAACAGTAGACACGTGCCAACTCAAACTTTTTGCAACATTCTTGCGAAATTCACTTTGTTCCCGTTTACAAACCGATGACATAATATTGATGCAAAAAAAAAACAATGTTTTTTAAAAACTTACCACCAAGCAAGATGTGCACCAGAAGCGGGATGAATCGATGTCGACGCACTCTCGTCATGATTCTTCAGCTCTACATCAACCTGCCTTTGCACCTGCCTTGTTCACTCTCGATTCCCGTGTATTTGTTAACCTGTTAACCGTGTGAATTAACAACACATGATTTTATAGAGATAACGAATTGTGTATTAGGTTGTTGCATATCAAACGGCCGACAGAAATGATTATGGTACTAATTTATTTTTCATTCTTTATTCATTTATTATTTTGATTTTACTAAAATATAGTTAAAGCTCTGAAAAATTTACAAAAGAAATCGGTCATTTTATTTGCATCAACCTAGTAATCCATTTTTATTCATTATTCGTTCGCACTCACAAAAAGAAAACAACACTTTTACGATAGAAAAAATAATCCGGTTAACAGGTTAAAAGTTTTTTAAATATAAACACAAACCCTATGTAAATGACAAGTCTTTCGGTTCACGATCCAATAAATAAACAAGCGTTACAACGATAAAAATATTAAGAAAAACATGAGAAACGAACGAGTTGAAGTCCGGCGAAGCCGTTCGACACAGAGGCTCACGGGGAGAAGTTGCGCGGACGAGGTCTCGGCTTCGACTGGCGCGCTCGACGTACTTGAACCCTCTGATAACCGGCCAGCCCCCTCTGATTCAACGTTCACCGGCTCCTACACCGTGTCGTTCGTTCTTTCGTTGCGTATCGCCCCCGTAGATACCTCTTTCCCCCATAACACGCTAATTTTCTAATTAACGCGATTCCCAAGGATTCGATGAATTTATTGCCTTATTCTGAACCATGTGTCGTCTTTGCCAAATTGTTTTCGCAGCGGAAAATGTACGTACGAAGTTAATACTGATGGAATTAGAATTTGTTACGATACTATCTCGATACTTGCTATTCATAAATGGTACCCCCTGAACTTATCAGCTTTATTTTAATACATACAAACGAGATGATTACGATCGTTTGTAAATAAATCTTGTACTCTCTATTCTTTTTTTTCAGAACCATTAAGTTTACAACAAAAAAGGGTAATATTTGAAACTAGATCCAAAAAATTAAATCGACACTGCAATCAAATTACAATCCTAACATTTATTTGTGCTTTCATTTCTTTTTCCTTTCGCTTCACTGCAATAATCAACAAACGTGTTGCCTTTCTTAACCGAACGTATGCTTCCGGTAAATACCTTGAATGATCGTCCACGTGGCATAAAATTTTCAAAGGGAATTGATATAATTTTTCGTTAACCTTTGAAATTATAATGGATAATTATCTAACGTATTTGTAACATATTATTTGGTTTTCGATTAATGAAATTTTCATTGAAAAACATAAATACTTTCAATTGATCAAGCTCTACTCAGCGTCGTCGTTTGGATGGCGTACTATCAAAGCAAACGAAGAAGGATAGGTTATTGTACGTGTTCAGCACGTGTTGTGCAAGATAACAAAGAAGAGAAGATTTCCGTTACGAAGCCAACGCGCTTCGTACGTCGGAAGTGAGGTCTGTAGTCGAAAATCGACCAAAGATATTAAAGTAACGAGGTTCTCTGTATAAACCGGACGTTAGCGCCTCCTGTGAGTTGCGCAACAGTCGCGAGGTCAGCAGCATTGCAACTTTTTGGCGCCAAGTGAGTGCAAGGCGCTATATATTCCACTTCCAAGTGAATCGCTTTGTAAAATTAGTACGTATATAAATGGGAATATTAAAAAAATTCAATCTTCAGTATATGACAGTCATAAAAACGATTTTACACGTGTATTTGTAAACATAACCTTGATATACTTTTAGTGCCGCCAAGGAAAGCAACAAAACGATCAGCACTGACTACCCCGAAGGGTCCAAGAGAGCCGAAACAGATCAGGAAGAAACAAGGTGAGTCATTATTTTATTAAAGGCCAGCAGTTACTCAGGATCGTGTTTTTCTCGCTTACAAACTGTTATTTATCTAGAGAAATGTTATCAAGAGTGTAAAACCACGATGCACATGGTTGTAGTTTCGATTCTACGATCGATAATTATTGTATCTCCGTAGTGGATGGTTTGTAGTTCACTTAAGGTGTTCTGCAAGTTTCCAGAAACGTTTGAAACAATTTTTTCTGTCATAATATCGTGAATATCAGATGTTCTACAATTAGCGGGAATTGGCGCGAACCTAATCGTTCATCCGTGTATGAAATATCGTAACAGCTAAACATTTGCATGCATTTCACAGAATTGATTGTGAAACCTGACTTCCGACAAATTCCGAGCGGCGGCGTGATATTGGTATTTGGACAAGGTGATGTAGGACAACTTGGTTTAGGAGAAAATGTTGTTGAAAAGACACGTCCAGCAACTGTTCCTGCATACCAAGATATTGTTGCTATAGCAGCTGGTGGTATGCACAATGTCTGTTTAAGACAAACAGGAGAAGTATTAACATTTGGGTGCAACGATGAAGGAGCATTGGGACGGGATACTTCTAAAGATGGTTCTGAAAGTGAACCAGGCTCCGTCAGTCTACCTTCCAAAGCTGTTCAGGTGACGGCTGGGGATTCCCATAGTGCGGCTTTACTGGAAGATGGACGGGTGTTTGCATGGGGCTCCTTCAGGGTATACTTTTTCTTTAAATTTTCTTTTAATTTTACTATTTTATCCGGTATACGGTTCCTAAAATACAAGTTGATGTAAAATGAAATGTATCTTCAAGGATTCTCATGGCACTATGGGTCTAACTTTGAAAGGAAACGAACGATTTCCTATAGAAATACTGCCTAATGTAAGAATAGTAAAAATAGCATCCGGTGCTGATCACTTAGTATTACTTAATGAAAATGGGCATGTGTATACATGTGGATGTGCAGAACAAGGTCAACTAGGACGCTTAGGTGCTAGAGCAGCTAGTAGAAATACCCGTCACGGCATGGGTCCTTTGTTAACTCCAGCTTTAGTTGAATTTAAAGTTACTAAAAAATTAGAGTTCGCTGATATATGGGCTGGAACATATTGTACATTTGCTAAAGAATATCAAAAAGGAGATATATATGTATTTGGTTTAAATAATTATTATCAAATTGGTAAGTAATACGAAAGAAACAGCGTACTATAGAAAACTGCAAAATACTATTAAATGTTACAAAAATTGTTTCAGGTTTAAAAGATCCAGTTACTCATTTTCACCCCCAAATTTCTAAAACTTTTAGTGGAAAGGTTTGGAAACACATTAGTAGTGGTCAGCATCATACTATAGCTCTAGATGATTCTGGCCAGGTATTTGTTTTGGGTCGTAAAGAATACGGTCGTCTTGGACTTGGTCCTAACTGTTCAGATGCAAAAGAGTTAACGCCAGTTCCTGCTTTAAGTTCCATTAAATGCGTTGACGTTGGGGCGGGAAGTGCTCAATCTTTTGCTGTTACTGAATCAGGTAGTTTACCTATTTTATTATTGCTTATTAATAACTTATCATTAGCATAATTATTATTAAATATTATGCTTTCTCGGTATAGGGGATTTGTACTCGTGGGGAATGGGTTCTAGCGGCCAGTTGGGAACAGGAGAAGAAGAAGATTCTGAAAAACCTGTGTTAGTTAAAGGAAAACAGTTAGAAGGTAAAACGATAGTACGAGTTTCAGGTGGAGGACAGCATACATTAGCGTTAGCGACAACGTCCCCCGTTAAAAAAAAAACTGCCGGTTAATGGCAACTTGTTTATTAAATTTAAAGTGTTTCGCGCATGTGATAGCAATTTGGACAACGAAATGAAGAAAATCTAACGAAATTGAACTTTCTTACAAAAAAATCATGGTTGAGAAGAAAGTGTAATGAATACATTTTTTATGAAGTATCGTAATTTCGATAGTAACACGCGATACTTAAATGTGTGTATAATTTTTCTTTCTATTGTTATTTTTTCTACTTATAATTGTGTATTACAATAAAATACATTTTTCTACTTGAGAATTACATACTATTGCAAAAATTCCTTTTATCATGTAAGGTTACACAGTATATTATGTTTATCACACTTCCCAGTATTACAATTTCAATTACAAGAAAAAAATATTGCTTATAACGAAAATTAAATAACATTCATAGCTACAAGGACACTGGCCTAAAATAATAAACTATTACATAGTAATGCAAAAACAGTGCTGCATTTAAGTCATTCAATTAAATGCAAAATAAAGGTTTTATAATCATTTATTCTAAGTTTCATTCTGTAAACTACAGAAATAACCACTTTGTAAATATAAATTATACCACTATTTAAGTGATAGATGCTTACAGGTCATCGGAAGAAAAAACTATTAAATGCATAATATACATAAAGTTTCCCTAACAAAATAGTATTCTTAATTCATTTTTGGTTGTTCTACAGCTTTACCCTTTGCAAAACTTTCTTCTTGTAAAGAAATTTGTTGGAGTTTTTTCCCAATGCGTTCTTGTACATCTAAATATTTAGCAATACAACGATCTAGACATACAGATTCTCCCTTGCTTAATTCTGCGGTAGTATATTTTGGTGGAATACACTTTCTGTGACATGCAGATGTCATACGGTGAAACATATCAGTCATCATTTCAATTTCTATATCTCTTACTAATTTTAATTGTTCTTCACTGAATTGAGGTAACCCAGCCATTTTGTAGTTGAATTGTTTCTTATTTTATAATATGTATGTATATATATATACACATATATGTTACCAAACATATAATTCTAATCTATAATATTAGAATCACGTATGCGTTGTCTTGATCTCATATTCTCATATCGTCTATCATGTATCCGTTTTTTTCGCTGTCGAAAAAGCACATACTCCAATAACAATAGCTGCAGCCCTGCAAAAATTATTACTATATAAATGATATCTAACGATCTGAACATACTATAAGGATTCAGAAATACGAATTAATACAAATATAAAGAAACGTATATATTATTTATTCTTACTATCAAATTCTTTTATGTAAGACGTTAACCATTAAGAAAAGAATCTGAAAATAGCGACTGCGTGCACATTTAATTAACCTACCATCCAATCGCTATCTTTGTGATACTTTGCAAAGCCATTCTTTTTCTTAATTCATACAAAATATCGTTGAACTAAAAATTAATTGCATATACCTGTACGTTCATTCATGCAGCCGTGCAATTATGACTATACATGTGACCATGTAATCATACAACCATGAGATCATCATGCGACCATGTGGTTTCTGGTTTTCTAGTGATATCGTATAGTTTCTTGTGATTAAATCACCAAATGAATAAAAGGTGATGGCAGATTATAAAGAATGTAGAAAAAGCAAAGATGAAGCAGAAGAAAGTAAAGAAATTAAAAGAAGGCTGTATAAAATAATAAATAAAAAGTTAGAGGATTTTATGTTTTGTATGTGACTATCCTGTAAGATGACATACATATGTTTGTACATATATATACATATATAGGTACTTACTCACATCCATATATATTTGCGTCATAAGAAAAGTGGAATCTACGATCAAACATCAAACGCCAGTAGTTTGCAGTAGTTGTAAAAGGTAATTGTTACATGAAATTGGTAAAGTTGACGGATGCAGTGTTGGTTCTGATCATTTATGTAAATGGTTTTTATACCTAATGTATTGATATGTTAAAGAAAAAAAAAGGACGGACCTTTAAATCATAAAAGAAACAAGTGTGTAAATTATCCAAAATAAAAGACGCTTGTAACTAAATATAAACAGTTGCATATAATTACCTGTTGAAGTTTGTATCCAATATTAATGAAAAATATGTTGAAACAAAGTAACTTTTTTACGCACAACATTGGTATAGCATGGAAGACGTTTGTTCGAGAATCTTGCGATGTTTCTCCGATACCCTCGGAAAAGAAGGAACATCGTTTAAATTTTCAAGACAACCAAGCAAAAGAAGCTTACGAGGAAATTATACATGAAAAGAACGATGTAAACATAAAGTTACAGCATAAGCACTGTAAACAGAAATCGTTTGTTACTCAAAATGCAACTGACAAGCCAGTTTCAATGAATGGCAGCAATGAAAAAGTTAAATATAATTCAAGAACTGATGAAAAGGTGACAATTAATACTATATTGAAAGCAGTAGAACAAAAGGATTTTGAATTTTTATCGAAGCACATGACACATGACAATGTTAATCTGATGGATGATTTTGGCTGGACACCTCTTATGTCGGCTGCATATTGTGGCCACTTAGATATTGTAGAATTTTTATTAAACCTTGGTGCTAACAGGAAAGCGAAAGAGAAATCTGGCCTTACTGCAGCACAATTGGCATTGAAAAAAAATTATTTAAACATAGTTGCCTTACTCAAAAAGAGAACACAATCTATAACTAATAAAACATTAGCAGAAACAGATGCATATACATCAGAAATAAATACTGATGCTGCAGCAGATAAAAAGTCAGATGATAATAATGAAATCATATATCACAATATTGATAATGAAAAGAATTGCCCAAGCGAAAGTACAGGGTTTTATTGTGATATTTGTGAAGTTCACTTTTATGACACAACTTGGAAGAAACATCAAACATCTACATTACATATTTTTAACTCCAAGCCAAAACTACCAAGTACAATGTATGGAATATCAAAACAAAATAAGGGCTATCAAATGCTGTTAAATCATGGATGGGATGAAGAATGTGGTCTTGGACCATCAGGAAAAGGAATAAAGTATCCTGTTAAAACCTGTTTAAAAACTGATAGAAAAGGAATAGGCCAACCGAATGAGAAAGAATACAGAGTAACACATTTCAAACCTGGAGATATTGCAGCAATTGGTAGTCCTAAAATGCTTAAGCAAAAAGGCTTAAAAAAGAAAGATAGGGAAAAATTACTAAGTAGGGAAGTTAGAAAAGAAAAAGCGCTACGTATTGCTTTATCCTAAAGCAGTACCGAAACATTTGAAACTTTGAAACTTTTTCTAATAAGACTGAATACAATATAACTTTACATTCACTATTTAAATGTGTATGTGAATTTTTGTTTTATTCCATTTGATTTCGATATGTACAAGACTGTTTACAGATCAAGCAATATCCTGAGAAATTGTTTTTTTTTACAGATGAAACTTGATCAAGAGAAAGCTTTAAAACACATTCAGCAAGTAGAAGAAAAAGCAGGGGAGATTCTTACAGATAGGCAGGAAATAATTGCTTTGGACAAAAGAAGAAATGATGATAGAGTTGGTATGAGAGCACTACAGAAGGCAGGCAGTAACAAAACTTGGATAACTGTTGGACCATTGTTGCTTAAAATGTCATCCAAAACTGCAGAAGAATTACTTGTAAAAGGTGTTGCATATCATTTATTATTCATTTGCTTTGATATTTTTGTTAAATGAACAGTACTTAATTTCATTTTTTATTATGTTGCAGATCAAAAGGAATGTGACATTGAAATTAATAAAATAAGAAGTAATTTAAAAATTAAAGTGAATGAATTGCGGGATTTAGAACTTAATCCACCTGTTCCAGGCTTGATGTTACAACCCATGTCTCATAAAGAGATGTCAGCAATAAAGCAAGTCTTAGGTTCTTAAATGTATACAAGTACTTTATTGTTAAAAAATGCTGCTTCTAAGTCAATTTATATAAATATTAATTAAGTATTGTATGAAATTTGTACAAATTTATTATAAGAATGTAAAAGCACTAATGAAACATAATAGTATAATAAGTGTTTGTACAATTGTAATGTTATGTATGCTTTAAAAAGAGATTCCTTTAAAAATCCCTCTGAGTGTTGTTTTACTTTAGTTGTACTATGTATATTTTAAGATGTTAAATTAGTATGAAGGGTTTTAGTGCCTCTGGTACAATGGGCGCTCTGAATTGTCCGCATAATATTACATACGGTTCATACAATAAATCTTAATTGTTAATTTAATAATAGATTATTGATTAATCCTCCAAAGTTACCGTACTCGTCAACATGTGTTTTTCATATAAACATGGCACAGGTGATCCCTTGATAGCAGTGTGTACTGAAGCTAATTTTTAATAATAGTGAACAAATAGCTAGTGCAAAATGTTTAACACCAGTATTATTTGGAAATTTATAATTTTTTGTTGATGTCATATATGGAAACATATATTTGACTGACGTTAAACAAACGCATATAATATATGTGAGATTTAACCTTATCTTGAAGTGGTTATTTTAAATATATGAAAAGTTAGTATAAATAAGAAAAGATGACGTCGCGAGAGGTATTAACAATTCAGCTGGGCCATTATTCCAATTTTATTGGAACCCATTGGTGGAATCTACAGGTAATTACAATAAGATTTACTCTTCGAAGATCATTAAAATGAAAGTTAATTTTCATTTAAACATTTTCAGGAATCTAATTTTTCCTATGATCCAGCTAATCCCTCTGAAGTAAATCATGATGTTTTATACAGAGAAGGAGAAAATTTCAAGGTATCTATCTCTTAAATTCAGAAATGTAGATATTTATAATCTATGGCTAAAAACAAATGGATGATATTCTTTCAGAGAGAAGTGACTTATACACCTAGACTGTTACTTGTGGATTTGAAAGAATCATGTGGATACCTAAAACAGGAAGGCACTTTATATGATATTCCACGGTATCAAGGAACAGAATGCTTGTTATGGGACGAAGAAAAGGTAGAAGTTACTCAGGAGGAACCGGCTACTAAAACACCATTTGTTAAAAGTTTAGAAGAGCCATCTGAAACCTCAGAACCTACGTCTTATGATTTAGAAGATCACATTAATTCATGGGTGGACTATCTAGTACCTAGATTTCACCCTAGAACAGTGAATATTGTGAAACAGTATAAGCACGAATGTACAACACAACCATTTGATGTTTTTACTTATGGAAGGAATTTATGGAACGCAGAGAAATTTTCAGAAGACTTCTGTGATAGAATAAGAGCCTACGTGGAAGATTGTGATTTAATGCAAGGTTTTCAGGCATGTGAATTAATCTATATAAATGATTGACCTCGTATCATTTCATAATATTGATGATATTTATGAAATATAGATAATTCTAGATTCTGTGGATGGTTTTGCTGGACTTGGGGCGTCGTGTATGCAGTACTTAAGAGACGAATATGGAAAAAGTATATTGTCATTTCCCTGTATGGACAGTAAAAAGACTGAACCTTCTATGTCGAATCTGGTCCAAGCACTAAATACAGCTTTATGTTGGCAACAAATAGGAGAATATTCTTCCTTGTTTAGTCCACTTTGTTGTGGACAAACGGGTTGGCCACAGCCTGGTGATCCAAGACCGTTTAATCATTTAATATACGATGCCGAATTAAACTATCATAGCAGTGCACTTTTAGGAACTGCTTTAGACACGTTAACGTTAAGATATAGACGTAAAGAGTATCCAAACGTTGTTCTATCCGACTTGTGCGCGGATTTGAACAAATTAGGTCGAAAAGCAGCCGCAACGAGTTTGAGTCTGCCATTTCCTATGGTCGCAAAAATGGATCTGATCGATGTGCTGGACGAGTTCGAGGGAAACATATGGACAAGTTTAACACCAAGTTGCGACATACCAATGGACAAAAATATGCAAAGCGTAGTTTTACGAGGAATCCCCGAAGATAGATTGAAACGATCCGGTCCCCAGGCGATGAAACAAATGTCAAAACCCGCATACCGATGTTCTACCGTACACGAGATGATGACGCTTTATTTAGCGTGTACTTGTCATGCATCTGCTACTTATTTATCGACCATTTCGTCAGCATTGAACGTAAAGGAACCGTTCCCAAAAATTTTCAGTAACGACATCACTGAAACCGGAGATATTGCTAAGTGGCCTGTAGGATCAGGTAAGTCAATGAAATAGAACAAATCATTTCATTCTTCTACATAATTATCTATCTTTAGACGTTAAATCGGTTCCTGTTATGGCTGGTCTACACAGTGGAAACACCCTGGGCACGATGTACGAATCTTTGCACGTTCAATTGAGCAAAATAAGAAGCATCAAGAAATTTTATGCGTTTATGGAATCAGGTTTAGAAGAAGACGAGTTCAAAGAGTGCCTCAATCATCTGCTTGATTGCAAAGAAAATTATGAAGACCATTATGTATAAAAAACACTAACGAATGCAGTTAATCTTATTTTGAACCTTGTTTGTAATACATTGTTTTTCATTTGTAAAATTTGTATCGAGTCTTTCATTTCTCAATTCTTCTTTGCAAGGTTATTGGAAAAAAATGGTCGGTCAGGAGGGAATTTGGGTTTTCCTCGTAAATTCTTCACCGAAACAACCTTGAATATGGGAGTGGCGGGACACACCCTGGTTATTAGATTTCCTATTGAACATTCCTAGCGCGAAAACTCAGTCGTAAACGAAGAAGCATCGGCCAAAATTTCATTCTTCACGTCTATATAAGATTGTTCTCGCGAGTGTTCGCGTTACTGAATAAAATGGGAAACAAGGTAGCGACGTTCACTGAGGAACAGCTAGAGGATTACCAAGACTGCACCTTTTTCACGCGCAAGGAAATCTTGAGGTAAATCCAATCTTTAGGAAGTTTAAGCTTTTTTACATTCGTTTCCGTGTAGGATATTTAAACGATTTCGAGAGATGGGTGATCCTGGAGCAGTTCCACGATGTATGACGGCCGAGCAAGCGTCCACTCTTCGTATACCATTGTCCTGTCTAACGCGTATACCGGAATTGAAGGTTTCTAAAGGATTTTTCTTACGATTGAACGGAAACACGAAACACGTTCGACGTTGAACGATTACGTTTCAGGAAAATCCGTTCAGGCAACGTATCTCGGAGGTGTTCACTAGACGAGTCGTTCAGAATTTGGGCCAAGCGACTACGTCCGACGACGCTGGAATCTGCTTCGAGGAGTTCCTCGAGATGATGTCGGTTTTTTCGGAGCAGGCGCCGCGGGACTTGAAGGTCTTTTACGCTTTTAAGATTTACGGTACGGACCACCGCGTGAACCAGACAGACAGAGGATCGTGAGAGAGTTTCGAGGTCGGCTTCGTTCTATGGGATTCAGAAGTAGATATACGTGTGATGCTCAGGCACGAGACCGTCTATTGATTTTCTCCTTGCACTATAAATTACAGCTTGTAATTCGATCGATTAAAACATTTCTTACCCTTCTTGTTGTTCCGTTGTGGGTTTTAGGTGGTATAGATAATTAATCTTCTTAACGGTTCAATACGAGAGAGATAGAAGGGTGAAGGGTTAAGTACCAAGCCGGTTAACCGTTTCTAAAAGAATTCTATTTGCTTGATCGAAGACGTGCCTTTGATTTCTCTGCGTAACTTTTATTTTTGGATAAATAGATTTCGACGAGGATGGAGTGCTAGGAACGAGCGATTTGGAGCGCACCTGTCGACAGTTAGTTCAAGGTGGTCTGAACGGCGAAGAAGTGGCCACCGTCTGCCGAAAAGTTTTGGAGGAAAGCGACATCGACGGAGACGGTGTTCTATCGTATTTGGAATTTGAACACGTCGTCACCAGAGCTTCGGATTTTATGGCAACCTTTCACATAAGAATTTAATCTTCACACTTTCGAAATTCAATAAAATCAACTGCAACTCCTTCACCTAAGAAAATATGATTATTCTTTGCGAGCCCAAAATTTCATACAACCTTATCTGAACAGTCTGTATACCTTTTAATATCTCACGATCTCATAAGTTGCTTCTGTTGAGCAACAACCGGCAATGCTGACCAAATAACCAGGCCATTTGTTTTCACTCCGTACAGGAACCTCCTGCAAATTCTGAAAAGGCTCCAATAACTTTTACATATCCTTTGTAACGATGTATAAATCAATTCTCGCCCAATGCTCGACGCAGGGTTTGGAGGGAAAAAGCGTAGCTAAAGAGGAACGATTCGTCTCGAAGATCCAGTTGATTTCCAGTGGTTTAAAGGCGTCGTTAAAACGTAATCGTTTGCGAATGCGTTATTAAGGCGTTGCTTTTGAGCGAGGTGCGCGTCGTCGAGGAGCATTCGATCTTGAAAGGTAACAAGGACAAAACCTCCCGATGTTCGACCTGCAGTCGATTATACCCGTTTAAACGAACAGAGAGGGGGAAGACAGGTAGAAGAAGAAGAAGAAAGTGCAGCTCGGTAACAACCCATCATTTTCGTGTTGCTTGTTAACCATTTTACTGTGGACGACATATATACGCGTCATTGGAAATTGACCATTAATGGCTAAAATCTTATATGTACTGCTATTAATTGAAACGCTAAATTAGTGTAGAATTACAACAGGGTAGAGATTATCTGAGAGAGCTGAGTATTCAAGCAAATATTAATCTCATACTTCGAGCATCAACTTAGCTGGTACTTCACGAGTTCTTAAGATTGAAGGTAATAACAAAATTGCACGAAAGTTAAACGAAACGCGTAAGTTAACACGATATTTAGTACATATAAGAGTTCATCAAGGGTGAAGGGTTCGAGAAAGAAAGGGAAATCAGGGTGGTACGATGGGGTTGCAGATTGTAAGGGTCGTCAGTTTTCGGCGTTAGTCTTTTGGACGGTTCCTCGATGCTGCCCTGGTGACGCGGATGGCGCGCGGTGGCCCGTGGTCCGGTCGTGTTTAAAAAAGCGGTCGAAATCGGAGATACCGCCCTGTGTGTTACGGAGCTCAACCAGTTATAGTCGGCCGCGCGGTAACTAACCGAGTCTTGGGACCAAGGCCATCCGGTCACTTCTCATCCTTCTCCCGTTTCCCCGCTCTCGCATCCCTTCTTGCCCGTCCACCAGGCCATCGGGGTCCGACAGGGCCCCCTTCGCCTCCTTCGGTCCACCGTCGACACCCTCTGTGAGATTCCCTTCCCTCCTCCTCCTCCTCCTCCTCCTCCGCCGCCACCACCTCCTCTTCTTTCTTCCCGCCACTGCTGCTCCGTGAATCTCCAACAGAGTCTCTCCCTCTTTAGAGATCTCAGCCGACCAACCACCACCTTCCAGTGTGCGGTGCCACAGCAGTATCCGTACATTCTTGCAGCTCGTCGACGAGACGCGACGCGATGCGACGCGACGCCTGGAAAGCATCGTCTCGACGTGTTTTGGTGGAAGGGAGACGAAGAAATCGGGGAAAAGAGGAACAAGAATAGGTACGAGATCGCGGGTGGCGAGAAAAGGAAAGGAAGGTGAGAGAAAGAGAAGTTGAGGAGTAACGAGAAGTTGAGAAGGGGGGAGGGGGAGCAGGGTTGGTTGTGAGATGATAGCGGAGGCGGTTGGCGGAGGGCAGATTTGAAGGTAACTTTTACGGCACCCTACGTGGGCGAGTTCTCTCGCGGGAGATCTCTGGAACCTTCCTCGGGACCTCGACCCCGCGATCGCGCCACGACATCGTCGCCACGAAACCTTTTCGATCCGCTTCGTGATATTATATTAGGTTGCTCAGAATAAAATGGTCGATTTATTTTTAAACATCTTTTTATGTCATGAAATCCTGTTAAACTTTGCATGTTTAAAACTGAACCAGTTGATATGCAATTACTTAGTTACCGTTTTGGTTGTTTCCATTGCTCTATCTTACAGAATCTGGATATATCCGACGCTCGTCTGTCCCCCTTTCTCGATTTTCAGCCCGCCATTAGAACGGTTAAGGTATTACTAAGCGATGAGAGGAGATTGCACTGTTTTCTAGAAGCTATTTCTCACGCGTGTAATCGAACGCGTATTTTTTCCTCCAGCAACTCCATGTTCCCGCGAAAGAGAAGAAGAAAAAGAATAAATCGGCTCGCCGAAAAGAGCGCTATCTCGAAGGTGCGACAGATCCTTTTTCGGGGAACACAATACGTTCGTTGATCGCGAACCAAGTCGGCCTCGCGGTCGAAAAGAGCCGCGATTAAATCGCCGCCATCTACCGTCACCCAAGACTGCTCGCGATACCTCGTTAAATCGCCACGACTGTCCCATTCTTCTTGAGGGACCAATACTTTTCAGATATTCCTCCAGAAGGAATCGTAATTGGACGGAACAATTAAAAAAATGTCCCGTTCGTTCCTCTTTCCTTGCTACCTGTCTTATCGAAGTATACGATCCAATGGTGTAGAATGTCTTTTTCGATGTTCAACCAAGAATGCGATCTAATTAAATCTTCTAGGCCCTTTTCAATTTAAGAATGTAGAGTTTTTCTATAGGTATTTTGTAATTTAGAAAATCTAACTACGCCACACGATAGATGAGATCGAGAAAAGCGAAGGCAATACCGGCGTAATGTCACGAGGCTCGCAATTATTCAGAGCAATGGAGCCTTTACGTCAAGTAGGTAATTCATTGCGTGCTCGATTCGAATGGAACAGCAAAAGTCTGGTTAAATTATCGCGACGACAACCAGGTAACCAGTTTCGTAACTTTCCGAAGGAAACGGTAACAATATTGCTAACTTTTCAAAGGTTCAGGAACTTTTCAGTTGCTGGACGAGTTGCCCACTTAAAACATTTGATTTCATTACAATTATAGTGTCTACTCGACACCGTGAAACGTGCAAGATTTACGTCAAGTTATGAATTTTTCATTTCTTTCTGTTTATCCAAAATTACGCTGATGCACAGAGAATTAAGGAGTTCTCTGTCCTTTTTACGAACACGCGTTACTTTCTAAGGCTTTCATTGTCCCGATGTTTCGAGTTTGTATTATTTTCCTTTCTCGCCTAACTCGAGCCGACAGGAGGTACGCGTTTATTTACCAAAAACGTGGAAATCACATGATATTCCACGGACGATGCGAGGCCTTTCGAATGCACGAAACGTTCGTGGAATAAATTTAGGCGGTACTTGAGCGGAAAGCTGATCTACCGGCCACAACCAGTTGCGAAACTTCTTTAAGTACCGTCGCAGACTTTTATTCAGAGTGGCCTGTACCGGTTCGCCGTTTCGAACTTGAAATAAAATGCAACGTTGAATCGATCATAGCCAGGCCGCTATCTAGCCTTAGAAAGCAACAAAAGAATAGAATAATGTGCTTTGCGAAATCTTTCCAGAACAATCGATTGCGTATAATTTCAGGAAATTCCGAATCGTTGACCCTTTCGCTATGTTTCGCTGTGTTTCGCTGCGTAATGTCGTAAGTCGTAAGCGAAAACTTGGCGAATAATTTCTGGACAATTTTCTTTATTTCTATTCTCTGAGCGTTTTCATACAATTGAAAACATTCAAAAGGCCATGACCGACCAAGTGAACGCTCTGAAGAATGAAGATTTCCAACATTACTTCGAGGAGTGGGTAAAACGTTTCCATTCTTGAATCGCTTCCCAAGAAAATTACATCGAACACGATCACTTGGAGATATAAGGTGGAAAAAAATTTGTATAAATATAGTCTCGTTACTTTGGTAACGGACCACGAACAAACGTAAAAATTGCATTCGTTTCAGCGAAGAAAGATCATGGCTTCTGGTCCATTCAATAAAAATCGGATAGCATGCCGAGAAGAGTGGACATCGAAAATCAAGGAACACCGGCTACGGTTTGGTAGGACGTCAAAAAACCGTGCTCTCCCTTTCT
Source organism: Osmia bicornis bicornis (assembly GCF_907164935.1). Taxonomy (NCBI): domain Eukaryota; kingdom Metazoa; phylum Arthropoda; class Insecta; order Hymenoptera; family Megachilidae; genus Osmia; species Osmia bicornis. The sequence continues at coordinate 1,151,427 of NC_060228.1, read as the reverse complement.
CTCTCTTTCTCTTCAGGATTACAAATCTCACGGCGAAGATGCCCGAAGATAGCGAAGGAATATTCGAGCACCCCAATGGAGGGCCATTAGGATCCAAAGGTAGTTGGGCCAGTCCTCTATATCCAACCGTCCCTCTTTCTCTCGTTTCTTCGACCAGAGGATCCATGGTAGAGGAGGCAGGAGATGGTTGGCCGGTCAAGCCACATTCCGTTGGCCAACCGGCTCCTTGGAACCCTTCCTCCCCCTCTTTAAGGTAGACGGTTCGCTATATACAAGCTCCATGCCTCCTTATGAACCACTACGATATGTGTGCCCACAACATAACACCGGCAATATTATTTCGACTAGACACTGCCAGTCGACGCAACCTTGTCAGAGAGCAATGCCTAGCTATCTGCTTTCATAAGCAGAAGAAACTTTTCCCTTCACAGTCTACAGAATAAACCTCAAAGGTCGAGTTTTAACCCCTTTCGTTCGAGGTAACCGGCTAAACTTGTTCAAGTATTTTTATCTTTTTAATTGCTAGCTAAGTTCCAGGAGACTCTAAACGTCATAAATTGAACGTTCTTCTAAATGTTAATGGTCGTTTGACTGACACGTAGGGCGATGGTGCTGCTCTCGTTTCGTGTCGAAAACTGCCATCGCATCGGTTCGGTGCCCGATGCATGTACTCGGATTCTACTCTCTATACTCTATATTTCTGTAGATCTCGAATATTACCTACGATTAGATTCAATATTTGACAAAAATTTGAAGAAAAACGAACGTGTATTTCGATGCAAGCTCATGAGTTTCATGAAACGCGAGCAAACTTCCTGACGAATCTTATACCTTCCATCGCGATCGAGTCGATTGTATTTCTTTTCGTTTGTTCGTTGAGGTATAATGTATCTGCATGATTCCAGCGAACGGTACCCGCCAGCCAGGTAACTCGACTTCGTGATTCGCGTTGGATTTGAATATTCGCCGCGCGAACAAAACCAGTCGGTAGAAGAAAGATAGAAGACTCGTGTCCGGTTTTTGTCGGTTCAAGATCCTGACGCGTGTTTCAAACGATGTTTCTTTTTTTTCTCTTTTTCGTTTTCGTTTTTTAATCACTACCTGCCAATGACTTCGCGTTACCTGTAAGCGCGTCTTCTTGGCACTTCGTGAATCAAAATTTTAACAACTCGCAAATTAAATTACAGGCTCGCGATCATTTGAAATTATTTGCAACTGTTTGAATATTATTCCCAAAGTTACAAAATGGTTAAAACTTTTCCGAATAAATCTTCTATTCGAAGAGAAGAAGATTGAAAAGGCTGAAAGTAAGTATGAAGGAGATCAAAGGCACGAGAAAGGGAAGTGGATGACGACGATGATGACGATAATGAAGAAGAAGAAGAAGAAGAAAGAAAAGAGGAACACGAGGTTCCTTGTTGTAAGGTTTGCCGAGGAGGTCCAGACCAGACTCCATCTGCATAACCGGTATATACCAGCAATGTAGACTGGCATGAAGGTAGAATCGAGCATGTCCACGGCACATTATATCGTTCGCCTCGTCCTCGTTCGATGCGAACTGTAAAGAGGAGCTCGATACGGTAGAACGAAGACGAAGACGAAGACGAAGACGAAGACGAAGACGAAGACGAAGACGAAGACGAAGACGAAGACGAAGACGAAGACGAAGACGAAGACGAAGACGAAGACGAAGACGAAGACGAAGACGAAGACGAAGACGAAGACGAAGAAGAAGAAGAAGAAGAAGAAGAAGAAGAAGAAGAAGAAGAAGAAGAAGAAGAAGAAGAAGAAGAAGAAGAAGAAGAAGAAGAAGAAGAAGAAGAAGAAGAAGAAGAAGAAGAAGAAGAAGAAGAAGAAGAAGAAGAAGAAGAAGAAGAAGAAGAAGAAGAAGAAGAAGAAGAAGAAGCAGAAGCAGAAGAAGAAGAAGAAGAAGAACAAAAAGGAACGATTTGAAGAAAAGAGAAGAGAAAGGGGGAAATGGGTAGAGGTGGTTGGTTGGGCATTCGTGTAGAGAGTAGAGGTTGCTTCGAGAACAAGCACACGCGTTGGGTAGCTTAACCAGTGAAACTGGTGAAGAGAAAAGCGTAGGCGCGAGTACTCGCCGACCGATGACATCATCGCTGTTCTGCCTCGAGTCATTCTCTTGGGCAGAAGCCTCGAAACTCTTTCGATTTGACTTCACATTGTTTGAACGATTTTTCTTCGAACCTTCCGTTCGCCACGTTTCATTATCTCTTTTCGTCTTACAAAGATCCAGATAAATGTATATCATATTATCATAAGAAAATTGCAACTGTAGTGTATTTGAATTCAAAATTTCAAAGAAATAGAATCGTTGGAAAATAAACTACAACTTAAAACGTTCATCGGTTATCTAGTCCTCCGGAGACTTCGACGCTCCTACTGCTGCAACAGCGATGTCGCTTCCTCCACAACCCATCCTTCCGATCATCGAGTTTAGCAGCACGGAAAATTTTGTCCATTTTACAACCAAAGAAGATGCTCGCTCAGCCTAAAATCTTTTACCTGCGTTTTTCCTCTTAATTTAGTAAGAACACATCGTCTGGAGCAGCGTATCATGGAATTCGATTGGTCACGTTCCGGAGATCGTTAACTCTGAACGAAATGAAGCTGTTAACCGGACGAATTAGCCTTTCAGATTCTCCTAATCGTATGGAAATGCGAAACGGTATCGCTTAGGAAACGTTAGAACAAATACTCTCGTGAAAGTATCAATGTGGACTCATCCGTGAACAGTTTTAAAGTCTTTCGTAATCTTTCGTTACGTTCTCCATGATTGAACGGACTTAAAAGGTTTGTCCGATATGTCGACAAAATAGGAAATACATTTTCAACGTACAGTGTGTTTCTCAATGGTGGTAAGAGGAAACGTTCACGGGGGAAAAGGTCGAGGGAAGCTGAAGAGGGATTGGTAGAAGCGGAGGGTCTTCAAATTTTTACCTGAGACGCGTAATCGATTTTGGAAAAATAGAAGAGGACAGGCAGGGACTAATGGTACATCCGTTGGGAAAATATCGCCCATTGTATCTCCGAATGGGGGGTACGAATCCTTTCCTTTGGAGCACGATGACGTTTGCGTTCGTTCGAAATCGAATTTCTCGACGGCACTGTGAAACTCCTGGTCGAAATGTCTCTCCTGCTGCGATTTATCGTTGCATCAAACAGCGCTATTCTCTAAATAGTTTCTAGAATCGACTTGTTCGATTGCTAGTCAGACGAACAAACTTTCCATCCTACGAACAAAGTTTCACCGGTGTTCTTCGATCGTGTTCCGACTCCATACGAATACCTCGAGCTAGGTGCACGTAATCTTGTTTTAATTCTAAAAATTGGAGGTGCTTTCCATTGATTGTGAAAAGGAAAGAAAAGAAGGGAAAAGAAAAAAGAATATTCATTCAGGTAAAAACGTTTACATCTTGCATCGAATTGCAAAGGTTTTCGCAAGAGGATATAGAAAGAACAATTGAACGAGGGTCGTTAAAGAGAAACGAAATGCGAAGCGTTTGCAAGCGGAATGTGCAAGAGGCAGGAGCAACCCTATAAGAAAACGTAGGAACGTCGGAAACCTTCTCTAAACTCGAAACCTGTGCCGGGGCCGTCACGAATAAGGGGCGAGACATCCATAAACTTACTTTGGACCTCGGGGCTCACGGGGGTTCTGGGTAGGTTTTTCTTTTTACCGAGCCAGGCAGGTGCGAACCGATTTCTATAGTCTTCTCTCGGTAACGGCCGTCCTTCCAACGGTCCACCGGCTTCTACCGAACCTTCCTTCTTCTCCTTCTTCCAGCGATTTCGAAGATTTTCTTTTATAAAATTTACGGTTCACTAAGGTATGGTGTAAGTGTTGTAATTTACTTACACAAAATATGCGCAACACGATACGAAAAACATTTTTTCTCACCGACACGATGTCACGAACCGTCTGAGAAACGATTAACGACTCCAGGTGTCTAGTCGCGTCGCTGTTGAATGCGAATGAGAACCTCGATTTCACGATTTTCGGTGTCCCTCTTTTGTTTTTGAAATCCATACGACAAGTGTCCTCAACACGTCCATCGCGCTTTTCCTATAACGTCTAACATCTTTCTAGAATTGCATTGATTTTCATTTAATTTCTGATTCTATTGCTCGCAGAAGACTGCTCGAAATAAATAGAAAAAAAACGTCAGGTGTACGCAAAGAAAACGGTAGAAACGCTAAAGCAAGGACGATGTACATCCGGCGGAAGTCGAAGGGCGTTAGTGAGCTCGTGACGCCAACGCTTGTACCTGAGAGCCAGGGCTGAATTGGCTTTGTACCTGAACAGGCGCAGGTGAGTTACCAGAACCGGGGGATATAACAGTACCGATCCTTTCGATGAATTCTTCTTCGAAACGAACAATAAAAAATCGTCCTTGGCCGACCATCCACTCTTATTGTTAGTTAAATATTACAGGCGACGATTAGTCGAAGAAAATTCCTTTTCATCGCGATTCTTAACGTTCTGACTTCAGCTGCCAGTTTTATCGTTATAATAAAATTCCTGTCCAACTGACAAGTTTTTCGCGTGGTTCGTATATAATCGACAACGACTTGGAGCTCGACCTTCGAGGTCCTGGCACTCGGGGCAAGCCAATACGCATGCAAAATTTCATTCACGTAAGCGTCACGTACGGCTTAACGTTGTAATAACATTCCGCGAATAAGTCGGGGTCCGAAACTTTGCCGATTCTTTGTTCCTTCACCGTCTCGGCGAGACGGGAAAACGAGTTTCTTTCAAAAAGAAGAAACGAAATACGTTTCTCCTAATCGACCAGACATGCCCTTTCTTCTTCTTCTTCTTCTTCTTCTTCTTCTTCTTCTTCTTCTTCTTCTTCTTCTTCTTCTTCTTCTTCCTCCTCTTCCTCTTTTTCTTCTTCTTCTTCTTCTGTTCGTTAACCCTTTCACTGTTGCATTCTTGCAGTAATAATCATCGATTGATCTATGAAATTCGACGAATAATTTACTTATCGCTATTTAATATCGCTACTTGCAATTAGTTTTTACTTTCTAAAGCTGTACAAATTTTTAAGCACGATAGCACAAAGGGTTAACGAATCCGATAGATTGTAAATCACGACAAAGCAACCTAATGAGGAGAATACACAATCTTTCCTAAAGAATCAAGGAACGCCGGGTCGTGTCGCGTCGCGTAGACGCGATCAGAGATCGTTCTTTCGTCGTGTCGTTGATCTACATGGAAATTACGCTTGTATATCGTCCACTCGAGCACATACTTTCCGTCACGGCGTTGCCTTTCCCACAAACTGAAAATGGATGACACGTGTAGAGTCGCGGAACTTCCCAGGACGCGCTTTCAGACAGCGTAACCGATTCAACGTCGTTCAAGCAGCCGTGTCTTTTAGGGTGCATAAATGCGTTCGAACGTAAAAGGCGTCGCGTAAAATATAAAAAAAGAATACGATACTTATCCCCGTGACTCCTCGAAGGAAGTTCCACGGGGGTCTTTGTCGAGTTAATTAATTTTTAAGGCCAGTTTCAGGCATTGCTGTTACTTTTAATACACTCGAATATCGTATAGAAGAGAAATAATTAAAAATGAATCTCTAAACGTATCGGCTCTCGCATTTTGCATTCCCCATCACCACATATGACCAATTAGCAAGGAGGCATGCGGATGGCGAGCGGTTGCGTGTCGCAATTTTTCCGCGGTAAGAACGTCACATCCGGGTCAGAGTATCCTCTCTCCGGTGAGCTCAACAGCGACGACAGGCTGTGTCAAAACGCATCGCGATCTTTCTTCGTTCACCGCGAGACTACGAGATAGTATGTATACTGAAGAACTTAAAGCATGAAAAGTTGCAAATTTGCAATTACGAAATTCGTCGAAGAGGAACCGAGTCATAAGAGCGAGACCTATCGACAAGGCACGCACGGGATTCCCACGCAAGGTGTACACCGGATCTTCCCCACGAATTCTCGTGTTCCGTTGCTAATAGATTCGACAGAGTAAGAGAAGGAGAAAGCGAAGAAGGGTCGACGAAGATTTCGATGTAATGTGCAGAGTGTAATCATTTGGCCGTTTCCTCGAAGAAAATCAAGCCGGTGAAAATCACGGGGTTCATCGCGAGCCGTGAATCAGTAATTACGCCTACGATCGAGCGTTTACGATACGCTGCTCGATGTCAAGGTGGCCCCGTGGCAGAGCGGCGGTGAAACGAGAGATTCGTCCTGTTCGTAAAGCACATGCACGCATACATAACGCAGGGAGAAGTCCGGCAGGCAGGCAGGCAGGTAGGCAGGCAGGCAGGCAAGCAAGCAGGCATAGCTGAGGGATATTCGAGAAGGAGCGAGGGTATACTCGAGAAATATTCGACTGGTCGTCGTGACGTCGAGGATTTTCTTCGAAAAACGAGAGGACAGAATGGCTACGTAGGTACGTACGAGGCCGAGCCTTCACCTCGATCGCAACGTGTACACACAATGTGGCCACCGATACGCATAGCGCATGTACCAGTGTTAGCAAAGAGAGCCGGAGAGGATACACGTGGAATCGTGCAAAACGCGGCAGAGAAGAGAAGAGAAGAGAAGAGAAGAGAAGGTGAAGAGAAGAGAAGAGAAGGCGAAGAGAAGAGAAGAGAAGGCGAAGAGAAGAGAAGGCGAAGAGAAACTCACGAAGGAGAAAGGTAAAGGGTGGGAAAGAGGAGGCGCGAGAGATCGGTGGAAGGGTCATTGGTTGTTCGTTGCACACTCTCAACGTATGGGAATCGTTATGGACCGACTATAGTCGCTGGAATGCGTTCTTTTTTCCTTTTTGTGTCCCCCCGCGGTATACCTGGCGGCAGCCTGCTCTCGCTTCGTTGCAGCGGCGACGTTGGCGATGACGGTGGCGATCCTCCTTTGCCGGACAATCTTGGCGAACCGAACGAACGAGAAGAAGCCGGCTTCAAATATTCCTGCCGCCTGTTCAACCATCGAACATCGTACAACCAGTGTACCTTGAAAAGTTACCATCCAGGGATCGTGCTACCGTCCAGGCTACTCCAAAAAATTACCGATCATGTTGTACAGGAACACGATCGATGCCAGAGAAGCGTGGAACGAATGAAATCGAGTACATATCAGACGCTTCGAAGAAAAGAAGAAAAGATGGATGCCGAACTACCGTCGAAACTATGGATGCTCGAGGGACAAAGGGTCGAAAAGCAGAAACTTGCCGATCGATGTGTTTCCTCTCGAAGCTTGGAACAAGCGGAGAAAATACGAGATGGCGAAGAAGAGGAGCCGGTACGCCGCGCCAGTACGCCGGTACCAAGGTAGACGCGATAAAGAACGAATCGACCAGGTAGAAGAACAGAGATGGTTCGGTAATGCTCCCAGAGAGAGAGAAACGGATAGCCAGTCGAACAAGACCGGCCAAAGAAGGAAAGAAAAAGAAAGCAGTGAGAGAGAGAGAGAGAGAGAGAGAGAGAGAGAGGAGCAGAGGACGATACAAGACATGGACGTAGGTAGAAGGACAGGTAGTCGACTCGAGGAAAGAACAGCAGCCGTGGAGAAGGGGGAAAGAGAAGAGGAATGGAGGGGTGCAGGATGGAGGAGAGAAGAGAGGAGAGGAGAGACTCGATTCCTCTCTCGTATGTATGCCGGCATGGCGCGGCGGTTCGGTTTCGGTGACGTCACGACGTCGATTTGAACGAACCAATGGGCGCTGGAAACGAGACCGAAGAGGCAAAAGGAAAGGTGGTAGGGAATGGAGGGGCCCAAAGCGGTGGCTTTGCTCTCCGAGGGTGAGGAAGGGGTAACCGCGAAAGGTGCGTGCGGCCCCGGACGTGGGGCGCGGGGCCAGTTGATCAGTGAGTGCGGTAGTGATCTCATCTCGTACCGCGCCAGGTGTGACTCTTCTCTCTTTCCTACTCTTTCGGTCCCGGACCTCTGTGCGCCGTTGGTAAGACGGAGGAAACAGTAAAGGACTTAAAATTCACCTATCGACTCGGCCGTGTTCTACGCTACGATCAACAGGTACTTTTTCCTTTTTTTCATCTTTCGAATTTAAACTTTCTTCGACCGAAAGAACGCGGAACTTAGAGCTAAGCAAAATTCGATTTAAAATTGAATTTCAGCAATGCACGGTTCATTCGATCGAATACATAGATACAAATTTCTTCTATCTCAAAGTAGGTATATTGGAAAAATAAAAATCGAATTGAGCAACGCAATGTATCGGTTAGTTTACGACACAATAAGAGAATGCAAATTCTTAGCGATCGCGATAGGGACAAGGTCGAGGTGAAGCGAGAGAGACGGTTCTCTCCTGTTCGTTATCGTTCGTTTCTACTCCGTTTCTTGTGCAACGCGTTTCATTCTCCTTCGTTTACCTTTTACGAAATCGCGGCGCGGTGCGGCAAGGCAAGTTAAGTTTTCACGGTTCCGCGTTTCTTCTTCGTGTGCTTCTTCGGAGCGTCTGCTTGCCGATTCGCACCGTTTCGCGTGCGAATTTCCGCGGCCCTCTTAGCAACAACAGCGTGTATCTGGCTTACTACCGTGGAAAAATAACAGTCGTTCGAACGCTTTTGTTCCCCCGTATTCTCTCATGATTTTTACGCCTTGTTCGTCGCGTCTCTTCGTTCATTTATTCCCTCGCGTTCGAAAGCGAAAACTCTTTGCTCGACGTAGTTCAAGGTGGCCTTTAAATTCGCCAAACAACCTTCGTATCGGCTTCGTTCGAATTCAAAACTCTTCTTACCGTTTCAATTGATCCGACGTTTTTCAACACCGCTCCAATCTTTCCATCGAGATAAACTCGTCCCTAATTTAAATTTTCAAATCGAATCGATCGCCTCTCGCGAACGTGACTCGATCGTTAATTCCCCGCGAACCTGTTTTAAGAATCTCGTTTTGCCGGATAGACTAACGAAAAACAAAATCGTCTCTCCCTGAGTCGCATATTTGACGACCATTGGCGGCGAACAACGGGCAACGGGCGTTATGGTAGCATTTGCGGAAGCCTGTATCGCGAACGATCTTTCAACGTGCCAGCGAATGCATTCGAGATTTGCACGGTAGAGCGAGCGACCGAGAAATAAAACGTAGATACTCGTGTATATAGGGACGTGTGCGTTTGACCGCTCCGCGTGCATACTACCGATCCGTGAATCCTCGTTGCGAGTGACACCGACCGATTAACCTGTTCGATCGAAATAACGAGCTCGAAAATTTCCTTCTTTTGGCACCGCCAAAACTCCACGGAAAGCAGAAAATAAATTTCCAGCGTTGTGAGTTGACTTTGGTTTCGAAGAATCGAAATGGAAGGGGACAGAATTCAAAAATTCATATCTCTTTTTTCTCCGCTAACGTAATGAATTCAACGCGTGAGATAAAAAGTCAAACAACTACGCGGTTTGTGATCGTAAATTAATTTGCAAGCTAAACCGTGTTCCGTTCGCTAAGTAAATAACGAGACGAAGTATATACCGGGTCTCACGCTTAACGTTTCCTCCCATTAGTCGTCCCGTACAACAAATATTTATACGAAAAGGTTATACCTTTTTGTTTGGTTTACCTGGCAGTTTCGTCCTTTGGAATTCGAATATTCCGATCTAACGACCAGTCGACCTTACTCGTTTACTACCTTGTCTTTAACGTCTATCGCGGTTGATCATGTTTGAACTTTGAATTCAAATTCGAACGAATGATTACATTTTTCTTTTTTGGGGGGGGGGGGGGGGTCATCTATCTGAATCCGATAACTTTCGTATTTTTCGATATTGACTTTCAAATGAAGTAATCGACAGTAGTACAAGAAACACGCGTTGAAAAGCTAGAAATATAAAAAAGAACGTGAAACGATTCAAAGCCGCTGCTTTTTTCCCGCGCCTGACTGCTGTACGACAGCGTCTCGAGGAAATTAAATCAAGTTCGATAAGTACATTCGAAGTGATAATGCCTATAAGTGAAACGACATTAGCCCCGGCTATCTCGAGTACTTGTGCAGCTGTGTTTGCGTAAACGATTGGAAGTCACGTCGAAAGCCGGTCTCTCTCTTTCTCGTTAAAAGAACGTAATTCACTTTCGTTGCTTCGTGCATCAACTTTACTCTGTCGTTTGGATTTTTCTTTAAATCACGTATTTGAGTTGTTCTCCTTTTGAAACGAGTAGGTAAGTCATAGATCGAGAAGTCGAATCGACGCCTGTCGAGTGCAGACGTCTTGATCGGTTGTGCAATCGGCTTTGGAACGCCGCTAAACTTCTCGATAAAAAGTACAGTCAATAAGGCGTATCGTGCAAAGACCCTGTCCTGTAATGGCTCCACAGAATCACCGGACTGTTAATTGTATCGTTAATTAGATCGTTAAACAACCGCGACGTTGATAATAACCTTCTGCTTTGAAGAACGCTCGGACGTTTCTTAAACAGAAGTCTGTTTTTTTCTTCCGTGTACGAATTTACTTGAAAACGATCTTTATTATTTCTTTGATCGTTACTTTCTTTCGCGAAATTTCTTTGTTATTCGTTTGAATTTCTCTGAATTACTTTCGCAAAATCTCGAGCTGTTAGCGTACAAACGTAGTTCGAAGCAATCTCTTAATCTATCACTTAAATGGTAGTTTTTTTATAGCTTTCGCGAAATTCTTGACACCGGTGATCTCTCGATAATAGTACAGTTCGAATGTAGCAGCCGTGGCAAACAAATGGAACAAATCGAAGGCCAGCTTATCGTGTAAAGATATAGGTACTCACTCGTATTTACCGTAGGTACGTGACGACGATGACGACGACGACGACGACGACGACGACGACGACGACGACGGATTTCGCGACTCGGATAAGCGATTTGCTCGAGTTGGAAACGTTGCTTCTGTCGTTCCATAGCCATTTTACGAACAAAAGAAAATAGAATGATAATAAAGCGAATTGAATATTAGAAAGTTGGGGGATTACGTGTATCGTCGAATCTGGTGTTCGATGGCGAGAAACGAACCATCAAGTTTCGCAGGTGAGTGCGCTCTCTGAGGTTCTTTCTTCTCTTTTGCTCGTTTTCTCTATTCAATCTTTTGTACTTTCACCCTCGTAAACGCGACAGTTTCGTTAGCGGAATCTTGAAATCAAACGGAAAAATCATAAGACTGAATTGCATTTAAAGACATCGTTTCAGCGAACGAACATTTTCGGTTTCGATTCGAGCAACATATTCGCGTGTCGCAATCTTTCAAAATTATCTATTGCGAAACTTGATATTCTGGAAATGACATATACATATTTGGCCGGTTAATAGAGTCGATAACGGGCGGTGTTTAAAATATGAAACTGCTGTCAAACGTTTTCGATCGTTGCTTCTCGTAAAATTCGCTGCTCGTTTTCAGTCACGGTCACGAATTTCGACAGAGATCGAGCGGTTGCGCGTGCACGAACAGAGATAGACAGAGAAGGCGGAGAACTCGATAATAAAATAGAGTTCAGCAACGGGTATAAGGCAACTCGCGAGATCATAACTTTCTCCAAATGCAAGCTCTTACGAAACATACATCGGTGTATACCGGTCTTAGCAGCCAGTCGAGAAGCGAAGAGAGACTTCGATATCAGGAGCGTAACGTCAGAAAACGTAAGCAGATAACGCGTCTTGGATAACGGCAGATAATAAAAACGATGATCGAGTAATGCTTGAATTTCTTTCGATCCAAATGACATTGTGATATGTCCAAATGGAAATCTATCCTTGTTTCGAATCTCAATCGAACGCGCTACTCTTTGACGTTGATTTGAGGATGAATAGAAAGGTTTGTTAGAATTTATGCGCGATATACAAGATAGATAGATACCTTTGGAATCTTGTTCACCTCCGTCTGTAACGCTCGAGGCGTAAGTTTTGTTAAAGTTAGTGGCTCGTTGGCTAGAAATGGTAACCAGGAAGTTACTTTTGGATGTGTGTACGCGTAGATACGTGGTTCTAAATTGAAGTAATTATGACGTAAGGTTGTGCTTTATATGCTGTACGATTCAGCAAAGTCTTGATTTCTTTCGATCGCTCGGGTTTTACGGTTAAACGCGAGCAGAATGTTGATCGAATACCTTCAGTTCCTTTATTCAGCATTTTCTTTTCTCAATGGAAATTCTTTCCGAAAACCATGTTGAATGAAAAAATCGAGTATAAATGATAAATTTATGTGTCTGGATCGATCTTAGCTGGTCGCTTTCTCCGTGTTCTCGGTGCTTTCCATGCGGTGCTTTTACGAGGAACAACTTTGACCTGGAAACGTCAAAAGAATTTTCAGGTGTACGCGGCTCCTCGTAGCCCGTGGCTATCTATCCCGTAGCCAAAGGCCCGCTCTTTTACCGACCACTAGACTTTCACTCCGAAATGTCAGCGGCTTGTGTTTCACTTTTCAAAGCCTTGCGCATATCAATCAATTCCTGGTTACGCGACAAAAGAACGATTCTTGTTGTTAAACGTTTTACGATTTCTCCTACTCTTTCTGTTACAGGCTGCTAACGACACGTGTATGTACCTCGCTATTCCACAACGAGGAAAGAACGATCAAGAAAAACGATCCATTCGTGATCGACAATTCAACGACTACGATCACTGTACAGTATCATCTCAATCATCTGAGATAATAATATGGATAGATCGTTTAATTTTCATGGCGTAGAGAAAGAAGCGATTGTCTTTTATATTTTTAGGTGATGTACCAAGTATTCCTTCCTGCCAGGAATCCTTAACCTCTTAACTTAAAAGTACGAGAATACTCGGGCAAAATACACTTGTTATAATATAATTATTAAGTTAAGAGGTTAAAACTCAAAAGCAAAATCCATCGTTTCATCGGATAATATGGAATTGCAGTTGAACGAGACTTGGATAATCGAGACTATACTGTGTATAGTTTATAGTATATAGCAAATTTTTTGATGATTCAAGATTCTCGGTAGAAGTATTTCTGATAGGTGACGAGAGGATCTTGGCGCGGACATTTTCTTTGGTTATCTAGCTGTATGAGTATTATTCGACATCATAAAGCTAGGTTACCGGAGTTAAGCTCCTCGCCATATCAACTCCAGCGATCTTCTCCCATGTATTTCAGTACTGTCACTGCAACGACACGTCCGACGTGTTTCGAAAGTTACTTCGAAACGGGGTACCATTCGTAGCCGTGAACCAGATTGTACATGGTTTATCCGTGAAATCGATTTATGTAACGCTGTAATAATTTTCTATGACACTCTGATGGAAATAAAGTACCTATATATGATCATTTATGTACTGTATATGTATATTACTCGTTTATTGTAAAACGAATAAAAATGAATCATTTGGTTAATGTTTATTTATTCCTTGAAATCCCTCGAATTCTTAGGTGAACGTTTTAATCAAGAAGTGATGGGAGTAAGAAAATTTTCCCTCTGGAATAAGCTGTGTCGAAGACACGGTGAATAGGTAAAAGACGATCCAAACATTTCTGTATTCATTCTGCACGGGAACGTACGTACGAGTTGGGCATTGGTAATTACTAGTAGTGTCATTTCCACGTGACTTGATTACTAATCGAGAACATTTCAAAAGGCGTACCGATATTTCCTTTTTTTCTTTACGTGATCATATTTCGCGCTTCTAGAATTCGAAAATCGATCAAATTAATATCCCTCTATCGACTAATTAGTATCGATTCATACACTAGTACGATACGACTGTTTTATCAATTTCAAAATTAAAAACTATTCGGTTAGATGAATTTCTATAATTACAAGATTGCAAGTGGAAAGTAGAATATGAATTTCTTTTAAATTTAATAATTGAGAGTTGCTTTCAAAAATAAATGTTCATTTGTCGAATGAAATTTGAGTTTTATGGGCTTCCAACAGCAAGCATGTACAAAATCGATAGTGCGTAATAAACTTAGGGGGCGCCACGTTCCGATACAACTTAAATTCCTTTCAATACCGACCGAACTTTCGCGGTTTTTATGAATTCTTTCCGCTACTTTAAGTATCGATCATTTTCACATTTCTCCAGTGATATATCAATCATTATTTTACGAAAACAAAATATATAATAAAACCTTGTAAATTTTCTTTTTATACATATGATAAATTTCACCCTTGAACGATCTAGTTTATTAATTTCATACATCAACGTTCTAGTATTCTTCTAGTTTCTCATGAATATGCATAACACATAATGAATCATCATATCACTATTTTTTCCTAAAACATTGTATTCATTTAACTTCTAAAAGGAATGAGTCATTTTACAAAGACTTTTGTCTATACAAATTACAGTATAGAACCTTTTGAAAGTTAAATGTCTATACTGAAATTTTTGTGTCAAATAACACCAGACTTGTAACTTGAAATTATTTTATGAATCTGTGATCAGCTAACATACCGAAGATCATAGATTATTTCTATGCGTATCTAATGAGGAAGAAAATCGATCGAACGACGTAATGATGAATATTTCTTTATTCAAATCAAGTTGAATTTTTTATATGTAATTTTTGTAGATCAAGCGATGGCATTCGCGAAAAGCTGAATCACGATTAACAGGAAGTGTTTTGATAAGAATTGTCTATTCGCGTGTTCAAAAATTCGCGATTATGTTCGATTAGTTCGCTCATAACAAATGCCGGAAGTTACCACGCTAAGGGAAAAATAAACTAACAGGATTTTTACCCTTTAAAATGAACGCGATAACGTTCTATTAAAGGAAACTCGTGCACGCATATTTATCGAAAGTAAATAGAATCGTTAATATGAATGAAGGAGTTCGATTGATGAAAAATTCATCATGATGGGTATATATTTTACCGGATGTGAATCGTCCAAGGAGGTAAAAACGTTCTAGAATGTTCTAGAACATTCTAGAATTTTCCGAAGTATATAAAGCGAAACTTGATCAGCGCGCCACTTCATTCAATAATCTGCCAGGTGCTCGACAACGTGTTCTCGTATTCTTGAGAAGCATTTTCTAACAGCCACTCAACTGGACATCAAGGTACAGTCGTTTTCTTTTTTTTTAATTAATGTTTAAGAAGTATTTAGCTTATTTATAACGTCATTCTGTATGTTCATAAAATGTATTAAATCACATGAATAATGAAAGATTAAAATTGTTCTCACAATAGCTGAAGTGTTAAATCATTATTACTTTATTGCATTTTTACTTATAATTAAATATTGCTATAAGTGTAGTATTTTTTTGGTCATAAGTTTCATTATTTTATGCTTATCATTTTCACGGTCGACATTCTATGTGCGTATTTTCGAATGGACGCGACACGTGTTTTTTCTTTGTGAAATTTATGAAATTTGTCAATCTAGATTGCTTAGATACAGAAGGACATTTTTAAAAATTTGCACAAAGATAAGATGTGCAAGAAATTAAAATATGATGTCTTTTTTATTATGTGTTTTTAAAAAATAAATGTAATAAGAAAATATTTGATATCATTCTATAATTTTCATTGTAGATGTCGGCGCAAATGGAAACCGAGGCTGGAGATGTGGAGACTTTTGCATTCCAAGCTGAAATTGCTCAGCTTATGTCTCTGATCATCAATACCTTTTATTCCAATAAGGAAATTTTTCTCAGAGAATTAATCTCAAACTCCAGCGATGCTCTTGATAAGATACGCTACGAGTCTTTGACTGATCCTTCCAAGTTGGACAGTGGTAAAGAATTGTACATTAAAATCATTCCAAACAAAAATGATGGCACTCTGACCATTATTGATACTGGTATTGGTATGACCAAGGCTGATTTAGTAAATAATCTTGGTACAATTGCTAAATCTGGTACCAAGGCATTTATGGAAGCTCTACAGGCTGGTGCTGATATTTCCATGATTGGTCAGTTTGGTGTAGGATTCTACTCTGCCTATCTTGTTGCTGATAAAGTTACAGTTGTTTCAAAACACAATGATGACGAACAGTACCTATGGGAATCTAGCGCCGGAGGATCATTCACTGTCAGGCATGACCCTGGAGAGCCATTGGGACGTGGAACAAAAATTGTTTTACACATCAAGGAAGACCAAAGCGAATATTTAGAAGAAAGTAAAATTAAGGAGATCGTTAAGAAACATTCCCAATTTATTGGTTATCCAATTAAGTTAGTAGTTCAGAAGGAACGTGAGAAAGAATTGAGCGAAGATGAAGCTGAAGAACCTGAGGAGAAAAAGGAAGAGGATGATGGAAAACCAAAAGTTGAAGACGTAGATGAAAGCGAAGAGGCAGCAGAGGAAGAAGGAAAGAAGAAAAAGAAGAAGACTATCAAGGAAAAATATACAGAAGATGAAGAATTAAATAAAACAAAACCTATCTGGACCAGAAATCCTGATGATATTTCTCAGGAGGAATATGGTGAATTTTATAAATCACTGACTAATGATTGGGAAGATCATTTGGCTGTTAAGCACTTCTCTGTTGAAGGCCAATTGGAATTCAGAGCTTTACTCTTTGTTCCAAGGCGGATGCCATTTGATTTGTTTGAGAATAAGAAGAGAAAGAATAACATCAAGCTTTATGTAAGGAGGGTATTCATTATGGACAACTGCGAAGAATTAATTCCAGAATATTTGAATTTCATGAAAGGTGTAGTTGACAGCGAAGATCTTCCTCTCAACATTTCTCGTGAGATGCTTCAGCAGAATAAAATCTTGAAGGTTATTCGTAAAAACCTTGTTAAAAAATGTTTAGAATTATTTGAAGAACTTACAGAAGATAAGGATAACTATAAGAAATTCTATGAACAATTTAGTAAAAATATTAAATTAGGTATTCACGAGGACAGCACCAACCGGAGTAAATTGGCCGACCTTTTGAGATATCACACCTCTGCTTCTGGTGATGAAGCTTGCTCTCTGAAGGACTATGTAGGCAGAATGAAAGAAAATCAGAAACACATTTACTTCATCACTGGAGAGAACAAAGAACAAGTTGCAAACAGTTCCTTCGTTGAACGTGTCAAGAAACGTGGTTTTGAAGTTGTTTACATGACGGAACCTATTGATGAATATGTAGTACAACAAATGAAAGAGTTCGATGGAAAACAATTAGTATCTGTAACCAAAGAAGGACTGGAACTCCCTGAAGATGAGGAAGAAAAGAAGAAGAGAGAAGAAGACAAAGCCAAGTTTGAGAACTTGTGCAAAGTAATGAAGAACATTCTTGACAACAAAGTAGAAAAGGTTGTAGTATCAAATCGTTTGGTTGACTCTCCTTGTTGTATAGTCACCTCTCAATATGGTTGGACAGCCAACATGGAAAGAATTATGAAAGCTCAAGCTCTTAGGGATACGTCTACTATGGGATATATGGCAGCAAAGAAGCATCTTGAAATCAATCCTGATCATGCCATCATCGAAACCCTTCGTCAAAAAGCAGAGGTTGACAAGAGTGACAAAGCAGTGAAGGACTTGGTAATCTTGTTGTTCGAAACAGCACTCCTTTCCTCAGGTTTTACATTGGATGAACCACAGGTTCATGCTGCAAGAATTTACAGAATGATCAAGCTGGGTCTTGGTATTGATGAGGAAGAACCTGCTCCAGAGGAACAAAGTACAGAAGATGTACCTCCTCTTGAAGGAGATGCGGAAGATGCTTCCCGAATGGAAGAAGTAGATTAAGTTTAAGATCTGAATGTGAAATTAATATTAATGTCATTGTAGTTATTAAAAGACTGCCAAAGTAGCCACGTTTTATGTGGTGTCATTAAACATTCTCATTTTCATTTATTGTATCACACAAACCCTACTTAATTTATAGTACAAAATTTTGTTTTAGATAATAAATATTTTGGAATTAAGTTAAGCTTATAATAAAATAAAATCTACATGTGTACAAATTTGTATTACTACCCTTTAAATTGCTAAGTAGATACTACAAGTGTAATCGCAAAATCAATTAGAAAAAATGAATAATCGTCATGGTTACAGCAATCGGTATAGATAAATTATTAAACATGATTTACCAATTCAAGTTAGTCTAAATTCCATAAAAAAGAATCTCAAATTCAATACTTTTTTTATTTATATATGATTTAACCAAAATTTCCAACTGAATTTAAACGAACAAGTTTCGTATCAAGTATTGTGTATGTACATATACATACAGTAATATCATCTGTAAAATCGTATTGCACTAGTGGTCAATGGAACTTTGCACGCATTAGTTTCCATCGAATATTTCGTACTTCGATAAGGTAGGTATGTCAAAACACGCCATCTACTCGCAACTTTGAAGTGAACGAAAGAAGACACTGTCGCAAGTAACATTTGGTAACACCTGCTTTCTGCATATCATAGACAGAATTGTTAGAAAAATTATGATGGCAAGCAAAGGTTGGAAGGTCAGTGCATCGGTATAATAGTAAGAAACGTATACCGTATGTTCATGTATGCACATAATAAACATGTAATTTATATGAATTAAATTGCTATAGGTGGTAAAACCGCACGTGCCTATGATTAAATTTCGTAAGGGAGGAATAAGCAGAGGTAATGTCACATAACAATCATTAAATAGCGTAGTTTTAAAACGCGAATGAAATCCTTGTTATTGGTTAGCAACTCCTGGGGCTTCGAACGTACAGTCTGCGCAATCAGGGCCGACATTACAGCAACGAGGTGTAGGTGCAACGGGGCCAAACGTAATCGTTTTACCAACAATAGATGACATTCATCTACCTCCACGATTTCAGAGACGACCCATCGATGAGAAAGAAATAGCATATATTAACGTAAGTATATTGTTATTTTATTTGTATTATTCATTCGATCTAATGAAAATTTTCATATATATATGTATATACACATATATTTATAGTATGTAGATCTAAAGAGACTTTGTATATTGAGATAAGTTTTTTGTTTTCAGAGAGGAGGTCCAGAATAAGTTATATAAATTTAAATAATCCATAGGACATCATCAATTTTAGTATACTGTAAGCAATCATTTTCTTATTATCATTATTGTTGTTATCATTGTTAATATATGATGTAAATAAATGGAAGTAAGATCAGTGACCCTGACTTGTACATATATATTTCTATTATTTTACCTAATAAACAAGATCTTTTTACTTTGCCCCTATGACATTGCCAGAACCTCCTATTTCTGGCCAGCTTTTTGGCTTATTCTTGTAACAAGTACCACATTAATCCCAGGCAAGAAAGGAGAAACTTGATTAAATTGTTTCAATCTTATGTAATATTTGTTTACTGTGTTATGTCACAATTATTATTTTAAGTTAGTCAACATCTAAATATAAAACATGAATTTTTAAATATAGTCATGCTCGCGTTAATTTTTCTCACTTTCATGATTCTTTTTTTTTTAATTTTATATACAAATTTATTCTACGATCTTAGATTCAAAGAAATTAAGAGGAATTTAAATTTAAAACTTTGCTCTTTTTTACGATTTTGTTTGAAAAATGGTTTGCAAATTTTAGTAAACGAAAATTAAGGGAAAATATTTTAAGAACAAAAGCGGATAGGCACAGCCCTGTCCCATGACAGAAATAGCAGACGACAGTGCGCTGCTGTGCCTTCCATCTGTTCTGCGATTCCTGAACGTGGTAGTGGAAGATCCACGACTATTTTACCTTTTAACGAAATTACGAAAGTTATACGAACGACGAATTTCCGAATATGGCTGAAATAACGGATTTCGGTCCAAGAAAGACGATTTTCATTTTAGCAATCGTGGCAGGGTGCTTTGCGGTATTGTGGCCGAAAATTTTCTACCCTATGCTCACAGCATCTGTCACTTCACATCATACATCTGATACTTCTGGTAAGATTTTAATACTTGTATCAAAATCTTCAGAAAGAAAGAAGGATGAGTGATGATGTACCAACATGTTTTCTATTAAATTAACTTCTTAATGTTAATCCAATTTAAATAGTTCAATGATTTAATTAGGATTATAACATCCTTTTTTCAGTACTACTCAATTTTTAATCTTTGCAATTCGTTATCCAGGACTGAAATATATTTTAGTATGTTTTTGAATATTTATTAGCATGCTGCGACGTAATATTTGAAAGTGATGTTACTGCTGCTGATATTGTATATGAAATGTGTCAAAACATATTAAAAGTCAAAACATATGTCAAAGTGCAAGTTTATGTAGAGAAGAAATTTTAGCAAGATGTGGTATAGATTTATCTACATTTCTTGCTGAAAGAGAACGTTTGGGAAAGTCTTATAAACAGGTTTTGGAAGAAATCAGATCATTCAATAGCTCTCTATGCCTAAAAATGTCTTTTGGCATTCCCCTTGCTCAACTAGGAACTCCGCATCTGATAAGATATCATATTTTAATGCCTCACAGTAAGAACTATATAAAGTTGTGCTCAAAATTGTTAATACTATTCACTAACAAGACACATAACATGTGTAACTTTTTTCTGCTATTAATGTACTTACATGCTTTTAGTATAATTAAACATTCAATAACACTACTAAATAATTTTACTTCCAACTTCAAACATAATTTTGGAATTATTAATCTTACCAATTATACATGAAACACAAATTCAAATTATCTCTTCTTCTTGGCAAGTTGCCAAAAGAGCAAGTATAACTAGTGATGAGTAGATGGGAATAAGTTTGACCTATAGTCATGATTGTATCTATCTATGTAGCAGCTTCTTCCACTATATAGAGGAAATACAGACTAACATTGTTTATATAGACTTTGATAATAATATATTAATAAATGTTTTAAATCATTTCTTCCTAACATTTTATCTATATGTTAGGTACTATCAGACAAGAAAGGCGTACACCACCACATGCAGGAGGTTTGCATCCTGCATTGAGAGAGCGTGGTAGAGCAATACCCTCCTCTCATATTGTACCAAAAGTAACAGATAGACCTGATCAAGTTGTGCCAAAAATGAGACCACCTTTGGGAGGTGCAGGGCATGTTGTTTCTGCACCAAAGGGAAATGGTACTATGGGAATTATTATGCCACTGTATACATTAGGCATTGTGTTATTCTTTTTGTATACAATTGTCAAGGTAATTTGTAGGATATATTGTATTTCATGTTATTTTTTATTTATTTGTTGTAAACTATACCCTCAAACTTATGTATTGTTTTATTAGGTGCTAAAGAAAAATTCGGATAGTGAAATCATTTCAGAATATCCAGGAGCAGCAGCAGAAAAAGAATTTCGAAAAATGGTATTTAGTCCTGAAGCTTTTGCTAGTGCAATGACTGGTGGCACAATGAATTATTCTAAGGAAAGATCTCCTTCGCCACAGAGACCTGCACCTACTATAGAGGAGCTAAAAGATCGTAAGTTCTTTCAGTTTTTCAAAAAATTATCGACAACACTTGATTTACTTTATCATTAATGCAGTGTTTTCCTTGAAAGCTAGTTCCTTTAAAGAAATAGTGAAACATAAGGTACATGTTTTTTTGAGTATCTAATCAGATTTTTAATGGTGTTGCATGATGCAAGGTTTGCACAATTAGAACACACACGTATTTATACCATGAATTTAACTGAAACAATGTTAGACTAAAATTACAAGTATTGTAAGTACTCGTGTATATTCTCTGAATTCGTTTGGTAATGTTGTACATGCTGGAACACAAGAAGCGGCAGGAGACATAGAGATAGATCAACTGAGACGACGTTTGGTCGAGACGGAAGCAGCCATGGAAAGAATTGTTGTTCAGATGGGCAACATATCACGTTCAGTTATGCATAGTCCAAGCTCACAACAAGAACTCAAGGTTTACTAGACTAATTATGAAACAATTTACATTTTCAGTTTAGTAGTCCTTAGAATTATGCACGTTGTTGTGTTCTGATTGCGTTTAAAATTTTACCTTCTCCTAAAGTACATTATGTACATATCGTATTATTACTATGAGGTCTTCAATATTTTGCTTTTTCTACATTTCAATGCTTTTATATAACCGTTATTTAATTATTCACAATTTTTTACACATTCATCTTGATGAAAAGTGCATACTCATATTTTAGCTGAGTGAAATACTCGTTCAAAGCATTTAAATTATTAAGTATATTAAGTAATAGAATTTATAGTTCTTAATTTTATATTTAAATAGTAGATGGGCCTCCAAAGTCCAAAGGCTTGGCAGGGGTCAATCGATCATTTAAGGTATATTCTTTGTTTCAAAGATTTGTTAACCAGAGTAACCAGAGTTTGTGAGAAATTATACGTATTAAAGTTCTCTTCATTCTTAAAAAAAAATCTATCCCGTTCAAAATGTTCATTCATCACGATATCAAGGGTTTAATACATGCATTACACCTAAAATCCTACTTTTAATCCTGCCATTAAAAGCGATTAAATTTGAGTGCATAATAACTGCAAGTTATTGATTGCCATAATCAAAAATAAAATTTTATTTTCATATACATATTTTTCTTTGTAACACGAATTTTTGTAAAAATAAATTAGCACGATGATTTCAGTGTTTTATTTTTCAGTTGCATGGTGTTTGTATAAATGCTATATTATACTTATAAAAGAAGTATAACAAACTTTTACTTTTTATTAATTTATGAGTATTAACCATCATGCTGTAGTATCCATTAAAAATAATATATATTATGTTAAATATTGTGTAACTATACTTTAAAGAAAATAGTATAGAAGGTTGTTTATTTAAATAATTTAATTTACAGGACGATGCCGTTGCCCAGGCTGATTATACTAACGCAGACGAAGAAGTAGAAAACATAGATTCACCAACTGTTAAAGTCATGGGTATGGAAATGACAGCTAGTTGTGAGGGTAAAGGTAGTAGACCTTCCACTCCTATAATACCTATTGCACCCAGGTAATAGAAATATAAAAATTTTTAAAGAAATATATAATGATTGTTAGCCCAAGATGTGTAATAATATCAATCGTGTTGTTTTAGTCACACTGAAAGGGAAAAAACACCGCCGAAACCAATATATTTAGAAGGTGCACTTCCTCCACAGTGTGAATTACTTGTAACAGATTCAGAAACGCAAGCTCAAAAACCGGAAGAGAACGTAGAAGCACCTGTTGTACTTTCAGGCAAAATGACCCTTTCCCTCATCAGTCTCGACCAAAATGCAGCTGTAAGAAAATATTAGAATTACCAACAGAATCAAATGAATCTGCGGAGCCTTGTTTTATTTGGTGATTCTTTCATTCATTTAATTGTTTGCTTCTGTACATATTACTTAACATGAAAATGACAAATCACGAGAATTATTACGAACCTTAAAAATAGCTTTTCTACTTAATTATTTGTGTAAGCTCAATACCGATATGCTATTGTGCAAATAATAGCCATTTGGATTCTGTGATTTGTTTTAAACATTAACATCTAATTTATATTGTGCATTGAATTTATTATTAATCGACTAATTCTAATGCGAAATGCATATATTACACATTTCACATTCTTCTTACTGCTATAAATAATTACAACACTTATATTATTATCCCCTTATTAATTTGATTTTTTTAATAAGACAACTAATAGTACTTATTTATTGATTATGAGAATTAGTTAGCTTATTTAGTTATTATAGTGAGAATCTATTATATGATCATTACACATTCAATTACATACAGTCTATCAATTGTCCTTACATACAATTTAAACATCAACACCAGTAAACTGTGTTGAACACGAAAATACTAACTATTTTACCATTGAATTAGGAATCTGAGGAAGAAAATCAAGATCTACGCGAGGTAGAAGATGCAACAACCTTGAATGTGGAAGGCACAAAAACAGTGCCAAATGTTGACATAATTGATGGTAGACAAGAAATACAAATCACGGAAATTGTTGAAAACAGAGTGAAAGAAATTTGTAAACAGAACATGCAGCGTGTAAAGACTGAAGAAGAAGAACAAGAAGAAGAAAAAGAAGAAGAAGAAGAAGAGGAAGAGGAAGAGAAGGAAGAAGGGGAAGAAGAGCTGGAAGACGAAGAAGATGAAGAAGAAAGGGAAGAAGATGAGGAAGAAGAAGAGATTGAGATCGAAGATGACGAAGAAAGGATAGAAGAAAACAGAAGCAAAATGAAATACATGGAAGAGTCTGAAGAAGAGCAAGAGGAAGAAGAATATGAAGAAAGGGAAACGGAAGAAGAAGAAAAGGAAGAAAAAGTAGAAGAGAAGAGAAAACAAGAACTGAATGTCGAGGAAGATAACGAAGAAGTTGAAGAAGTAGATGATGAAGGAACTGAGGAAGAGGAAGAAGAGGAGATAGATGAAGAGGAAGACGAGGAAGATGACAGCGACGAAGAAGAAGACGATGATGGAAGAAGTATATAAAAAATGTACAAAATTTCATGTTAAACATGTCAATGAAAAATGTATTTAATTGGTACTACATGGTCTTCGCAAGATAGACAAAAGAAATGAAAGAGGAAGTGAGAGATAATGACTGTAAGAACAACGAATTACAGGAATTACCGGCGGTGAAATTGAAGGGAGCGGAGACTAAGACAATGGGTTGCCTTATAATGAAAAGACAGTTCAGAACAAAAGGAAACTGAGATGACAAACTAACGTTTAATTAAATCAGTGTTTACCAATCTTTAAAATTGATGAACTACAGAAGAAAGAAAAAAGTAACAATATAATTGATAAAAGTAATAATGAACGATACAGATGTTGGTTAAGCACTGCCAAATACTTAATAAGTTCAAAACATTCAAATTTACTGCATGATCACATTATTGTCAATTGTATCCTATATTCAATAGCATCAGAAATTTCTTAATCAGAGGGGCCAAACAAGAGGCAGTGCTTCGTGCACATGTTCGGTAGTGTCATTGTGCAATGAATACAACAGGATTATAGTACAGTCAATAGACACTATACAATTCTAATCTGATTCTGATTCTGTATCAGGTATGGTGATTGGCCAGCACTGATCTATGTATATGCTTGTGCACATACCAGTTGTTTGAATTTAATGCTACTTAGTATTTTTTATTATGTCACCACTATAAACGTTTTGTTCGTTGTTTTTTTATTTATGAATTTTATATCGCGTTGTATATGGCAGTATTTGAGTTACATTTAAATGAAGATTTTATAATGATGTGATTTATAAAATCGTTTAGTATGCAGCATTGTCATTTCCATACCTATGTTTAATTAGTGCAATTCTATATTGGATGTAAGTGTAAGAAATAATCTTCATTATTTTGTGTATAATATAGAGTGATGATTCTTATGTAAAAAAATGAAAAAAATTAAAGTGCAAGTTAAAACTGAAGATACTATTATACGCAAAGCATACAATTTATTTAATTGCATGATCTTCCATGACAATGTTAACAATATATTAATGTTCATAGTATTCATTTCTTCATAATTAATATCAGATAAAATTGTTAGTATTGTTATATAATACCTATATATAGAAAAAGCTAGTTGCAAAACAATAAAAAAAATGCAGGATTTATTGAAACCTTATTATGACTTTTATTTTAAATTAAATAGTTTTAGAATATTTCTATGTCAATGGTATAAAGATACCGCATTTTTTGTATTGTATATTACTACTAAGAAAACATGAACCGAGAAAAAACATTCGAGTGAAACAATATTAATTCAACAATAACTTTTTATTTTTCATTTTTGCTAAATGAAACTTTCACCAATGTAACTGTAAAGTTCTTCTGATTAAAATAAGACCAAACACCATATAATTTGCATTATTTTTACTTATTTAGATATAAATAAGTAAACAAATAATTATAATTCAAATTATGTCATGTTTGATCTTGTTTTAATCAGAAAAATCTCACAGATACGTTAGTAACATTTTCATTTAAAAAAAGTCAAAAATAAAAAGGTTTTAATCTTAAATTTTGATTGCGTTAGTATTGTTTCACATGTATACGGGTATTTAAACTTCCTATTTTTTCCCGTACTCTGCCTCGATTCTCGGCTGTCACCACATCAAACGCGAGCCGAACTCACTCAAGAAACGTGTTCTGTATGTACACGATTCGAGTTCATATTTGATTCCGATTGAAATGCATTAACCGAGATTTTTTATCCGAATTCGAAAAGGAGGAGGATACAGTAAAAGCTGGATATATGCAACGAAAGATTGGCTGGATATATGCAACATTGCTATCCCCTCCACTTGGGGGGATCCCCCTAAGCCAGGCCTGTCCAAGTAGGGGAATCCACGGTAATTATTGAGATTAGGTTACACCTCACCGATTTTAATGAAATTTAAATATATTGTAAACCTCAACATTTTGAACAACTTTTTCCTATACATATAACCGCCGCTCGGCCTTAGTTTCCGAGATATTTTCGAGAAACTGTCGAAACTAACACATTGAATTCTGGCCATCCGTGTGCGTCCGTGACAACGTACGCATTAGTTGGGATCGCCGCTTTTCTACTGTTTTTGCAGGCAAAAGCACGGCGACCGATGACCAATATATACCTTGTGCACTTCTGCATTCATAATTTCAATGTATCGTAACTAGGATAGAGGCTGGGAATTTAATATAGCCTAACCTAACCCAATCTACTCTACCTAATCAGTGAATTAAGTTAGGTTAGTGTAAAGTGATATTCTGGTCGCCGTTAGGCGACCAGACACACATGCTGAGATTCAAAATCATGAAAATTAGTTAAATTTAATTTTTAAGCCCACCCGTAATATATGTATATTAAATTGATGTCGGTCGCCGTGCTGCTGTCTGCAAAAACAGTAGAAAAGCGGCGATCCCATACTAATGCGTACGTTGTCACGGACACAGAATTCAATGTGTTAGTTTCAACAGTTTTTCGAAAATATCTCGAAAACTAAGGTCGAGCGGCGGTTATATGTATAAGAAAAAGTTGTTCAAAATGTCTAATTTTACAACATATTTAAATTTCATCAAAATCGGTGAGGTGTAACCTAATCTCAATAATTACCGAATCCACTCCTGGAACACATGTTTTGGGTCCTCTTCCAACGCTACTCCTTCAAGTAAGATGGGACGGTTCCGACTACCGTCTCTCTGTCTTTAGTAGCGGTGGTATTGTCTCCTCGGTCCCATCTTACTTGAAGGAGCAGCGTTGGAAGGGGACCCAAAACATGTGTTCCAGGAGTAAATTCCCCTACTTGGACAGGCCTGCCCTAAGCGAACCGAGACGCTCGACGAGGAAGCCGTGTAATACGATCCGAACCGTTATATCGGTGTGACTAATACTAATTCAACGACAAAACTTTTATATTTTTAACTTTTTCTTAATGAAACTTTTACTAACGCATTTGTGAGATTTTTCTGATTAAAATGATACCAAACACGATATAGTTTGAATTATATTCATTTATTTATTTATTTATTCTGAATATGCTGCTGAACTATTGACTGCAAATTAGGTGCTTTATGATGTTAGGAACAGCCCGTGATTTCCATGAAACTAGACAGTTTCTTCCTATTGAAAATTAAAGTAATTTACAAGCTAACGGTAATAACAGAATGATAATAGAATATATAAACAATAATAATAGAATAAACAACATAGAATTGACACCTCGGCTACATATGTATGTATAAGGCAGGCTGTACACCAAAGATACATCAAACACGCAACATGCAGCATGCAACACGTCGCATGTTGCATGTTGCATGTTTGATGCATCTTTGGTGTACGGCCTGCCTAAATGATGTGTACACTGAGTTGCATTGAACTTGTCGCAGTGAAGTTGGCTACAAATTCACTAACGCATTCACGCCGTGTCGGTGAGCCGATGGCGAGTTCGGTTCACCGACGCTGCGGCGTGAATGTGTTAGTGAATTTGTAGCCAACTTCATTGCGACAAGTTCAATGCAACTCAGTGTACCTACATCCGAACGTAGAATAGGTATCGCGGCTGAATACAAACGATGTGTACGGACGCAGAATCGACACCTCGACTGGATATATGCAACGTTAAATGTCCAGAATCGACACTTCGGCTGGATGTACATGTATGTACATGTATATGTATATGTATGCAACGTTTGAAAGCAGAACCGACACCGCCACCGGTTTTCATTTCCAACACTCCTTTGCTTTTCGTCAACTTTTAACATCAATTTTAGCAAGTAATTATAATTGAAACTCTATCGTGTTTGGTATCACTTTAATCACAAAAATCTCACCAATACGCTAGTAAAAGTTTCATTAAAAAAAAGTCAAAAATAAAAAAGTTTTTTGATTCAATTAGTATTAGTCACACTGATACGTTTCGGCTCTTTCCTTTGATTATCGGACCTCTCTCTTTCCGCCACTGTCTGTCCCTTTCTACATTCACGCTTGGCTGGTCGTCGCGTGTGTTACGACCAGCCGCCTAAACGTACGTTAAGGGCACAGCTCCTTCGAGCACTGATCTATGTAAGTACATACTTATGTGTATGTATAACTGGATACGGCATGACGTTCTCCGCCTGCGATTTTTCAAATTCGCCATCTTTGAGAATTGATTACTTCTCCTCCTGGCGAAGGGCACCAAACTAAGCTGTTCCACACACTACAGTGTGTATATTTTTTATTAATTAAAAATAATACACAAATACAATGTGTAAGTTACTTATTAACTGGTTCCGTTCAAAAATTAAATTTTACATTTAGTGAGTATGTTTAATATTCAAACACCGCAGTTTTTACTTTGCCAGATCATAATTTTATTACTAATAAAAACTACACATGTGTAATTGCATATAGCATTAGTACATAAGGTATACTTAACAATAGTGTACATTTTATTTGCAAAATTATTACTATTTATTGGACAATACATCTGAACTGAAATAATGACTGTGCACAAAAGATACGAGTTACACACAAAATTACAATGAAGAGTATTTGCGCATAGAATAACAGATAATAAATACAAGATTTTAATAAATACAAGAACAAATAATTTTCGATTTTACATTTAAAAAATGAAACATAATATCTATAAATTGGTTCTCCGCAGCTTCCATGCATTCAGGTTTTTAGCGCTGATCTAGGGCGATCCTCTCGCTACGCTACCCGAAAGGAAGTGCCGCCACAATATAATGTAGAAGTCGACATCCCATTTCTGTATGTATCACTTACTTGACGGAGGTGGCCCCTGCAGCGAAGACGGCCGTGTGCGTGAAAATGTGTTAAGAAAATATTCTGTTTCCCGCAGCGTTTAAATGGGACTCTTCTGCTCATTAGACACATTTTCATGCACACACCCGTCTTCGTTGCAGGGGTTAAGTAAGCGATGACAGAAATGGGATGTCGACTTCTAAATTCTAGTGTGGCGGCACTTCCTTTCGGGTAGCGTAGCGAGAGGATCATCTTTTATAAGTGTACACGTACATATCGTTTATCTTCGCCTTTATGTATATATTATATATGTATACATATGACATTTATTTGTGTATTTGCTAGATTTATCAGTTAGATTCGTTTACATGCATATCTACGTCATCTACGATCGCTTCGAAAAAATAAATTGGTTCTCCGCAGCTTCCATGCATTCAGGTTTTTAGCGCTGATCTGCAGAATAAAATGTATTAAGAAATACGTAAACATCACAGAAAACACGACACAATGCGTTTCCATTCACCAAAGAAAAGCGAGCATAATAAGAAACATTATCCAAAAAATATGTCATTGTTGGCAAAGCACACACAAAGGCCTATTTGAACTGGATCGTACCAACAGCATAACATTTAAATGAGTCATAAACGAAGAGTAATTATTGAACATATATCTAAATAAGTGAGCGAATAAACATTAATTCTGTGTTATGTTATCAGTACGTTTCAGTACAAATGGACCTGAACACACGACATATATACAGGGTGTTCCGTAACTTGTGTAACTCTCGGAAACGGGGGGTTGCTGGGGTGATTCTGAACAACATTTTCCTGTACCAAAATGTCGTTTGAAGTTTCGTTTTTGAGTTATTAAAGAAAAACATTGGCCAATCAGAGCGCGCGCCGGGCGCGCGCTGAGCCACGGTAGCGTTGGCTTTCAATGGCGTTCGGTCGTGGTCGTGAACAAATGCATTGGCACAGCGTAGGTATCAAGGGAAGAGTGCGATAAATGTTACATCGACTTTGTTATTCATGAATAACGAATGATTTCACATTGTTGTTCATTTAAGACGATGTAACATTTGTCTCACTCTTCCCTTGATACCTACGCTGTGCCAATGCATTTGTTCACGACCACGACCGAGCGCCGTTGAAAGCCAACGCTTATATACATGCTTATACATATACATTATTGATGGGCCCAGATAATTTGACGATTGAGGAAATGGCGAACATTTTGTCCAGTGACTTTTAAACTATAATTTTTAACGAAAGAGTACATACGTAACTCTATGTAGGAGCGTAAAATTTCTTTTATCAATATATGCATATGATTAATTAAACCGTCTACCGTTAATGTATCCCTTACATGAATTTGTATCTCAGAAAATAAATTGTTACTGTAGAACATCAACTCTTGAAAAGCTGCGGAAGCAAGAATAGCCGGGAAATTTTTTTCCGCTGGTGGTTTACCCACATTTCTGTTTACCGATCGGCGAAATAACTTTTCTACAACAGTACAAACCGCAATAACACTGCAAGAGGGTAATATAAGAAATCCGCGAGATTTTGTGTTTATCAGACGCAGTTTAGAGTTTGTGTTATCAGTATCACGCCATAGGAAAGTGTTATTAGGGCAATATTCCCCTTTATTTATTACATAATTACAATAATATAAAATATAATACAAGACGGGTATTGCTAAAAAGAGTACAGTATTCGATTTTTTCGCTGATATTTATTGTATGAACGATTCCATTACGATTAGCATTACAGTTTCGAAACTTCTACCAATGGCTGTGATTGGTCGCCCCATGTTGGCGTCCTCTCATTTCAACCAATCAGACACATCGATTTGTGACGCAGTGCAGCATTTCTCTTCGAAAATTTATCCGTTATGCACGTGTCTGCAACAGGTAAGATTAAATTATCTTCAAATATTAAATTAAATTGCCGATCGGGTGTTAAAAGTACAAAAAACAGAAAGAAACATCGAAGAGAAGTCTGAATTCTTGATCTTTGACATTAATTCGGCGTTTTCTTCACAAATACATGAGTTGAAAATTTTTGCTCTCGCCGGGAATGTACAATAAGAGTGGAACTGCAGAATCTGAATTATTTTCTCTTTTATATCGTTATGTTCCTAAACATTATCGAATGTTTTTCATATTGTTTCACACAATTTGCTGTTTTTAATTTAATAACGTCTTTTCTTGAGGATCGTAATATTGTTCCTGTTTAGACGTAGGTATCGGCCGATAGCAGAATATACCGAACATTGCCGAGTGTTGCCGAAGTGCCGACCGGTTTACGATGGGAAGGAAGGTCTCGCCATTGCTCTCTCGAGCGTCGAAGTGAGAAGATGTGTCGAAGTCGTGCTCCCGTATAAGCAATACAAAAGTACGCATAGTCTACTTATTTAAATAATTTGCATAAATTATCGACTTCGATCGTTTGTTTATTTGTTGGTTAAATTTAATTCGCATAAATTTTTATTTTTTATTTGTTACAGATATTTATTTGATTTCAAAAAGGCGCCATGGGATACGACGCCATTGATATTGGTTCGAAATATAATTTTGTAAAGGGTATATAATATAATTGGTAAGGTTTATTATTGCTTTTTTTGAGTCGTTGTTAAGTGTAAGCATTTTTAATAATTAATTGGTACGAAAGTCGAAGAAGAAAAAATTAGAATTTTGTTTTTATCAATTAATACAAAAAGTATCATTAATATTTCATTTTATTAGATAATTTCGTCTAGTATTTTAATAGATTTGTTTTAAATTAGAACCAAATTGAAATAATTCGTATTTTACTGTAAATGATTGCTTCTCTTCTGTAATTATAAATTTGTGGAGGAAAATTGGGAGAATCAGAACGTCTAGGAGGCGATTGAAACTCGGATTTAGACTATATGAAAATACGTTTTAATATTCGTGTTGCTCTTTATAATTTATTTTCGGGCACGCGTACGTGAACTGTGTCGACGCCGTTTAGGCATAATATTTATATACGTTCCCCCTCGTCAAACGGGGAAAGGGAGGGGAAAGAGTCGCCGTAACCCGCAGGTAATACGCGGGAAGTTTAGCCTACAAATTATTTTAAACAATCTATTTTTTATCCGACTTCGAAAAGGAGGAGGATACTCAATTCGATGTGTATATATTGTGACCCTTTCGGGGGTTCACTCTATATTCTCTTCACAAATCGTTTCGTATAAACGTTGGGCGCCAGCCACTCGCGGTGGCAATCAAAATTTGGACAAAGGGACAGAATGGGGGTCGTTACAGGGGGTGGGACTCGTGGCACTTACGTCCTTACAATCTCGCGGGGGAGTACGCAAGGAGGATTTGTCGAGGGTTAGGGAAGATCTCAGGGTGAGGGAGGTTTCTGGAAGTTCGTCTACGTTACGCGTGAGGATGCTGTTAGACGGGAATGTTGGGGGCTGGACAAAAGGGTTTCAAGAAATATAACGGGGGATGACCGGCGCGATACGCGGACACACAAGTTCGCAATCGAAGATCGCCGTTGCCGAAACTCACAAACTTCTACAATAATACGAAAGGGCTTACTTCGAACTCCACACTCACTCTCGATACTCCTTCGCACTCTCGAAATCTCTCTTTATAATCGCTTTCAATACTCAGTATGTTCGCTTGTTTAGCCTAGGGCTCAGTGACGGCTCGTCGTCGCTGCCGCGACGACGGGTCCGTTGCGGGATGATTTTTGGGGAGGGGATGGGGAATAGGAAGGGGGCCTTTTCTGGCAACGGAATAGATTGGTTATCGATTATCGATCTGCCGGTGTTCGGGTTCGATGGGGCTGGCGGATCTCCGGCCGTGGCGGGTGGACTGAGGTCTTCGGGCTCGGCGACAGATGGCTCCAGGTGGACGTTTGTATCAGCTGCTGGGCCGCTTCGTCTCTTTTTCCGCCGTCCCGCGTTGCTTTTCCTCTCCTGGAGGGTGGGAGGTCTGTCGCCGGCCTCGTAGCTCCTTTTTGCGGGTGATCTCTGTTGTCTCTTTTCCGTCGCCTCCATCGGCCCGACACCGGTGGGCAGGGAGGAAGGGGTGAGGTGAGGGAAGGGTTACGGGTAAGCATTAGGTGGGAGTATGAGTGGGAGAAAAATTGAATACCTCCTCGCAGGTTTGAGGAGGGAAAAGTTGAAAATGAAAAGAAGTGTTGGCACCGGAAAGGGTAAGTACTTTTTATCATACATTCATGAATTGAAAGTTAGAAATATTTGGTACTTTATACCGTATTACATATCAGAAAACAGTGCGGCTCAATTTAACTTTCTATCGTTATTTTGTTTGTAGGAACACAAGAAGTATATAAAAGCCAATGGTTTGCATTCGAAAGTATGCAATTCCTATGGGATAAAAATAAATCTAGGAGGACATTAAGTACGGTACGCAAACCTTCAATTATTTTTTTATTTTTTCCACAATTCATAAAAGCATACTAAGCATACTTTATTAGCAACAAATTAGAAACAATACTTGTTTTCAGATAGAAGATGAAGTACAAATTGTAAGTCCAGAGGCGGTAGAAGGTGAGGTGGTAGAGCAATCATACATGGGACAAAATTCAGAGATGCTTGAGGGAGAACCTGGCCCCAGTACGAGCACCCCATTGCGCTCAACACGAACGGTTGCCGCGAAAAGGCGGCATACCGAGAAAGAGGATCGTTTGGAGAGCGCATTTGAGATTCTGGAAACTGCGTCTGATCCACCACCTGACGAATCCCAACATTTTGCAAATTTTGTTGCAGCGAAACTAAGAAAGCTGAACAATTATGAAAGGGTCCATATTGAAGCACGGATAATACAATTATTTGTAGAAATTGAAACTACATGTATAGATAATATATAAAATATATATATAATATTAAATAGCATTCATTCCTTTCTCTTCCCTCTCTCTGTGACCTAACACTTTATTTACACTCAATACGGAAAATGAAAACATACAGTAGGTGATCAAATTATTAGAGCCACATTGACATTTATTACTATTAATAAATATTTCCACAAATTTTCGATGGGGTTGCAAAGCGAGGTTGTAGACAATCAGCATGGTTATTGTATTCATTTTCAGTTACATAATTAAATGTAATATTTGAAAAAGATATTTCTGCCCATTCACTTCCGCATCACTTCAGGGTTAAATGTAAGTTAAGTAAAAAAGTGTCGTTGGTCAAGAGTGGTTACTAATATAGTTCTCGAGGTAGAAATGGGGTCATTTAGTCGTATACGAGGTTTGTTGGTATAGACAACCGACCATAATAGCGGAGCGTCCTTTTCCAGCTTATTGTAACGCTAATTTTCAATTCATCATCCTTCTGAAGGGGAAACTTCAGAGAATATGAACACATTTTTATCAAAATTTAAATCAAAATAACCTCGATTGCCGATATACAGTGCGTAAAAGTAAACACGAACATAGATTGAGAAAATGTTAGTAAAAATGTTTATTTCATTCTTTTTCTTTGTACAAAAGGAAACACAATTAATTTTTGTTAGGTTGTATTTAGTGATGAAAATAAATTACACAAATAAGACAATTACATAAATATGTTAGAAAATTAAATTTTAATATAGTGAAACATCGATAGTACGCCAAATCGAATTTTCGATATAAAGGTGGAAAACCAATAAATTATGAAGTTTTATTTACAAACGCAGTAAAACAATTTGTTATTTACAATTTATTTACACACTACGAATTACTATTCTAAAAAACAGGGGGTTATTATATTTATCATGTTACATTACATTATAATATTTAAATAAAAACTATGCGTAGTCTTCCTGCCAAGGTACCCTTCTCTTATTTGTAACAACGCGAAAGTTGTTCTCCGCGGAACTCCTTGCAAGGGCAAAAGCGCTCCCATTTCGTTGCCCTGTTCCTTTCAATTACCTCCTCTCAAAATGCCTTCCTCTTCGTAATCCATCGTTCCAGGAGGAGTATAAAGTCGAGAAGAATCTGGCCTTTGCCGTAAAAAATTGTGCAACATTGTTGTTGTTAAAACAACAACAGAAGCTTTTTCCGGCGATAAAAGCATCAGTTCCTTAATACGCGGAAGACTGCGGCCAATATGCCGAAGGCGTTTTCAACAACCCTTCGGGCCCGGCATACTCGATAATTAAATATACGTTGCTGCGATCCTTTCGTAAAATATCCTGAGTAACATTTCAGGAGGTGTTCAGAAATGGGGAAGAAAAAGAAAGGAATTGGTGTTTCCCTTCCTTCTAACCGAATAGCCGCTGGGATATTTAATTTCTTCTCCTCCATGGCCCGATATAGAGAAGAATTATTAAATACACCTTCGTCTGAAATTCTTCCTTGGCAGCCAACGTCTACAAATAAAAAATTATAATTAGCATCTACAACACTCAGAAGG
Source organism: Osmia bicornis bicornis (assembly GCF_907164935.1). Classification (NCBI taxonomy): domain Eukaryota; kingdom Metazoa; phylum Arthropoda; class Insecta; order Hymenoptera; family Megachilidae; genus Osmia; species Osmia bicornis. The sequence continues at coordinate 1,115,960 of NC_060228.1, read as the reverse complement.
ACAATACTAAAAAATCTCTTATAATTAATATAGTCACTTCCGCTGTGTTTTGGCGATTGAATAGTTATATGTTTCCCATCAATGCTACCGATGCAGTGGGGGAAATTCCAGGTGTCATTGTATTGCTGTGCGATTTTTAGCCATTCCGTTCCAGTTTTTGGAATCTGTAAAAAGACACAACTTTTGTTTTCAATTTTCACGTTTGTGCTGTTCGGAAAAATGAATTATAGTTCACTTACCTGAATATACGATTTCAGTGCCTTCGTAATGGCTTCACACACCTCCGGAACAATTTTGCCAATACTTTGCTTCGATATTTTAAACAAGTATTGCAAACTTGTAAACGAATCGCCCGTTGCCATAAACCGGAGCGTCACAGCTAATCGTTCCTGCGCCGTAATGGCTTTTCTATAGTTTGTATCCTGCCGCATAATTTCTGGTCCAATTATGTTTAAAAGAAATTCAAAATCTGTTGGGTGTATCCGCATGAAATTCTTATATAAGCCACTGACACTTTGAAATTTTAGATCTAACAACAACGCGGATGCACTATATTTTTCTCTACGTCGAAGAAAGTTAGAAACCCACCAACGGGGTGGATTTCTTTCAGGTTTCTCCAACGCATAATGCAAAGTAATGTATGCAAGAGCTTTCCTTTTACGCGAATTCATTCTGCTATACTTAGTAAAATCGAATAAATCTGTTGAAACTAGGAAATGCTTCTACTGCTGTTGTCGAAACAACATTGATCTTTTTCCGTATTGATGAGAAATATATAACTTCCTAATCGTGGTGGGGGTTTCGGTGTAGAAACTTCCACTTCCTGTATTGGTTGAAATTCGTCGTCGAGGGTAAATTTGTAATTTTTCTGATTGGTTGCGTTTTGCAAACGCGAAGGTACCTCCTAGTCCGCGTGGAGGTACCGAACTTGCATGGTACACAGGTAGTACCAGTCCGATGAAAGCAATAAGGGTAATAAACGATGACCTCTTCGAGTAATAAACGGATTAAGTGAATTCGAACCCCTGGTATAATATTTTTCTCCTATTTTATTTCTCTAAGTTATAACCCGATTCCCAAAATTCCTCTTTTAACTTGCAGATGTAATAAAAGTTGTACAGTACTAATTGTAAGCGACGGACTCCTACAATAAAGAAACAGCATGCAGCAATTCGAAACTTCTCGCCTACAGGAGTTTCTTTGAAGAAACGAAGAACTATTGGCCGAGCCGTAGCACGCCGTGGCATGCAACGAGGCAACGTCTGCCTATTCAAAAGGGTTCGGAACGGTGATACGATACGGGCATTTGATACCGGTGGATACCCGGCTTTAGCGAAGGGGTGCACTCTGTCCTGGCGTTACGACGTCCAGGCGGGGTGGGTGGTACGTAGCGTCTGGCGTAAGTCTAGGGGGCGTGAGACTCTTCGTTGCCAGCCGATGTTTTGTCATAGTTCAGAATGTTTGCAATTTTTAAATTAGTGTTGCGTGTGATTTCGGTTTATTTTATAGGGTTTGCTTAGGGATTGCTCTTATGGGCAGTCAAACTTTTCTTTTCAGGTTCCCTTGTACCCTCTCTCCCACTGCTATGCCCCCATTCTTTTTTCTTCCCATTTTTTAATTTTGAAAATTTTGAGCATTCGGTTATTGGAAATACTGTTAAATAATATATGAATTTAATGTTTTCAGGATATTATTAGATACGATAAAGTTTTAAAGAGAACTTTATTTAAAGGTTTTATTTAGAATGGAAATTCATTTTATTTTTTGATGATTGGTGATAATTTATTTCAAGGAATATTTGTTCATTCGAGATAGCTTATTAAATTTTAATTCTACTTTAATTAAACAAAAATAGTGGATAATTGTTGTTCGAGTTGTTTAGTTTTAATTTTTGATCGCGATGTTTTGTTTCAAGCTTACGGAGAAGCTAATTACATTACTTTTATAAATTTTCAAATTCTTTTTCTGAATAGCAAAGTCCACTCGTGATTTTTTTTCAGTTTTTCCATTTACAATAAATTTGCATTGAAAGGTGTATTGAATAATATTATGCAATAAAGTCGAGTAGAGTCGTGGTTGTACGTACTATATATTGCAGTTAATGTTCTTAACTCAAATCACTTAACTCAAATATATATTTTTCTGAATTTTTTCTCTTTATTTTGGTACTGAAGTTTGCTTTAAATTCATATTTCGTATCAAATTGATTTTGAATTATTAACAACCACTCTGACTTTTATAAAATTTTATTGTTACTAATGTATCTTCTTTCCAGCTGTTAATTTTTCTTTGTCTTTATCTGGATTCAATTAATCAGTTTCTGTTACAGAGAAATATCTTTATAGGAAGTATGAAATAATAATATCGGATAATCGACTGGAAGAAATGTAATATAAAATCTAGCGTCCATAAATGGAGTTCAATTTTTCCAATTAAGTAAAACAAGGTGAAAATGATTGAAAAGGAAAAATGATTCTTATAAGTGGTAATATTTAAACCGTACTATTTTCGAAAATTGTATTTAATCCTTTTCTGTTTGTTTCAGGCAGGTTGTAAATTTATGATTAAGGCTACATGAGCCTTATTATTTTCTTAAATTATGCTTAATCCTTTTCAGTTTTATTTTAGGAAGTATTCTGGTGAGGACAACAAAATCAACAAATTCATTGGACTTAGTTATGTATATAGTCATTAAGATATAATCGTCAAACACTGCAGTGTTTAATTAGGAAGCGTTAGATTTAAGGGAATTTTTAATATAATTACGAGCGCTCGTATAGGTAGATATTCTTAGTAGTGTAAGTATGTAGGACAAATATGCAATTGCATATTTATTAATTACAGATCTGTAATCAAAATCAAAATTAAAAAATGTTACGACAGGAATTAAAAGCAAAAATCTACGTAAATATATGTATAGATAAGTAGATAGGTAGGTAGTGAATAAAAATAATGCTCCTTTTGTTGTTCGTTTGCACAACAGTCGAAACGTTTTGCAAATGTGCATCAAGAGGATGATGTTTTTGAATAAAAGTAAAAATTTGCATAAATGGAGGGTGAATGGGATGAGGTAGGGCGGGTCTCCACCCGCAGCAACCTCCCCGTGGTGAGACCTGGGCAATCATTATTATTTGATGACTAATTAATAACTGTATCATTATTTCTATGGTACATTTATTAATTATGCAGCAAATAATACCAGCGAATTGGCAGTGAAAATGCTTTTTTTCTATTTAATTGCTGTTATATGTTTTTCAGGAACTATGTCTTTAAGATTCTGAAGTGTACCACATTGCAAATACAATTTTACGGAAAGAAAATTAATAATAATGAATGCATGGTCAATATTGTTTAATTATGTACTTATACATATAGCAAAACCTGGATAAATGCAACGAAAGAATGCTTGGATAAGTGCAACATCGCTATCCCCTCCACTTGGGGGGATCCCCCTAGGCGAACCGAGCCGCTCGACGAGGAAATCGTGTAATATGATCCGACCGTAATATCGGTGTGACTAATACTAATTGAACGATAAAACTTTTTTATTTTTAACTTTTTCTTAATGAAACTTTTACTAACGCATTTGTGAGATTTTTCTGATTAAAATGACACCAAACATGATATAGTTTGAATTATATTTATAAACAATAGTAATAGAATAAACAACATAGAATTGACACCACGACTGAATATAAATGATGTCGGCTGAACACAAAAGATATGTACGGACACAGAATGGGCATGTCGGCTGAATAGAAAACATGTGTACGGACACAGAGTCGGCATGTCGGCTGAATAGAAAACATGTGTACAGTCGCAGAATCGACACCTCGCTTGGATAAATGCAACATTAAATGCCCGGAATCGACACCTCGCTTGGATAAATGCAACATTAAATGCCCAGAATCGACACCTCGCTTGGATAAATGCAACATTAAATGCCCAGAATCGCCACCGTGCTTGGATAAATGAAACCTTTGAAACTAGAGCCAACACCGCGACTGGTTTTGATTTCGATCTCTGGTGCTTTTCGCCAACCTTTAACATCAATTTTAGCAAGTAATTATAATTGAAACTATATCGTGTTTGGTACCATTTTAATCAGAAAAATTTCACCAATGCGTTAGTAAAAGTTTCAATAAAAAAAAGTCAAAAATAAAAAAGTTTTATACTTCAATTAGTATTAGTCACACGGATACGTTTCGGCTCTTTCCTTTGATCATCGGACCTCTCTCTTTCCGCCACTGTCTGTCCCTTTCTACGTTCACGCTTGGCTGGTCGTCGCGTGTAACCCGAGATTCGACACCTCGCTTCGATAAATGCAACCACTGGGTCCCAATGTTGGTTGCATTTATCCAGGTTTTACTGTATAGCATACATGTGTCTTTTAGGTATTTGCGAAAGGTAACGTAGTGTAGCATACCGTTAGTTGGATGCAATAATTCAGGTGGCGCTTAAATCAGTTTCTGTTCAGCTTAATTTTCGATCAAACATGGACTAAAACCGGTGGGGCCGTCAGGAGTGGGCGTGCATTTTTACGCGGCCCATCAAACCGGTACCGGGTGCGACCATCGGTGTCGGTCACACTGTAGGCAGCAGGAAATCTCAATTTGGACCTCCTCCGAGAGGGGCACCTGTATACCAGACGTGGAGGGTTCCAAAGTAATATACTTAAGGACTCTCGGTCGTGACCTTGATGCGAGAGGACGTCTGTGCGTTTCGTTCAAAGTGTACATCCTGTGGTAATTGTGTTGTTTCGTGTGGCTCGTGTCTGCTTTGCAGATCTGTTTGCTTCATCCAGCACTCTTTTTTTTTTGGGCTGCTAGACTATTTAGGGCGCAATATCCCAATTTTAGCCTTGGACACGTGCCCTAGCACGTTCTTTGTTGGGTTCCTACCCACGCTACTTCCTCTGCGCTAATCGTACGCCTCCTCCTCTGCCCCACGGGGCCGGAGGCTCCTCCTAACATCATAGACATGGATGTTGATAATCAGGGTGGCTGGACCTTGGTCAGTCCTAAAACGAAATCTTTAAATAAAAGGAATGGCAGTCATTCAGGTGAAGCTACCAAGAGGTGCGCGTCCCCAAACACCGAAGATAACGGTACCTCGAAGCGGAAACCGTCCACCATGACGGACACTACAGCGCCACCTCGTGCTCCTCTGAGGTACCCTGCGGAGTATAAGGGGTCGGCCACCATAATCCTAACCCTAAATAATGATCGATGCAAAAAAAGCAAGTCGCAAAATATGATGTCCATCGCCAAAGTTGTGAGTTCTTTAAAATCCGGCGCTCAGTCCATGCAGCCTCGTGGTTTCAACAGGGCTGAAGTAATGTTTAACAACAGCAAAGAAGCGAACCTATTCCTGGACTCTCCTGCTCTTCATGATGCTGGCATTTCGGCTTTTGTCCCCAGACAAAAAATCGAAAAAAAGGGCCTCCTCAAAGGCATTTGTCTCGACGTTAGTATGGAGGAGCTTACGGAGCTCTCTCTTTCTCCATGCAAAATCACCTTTGCAAAACGTCTAAATAGAAAGATACGTGATCCCGACTCCAAGGAGATATCCTGGGTTCCGTCTGAAACCGTCCTCCTAACCTTTGAAGGGTCTGTAGTTCCCGAGAAGATTCAGGTGTTCGGACTTCTCAATAAAAATATTGAACCTTACATCGAACGGGTAAGAACCTGTGTCAATTGCGGAGGCTATGGACACACCGCTTCTAGATGCAGAGGACCAACCATCTGCCTCAACTGTGGTGAACATAAAAAAGATGAACAGCACTCCTGTAACGCTCCTACTGGTTGTCTTCATTGCAAGGGTGACCACTCTACCTTCCACCCGGATTGCCAAACTATGATTTTCAACCAAGAGGTTAATCGAACCCTTGCCTTCCACGATGTTTCTATATATGAAGCACTTGCGCAAACCAGAGAGAAACTTGGTCTTGTAAAACAAAGACCTCCAAGACACTCATCGGCTATCTCAACCAATCCCTCATCATTTCCTTCTCTTCCTCCATCTACATCTAAAAAAGAATACACTTTGAGAACCATCGGTGGCATTCAGAAGGAACGCCCTGCCAGTCAATGGAATAACAACATCCTAAAAACGTACTCAAAAATAATACCATTGTCGGCAGCTCTTCTTCAATCACTTCGATATCATTGGAATCTCCTCAGAAGGAATTTTCTCCTACTAAACTCGCATCGCATTCCTCCAAACCTTCAACATCCTCTCACACAAACCGGGTAACAACCCAACAAAACAGCAGCATAAAATCCAAATCTCTTCCCACCAGCAAATTTCTCGCCAAGAACATCTCTTCCTCTTCAATCTCCAAAAACAAGTAAACATGGATACTTCACAAACAGCCAATTTCAATGTGCTGTTTTGGAATTGCCGGAATATTGTCAGTAAGAAGCCAGATTTAGAGCTTATTTCGCCCTCATATGACGTTATAATTTGCGTTGAGACTTGGCTCAACCCTACCTTGTCATTTAGTCTTCCTGGTTTCTCTATAATCAGAAGAGACAGGCCTTGTCGTAGGGGTGGTGGTATCGCCATCTTCTTAAAGAAGAACCTCCTCTGGTCTCACATCAGCTCCATTTCCATCGATGATGAATTGACGGAATCACTCACGATCCGTATTAGTCTAAGCGACTTACGTCTCACCATTTGCACATGCTACAGACCCCCGTCTTCGGATTTCGATCAGGACAAGTGGTATCAGCTCCTGCAACAACTTCAGCAGCAGGGACCATTTATTTTGGTCGGTGACTTTAACTGTCACCATGAAGCATGGAACTGCATAAATAATTCACGGGCAGGGGAACATTTTCTTCAAGTTCTTGAAGACACAAACTGTATGGTTCACAACACCAACACTTCGACATATCTTGGACACTTCAACCAACAAGGCAGTAATCTTGATCTTGTTATTTCTCCCTGCAATTTTGCTCACAAAATTCTCACTTCTCAAATTAACGACCCCTGGGGTTCTGATCACTTCCCCTTACACATAACCGTGCAGACTACCCGCTTCATCTTCAAACAACGGCGCAACAGACTCACTACAAAACGAACTGACTGGCGCGCTTACTCTGATCATCTTGAATCTCTCACTCCCGTTCTCCTCTCTAAGGAGTTTCTCGACTTGCAACCTCTCGATCAGTATTCCGTCTTTGTTGAGATGATTCAACAATCCGCTGAATCTGCTACTCCTGCTTCAAAAGGACATTCCAACGGTCGTCTCAAAAATCCTGTTCCATGGTGGGATCAAGAGTGCAGCAAGGAGATTCGTCTTAGAAAGGCCTGCCTTTTAAAATGGCGTCACACCGGCTCCTTTCAGGATTGGATTGCTTATAGTAAACAACGGGCTTCCACTAGGAAAACTCTCAGGAAGAAGAAGAAGGAGAGTTTTCAAAAAATGGCTAGCGAACTGAACCGGCAGTCGGATTTAGGCCTCTTCTGGAAACGGATCAAGGTCTTTAAAGACAAGTGGACTAATTCTACTGCTCCCACTCAACAGTCTAGCCTCAAAGATTATCATAATTTGATCGACAAACTTTGCCCGGCTTGGGCCTCTCGTGGTGTCACATTCTCTACCAGAAATTCCAACTCTTTTCTCGATACAGGCTTCACCCTCTTTGAGCTAAACTCCGCTTTGAATAAGGTTAATTGCAAATCGGCTCCAGGTCCAGATCGCATCGACTACCAACTTATTAAACTCCTTCCTCTTGCGTGGAAGTTGTCACTATTGGATATCTTTAATTCTATTTATGAGAACAATTTGTTCCCAGAGCAATGGCATGACAATACCGTCTTCTTCATACCCAAGCCGAATCAAAAAGGTCTTCGTCCTATCACACTCTCTTCCAACCTATGCAAGTTACTCGAAAGATTAATCTCTCAGAGACTCTATTCGTGGCTCGAGTCGATGGGTCTTTTGCCGGAACTCCAGTCCGGTTTCCGTAAAGGCAGATCCACCGCTGACAACATTCTTGCCTTCACAACCCTGGCGCACACCAACCTACTTAATCGGCGCACTACGGCTGCCGCTTTTATTGACATTGATTCAGCCTTTGATCGTGTCCTACCAGATCTATTGTTAGCTAAACTTGAGTTACTAGGGATTTCTGCCAACCCCCTTCACTTCATCGCCAATTTACTTTCGGATAGAAGATCTCATTTCCAGGTGCGGGATGATAGAGGATTCCCACTTGAGATCACACGGCTCTCGAACATTGGTGTTCCGCAAGGTGGCGTCCTCAGTCCCCTGCTGTTCATCCTTTACATTGCAGACATCGACTGCAATCTTCCTAGCAACATTCGAGTATACAAATATGCCGACGATATTGTTATTTGTGCCACTGGCGATGATCCTAGTGGTGCCACTGCATCCCTGGAAATTGCTACCAACATACTAAACAAAAACCTTGAGCAAATAGGTCTCAGCATCGCAGCCCATAAAACTAAACTCCTCATAATCAGTGGCAAGAGAAACTTTGCTGGCACACCTTCTATTAAGATTAGAGAATCTGTCATCTTCAAATCCACCACGGTCAAATTCCTAGGCATTCATCTAGATCAAAGACTTAACTTTTCTCACCACATCAATGAGCTATGTGCTCACACTCGCAAGACCCTCAACGTTATTAAGTTTCTTCGAGGCACCTGGTGGGGTGCTCACCCTGACACTCTTCTGACCATATATAAAGGGCTCATTCGCTCCAAAATAGAATATTGCCTTCACATTTTTTCTCCTCACCAGCATGGGCTCCTCCAAAAACTGGAGAGAGTCCAGCTAGCTGCCGCTAGATTCTCACTGGGTTTGAGGAACTCCACACCTATCAATGTTACCCTCGCTGAAGCCAAACTTCCACCCCTTACTCTACGTGCTGAGTACCTAGGTAAAAAGCATATCACAAAAATATTGACAAACTCGGCTCACTTTCTCAATAGTCAACTTGCTGCATATTTATCCAGTATTGACAATCTCAGACCACATATCCGCCGCCCTACTAATCTCATTATTCGTGTCATTCAACAAATTTGGTCTTTGAAACCCCTTCTTATCAACTCTAAGGAATGTTTGTTTGGATCTTATCAAGATCAGTCTGCACCCTCACTTCTATGCGACACCACTACTGGGCTCAGTTTGAAGAACTCAGATGACATTAATTCAAAATTTCAAGAGATCCTTTCTACTAGCTATAGAGGATCCATCCCAATATTTACTGATGGTTCTAAAACACCAACAGGGATTTCCACTGGGGCTGCTTGGTTCTGCCCAGAGCTTGGGCAGGCAGAAGCTATGAGCATTCATTCTCATGCCTCAGTTTTTACTGCCGAATGCTTGGCTATTTCCAGAGCTCTTGACTTGGCAAAGAACTACCCAGACATGGCTTTTACTATCTTCACTGACTCGTTGAGCTGCATCCTTGCCATTCAAAATCCGATCAACTGCTTGACCCACTTTTACGCAAGAGAGGTTCTTAACAAAATCAACAATTTTGGTGGGATCTCTCTTCCTCATAAACCTAGACTTGTCTGGATACCTGCTCATCGGGGCTTGACTGGCAATGAAGAGGCTGACAAACTGGCTAAACACGCTACTAATGCAGCTCACCATCCCTATTGGAAACTACCTCCTCAAGACTTGCATATAGTTTATGCATCTCAAATGTGGGAGGAAGCAGATGCTATCTGGTATAACAAGGCCCAACCAGGCAATCCTAAACCGACTGGCATAAAATACTTCAAGACATTCTTTCAAAGTACGAGAAAGCCTTGGTTTACGGGGAAAAATTTACCGAGGGTTATCACCTCGTGGATCTGTCGAGCTCGATCGGACCACTACAGTCTGGGAGAGTCCCTCTTCAAGATCAAGCAAACAAGCAGTCCTCTATGTCGCTGCGGTATCATGGAAGATAACCTCAATCACGCACTCTGGCAGTGCCCTCTACTGGATCACCGACCTGAGCTCATTAATGGTCTTCGGCGTCAGGGCTGGCAACCTCCCTGGTGCATAGAGACCTTTCTCGCCGGTCCACACCTCAAGGAACTATATACTATATCGCGCTTCTTACAAAAGAACAATATTTCTATTTAATTAAGTTTGTTCATCTCTGACCTTTCTACTGACTTTATATGAATTTACTGTAATGATATGTACCACTTATTGCTGTACCGGATCTATGAGCTTGTATGGAGCTTACGATCCTTTTTTCAATAAATACAATACAAAAATACGATCAAACATGGTCTGTTTTACCGACGCGGAATTCGAAGTTCGGTCTCGACGCTCGCATCACCTTAAAAATTTATTAATGTCCACATATTAACGCAGTTGAAACCACTATCTTTTTATGTTAAAGTTATCATGCATACTATAGTATAATCAGCATAAACAAACATAGCTAAGAGATGTTTTATATTATGGTAGAACTCACTTTACAGGATGTTTTTTATCGGTTTGATATTGTAATTAAAATATGGTGAAAATAAGATCAAGTTTAAAAAAGAGGTTAAAAGGAAAGTTTGTAGTGCTTACCTTACTGATAAATGCTTTATTTGTCTCATATTTCCAGAAGTCAGAAGGAAAAGGAGAAATGGAAATGGGGAGAAGAAGAATTAGAAGAAGTAAAAAATTTCAAATACCTAGGGTATCACTTCCAGAAAAATGGAGGAACGGAGATGCACTGGAGAGAAACAGCGAAAAAGGCGATGATAGCGATGAAGCAAACATGGGGAATAGGAGATAGAAGATTCAAAAACAACTTTGAAAGAAGGATGAAGATCTATAGAAGTTTGGTGAAAAGCATCATGATGTATGCAGCAGAGATATGGAGATAGAGCGAATCAGAGAGACTTGAAAAATTACAAACAAAGTACATAAAATGGAAATTAGGCTTGGACATAGTGCAAATGGATATAGTAATGGATGAAATAAAGGAGGACAAAATAAGAATGGAAGCAGGCAGGAGAGCGGTGAAATACGAAGAAAAAACAAGGGCGAAAGGAATTAACTAGATAATACTGGAATGCTGGAAAGAGGTAGATACAAAATGCGAGAAAAAAAGATCGAAATGGGAAGACCAGAGAAGACAATACTATGAAGAGAAAGGAATAGAAATAAAGGACGTCAAATCTAGATGTATGGGAGACCTGACGCTAGCAGAAAATCTATCACAGTTAGACAGAGCAAAACAGTGCCAATCTTTTTACGACAGAATAGTAACAGGAAGGTATAACGGAAAATACAGAGGAATAAGGGAAGAAAACCGAGCTTATTATCTGAAAGCAGAATACAAAGGCAGGGACCATTCAATGATTACAAGGTTCAGATGTGGGAATGAAGAAAGAGGTAACAGATACTGGAAAAAGAAAGAGGACAACGTCTGTAGAATGTGTAGACTAGGAGAGGAGACAATAGAACACTTGTTAGAAGAATGTAGGGAAGTGGAAAGGGATAATGAATTAATAAGGTGGAATATTTTGCAGGATCAAGAGCAGAGGAGAAAATGGATGAGGAAAATAATTCGAAGAAGGAAGGAGATAGACCAGAGATAGAAGACCTGAAGTTTACGGACGATATTGTATCATCTTAATGTACATAATTTATAAAATATTGTAGGCGCACTCATGTGCCAAACCCCCTTTCAAAGGCGAAAGGCAAGAAATAAAGTTATCTATCTATCTTGTCTCATATTTTCTAATAAAAAACACAGGAAATACTTTTAATCAAATTATAGTCAAAGAAATAAACATAGGAGCTGATAATGAAAAATAAATAACCAGAGAATAAAAAAGAGAATCTTTACATAACGTATTACATAGATGCTTTAGCTTCAGAAAAGTCTTCTATACAAAATACTTTGGAAAGTTATCGTTCAGATTTACCTTGTGCTATATGCTCATAAACTTTAGCTGAAGCCTTTAAGTTACTCAAAAGCGATTTGTCACTCTGTAAAAATAAACCTTGGGATAAGTCAGGTAATTGCTACACATTTACCATCAATCTCAAGTCTACGTTCTTCAAATGAAGGTAAATAAAGCCCTTGTTTCACTGGTTCAATGAACGTACAAATTTTGATAAGTACAATCGCCTCTCCTTGTTATGGTGTACTGACTGTATTTGTTTTGAGAATAAATCTCTTGGGCTAAAATTTTATCATCTTGTCCGTTCTTACTCCGATTGGTGCTATCCTTCCGAGCTTTTTTCTTGATTTTAGGATCACTCTGTTGTAGGCTATCTAAATTTTGTTCTTGTTCTGTTCTTTCGGATGAGTTACTCGGTTTAGGGCCTGCATTGGTTGCTTTGCCTTCTTCACTAACATTCTGTCCATCTAAGAAAGGAGCTTTTCTAATTTCTTCACGTAATGTATTAAGTATTTCGCGGGATGGGTGATGTTTGATAAGATCGTTTAAATAACTTGTTTTATTTCCTGCTTTATCAAAACAAAGATCATGGAATTTTCCAAAAATAGGACAAATATTAATTCCTACTCCATATAATATCTTGGATAAATTTTTCGGCGTAAAAAGTTTTTTTTCGGCTAAGAAATGATTTAAATAATTTTCTTTATTAAAGCAACATTCATGAAAATTTCTTAAAATATAAGAGGCATTATTTCCTGACATGGATAATATATTGGATAAATTACTTGGCACAAAACCTGCATTATGGAAATCACCTAAAAGCTGCATTTTGTTTCCTTTCTCATCAAAACAAACATCATGAAAATCTTCTAAAGCAGAATAAATATTACCTCCTGCTCCATGCAATATTTTAGATAAATTACTCAGCGTAAAACTTTCTCCCTCATTTAAGAAGTGATTTAAATACCTTTTTGCTTTTCCTTTTAAACAAAAATCATGAAATTTTGCTAGATCATCTGTTGCTCCACTCAACATACTGCATAGATGACCAGGCATAAAACCCGCCTTATAGAAATCATCTAAAAGTTCTGTCCTTTTTCCTTTCTCGTTAAAACAAACACTATGTAATCTTTCTAAAACAGAAGAAGCACGAACTCCTGTTCTACATAATGCAGAGGATAAGTTACTTGACATAAAACCTGCAGCATAGAAATCGTCTAAAAGTTCTCTTCTTTCTCCATCGTCATTAAAACAAATATTATGCAATCTTTCAAAAGCATCTTTAGCTTTGGCTCCTGCTTTACTTAAAATACCGGAAATATTATACAGCGTAAAACTTTTTTCCCCATCTTTTTTCTTAATAAAATGCTTTAAATGCTGTTTTTTATTTCCTTTTGCATCAAACCAAAAATCATATAACTCTTTAAAAGCTTTAGGAACATTAGCTCCTGCCCCATGCAAAATACTGGATATTCTAGCTAGATTAACTCCTTCTTTTTCTAGAGTTTTTAAATATTGTGTTTTATTTCCTTCATCATTAAACCAAAGGTCATATAAGTCTTTAAAAGCTTTAGCAATATTAGATCCTGCTCCACTTAAAATACCGGATATATTAGTTATGCCCATTCCATTTTCTTCCAGAGTTTTTAAATATTGTGTTTTATTTCCTTGTTTATCAAACCAAAGGTTATATAAGTCTTTAAAAGCTTTAGGAGCATTAGCTCCTGCTCTACTTAAAATACTGGACATATTAGCTAGGTTTATTCCTTCTTTTTCTAGAGTTTTTAAGTATTGTGTTCTATTTCCTTCTTTATCAAACCAAAGGTCATATAACTTTTTAAAAGCTTTAGGAGCATTAAATCCTGCTCCATTCAAAATACTGGATACATTACATAGATTTATTCCTTTTTCTTCTAGAGTTTTTAAATATTGTGTTTTATTTCCCTGTTTATCAAACCAAAGGTCATATAAGTCCTTAAAAGCATTAGGAGCATTAGCTCCTACTCCATGCAAAATACTGGACATATTAGCTAGGTTTATTCCTTCTTTTTCTAGAGTTTTTAAATATTGTGTTTTATTTCCTTGTTTATCAAACCAAAGGTCATATAAGTCCTTAAAAGCATTAGGAGCATTAGCTCCTGCTCCACTTAAAATACTGGACATATTAGATAGGTTTATTCCTTCTTTTTCTAGAGTTTTTAAATATTGTGTTTTATTTCCTTGTTTATCAAACCAAAGGTTATATAAGTCTTTAAAAGCTTTAGGAGCATTAGCTCCTGCTCTACTTAAAATACTGGACATATTAGATAGATTTACTCCTTTTTCTTCTAGAGTTTTTAAATATTGTGTTTTATTTCCTTGTTTATCAAACCAAAGGTCATATAAGTCCTTAAAAGCATTAGGAGCATTTGCTCCTGTTCTACTTAAAATACTGGACATATTAGATAGGTTTATTCCTTCTTTTTCTAGAGTTTTTAAATATTGTGTTTTATTTCCTTGTTTATCAAACCAAAGGTCATACAAGTCCTTAAAAGCATTAGGAGCAGTAGCTCCTGTTCTACTTAAAATACTGGACATATTAGATAGGTTTATTCCTTCTTTTTCTAGAGTTTTTAAATATTGTGTTTTATTTCCTTGTTTATCAAACCAAAGGTTATACAAGTCTTTAAAAGCTTTAGGAGCATTTGCTCCTGTTCCATTCAAAGTACTGGATATGTTAGACATATTTATTCCGTTTTCTTCTAGAGTTTTTAAATATCGCGTTTTATTTCCTTCTTCATCAAACCAAAGATTATATAAGTCTTTAAAGGCTTTAGAGGAATTGGCTCCTGCTTTACTTAAAATACTGGACATATTAGCTAGATTTACTCCTTTTTCTTCTAGAGTTTTTAAATATTGTGTTTTATTTCCTTGTTTATCAAACCATAGATCATATAAGTCTTTAAAGGCTTCAGAAGAATTGGCTCCTGCTTTACCTAAAATACTGGACATTCTAGTTAAATTTACTCCTTCTCTTTTCAAAACTTCTAGACATTTTTTCCTTCTTTTTTAATTAAAAAATTTAAGAACTTATTAAACCTAGGTGTATTTTCTCTGCCGGCAATACTTTTAACAAATTTTCTTTCTTCACCAGACAAGTCCTGTCTAGATTCATCTTGTAAATCATTAAGAAATTCTGAATTTTCATTACTAGTAACATTTACATCCATGCGTGCCCTTTTTGATGCCTTATTGTCTTTGTTTGTGACAGAGCGCTTATGTTTTCCAGAGCTTACATCAGTTTCATGATTTTCGTCACCCGGACTCCTTGAACGACCACTTTGTTTGTGTGAAAAACTTTTAATATCTTGTAATGGTGTAGAAATGTAAGGTTGAAAAATATTGTTTGAATTTGAACCTACCACATTAGCGTAAACTTCCTCTCTAGAAACTTCCATGCTTTTCTTCATATCTTTTTTAATATTACTAAGAAGTGGTATAAAATGGTTCCTGTAATTCACTATATAAATAATATTACCTTTACCTATCTTATGTTTAGTAACATGTAATCCATTTATCTCTTCATCTCTCAATTTTATAACCCTAATTTTTGTGCCATATTTTTTACATATCATTTTTCCTTCAATTTCAGGTCTTCCCCATATAGCACTTTCCAACTTTAGAATATTTAATTCTGAACCAGAATTTGCATTTTCAATGTCTTCTACAGTAAATTCAATACATGGAATATATTCATAAAGTTCTTCACCTTTTTCTTTTAAAGCATTATTCAATCATAAGCCTATTTCTGATTGATTAACTTGGCGTGCATATTGCTTACAACTTTTCCGCAAAGACTTTATACTAAATCCTTTACTACCTGTAATCAGACCATTATCTTTTAACTCGTTCAATCCTTGAGCTACAGAATCAAAGAAACAATCCCCTTCACCTACAGCAGCTCCTATTTTGTACTCTTTAGGTAACACATTTCTTAGCTCACTTAAAAGTTCCTTGGATTCAATTTTTTGCTTTTCATCTTTTGCCTCTTTTATCTGACAGAAAATAGAAATAGGATCTCTAGTGAGTCGTTTTGAAGCTCCTGTTATGTTGTAGCTTTGATCTTGTTGAGCGTGCATAAACTTACCTCTTAATTAGTTGCGTAACTTTCTTTATAATTCTACCAGAATATTTTTATAATCTTTATATATATAATTCTTCTGTGCGTGTGTATGTGACTGAACTCCTAAACGGCTGGACCGATTTTGATGAAATTTTTTGTGTGTTCCAGTGGATTCGAGAATGGGTTAGATTCAGGGTAAACTTTACTTTACCGGATCCAAAATTTTGGACCTTTTTTTTTTTTGATTGATAGGTTTTTTTGCGTAGAATCTGAAAATGCAAGTCTCAACTTTAGGAATCCAATGGTTCAAAAGTTATAAGCATGTAAAGTTTGATATTTTTAGGGCATTTGCTACGTTACTGTGACGCCATATTGACTTCTTGTCCAATGAACGGTGTCGCTAGCTGCAGGCAGATTCATGTGGGTGCCGACTACTTTGGCGGGTACAGTCAAACCGTAAATTTGATGCTGTCTGAGTTAGTTAGGTTTATATTTATTTGACAAACAGACTGTACTGCCCATGTGAGAACCAATCAGGTTATACATATTTAGGGGCCACGCGAGATGCGATTGCGCGGGCACCACACTAATGTCTATGAATAAATAAAACACAAGATGGATGATTACGTTGTGATAAGACTTTTATTTAACAAAGACTCGCGATGTCCAAGATGGCGATGGAAGCAGGAAAGACGCGTGTCTTTTACTTCCGATCGCGTTGCCAGAAAAGTATAGAATGAGTAAGGGTAAAAATGGGGGTGCGTTGAAGCAAGGGCGTCAGGCCCCGAGCACCCTAGAAAAAAGGGCGCGGTTGGAAGGTTTGCTTCCTTCTGTGACCGCTAGATGGCGCGAGGACCGAGGGCGTTGTGGCGACCTCTGCTGATGGTCGACCGTCTCGCTGAAGCGTACACTTCCGATAAATGTACCGCGACATCTACTTCCGGGAAAAGCGTCGTTTTCCCGTTCCGGATGGAAGTTTTTCATTCTCGTGGGGACGTTTGAAGCGGTAGCTTTGTGTTTTGAGAAACTTTGTATTCTGTTCGTGGGTGTTCGCATCAAAGAATTTATAGGCGTTGTTGAGCGTTCTAAGCTGTGTTAAGTGCATTAGGACCAGTTAAATGTACAGCGTAGTTACAAATTTATAATAATTAACAATTAATAAAACTCTATATGAAAAGCGGTAGTGAGCTTGTTTTCCATCAATTGATAAAGTAGGAATACTAACTCCTAAGGAATCACTTATTCCTACAATTGGTGACCCCGACGTGATCGTCGTAGTGCAACCGTTATTAAGCGCGCGAAATCAAAGCAAAAAAAAAAACAGTAAATGCCGCTGGAACATTCACCCACGCGAGAGGACGGACAACAAGACAAGATGGCGGACCGAAAGGAAACGGTAAATGAGCCCGCTCCTGAGGCATCCATCAATTCAGCTACCTTACGACGGCTACCGCCGTTTTGGAAGGAGAATCCGGCTGCATGGTTCATCACAGTGGAGATGACCTTTGATCTGGCGCGAATAACCAGCGACGATACGAAGTACCGTTACGTGGTGACGAATTTGGACCACACCGTACTGCCCTTCGTCATGGACGTATTGGCCTCTCCACCGGCGCGTGGTAAATACGAGGAGATAAAGAAACGGATCATCGAAACATTTGATGAGTCCCACGAAACCAAGTTGAGGAAGCTGCTGCGAGGAAGTGAAGTGGTGGACGAGAAACCCTCGCATTGTTTGCAGAGACTTAGAAATCTGGCTGGTGGGCAAGTCGGAGAAAACGTTCTGCGTACGCTCTTTTTGGAGCAATTACCGGAGAGCATGAGAACTGTTCTCGCTATTAGCGATACGGCGGATCTGCAACGGCTAGCGCTCCTAGCTGATAAGATTGCAGAGATGTCTGCGCCGAGGGTGGCGGCCATTGAGGCATCAACCCCTGTAATTCCACCACCGTCCACCAGGATAGAGGCGCTGGAGGCTAAGGTGGAGAAGCTAGTCTCGATGGTGGAGACGCTCACTACGCGACAGTCCCGCCAACCCTATAGGTCCCAGCCAAGATGGCGGCCACGCGGTAGCCCTGGAAGGGGGCGATCTGGAAGTCGGTCAACTTCACGCGAAGGGAACAACTACTGTTTCTACCACCGGAGGTTCGCTGAGAGGGCCCATCGATGCGTCATTCCTTGTGGATGGCCAGGTCCACCACCTACTGGAGCTTCGGCTAACCCTGCCACGCAGGGAAACTGATTGCGCAACCCCGGATTGAGATGGCGTCGGATGGTCGCGACGAGAACTGCCGTCTCACTATTAAGGATAGAAATAGTAATTTATATTTTTTAATTGATACAGGGGCGGATATCTCCGTATTGCCGCACAGATCGGTAAGAGGAGAACCCGCCATTACTGACTCCAAGATTTATGCGGCGAATGGCACTCCGATAAGTACATTCGGATCGCGGAGGTTGACTCTGAACCTCGGATTGCGTCGTCCGTACACGTGGGAGTTCATTGTCGCGAAGGTTCAACAGCCTATTATCGGTGCTGATTTTCTCAAGCGTTTCGGTCTTCTGGTTGATTTACGAAATAAGAGACTGATCGACGAATTAACTAAAATACAAACTACTGGTTTTTTACAGACGGCGACTCAAACTTCATTGACGACTGTTGACATAAACAACCCGTACAGACGACTGTTACAGGAATTTATTGCTATTACTCGGACAGTACAAAAACAGGAAGTTCCCGCCCATCAGGTACGTCACCACATAGTAACCAGGGGCTCACCGGTCGCGGAAAGGGCGCGAAGGTTGCCCCCGGAAAAATTAAAGGCAGCAAAAGCCGAAGTTGACCACCTTATTGCAGCAGGGATTTGCCAGCCTTCTTGTAGTCAGTGGGCAAGTCCATTACATATGGTCCAAAAAAAGAATGGTGGCTGGAGACTATGTGGTGACTACCGGCGTCTAAACAGCATTACAGTCCCTGACAAATATCCAATTCCTCACGTGCAGGATTTCGCACATAGACTTGACGGAACGACAGTTTTTACTACTTTAGATTTAACGTGGGCTTATCACCAGATACCAATCAATCCAGAGGATCGAGCGAAAACCGCCATCATCACGCCATTCGGGCTATACGAGTTTAATGTGATGACGTTTGGGTTAAAGAATGCAGCACAGAGTTTTCAAAGATTCATGGACGATGTACTCAGAGGTTTGAACTTCGTTTTCTGTTTTGTGGACGATATTTTGATCGCCTCTGCCAATGAGCTTGAACACGAGGAGCATCTGAGGTGTGTTTTTGAAAGGCTAAAGGCTTACGGGTTATCGATTAATTTGTCGAAGTGCGTTTTTGGGGCACATTCTGTACAGTACCTGGGGTACCTGATAGACTCCATGGGAGCCAGGCCTGTACCGGAAAAAGTTGAAGCCATTAAAAATTATAATAAGCCAAAGACAATAGCCGATTTGCGCAGATTTTTGGGTATTCTAAATTTTTATCGAAGGTTCATTAAGGATGCAGCTGCGATACAGGCTCCACTTCATAAATACTTAGAAGGAGCAAAGAAACGCGATAAGCGAGTTATTCAATGGACGCCTGAGGCTGAGGAAGCCTTCGATAAGTGTAAAGGCTCATTGGCGGATGCAGCACTGCTGGTACATCCACGCGATAACGCACCTTTAATATTAGCTACAGACGCTTCCGATATTGCTATGGGAGCGGTTTTGCAACAGGAAGTTAAAGGAATGTGGGAACCACTAGGTTTTTTTTCAAAGAAGTTTACACCCCAAGAGTCAAGGTACAGTACGTATGACAGAGAATTAACAGCAATTTTTAAAGCAACCAAATATTTTAGACACATGTTAGAAGGACGTGACTTTACCATACAGACGGACCATAAACCACTGACTTACGTTTTTGCACAGAAATCTGATAAAGCCTCACCTAGACAATTACGTCAACTTGATTATATAGGACAGTTCACTACTAGGATAGTTCACATTTCGGGAGTAAATAATTCAGTGGCTGATGCTCTATCACGGCTGGACGTTGTTAGTATGCCAGTCGTGGTGAGTACACAAGAAATAGCCCAACAGCAGGAATTAGATACAGAGCTTACACGTATTCTGCAGGGTGGTTCTTCATTAGACCTGAAACAGCTTAAATTAGATGGTTCCGAAACTATCGTTTATTGTGACATATCCACCGACAACATCAGGCCTTATATACCAGCAGTGTTAAGAAGGCGCATCTTTGATACCGTCCACAATCTTGCGCATCCGAGTGGTAGAGCTACGAAGAGGATGATTGGCAGTAGATTTGTTTGGCCAAAAATGAATAGAGATGTAGTTCGGTGGGCCAGAACTTGTATTAATTGCCAAAGAAGTAAGGTTGCCAGACATACGGTCAATGTTCCTCAAAAGATGGTTGTTCCAGAGGGTAGATTCGACCATGTACATTTAGACATTATAGGACCTCTGCCCATAGCGAAGGGTTATAAATACTGTGTAACGATGATAGACAGGTTTTCCCGGTGGCCTGAGGCTGTGCCAGTCAAAGATATTTCTGCGGAAATCGTCGCCTCAGAATTCTACGCCGCATGGGTGGCGAGGTTTGGAGCCCCGGCCACTATCACAACCGACAGGGGAGCTCAATTTGAAGCTCAACTATTTTCTGCGTTAACGGTTCTTGTAGGGTGTAAAAGAATCCGCACCACTGCTTACCATCCAGCGTCGAATGGCATGGTAGAGCGGTGGCATAGGTCCCTAAAAGCGGCAATAATGTGTCACGAGTCACAGGACTGGGTCGCGGTGCTTCCCACGGTGTTATTGGGACTGCGATGTAGTTTTAAAGAGGACATAGGTGCATCGGCAGCTGAATTATTGTATGGTGCACCCCTTAGATTACCTGGCGAATTTTTTATGGACGTTCAACCTCTTGACAGTTTTAATATTAGTAAATTCCGTGACGCCATGAGACAAGTACGACCAAAACCCACGGTGCATCACGCACGCAAATCGCACTTTGTATCTAAAGATTTATATTTGTGCAGTCATGTTTTTGTGCGCGTTGACGCTGTTAGAAGGCCCCTGGAACAGCCATACGAGGGCCCATGTCGCGTATTGCGGAGAATATCCGATCGCACCTTCCTTATCGAGTTACGAGGAAAGGACCAGGTCGTTTCGGTGGAACGGTTGAAACCGGCATTCATGGAAATATTGGAAGAGTCAACGCAACCCTTAAGGACCTATTCGAGGGTGTCGTCTGCTCTCCCTAACGGGTCGAGAGACTCGGAAGGGGGTAGTGTGGCGACCTCTGCTGATGGTCGATCGTCTCGCCGAAGCGTACACTTCCGATAAATCTACCGCGACATCTACTTCCGGGAAAAGCGTCGTTTTCCCGTTCCGGATGGAAGTTTTTCATTCTCGTGGGGACGTTTGAAGCGGTAGCTTTGTGTTTTGAGAAACTTTGTATTCTGTTCGTGGGTGTTCGCATCAAAGAATTTATAGGCGTTGTTGAGCGTTCTAAGCTGTGTTAAGTGCATTAGGACCAGTTAAATGTACAGCGTAGTTACAAATTTATAATAATTAACAATTAATAAAACTCTATATGAAAAGCGGTAGTGAGCTTGTTTTCCATCAATTGATAAAGTAGGAATACTGACTCCTAAGGAATCACTTATTCCTACAGCGTGTGGCGCTACTGCGCCAACAGCGGCTCGCTGTCGCGCTAGAGTTCACCCTCTAGGTTTCGATGCCTTTTTCGGGTTCTCCCCGAAGTACGAACTAGGATTAATAATGGCGTCTGGATTGAAAACCGTTACGGTACGCATCTGAATTCCTCGTCCGATTAAGATTTAGCGTGCTCGACGTTTAGTGGGTTTCTCATTGTAAAGCCTCACAATAAACATTGTGCTTCTCCCCGCAAACGTGTCGGATTATTTCCAGTACCCATAATTGGTGACCCCGACGTGATCGGGAAAACAAAAAAACAGTACGTGTAGCGTGTCATCCGCGTGGTGTGCAAGTGTCTCCTAAAAAAAAAAAAAAAAACAATCGAGACAGTGTAAAGCTTTTTTTTTTGAGGACTGTTTTCTGCCCAAAAAGACAGATTCTGCTGTGTGTTAAGTGATATGCCGGAAACGCGTTCACAAACGCGAATTACACCAGTTAGAGAGCCCAGTGACAATATGGCCGAGTCTACGAACAATGGTGACGCGAGTGCAGGTCGTGCCCCCCGCGTCCCGCCGTATATAAGTGGTGACCCGGCACTATGGTTTGTGCAACTGGAGACATATTTCGCGTTTTCTCGATACGCCGACGACGAAACGCAATTCCGTCTGGTGATCATGAACGTAACCGGCGACGTTCTCATGGCCGTGCGTGATTTGGCCACCAATCCGCCCTCGATCGGGAAATATGACGCGGTAAAAAAGCGTATCCTTGACTCCTTCGGTGAATCTCAGGAGGTTCAACTGCGCCGTCTGCTACACAAGCAGGAGTTAGGCAATGATAAACCCTCCGTATTCTTGTGCAAGTTACGCTCATTGGCGGGCGACAGGTGCCCGGACAATTTACTGCGCACTCTTTTTTTAGAACGCTTGCCAGAGAAGGTGCGGACCATCCTGGCTGTTAGTGTTAACGCGGACTTGTCGGTGCTCGCCGAACAGGCGGACAGAATTTGCGAGCAGTTCGGCGTTCTAGAATCACCTCGTGAGGCGTGCGCGATCGCCAAGCCGCTTTCAACCCTGGCCGATTCTGGTGAGCTGGTTAGGATCACCGCACAGCTGAACGAGATATGTACGCGGCTCAGCAGGCTCGAGGCATTTGCGCGCCGGCCAGGTCGCTCCAGCTCACGCGGGAGAAGTCCGTCACGACCCAGGGCCCCATCCAGGGACGGGCTGTGTTACGTCCACCGCAAATATGGTGACAGGGCTCGCCATTGCCATGCACCATGCTCGTGGACCTCGAGGCAGGCGGAAAACTAGGCTCGCCGTCTGTCGCGGCGGCTGACAGCGGCGACGCCCCTGAACGTCGCCTCATCGTAGCGGATCGCCGATCAGGCATCAGATTCCTGGTGGACACCGGCGCCGACGTGTCCGTCTTACCAGCATCCCGTCTGGATCGTTGTCGTCAGCCTGGAGCACCGTTTTTGGCTGCCAACGGTTCCACTATCTCCACACACGGAGAGAAGAAGATCGAGCTGGACTTCGGGCTCAGACGTTCTTTCCCTTGGACATTTACCATCGCTGACGTCACCAAGGCAATCGTTGGGAACGATTTCCTCGAGCAGTTCCACTTACTGCCAGATGTGCGCACGCACAAGCTGGTGGACGGCAAGACGTTACTGAGCATTAATTGTCGTGTGTGCTCTTCCAGGGTCTCCACCATCAGCCGCATAACCCGGAGCGACGATTTTCGCACTGTTCTAGCCGATTTTCCTACGCTCCAGAGCAGTACTTGGTCCCCGGTCAACAGGGTGGCACACAGTGTGGTGCACCCCATTGAAACCACTGGCCCACCGTTGACGGCTCGTGCACGGCGACTGGACCCGGAGAAACTTAAGGCAGCACGCGACGTCTTCATGGAAATGAAGCAGCAGGGTATCTGCAGAGTTTCCAACAGCCCTTGGGCCAGCCCACTACATCTGGTCAGGAAGAAGGACGGTTCTTGGCGTCCTTGCGGAGATTACAGACGTCTGAATCAGGCCACTATTCCTGATCGTTATCCCATCCCGTTCATCCAGGACTGCACAGCCTTTCTGCACGGTACGACAATTTTCTCCACTATTGACCTCAAGAGAGCCTACCAGCAGATTCCGGTACGCGCTGAAGATATTGCCAAGACCGCAATTATCACACCTTTTGGCTTGTACGAGTTCCCGTTTATGACGTTCGGGCTGCGCAACGCTGCCCAGTCCTTCCAACGTTTTATGGACGAAGTCGTCGCGGGACTGGAATTCTGCACAGTGTACATCGACGACATCCTTGTCGCATCTCGGTCAGATGACGAACATCGTAATCATTTGCGAACCCTTTTCACCAGGCTCCAGCGGTACGGGTTACTCATCAATCCCGAGAAATGCAAATTCGGCAAGTCAGAAGTCGACTACCTGGGTTTCCGCATCGGCAAGAATGGAATTGCCCCCCTGCCTTCCAAGGTTCAGGCCATCTCGGAGTTCCCGCTTCCCTCAGACGTTTTTTGGGAATGGTCAACTTTTATCACCGATTCATCCCCAACGCTGCAGTCGTTCAGACGCCATTGCAGGAGTTGGTGGCCGGCACTAAGGTACGGAATTCGCAGCCAATTGCTTGGACGGATGAGTCCCGAGCGGCATTCCAGCGGCTTAAAGACGCCCTTGCTCAGGTAGTGTTGTTGGCTTTTCCAGCCACGGGAGCGGAAATCTCAGTCCAGACCGACGCCTCAAATACCGCCGTTGGTGCGGTACTCCAACAACGGATCGGAGAAGTCTGGCAGCCGCTGAGTTTTTTCTCAAGGAAGCTTTCTCCTGCGGAACGCCAATATAGTACCTACGATCGCGAGCTCCTCGCCATCCACAAGGCAATTAAACATTTTCGGAGCATCTTGGAAGGCAGGGCGTTCCACGTCATCACTGACCATAAACCCCTGACGTTTATGTTCAATAAGAAGTACGGTCAGGCTACTGATCGACAGGCACGGCAGCTGTCCTTCATATCCGAATTTACCACCGACATTAGGCACGTCTCCGGTTCCCAGAATCAGGTGGCCGACGCATTGTCGAGGATCGACGCCGTTCCTATGCCGCTTTCCCTAGACACACGGGAAATTGCTCAGGCTCAGGCCGTGGACAGTCAACTGCCGGATCTCCTCAGTACTCCAACCTCGGGTTTGCAGTTACACAAGTACACGCTTACAGGGACGAACGATACCCTATATTGCGCTGTATCCGACAAGGGCATCCGGACTTACACTCCGGAACCGCTACGCAAGCGTGTCTTTGATATCGCCCACAGCATGTCGCACCCCGGAACAGCCGCGACCAAGAAGTACATCGCGGATCAATTTGTTTGGCCAGGAATGAACGCCGATATCGCCTCTTGGGTTAAGTCTTGTTTAATCTGTCAGAGGGCTAAGATCGGCAGGCATAATCACCTGACTCCTGTCAAGATTACCGTCCCGGATAATCGTTTTGACCACATCCACATCGATATTGTGGGTCCGCTGCCGTCATCTCATGGTTGTCGTTACCTGTTAACCATAATGGACCGATTTTCTCGCTGGCCGGAGGCCGTGCCTATCAGCGAATGTACTGCCGACGTGGTCGCACGAGCTGTTTTCGCTCATTGGATAGCGCGTTTTGGAGCACCCCGTCTAATAACAACAGACAGGATCCCAGTTCGAGGCCCAGTTGTTCGCCGCCCTGGTGAAGTTGGTTGGAGGCCGCCGCTGCAGGACAACTGCTTATCACCCGCAGTCGAATGGCCTCGTCGAGCGCTGGCACCGCTCCTTGAAAGTGGCATTATCATGTCACGCGCCGACCGATTGGATGGACGCTCTCCCGGTGGTGCTCCTCGGACTCCGGACTGCTTACAGGGAAGACCTTAAGGCATCGCCGGCCGAACTGCTGTACGGAACCACCCTTAAAGTTCCAGCGAAATTTTTTGACTCGGAGGAACTGGATTCCGACCCACAGGTTTTCGTCGAGAGGTTCCGCGTCATGATGAGAAGGCTACGTCCAAAACCTACAGTGCACCACATTAAGAACCGCACGTTCGTACACGGTGACTTACAGACGTGCACTCACGTTTTCTTGCGTGTGGATTGTTCGCGACGCCCTTTAGAACAACCGTACTTTGGGCCTCATCGCGTAATCGCTCGCTTATCTGATCGCGTGTTTCAGATTGATTTTAATGGGAAAGCGGAGCAAGTTTCAATCGAGCGCTTAAAACCGGCGTATATGGCTACGGAACCCGTTGATGATGCATCGTCACCATCTCCAGGCTTTTCGTCTTCTACTGTTAACGCGTCTCAATCTGCTCCCACCAAGGGAATATTAAAAACTTATCCAGCTGCGCCTGGTCGCACAAAGAAGACTGTTACCCTCGTTGTACCATAAACCTTGGTATTATTGTAAATATTGTACATACTCCGTAAGCTTTAATCATTTATTGTTAGTTTGTAATGTAAATTAGTTATTATCTTTCTTACTTAAAAGGGGGAATGGTGTGGCGCTACTGCGCCAACAGCGGCTCGCTGTCGCGCTAGAGTTCACCCTCTAGGTTTCGATGCCTTTTTCGGGTTTTCCCCGAAGTACGAACTAGGATTAATAATGGCGTCTGGATTGAAAACCGTTACGGTACGCATCTGAATTCCTCGTCCGATTTAGATTTGGCGTGCTCGACGTTTAGTGGGTTTCTCATTGTAAAGCCTCACAATAAACATTGTGCTTCTCCCCGCAAACGTGTCGGATTATTTCCAGTACCCATAGGCGCTGTAGGAATAAGTGATTCCTTAGGAGTTAGGGTTCCTACTTTATCACTTGATGGAAAACAAGCTCACCACCGTTTTTCATATAGGATTTTATTAATTGTCAATTATTATAAATTTGTAACTACGCTGTACATTTAACTGATCCTAATGCACTTGACACAGCTTAGAACGCCCAACAACGCATTTCAATTCTCTGATGAGAACACCCACGCACGGAATACAAAGTTTCTCAAACACAAAGCTACCGCTTCAAACGTCCCCACGAGAATGGAAAAACTTCCATCCGGAACGGGAAAACAACGCTTTTCCCGGAAGTAGATGTCGCGGTAAATTTATCGGAAGTGTACGCTTCGGCGAGACGGTCGACCATCAGCAGAGGTCGCCACAGCGCCACACATATAAGGCAATATGGCGTTACAGACTCTCGGTCGTGACCTTGATGCGAGAGGACGTCTGTGTGTTCCGTTTAAAGTATACATCCTGAGTTAATTGTGTTGTTTCGTGTGGCTCGTGTCTGCTCTGCAGATCTGGTTGCTTTCATTCAGCATTCTTATTTTTGTGGGCTACTAGACTATTTAGGGTGCAATATCCTAGTTTTAGCTTTGGTCACGTGCCCTAGCAGGTTCTTTGCTGGATTCCTACCCACGCTACATCCTCTGAGCTAATCGTACGCCTCCTCCGCTGCCCCACGGGGCCGGAGGCTCCTCCTAACATCATGGACATGGATGTTAATAATCAGGGTGACTGGTCGTTGGTCAGCCCTAGGAAAAAATCTCCAAATAAAAAGAGCATTAATAATCCAGGTGAAGCTACAAAAAGGTGCGCGTCGCCAAACGCTGAGGATAACGGTACCATCAAGCGTAAACCGGCCACCATGTTGGATATCGCAGCGCCACCTCGTGCTCCTTTGAGGTACCCTGCGGAGCATAAGGGATTGGCTACAGTTATCATAACCCTTAAAAACGAGCGTTGCAAGAAAAGCAAATCTCAAAACATGATGGCAATTGCCAAGGCTGTCAGCACTTTAAACTCTGGTGCTCAGTCTATGCAGCCTCGTGGATTCAACAGGGCTGAGGTTACTTTCACCAACTATAAAGAAGCCAACCTATTTCTGGATTCTCCCACTCTTCGTGACGCCGGCATTACTGCTTTTGTGCCTAGACAAAACGTGGCAAAAAAGGCCTTCTGCGAGGTATTAGTCTCGACGTCAGCATGGAGGAACTTGTGGAGCTCTCTCTCTCGCCCTGTAAGATTACCTACGCCAAACGTCTCAATAGGAGGATAAGTGATCCGGCCACTAAAGAAACATCTTGGATTCCTTCTGAAACTGTCCTCCTCACCTTTGAAGGCTCTATTGTCCCTGAGAAGATTCAGGTATATGGTCTTCTTAACAAAAGTATTGAACCGTATATTGAACGGGTGAGAACCTGTTTCAATTGTGGAGGCTACGGGCACACTTCTACTAGATGCAAAGGGCCAACTGTCTGCTTTGAGTGTGGAGAACACAAAAAAGAGGGACAACACACCTGCAACGCAGTCATTGGTTGCTTACATTGTAAAGGAAATCACTCCACCTTTCATCCGGACTGTCAATCTATGATTTTCAACCAAGAGGTCAACCGTACCCTGGCTTTCTACGATGTTTCCATTTATGAAGCTCTTTCTCAAACCAGGGAGAAACTTGGCCTCAGCAAGCAACGACCACAGAAGCAGCCAAATAACATTCCACCTAATCCCTCAACTTTTCCTACCCTTCCAGCTTCTACACCCAAAAAAGAGTACACATTAAGAGTCATTGGTGGTATCCAGAAGGAACACACTAATAGTCAATGGAATAACAACATACTGAAAACATACTCTAAAAATAATTCTATCGTTGGCAGTACTTCTTCTATCGTCTCCCTGCCTCAGGAGTCTCCTCAAAAAGAATCCTCCTCAGGCGCATCCAACTCCTCCGCTAAACTTCCATCACACTCTTCCAAACCTGTTTCATCTTCCCGCATAAGCCGGGAAACCGCTCAACAGAGCAGCAGTTTGAAAAACAAATCCCTTCCCACTAGCAAGTTTCTACTCAAGAACGTCTCTTTCTCCTCTTCAATCAACAAAAAATAAATCATCATGGGTACTGGACAAACAGTAAACTTCAACGTGCTGTTCTGGAATTGTCGTAATATCGTCAGCAAGAAATCAGATCTTGAAAGAATTTCATCCTCATATGATGCTATAATATGTGTTGAAACTTGGCTCAAGGCCAACTTATCGTTTAACCTACCCGGGTTTTCTGTGATTAGAAAGGATAGATCCTGCCGAAGGGGAGGTGGCATAGCCATCTTTCTTAGGAAGAATCTTCCCTGGTCTCACGTCAGTGCCATTTCCCTCGACGATAATTTGACGGAAACGCTCACCATAAAAATCAGTCTAAGTGACCAACATCTCACCATCTGCACATGCTATAGACCTCCTTCTTCGGACTTCGAGCAGGACAAGTGACATCAGCTCCTGCAAAACCTCCAACAGCAAGGACCATTTATTCTGGTTGGAGACTTTAACTGTCACCACGAGACATGGAATTGCACAAATAATTCCCGCGCGGGAGAACACTTGCTCCAAGTTTTAGAAGATACAGACTGCATGATACATAATACCAACACCTCGACATACCTCGGACATTACAACCAGCATGGCAGCAATCTCGATCTTGTAATATCTCCCTGCAACCTCGCTCACAAAATCCTTACATCTCAACTTAACGATTCCTGGGGCTCTGACCACTTCCCCTTACACATTTCCATCCAAACTACCCGGTTCATCTTCAAACAGCGCCGGAATAGAATTACTACAAAACGAACTGACTGGAGCGCCTACTCTGCTCACCTTGAAAATCTCGCTCCCGTTCTCCTTTCTGGAGAGTTTCTTGATTTACAACCAAGACTCCAATCTCAAAGGGTCTTTCTAACGGTCGTCTTAATAATCCTGTTCCATGGTGGGATCAGGAGTGCAGCAAAGAGATTCGACTCAGAAAGGCCTGCCTCCTAAAATGGCGGCACATCGGCTCCTTTCAGGATTGGATTGCTTATAGTAAGCAGCGGGCTTCTACAAGTAGAACTCTCAAGAAAAAAAAGAAGGAGAGCTTTCAAAAAATGGCTAGCGCACTGAATCGTCAGTCGAACGTGGACCTCTTCTAGAAGCGGGTTAAAGTTTTCAAAGATAAGTGGACAAATTCTACAGTTCCCACTCAGCAGACCAGTCTCAAGGAATATCATATTCTGACCAACAAACTTTGCCCACCTTGGGCTCCTCATCGTGTCTCTGTCACTTCTCGAAATTCCAACGCTTTCCTTGACTCAGGTTTCACCCTGTTTGAGTTGAATACCGCACTGGATAATGTCAACTGCAAATCTGCACCAGGTCCGGACCGCATTGATTATCAGCTTCTCAAATTCCTTCCTCTCACGTGGAAGCTGTCTCTACTGGATATTTTAAACTCCATTTATGAGAACAACTTGTTCCCAGAATAATGGCATGACAATACCGTCTTCTTCATACCTAAGCCGAACCAGAAAGGTCTTCGCCCTATCACATTGTCTTCCAATTTATGCAAGTTGCTTGAGCGGTTAATCTCTCAGAGACTCTACTGGTGGCTCGAATCTAACGGCCTTCTTCCTGAGTTTCAGTCGGGCTTCCGTAAAGGCAGATCCACTGCTGACAATATTCTTGCCCTCACTATCCTGGCTCGCACCAACCTTTTTAATCGGCGCACCTCAGCTGCTGCCTTTATTGACATTGAGTCAGCCTTCGATCGTGTCTTACCAGATCTACTGATCGCAAAATTAGAATCAATAGGAATTTCTGCCAACCCCCTTCACTTTATCGCCAACTTACTCTCGGGCAGAAGATCTCACTTTCAAGTTCGAGATGATAGTGGCTGCCCGCTCGAGATCACACGACACATGAATATTGGTGTTCCGCATGGCGGCGTCCTCAGTCCTCTGTTGTTCATCCTCTACATTGCAAACATTGACGGCAATCTTCCTCATAACATTCGAGTATTCAAGTACGCTGACGACATAGTTATCTGTGCCTCTGGCGAAGATACGAGCAGTGCCACTGCATCCTTAGAAAATGCCGCCAACATCGTGAGTAAAAACCTCGAACTATTAGGCCTCAGTGTTTCAACACACAAAACTAAACTTCTGGTATTCAATGGCAAGTGCAACTCTATTGGTTCATCCTCCATTATGATAGGTGATTCAATCATTTACAATTCCTCCTCAGTTAAATTCCTTGGCGTCCATCTGGATCAGAAACTTAATTTCTCCCATCATATTACTGAGTTATGTGCACATACTCGCAAGATCCTCAATGTAATTAAATTTCTTCGTGGCACCTGGTGGGGTCCTCATCCCGACACTCTACTTTCCATCTACAAGGGTCTCATCCGCTCTAAGATAGAATATTGTCTGCATATCTTCTCTCCTCAGCAGCTGGGGCTCCTTCAAAAACTGGAAAGAATCCCACTAGCAGCCACTAGACTCTCGCTAGGTCTGAGAAACTCCACACCAATCAACGTCACCCTTGCCGAAGCTAAGCTTCCACCTCTAGCTCTTCGAGCTGAGTACCTTGGTAAAAAGCACATAACAAAGATATTGGTAAACTCTGACCACTTCCTCAATTGTCTACTTGATGCATACCTGACCAGCATTGACAATCTCAGTTCTTGGATTCGACGTCCTACCAACCTTCTTACTCATATTGTTCAACTAACCTGGACCTTAAAACCTCTTCTTGTCAACTCTAAGGAGTGCTTGTTTGGGTCTTTTCAAGAACAGTCAGCACTCCCAGATCTCTGTGACACCACTACGGGGTACACCCTGAAGCAGTCAGAAGATATAAATTCTAAATTTCAAGAAATTTTATCTACTAAATATGGCGGTTCCATCCCAATCTACACAGACGGTTCTAAAACACCTACAGGAATCTCAACTGGAACTGCTTGGTTCTGCCCCGAACTTGGACTGGCAGAAACTATGAGCGTTCACTATCACGCTTCAGTTTTCACTGCTGAATGCTTAGCTATTTCCAGAGCTCTGGACTTGGCTAGGAATCATCCTGATATGGCCTTCACAATCTTTACTGACTCGTTGAGCTGCATCCTGGCCATTCAGAATCCGGTCAACTGTCAGTCTCACTTTTACGCAGGAGAAATCTCCAATAAAATCAATAGCTTTGGTGGGGTTTCCTTCCCACACAAACCCAGACTCGTTTGGATTCCCTCCCATAATGGCCTAACCGGCAACGAAGAGGCTGATAAACTAGCTAAAAGGGCCACAGAAGTTGCTCACCACCCCTACTGGAAGCTTCCTTCTCAGGACATGTTCATAGTTTACGCATGTCAAATGTGGGAAACAGCAGATGCTGCCTGGAAGAATAAGTCTCAATCAGGTACTCCGAATCCGACTGGTGTAAAATACTTCTCGACATTCTTTCAAAGCAAGAGAAAGCCTTGGTTCACTGGAAAAAATTTACCGAGGATATTTACCTCGTGGATCTGTCGAGCTCGCTCGAATCATTACAGTCTGGGCGAGTCTCTTTTCAAGATCAAACAAGCAAGCAGCCCCCTTTGTCGTTGTGGAATCATGGAAGACAACCTCAACCACGTGTGGGTCGCAGCCGCATTATATATATGTTGGAAATGATCGAACTCAATGCTCTGGTTATAAGCGTGGCTCGGAAGGAAATTCACCAGCAGCACGTCGTGATCTGAAGTGAGCTGCGAACCGGCTAGCGCCGAAGAAGGAGTGGGGGAACCCAGTCCCCACAGACTCCCCCCCGAGTACCAACGCTGTATTTATTGAATATTTGTCAACAATAATGTTCATCAAATGTATAAACTGTACGACTTACAATAAACTTATAAACTAAGATACAACTAATTCGCAGTCTTTTGTGTAAACGTTACCTTCTTACGCGCATACGTTCTCAACGGCGTACTTTGAGGCACTATAGTGTCCTGACCGGGTAACGCGGCCGTGGTTGACACATCGGAATCTTCTTGCAAGAAGTACGCTGGTTTCAATAATTCGACCGACACCGAACGCTCCACGCCATTGATATTAACGATGAACACGCGATCGGAAACACGCTTAACGACCCTATGTGGCCCGGAGTAAGGCCGCTCCAACGCCTTTTTTACCATGTTACATAAAAATACATGTGTACATGTCTGGAGTTCCCTAAAGAAAAACGCACGCTTTTTGTGTCTGTGCACCACGGGCACTGGTCGCACCTGACGCATGAATTCCCGGAATTCCTCCAAGAAAATATTCGGGTCCGGCGAAAAATCGTCGGGTAGAAAAAATTCTCCCGGAATCCGTAGAGTGGTTCCGAATAGAAACTCTGCCGGGGACGCCGCAACATCCAATCGAACGTGCGAACATAGTCCCAATAATACGGTTGAAAGAATGCGGGACCAATTCTGGTCCGCATGGCACATGATTGCCGCTTTGAATGCGCGATGCCATCGCTCGATCATGCCGTTGGAGGCGGGGTGATAGGGAGTTGTCCTGACGCGATCACAACCGATCAACGAGAGCAATGCGGTGAATAGTCGGGACTCAAATTGTGGTCCTTGATCCGTCGTTAGGATCTTGGGCGCACCATAACGCGAGATCCACGTATCATAAAATGCTTTAGCAACCGTCTGCGCAGTTATATCTCCAAGAGGCACGGCCTCCACCCAACGAGAAAATCTATCAATTAACGTGAGGCAGTACGCGTAACCGTCACTGACCGGCAGCGGACCGACTAGGTCCATATGCACGTGGTCGAACCTTCCGTCCGGAGCCGTGAAATGCTCCGGCAGCTGCTTGACGTGCCTTGATATCTTTGATTTTTGACAGTGAATACACTGTTTGCACCACTGTGTGATGTCTCGATGCATGTCAGGCCACACATAGCGTTGTCGGATCAAGCGGTCCGACACCCTTGCCCCCGGATGGGCAGGATCGTGAAAAAGAGCGAACACAGCCCTCCGAAGATTGGCAGGAATATATGGGCGAATAGATTCGCCTGAAATCTCGCAGTAAACAGCGGAATGCTCCGGTCCCCAGAGAATTTTTTTTAGTTTAAGGGGAAAATCAGGTGTCTCGCAGGCAAACTTCAACTGCTCGTCTGCGGCCTGCGATTCCGCCAACTCCCTGAGGCTAACCTCGACCGGCAGTCTAAGCGATTCCACACGGGACAACCCATCCGCCACGGTGTTCTCGTCTCCCGGGATATGTTGGATGCAGGTGGTAAATTGAGCCACGAAAGACAACTGCTGGACCTGACGAGGGGACGCCTTTTCAGGTCGCTGCATAAACGCGTATACAAGAGGCTTGTGATCGGTCAGGATGGTGAAATTCCGACCCTCAACAAAATAACGAAAATATTTCACTGCCTCATAAACAGCCGTGAGCTCGCGATCGTACGCACTATAATTCCTCTGTGCCGGGGAGAGCCTCTGAGAGTAAAAGGCAAGAGGTTTCCAATCAGATCGCACGCTCCGCTGTTCAAGGACCGCGCCCATGGCGAAATCTGAGGCGTCTGACACTAACCTCAACTCGGCACCCACCCGAGGGTGCACCAACAGGGCCGCATTCGCTAACGCGTCCCTCGTCCTTACAAAAGCATCCTCCGCCTCCCTGGACCACACAATCTCACGCCTGTCATTCTTTCGCGAATCACGAAGGTATTCGTTCAACAACGCCTGCGTCTGAGCCGCGCGCGGGATGTTACGCCGGTAGAAGTTTACCATTCTCAAGAACCTGCGAAGTTCGATGATGGTCTTGGGTCTGAGAAATGCGAGTATTGCCTCGACCCGTGATGGGACCGGTCGAATTCCGTCCCGGCCCACAAGGTACCCCATGAACTCGATTTCAGGTGTCTCCAGAACGCATTTACTAGGGTTGAGTCGAAGATCGAAACTCCGCAATCGCTGCAGAACGACTCGAAGGTGTTCCTCATGCTCCTCCTCGGTAGGGGATGCAATTAACAGGTCGTCGATATACGCAAACACGAGATCTAAATCCCCCAATACCCGATTGAGAAATCTCTGGAAAGTTTGACCGGCGTTCTTCAACCCGAAAGTCATAAAAAGAAATTCAAACAAACCGAATGGCGTGATGACGGCTGTTTTCTCTTCGTCTTCTGGCGCCATAGGCACCTGATTGTATGCCTTATGTAAGTCCAGAGAGGAGAACACAGATTTTCCGTACAAACTGGTGGAAAAATCGTGCAAATAGGGAGTAGGATACCGATCCGGAATCGTAACCTTATTCAAACCGCGGTAGTCACCGCAGACTCGCCATGAGCCATCCTTCTTCAGCACCATGTGTATAGGACTAGCCCAGGGGCTCGACGACGGACGACAGATCCCGGCCTCGACCATTGCCCTAAATTCGGCCATGGCCGCCTTAAGTTTCTCTGGGGAAAGACGACGAGCTCTCTCCGACACGGGGGGCCCGGTAGTTAAAATGTGATGATGTACATCAGCTGATCCAGCTGGCAACGGCTTAGATGCGCTCGTCACGTCAGGAAATTCTGATAAAACACGAGCGAACTTCGATTGGGGGTTCACCGTGCACACCGTCGCCGAAACCACGGGTCTCAAAACCGCGAGAGTATAAACGTTTGTGGAGGTATCCACAAGACGACGCTTCTGGAGATCGACCAGTAACTCGTAGTGCTTTAGGATGTCCGCGCCGATGATCGCATGTGGTACGTCCGCGATACAAAACCGCCAATCGATAGGCCGCCGCAACCCAAAGTTCAAGGACCTAAACGACTCGCCATAAGTGTCAATAGTTGTATTATTGGCCGCGAATAATCTGAACTTACTCGGCTGGCCGCGAATGCTTGGCTTAGCCGGTACCACGGATATATCGGCCCCGGTGTCGATCAAAAATGTCTGTCCGGTTTTACGGTCGCGAACGTGAAGACGGTTCGACGAATCAGGACCTTCCGCGCCCGTCTCGCTCACGGAAGGTCGGCCTATTTTCCCGACTTCCACGAGTCGTATTTAGTGCACCATTTCCTGCACGAGGTAGGGTTCGCCGGGTATTTGCGGTGCGCGAAACATAGCTGCGTATCCTTATCCGCTGACCCGTCGCGGCTCTGACTTCCCCGAGACTGAGAACGCGCTCTTGAACGCGGGCGTGAACCGCGACCCGAACGCTCGCATTGATTGACTCGCGCGGTGAGCTTTTCCACGGCTGCCGCTAAGCGCTTAACCTCCGCCGCCAAGTCTGACGAAGGCGACGAATTCTCTGTAATCGCAGAGACATACTGGCCGGTACAATTAATGTTCTCCGCGACCTTGTCCGCGAGCTCTGCGAGCTTGTTTAAATCCTCGATATTGGACGCTGCCAAAATGGCGCGCTGACTCGCCGGGAGCTGGTCCAGAAAAATGGATTTGACAATCGCCTCATCGCACGTCCCGTCACTCAGGTTGCGAAGCCTGTTCAGAATAAGCGACGGCTTCCCGTCAGTGAGGACTTGTCCTTTTAACAGCCGACGGAGGTTGGATTCGGGCGACGCCGCGAAGGTCGCGATGACGCGTCGCTTGATCTGGTCGTAAATATCGGCCGGTCGCGGGTTTACTGTAACAATGTCCTTAATAGCCGTAATCACTTCGAAATCTAACGCGGCAATTACGACATCGGCCTTAGTATTGTCGGCTACAATATGTGCGCTGTGAAACGATGCTTCGACTTGCGCAAACCAAAGAACCGGGTTCGCGCGGAAAAACGGAGGGATTTTCGGAACGCGGTAATTCTCGATCCGAGCTCCTTCAAGGCGAGCCAACCGCTCCTGCACTTCGGCCCTGGGTGGCTATTCCTCGAGGTCGGGCATGACTAAACACGGGTGCCAACGGCGCAAAAGAAGGCAAAGAATGAGTAAAAACTAGATATGAACACTAAATGCGCTACAGCTCACTACCTTAAACATAAACGGAATTGTGTCCATGAGGCGCGTTAATACAGAACAAGAACGCCCCGCACATGCGCGCCGTGGGTGGCGATGAAAATGGCGGATAAAATGGTCGTCCACGTGGTCACACAAAAAATTGCGTCGCACTTTAAATTTCACACCACCGCGGTTGGGTGATCCCTGCGGTGACGACGTCGATGACGGTTGCGGCCAACCGGCGGTGCCGATCGGTGATTCCCAAGGCGCCGGTGACGTTGGCTTCACGCAAACCGTTGATTCCCAAGGCGCCGGTGACGTTGGCTTCACGCAAATCGTTGATTCCCAAAGGGCCTTGCGTTGTGGATGAACAAGCGTTCTTAATCCACAAGATGGACGCCAGAACACGACGATTACGTCGCGTGGTGCCGGTTCCCCGGTAAATATCCCGGTTTTCTTCCCTTTCAGGTCCACACAGCAATAACAGCGATCGGGGTCACCAATGTGGGTCGCAGCCGCACTATATATATGTTGGAAATGATCGAACTCAATGCTCTGGTTATAAGCGTGGCTCGGAAGGAAATTCACCAGCAGCGCGTCGTGATCTGAAGTGAGCTGCGAACCGGCTAGCGCCGAAGAAGGAGTGGGGGAACCCAGTCCCCACACACGCACTCTGGCAGTGCCCTCTTCTGGATCGTCACCGTCTTGAACTTACCAGTAGTCTTCGTCGTCAGGGCTGGCAACCTCCCTGGTGCATAGAAACTTTCCTCTCTGGTCCGTAGTTCCACGGAGGCAACCGTAGGGATCGGACGTAACTGAGAGCGGTGTGATTTTCTTGGACTATAAGGAGTAGTACTGCAGTTGGTTCTGGGTTTGAGTTTTTAAGAACACGTAGGGGGGTTTTTGTCTAGGTGTAATTTTTCTTTGGGGTTTTCTTTTCTCACGAAAAGCTTGCAAAGGAAAATTGAAAAAGGTGAGGCCGGTGTGCCCCCCTGTGACACCTTCGTGCCACAGGGTGGAGAGTGTCAGTGGAGAGAAATAAAGAAGAAATATAAAAAAAAAGAAGAATAGGAGTGTAAGTGAAGGAGATGTGTCTTGGAAGGAAAATAGAGCGGTTGAAGATAAAGTTTTGGATGTTGATTTTGAAGCGGAGTATTTAGAAGAAGATGCGGAGGCTAGGGAGTTTTTTGAAAAATTTAACCGTAGCACCGTACCGTTGGATATTACCAACCCGACGAATAAGGAAGTTTCTAGTAAAAGTATAGAGCAGTTAGGATCCCTAGATGATACCAATGTAGGGTCAATAATCCCCACTAGGGATATGTTTGAGCCCCCTGCAAAGGTTGGCATTGATGACGCACAAGTTTGTGAGAAGAAAGGCCCTGTGGCGTCCCAGTCTTCAAAGGACGACGCTATAAGCAATAAGGTGTTGGATGAGCATAGAAAAGTAAGGAAGAGAGCTGCTGAAGAGGACGTGGAAAATTTTGAAGAAGGTAATAAAAGGAACAAGAGAGATGATGAAAGTAGGAACGACTCTAATAGTTTAAATCCAGGTAGTAAGGACCCCGAGTCAAACAACCAACAAGGTGAAGAAGCTTGGGAAATCGTGGCATCAACGAGCGCGGCCTCAAAGGTCCCTGTGAATAAAGAAGTGGACAAAGACTTCCTGAAACTGAGGAAAAATAGGAATCGAGGTGAGAACAAAGATATTTATGTAGAAGAATTGAGAAGCAGAGAATACCTCGTTACAATGGTTCTGGGGAGGGAAAATAC
The DNA here is from genome assembly GCF_907164935.1 of Osmia bicornis bicornis. Lineage (NCBI taxonomy): Eukaryota > Metazoa > Arthropoda > Insecta > Hymenoptera > Megachilidae > Osmia > Osmia bicornis. The sequence goes on along the minus strand of NC_060228.1, from coordinate 1,077,790 downwards.
CAGCAAATTCAGAAGGAACAATATAGTAAAAATTTATAAGATTCTGAGTGGAAAATCACGCTTCATTAGAGGCCTGAAAATGATAGGTCTCAATAAAGCAGAAATTGCTTTCAGTGATATGGCAGCAGCTAATGAAATAATCAAGATGGCGGAAAAGCAGGGCGTTGGCTACGACGCTTTCCTTCCGGATTGCAAAAAAACGCGCAGAGGGGTCATCACGGAATGGGAGGATTCAATCGAAGAATTGATTGATTTTGTAATGCCAGGACAGGGGGACTTTAAATTTGAGAGGATGAGGAAGAAAGTAATCAAGGATGGAAAAAAGTATGGACTGACGGTATCGCCATAATGGTCCTGTGACCATTCACTGTTGAAGGGCGACCGACTCCCTACTTCGATAAAAATTGGGGAAGGCCATGTAGCCCTAAATATGGTGCCATATATAGACCCTGTAAAGCAATGTTATAGATGCTTTACCTACGGTCATATCCAAGATTCTTGTAAAGTGGTAAGGAAATGCCTTGTTTGTCTAGAAAAAGAACACGGGAGATGTGATAAATCGCCTATCTGCCTGAATTGTGGAGGGAATCATACTTCATTGTCGAAAACTTGCTGGATGCACCAGAGGGAAAGGGCAATTAGAAAAGTTATGGCCTATAAAAATGTGGCCTATGCCACTGCAAAAATTATTGTTGCTAAATAGCTGGGTGTAAACTGGGAAAATGAAGATCTGGGAAGAGAAGGTGGTAGTAGGGACTACCCAGCGCTCCCTTTGAAAAAAACTGATTTTTGGGAATTGAAGGAGGTTCCCCTGGACGATGAACTATATGTATTAAGAGAGGCAAAGAATAAATCTGATGCTGCCAATATGGCAGTTAGAAGATGGGAAAACACATTGGGAAACACAAGAAGCAGTAACTTACAGAGTTTTGGAAGAGGAAGAGGAAGAGGAAGACTTCGTGAAGAAGAAAAAAGGATTGAGAATTCCCAACCGGGTGCGCGTTCAATCAATATTACTTTAGAAAATAGGTTCGAAGGCCTACAAGAGGAAGAAGGTGGAAACCCCCTCGTCCCTGGAAACCCCTACTGCAGAAGAGAGGGAATTCCAATTTGGTAACGGTTACCCAATGGAGAAGGCAATCAAGAAGATTAGTTTGGTGGAACAGCGTGCGCATAAAAAGTTGATCGAGCAGCTAGAAAAGCAAAGGGAAGAGAACTTTTTATCTGATTTGATGAGACTAATAGTGGACAAAGGATACGAACAGGAGGTTGAAAAGATGCTGTGCGAAAACAAAAAGAGGAACAGCTCCTCAATAGAGGATGAGGATTATGACTACTGGAATACCATAAGGCATAGGCCCAACTGGTCAGTTCCAATCCCAGAAAAAACCCAGGAGAAATTCAGAAGAAGAAGAGAACGATATGAAGCCCAAAAGGCGGCGAAGGAGGCGCAACAGGCAGAATTGGAAAGCATTGCTCGCAATGCACACCAGCAGTACGGATGGACGCGTGAAAATATTAGGCAGGAGGACGAATATAAGAAGAGTAGAATTGAAGAACTAATGAAGAGGATAGAAGGAAGAATTACCTCTAATAAAGAAGACAGTAATGAGAATTAGATGTATGGACAATAAGGGTTTTGCGTTTTTTAGGATGAGTGTGGTTTGGTCGTATGTGTTGAAGTGTTTGTGGATTTTTCTATTATACTACTTAATCAGGGAAAAAGTGAAAAATGTCTTATATTTGTTTTATTTTTTGAGCTTAAAACCTATCGTTGGTTTATCAGGCGATAATATATTTCCTATATTATTTAGTATGTTAAAAATTTTTTTGATATTAATACAATTTGAGTTTTTTTATAGTATAAGAAAAAAATTGCGTTGGGTCCTGGAAATAGACCTTTATAGTCTTTCAGTGACAAGGTCAAGTCACCTTCGATACAATAAGGTGGTTTTGTGTAATGAAAAACATAAATATGTAGGTATTTCGAATTTAATATCTATAAGAAGTATTGTTTTTGTCCTATTTTTGATATCTGTATGTGAAACGGTGAAAGGTTTGGCCTCATGGAGCCATTTAGTAAGATATTGTTGTGTCGTTTATATAAATACAGATCATAATTTCGCTATATTTTGTAGGATTGAATTTTATTATTGCCCCTTCTACTTGGATGCATGGAGGAAAGAAAAAAGGAATCTACTTCATGAGGTTAAGGAGCATATGAAATGGCTGGTAGAAGGGCGGGGAGATATGACTATTTTTCTAAAAAGAAGAAATGGCGACTCCTGTTATCAACGGTAAGCTCTGTCTAGGAACCTGGAATGCGAGGAGTGTTAGAGGTAAACTAAGTGAAATCAAAGAATATATTGGTAAATTTAATATCATGGGAATCACAGAAACCTGGCTTAAGAAAAAAAATAGATTCGTAATTCCGGGTTTCAATGTCATTAGACACGATTTAAATGAAAACAGACAAGGGGTAGGTTTGGCTTTTGTAATTGAGGAGGGTGTTAAGTTTTCGATTAGGCGCGATATCTCCTGGAAGGGAGAGGGTAGGGAGATCTTGGGCATCTCGATTGAGATTGACCAAATTAGGTGGGATCTGATTTTGGTTTATAGAAGGCCGGGGGGTAAGTGGGATAGAATGGATTGGGTGGACTTATTTAAAAATAAACGGACAGGAGTCGAAACCATCTTCATGGGCGACTTTAACGCTAGGAATAAAATTTGGAATTGCGTAGTGGACAGCAGGGAAGGCTCCTTACTGGAAGATGTAATTAGGGATAATAATATGTTTGTAATAAATCCCCATACTAACTCAAGGGTAGGTACGGGCGGGCGTCCTGCGTCCAACTTAGACTTATTTATTGGTTCACACATGATTATGGAAAAGGCCATGGTTTTCGAAGAAAACGAGACATTAGGATCGGACCATCAGGTAATCGGTTTGAGTTTTGACGAAGAGCTTTTGGATAGGTTTTGTGCATCAGGGGTTTCGACAAAAAAGTTTAAGGTAAATAATACGAACTGGGACTTATTCCTGATTTCGTCTGAGGATGAGGGATCTAAACTGTTAGAAAATTGAAATATAGAGGGATGGGAAGAGGTCGATATAGACATTAGGGTGACCGAATTCACTGATGCATTAGAAAGATCTATTACAAAGGCTGGAGGAGGCCCCCCCCGGGAAATAGGCCAAACAACCTTAGAATTAGGAAGAGAAATACTGGTAGGACCTCTCCCAAAAAAAAAATTTGGTGGGATGATGAATGTAATGAAATGAAAAAGGCTAGAAGATCTGCTGTTAGGAATTTTGTCAAAAGACCTAATCAGGACAACTGGTTAACATTGAGGGAGGTGGGAAAAAATATGAAGAAGTTGATAGAGGGTAATAAGAACAAGGCTTGGGACGACTTTGCTGCATCAATAGACTGTTTTACAAGCTCAAAGGAAGCTTGGCAGAAAATTAAACAAATCAAAAATGGAATTAACAAAACAGGGTGTAGGATTATTAATGAGGAGGAGTTAAATAAATTGGAGGAAGAGGAGATTAAAAAAATTTTTGATTTATCCCAATTGGAGGATAATTTAGTTAATGTTAACCCTGATAGTGTAGAGTTGGAGTCCTTGTCGATTCAGGTAAGCAGCTCAACAAACGGGGTCTATGATTGTTTTGGTGACAGGGACTTACAAAATATCTTGGATAACGTCCGCCCCACTTCTGCACCTGGGGTGGATGGTATCTCATACGGATATATCAAGAGACTGGGAAATAATATGAGGGGTTGCTTGCTAATGATTTATAACTGGATTTGGAATAAAGGTACGATTCCGAAAAGCTGGAAAAAGGTTATAATTAGATTCTTGGAGAAACCGGGGAAAAAGGCATTAAGACCAATATCACTGATAAATTGTTTGGGTAAAATATTAGAAAGACTTATTAAAGATAGACTCTTTGAATGGACGGAGAAGGCAGATATTATTGATTCTAATCAGAGCGGTTTTATGAAAGGGAAGTCCACTATTGATAATCTCGTTACCCTAGTAACTGATATAAAAGCAGGTTTTAAAAACAAACAAGACACACTAACGGTTTTTCTAGACATAAAGTCTGCATATGATCATGTGAATTATGGGAAACTAATTAATTTTTTGAAGAGGAAGTCATGTCCGGAAAAGATTAGGAGTTTTATAGAGAATTGGTTAATGGATAGGTCTGCTGTTTGTCTTAGGAAATTCTCAGCAGAGGTTAAAGGGAATATCAATAGAGGTTTACCACATGGATCGGTTTTGAGCCCCTTACTTTATAATATTTATACGGCAGAAATTAGTAAAAACATCGAACAGTGGGGTGTTAGAATTATGTTGTACGCTGACGATATTGTTATCTATATCTCCCGCAAGGACTATAGAGAAATGAGACATAGTTTAGAAGGCGCGGTGGATACACTTAAGGAAAACCTTAGGTCGATAAGTTTGGACCTAGCAGAGGAAAAGTCGAAGGCTGTTCTTTTCTCTCGGGCGAGGAGCAGTGGTAGGGCCTCGAGCGTTGTTAGAATAGGGGAAATGCTAATTGAAGTAGAAAACCAAACAATGTTTTTGGGGATTATATTGGATCGTGCTTTGAATTTTGGTAAACACATAGAGTATGTTGTAGATAAAGTAAGGAAAAGATTAGATATCCTAAGATTTATTTCAGGAATCAAAAAGGGAGTCAAGCCTACTACCATGCTGATCTTTTTTAAAGGCTTGATTAGATCGGTCATAGAGTATGGGTTCGTACGGCTATGGGTTACAGGATCTCTACTCCTATCAATGTTATGAATGTAGAGGCAGGTATAATGGACCTGGAGTCAAGGGCTGAAGCCCTCCTTGAAAGATTTATCCTAAAACAAAGAATTAAAGGGAAGGGACTGGTCTTTGAGTCCTTGATGAGGACATTGGTTGTCAGAGACGAGGATCTCCCCGAGGATTCAGATCCGTGGGTCAGGGCATGGCGGAATACTGAAAATTTTGCAAATAGAACGTTGAGTTGTAATATAGGGAGGGAAGAAAGAAATAGATTGTGTGATATGATAGAGGGTGGTTGTGTATTAGTTGAGTGGAAGGCAGGAAAAAAAAGGAAAGAGGACGAAATCCCAGATGAATGTCTGGTGGGAGAAATTAAGAAGGGTCTATGGGGGGAGGAAGGACCCCATGAAGTTATTGAAATCTACACTGATGGCTCAAAAAGAGGCCTGTCTGAAGTAACTGGTGCAGGAATAGCTATTAGATCTCTTGAAGGGTCTTGGCATGAAGAAAGCTGGTCGCTAAATAAGGCGACGTCGGTTTTCTCGGCAGAGGCTTTTGCGATCCTTCAAGCAGTTAAAACAGCTAGGGCCAACTGGCCCAATTGTAGGATCATTATATTTTCCGACTCTGCTAGTGTCTTAAAAAAGGTTGAGGGTTTTAGTAGGAAACAGGGTAATAACCCCTGGATCCATGAAATAGTTAAAGAACTTTATAGATTAAATGAGGAAGATTTCGCGGTTGTGTTAGAGGGAGTTGAAGGGAGAGGCAAGAGTAGAATTGGTTTGGCTTGGGTTCCCAGCCATGTAGGGATCGAGGGTAATGAACGAGCTGATTTACAGGCGGGGGAGGCCACAAATGGGGATGAATCGTTTGAGTTCGGCCTAGCAGAATGTGATATTTCCAAATATATTATGGAGTGTGCGTGGGAGAGGAACCATGAGAGGGCTAGAAGAATAGGTGAGGTGAAAGGTGCGAAATACTTTGCCATAGAAAATAACAATTCAGGCGCGAGGAAGCCCTGGTTTGACAGTATTAAAGGTATGAATAGGGGGGATCTGGTGAGGTTGAGCAGAATTGAACCGCCATCTTGGGCTTGCCCAGGAAAACTAAAAATGTAATGTCTCTCTGCTCCGCATCTCAAGGAACTTAATATTATCACCCGCTTTTTACAAAAAAACAACATTTCTATCTAGCTATTTTTGTACTTTTTTAACAAAGATTGTTCATCTGCTTTTCACTAATTTTTCTACGAACGAATGGTAAAGATATGTAATACTTATTTTTGTACCAGATCAATGAGCTCTGATGGAGCTTACGATCTTATTTTTTGTATGGCGTTACAGTAACGTAGCATATCCGCTAAAAATGTCAAACTTTACACGCTTGTAACTTTTTAACCACTGAATTCCTAAAGTTGAGACTTGCATTTGCAGATTCTACGCAAAAAACCTATAAATCAAAAAAAAAGGTCCAAAATTTTGGGTCCGGTAAAGTAAAGTTTACCCTGGTGCGGTATTGAAGTGAGTATTTTACATGATTTTCTATCAAATTTACACGTGCGTTGATTAACAATCATCCTAACCTACAAATTTATTTGTGTAGTTAATTGATTTCATAACAAATTTTTAAAATTGTTTTTATTTTACATTGTTACTTATCGGAAATATTAAATAAAAAAAATAAAAAATAAAATTATACATTATTTACCTAAAATTTGGTACAATAAATCTTTTCAGTCCTGTTACTTAATTAAAATTTTATCTTAAAGAAGTTACTCATATTAGTTGTTGTGTATTTTTTTACAGTATTTTATTTTTACAGAAAAATGCCACGTCTTCGCGGAAGAGCAAGAAATATTGGTCGACCTACCCAACATGCGCAATTGGTCCATAATCGTCGATTGAATAGAACAGTTGAAAAACACTTGACGGATAATGTAAATTTAAGAGATCAAGTTGCAAACACACGTGCAAATGAAAATTTAGAGCAACACAATCAACGTCTTCGTGCTAATATATTAAGACAACGAGCGACCGACGCACACAGAGAACATAATCAACAGCGGATGCAAGATCATCGAGCATTGACATGAGCATCACTTAATCGTTTTGCGTTCGAATATGACCCTGAAATAGACTATTCGTCACATGCACTAATCATCATCGGTAATATGGACAAAGAGTGTCAACATTGTCATGCTTTCAAGTACAAAGGGCCAGAAACCTGCAATCCGCTCAGCAGCGAAGACCGAACGTCAGCTGAGCAGGGGTCGGTACAGTCATAAACAAGAATCGAAGCCGAATGGTGGGGTACCGAGAATCAGAATAGCACGAGGTAAGTTTCTACTATTGAACGATTCTTGGTTATGACTGTACCAACCCCTGCTCAGCTGACGTTCGGTCGTCGGAGCTGAGCGGATTGCAGGTTTCTGGCGCTTTTTACTCGAATTTTTAAACGTTAATAACTGGAAAACAAAGCCGTAAACGCTATTTCGTTATTCTTGATTTTCGTCTTATTTTGATCCCTAGAATCATCCCTTAAAATATTGCCCACCTGTTGTCGAACACCCTGTATATAATAAAAAATAAAATATTTTATTTAACTGACGTCAGTACACAGGATAAGGAATATAAGAATAAATGAGAAGAACGTAATTTGCAGAAAATATTGTATATTATAAATAGAAATATATAAAAGTAGTAAAAAAAATTAAAAGAATATATAATAAAATACAAATGAATACATATATAATAATATATAGAAATAATAATAATAATAATAATAATAAATAGAAACTATATAAAAATAGAAAATAAAAAGCCATTAAAAATGCGTATTATATATTATTTAAATAAAAGTGTTGCCGAGCGCCTTACGGCGGCCGGATGTGAATATATACCCTAACCTAACTTATTACATCAGTAACATTCACTTGTAATTGAGTTTGAATACACATTTCTTGAAGTCTGGTATATGCAGTTATGAATGGAACCTTTACTGCTGCTCGACCCTCGTTTCTAAAGGGAAGGTAAGTGGCAACCAATCTGACGCGTATGTATGCTGTCACAAATGAACAACTATAGGTACAATTCAATGCATCTGTATCGGCACCTTTCTGCGAATATCTCGCAAACTAAACGAGACCGCTCTCTTTACATGTACATATAAGAAAAAGTTGTTGAAAAAATCGATTTTCAGTCATTTCATGCTAAATCGATCACTTTTTGACCTCACCATCAGTGACGAGAAACGAAAATTGGCGTCACAATGAGCTGGAAAAGGACGCGGTGTACCCCTGTTTCAGGTAGGTAAGTCGTGCGCTCCGCTATGGTCGATTAATTATCTATACCGCTATCCTCAAAGCAATACCAGCAGACCCCGTAATGACCCAATTTATACCTGGAGAATTTATTAGTAACCATTCTTGGCCGTTCATATTTTTCAAAAAAAGAATAGAATATCATATCCGGAAATCGGGAAGGACGTATTTATTCTGCAGTTTTACAAAAAAAAAATTAATAATAGCAACAAAAAATAATGATAGTGTAGGCAATAAAGTATTGTTGGTACTGGCGGCCAGATGTCCGACAGCCGAGCCGACCGGGACGGCGACCAGGATTATGACTCGGATATGATATCGGCTATTTTTTTCGCAAAGTACGGAAACTAATTTTCAGTCACAATAGGGCATTTAGATTTTAACTAACCGAGGGTCCGAAATAGCCGCACCATAAACCTCGTCTCCGTGGCGAAGTGCATGGGTCAACGCGCTTAGCGAATTTCCCCTCAAACGCCTAGATTGGAAAGGAGATGTCAAGGGCCTTAAGAATTCCTTCGGAACACCTAATTGGCGGAGGCGAGAAACGCCTATTATCGGCTACCTTTAAAACCGTGAACGCGAACGGAAAATATTATGTTTTAGACTAAGATTTCAACAGAGCCGGATCGAGAAGGAACAGTGAAAATTATTAAAGATATAATAACTGTGCACTCAGAGTGATTTCTTTCTGTTACCTCCGAATCTCTCATTCGCTCGTATCATCCTACAATAGAAATAATGATTTCATGACATATGGGTTGAAAATCGCTATCGTAGTCGATAGAACGTCGCGTGAAAAAGAAATTCACGCGTCAAAGTTTATCGCTTCTTCCAGGCTCGAACGTCCGGTCGACGAACACAAACTCAGATATACGAGCTGTGAATGAGCGTGAGGTCGAGCGTAGAAAACGAACGAACTGCGCCCTACAGAATAAACGAGGAACTAAATTTCTGGTCTGTTTTACCTTGTTGACGTCTTTCGCGAATGAACAGTCAACGAAATCGTAGTACTCAAATTACTTCTTCCTGGAGACTTGTACATCATCCCTTAGGTGCTCGGTTTATTCTATCCGACCCAAAGAATATTAGTCTGGTACCTATGTGGACAAACTATTGGCAGAAATGTTTATATTACGAATAAATCAATGTAGGTGAGTCCGATCCGCCATTTTCTTGACCGTTGACAGACAGCAATTTCAATATTTTATAACTTTTTGACGATTTTGATAATATAAGGAGTAGACTAATATTCTTTAGAGCCTCCTGAACACGTCCCTCAAATTTTTTTGCATTTTGGTTAGAAATGAAGACGTATTTTGAGAACTCGCGTCTAGGGATTTTTCTAGGGACTGTCGGTAAAGTTTTCGACGCTCGCATCGTAGAACACACCATTTTTCGTTCCTGCTGAACAGATTGCAAAGAAATTTGAGGGACGTGTTCAGGAGGCCCTAAAGAATGGTGCTCTGGTCCTTATTTTACTCAAATCGTCAAAAAGTTATAAAATATTGAAATTTGTGTCTGTCCACAGTTAAGAAAATGGCGGATCGGACTCACCTGCATTAATTTATTTGTAATATAAACATTTTTTCGAAACGAATGTCCAAATAGAGACCAGAGCGCCATTCTTTGGGTCGGATAGAGCAAAACGAGCACTCAGGGGATGGTGTACAACCTTTCGTTTAGACAAAAACCGAAAACTACGATTTCGTTGATTTTTCAGTCGCGAAAGACGTCAAGAAGGTAAAACAGACCACAAATTTAGTTCCTCGTTTTTTCGGTAGGGCGGAGTTCGTTCGTTTTCTGCGCTCGACCGCGCGCTTATTCGCAGCTCGTATATGTGAATATGTGTGCGTCGACCGAACCGTCGACGACGATACAATGTATCGTGGAGAATGGGACGTTCGAGCCTTGTATAGGCGATGAACTCCGACGCGTAAATTTTTTTTCACGCATCGTTTTATCGACTAGGATAGCGATTTTCAACCCATGTGTCACAAGACGTACTGTCATTATTTTTTGTTGCTATTATTATTCTTTTTTTTTAGTGAAACTGAAGAACAATTACGTCTTTCCCGATTTAAATGATTTTTTGATATGTTATCAAAATTGATATTCTGAACAATTTGGTGAAATACTGATTACTTATGAAAAGCACCCCGAAAATAAATCTGTTGCCAGAGTTATTAACATTTTTTTAGACAGATAAGTTAGTATGTGTAAGAGTCAGGTTAGAATAAAAAGTGAGCGTTTAAAACTAAAACTTAGTCTGCTTTATTCGACTGTTCAAGGCGATGGTCGCTACAAGAATGTCTTTGCTTTTTGCCTGAGGAAGTTGCCTTCGCCAGGATGACCGTTTGTTTATGACACCCCTGCCCTCAAGGAACTTTCCCTTGAGGGGGTAGCGCATTGACGAAACGCATATGGCCTGTCTCGGCCGCTCGTTTAATGTGATTTCCTTACATATGTTTTTTCAGCATAGAATGTGATCTTATGCTGAACTCTCCTGATTTTGCGTTACGCCCAAATATTGGATGAATAGGTAACGAAAATGTGATGCTGGAAGAACAACACGGCTGGAGCGAGTTCTTCAATGCTGGCGAACATAGAAAAGGACAAATAGCGAAAGAGAAAGAGGTCCGAGAATTAAAGGGCCTGAGAAAAAACATTTGAGTGATACAATATTAATTCAACAATAACTTTTTTATTTTTCATTTTTGCTAAATGAAACTTTTACCAATGTAATTGTAAGGTTCTTCTGATTAAAATAAGACCAAACACCATATAATTTACATGATTTTTACTTATTTAGATATAAATAAGTAAATAAATAATTATAATTCAAATTATGTCATGTTTGATCTTGTTTCAATCAGAAAAATCTCATAAATACGTTAGTAACATTGTCATTAACAAAAATTCAAAAATAAAACGGTTTTAATCTTAAATTTTAATTGTGTTACTATTGTCTCACACGTACACTGAGTTGCATTAAACTTGTCGCACTGAAGTTGACTCCAAATTCACTAACACATTCACGCCGCAGCGTCGGTGAACCGATCTCGCCATTGGCTCACCGACGCGGCGTGAATGGGTTAGTGAATTTGTAGCCAACTTCAGTGCGACAAGTTCAATGCAACTCAGTGTACACTCAGTCCCATCGAAGTTGTCGCAGTGAAGTTGGCGCGCTAACGCATTCACGCCGCGGCGGCGTTAGTGCGCCAACTTCACTGCGACAACTTCGATGGGACTCACGTCAGTGTATGTACACTGAGTTGCATTGAACTTGTCGCAGTGAAGTTGGCTACAAATTCACTAACGCATTCACGCAGCGTTGGTGAGCCGATTTGTAGCCAACTTCACTGCGACAAGTTCAATGCAACTCAATGTACACGGAAACTTGCTTTCTTCCCTGTACGCTGCTTCGATTCTCGGCTGTCACCACATCAAAGGCGAGCCGAACTCGCTCGAGAAACTGTGGTTTCTTCGGCGACACGCAAAAATTGGTCTGATTCATCGTACATAATACATATAGCTATCGTAGCATCCGTGTGTCATTTAGGTGTATGCGAAGAGTGACGTAGAATAGCATGCCGTTAGTTGAATGTAATAACTGCGGTAGCGCTGAAATCAGTTTCTGTTCGGCCTGATGAAATGTTGACTGTTTTACCGACGGGGAATTTGAAGTCCATAAAAACGTCTTTATCGTTTACTAAATGATCTGAGCAACCGGAATCTACACACCACACTAAACAATCCTTATTCGATACAACACAACCTTGAGCTTCACTCTGACCATTGTCACTGAAAAAGGCTAAGTCTCTTGAATCATGTCTTTCTGCCGTGTATGTTTGACGTCCTCTTCCCTGACCTTTATATCGTCCTTGTCTGTAACCTCTATATTGTAGGAATATAAAAAGGCCAGAAGAATAGAATAAAACACAAACTAGTTTAAAATATTTATTTCGCGGTATAACGTGGTGTTGCTACTTCGACTGACGAAAATCAAGTGCCCTCAGCTTCCTCGGCAAGTTCGTCATAGCCCACCAACGAAACCCGAGAGCCTGCGCCTACTTTTGAGTTCTGAGAAACGAACTGATCAAGCCTCTTATCAGCTCTTCTTTCAACGCCGCTTCAAACGCCAACTATTTCTTCCTTCATTCCACCACATTCGGCCTTGCTGACCATGTAGTCGTCCTCGGCTATTTTTCTGAAATATATACAAACCAACTGATTAACCAACCATCAACTTACAAGCGAACTACCTCTCACACGTGATACTTGTATACTTTTCTTTGTCCCGAATCAAGAAGTATATATATATTACCAGTATAACCATAGCTAACGAGACAATTTAAAGTTCACTCTGGGGTCCTGGCCTCCGCTAACAGGTTACATCGTTCGAGGCGACCATTCTCTCACGCGAAACCTGTTAACTTGACCTAATCTGGGGTACTGGCCTCCGCCCAAGGATCACATCGTATGAGTTGACCACTCTCATACGCGAGCATCCCTTGACTCGGCCTAAACTGGGGTCCCAGCCTCGCCCATACTCAACTCATTTCTCACGTCTCTGACCAGAAGACGCAGAGTGAGTCGGACTCCGACTGATTCCTTTCAAACAATTAGAACTAGCTTCGCTTACCAATCTCGTTGAGTAGCGTCGAATGTGACCCATCTCCGCAACCTGTCTACGGCTACCACACTCCGCTGATTCGTTGACTTCCTCAAGTCCCGAAGGTCCTGCACCTCATACCGATCGTTTGGTAGTACCGCCACTATCCTAAATGGCCCCTTAGCCTTAGCCGCCAGCTTTCGACTTTCGCCTGTAGATGGGGGCTCAGAAGTCACCATCACCACATCTCCTACCGCATACTGAGGAGCCTTGCATCGACGAGCGTCGAACATCCTTTTCTGAACAACTTGTTCAGCGTCCGTAGCTGCCTTAGCCTGCTCACGTAATTCCTTCAGATCGACCTCGTCCAATATCCCTTGTATCCCCGACAACAATTTGGCATCTGCCGGGCTACGAGCCTTATAACCCAGAAGCAACTGCGTAGGACTTATTCGCGTGGTTCTGTTAGCAGCACAATTAATTGCAGACTGAACCTTCTTCACTTGTCGGTCCCATAGATCCTCAGGTTGACTTGCACACGTTGCCGCCAAGGAGTTTAGTACGATACCGTTCATACGCTCACACTGCCCATTAGCTCGTGGAGTTGCTACCGCATTAAGGATGTGTTTGATTCCGTACTCACTACAATAAGTCTTAAAGGTATGAGAGGTAAAAGCACTTCCTCTGTCACTGATTATGCGAGTTGGTGCTCCGAATAGTGCAAATAACTGATTAAGTGCTCTAATTACCATTTTAGTGGACGTATTTCTAACCGGCTCTAGCACGCAGAATTTCGTGAACCCATCAATGATTGTAAGTATGTGAGTGTTCTTATGTTTACTTCGTATAAATGGTCCAACATGATCCAAGTGAACTGTATGAAATGGGATAGCCACCTTTTCGATAGGATGCAGCAAGCCAGGTTTCCGCCCACTAGCAGATTTATAATAGAGACAGTTCAGGCATGATTTGACGTACTTTGAAACAAATTTTCTCATTCCCTTAAACCAATAATTTTCCTTTATCTTTTCCAATGTCTTTTCCAGAGCAAAATGGCCTTGATCGTCATGACATAATTTTACCACATTGAATCGGGACATTCGTGGTACCAACCACTTGTTCCCTTCATCGGTTTTACGGAAAACCACACCACCCTTCAGCACATATTTATCAAAATATTGTTTAGTATCTGGCTGAATATCACCTGACTCGAGAATTTTCCGTATGGTTTCAATATCTGAATCCTGTATTTGTGCCGCTCTAACCCACTCCCTATCGGTGATATCAATCACATTACATTCTATCGGATTGTGGCTCAAATAATCCACATGAGCCACTTGAGTACCAGGACGATAAACTATTTCAAAATTAAAATCCTGCATATACACCCACCACCGAGCAACTCGAGGCTGGATGTCCTTTTTACTAGCAGTCGCCCTGACAGCACTACAATCGGTAACTATAGTGAACTTAATACCTATCAAATATACCCTAAACGCCTTTAATGCTGCCACTACCGCCAACGTTTCTAAATCATACGAATGATACTTTTGCTCTTCCACAGACGTTTTTCGGCTGTAATATGCAACTACTCGTTTCGTCTTACCGTCCTTCTGTACCAATATGGCTCCCAACCCCAATGCACTAGCGTCAGTATGAACTTCAGTCTCACGCGACGGATCATAAAGCATTAACACTGGCCTATTCACCAAAATTTCCTTAATCTCCTTTACCGCCTTGGATTCCCTTTCGCTCCACACCCAAGGAACATCCTTTTTTAACAAATTCGTTAATGGAACCACTCTTTGAGCAAACCTGTGAATAAACTTGCGGAAATATCCAGCCAAACCCAAAAACTGCCGCACCTGTTTCACATTCTGCGGATCTGTTGCTTTTAAAACTGCTTCAATCTTAACGGTACTAGGTCTAACCCCTTCACCCGAAATCTCTCGCCCCAAGTATTCAATTTTCCTTTGGAAAAACCTACACTTCGCTAAATTAAGAGTCAAATTGTTAGCTTCCAAAACCTTCAATACTGCCTCTAACCTTTCAAAAGCTTCTTCCCGGGTTGTAGCTGCTATTAATATATCATCGATATATACTAACGCATATCCCCTCAAAATCTTGTTCATAATTTTCTGAAACACGGCCGGAGCGTTGGTGAGACCGAATGGCATTCTTAAAAATTCCCACTGCCCATCAGGAGTGATAAATGCAGTGAATTTTATAGACTCAGGGTGCATTGGAATCTGATAGAACCCCGATTTCAAATCAAGCGATATGAAAATATTCTTACCAGCCAATTGATCTATTTGATCGTCTATTATTGGTAACGGATAGTTAATACGTTTCGTGCTCTTATTAAGGCCCCGATAATCTATCGCCATACGGACCCCTCCATCTTTCTTACGCACCAATACTATGGGACTGGCGTAAGGTGATGTGCTTTCTCGAATTATCCCGCTCTTCTCCAAATCTTCCACAATCTCCCTAACTTTATCTCGGTCACCCTGAGACATCCGATATGGCCTACAATAAATTGGTTCATCGTTAACCAGCTCTATTTGCATTTCCCCTGCGATGGTACACCCCAATTCTTCCATATTGAACGCAACGTTTCTCCGATAATTATTTAGCAAAGAACATAATCGTGCCACTAATTCAGATTCAGCCCCTTCACAAACTACATCCGACTGCTCAATAGGTTTCAACCTAATCTCACCTATCATATTCACTTCTCTTATTCCTCCATCTGATTCCCGTTTATTTACAGCAAACGTTACTCCCCCAGCGTTTGATAACGCAACGCTACCTTCCTTTTCCAACACATCTCGTCCTATTATTATCTCCTTAGAAAGCTCATTATCAGGTACAACGAAAACCTTAATTTTAAATAAAATTCCATCAATGTATATTCTAATCTTTGCACAACCTAACGGAACAACTGTCGACCGATTGAATCCCGATAATGTTTTACTCGTTTGTTTTAGTTTTAAATTAAAGTGTCGGGCTACGCTCTCTCGAATGACTGAACAGTCACTTCCGAGGTCTACCACACACATCCTGTCTTCCTCTTCCACCTGACACCTTTTAACGGGTTTAGCTATCTTACAAGTCTCAACCTCTATGGCCTCCAATGCTCGCGCCCCTTCGGCAGTTAGTCATGCCCTTTTTTCAAGCCTCTCCTTATACTTCCTCTTAAAACACTCGACTTCTGAGTGACCCAAAATTCCGCAAAATTTACATTTTATTTTTCCCATCGGAACTGCCGTTTTCGCTGAAGAGTTAGTCTCGACCTTCTTAGCCCCATCCCTAATTACTTCCGGACAGTCTACCCTCTTATGGCCTGGTTTGCCACACGCAAAACAATGACTCGCGTTCCTCTGCTTTCTCTCACGGCTCGCACCCCGATTCTTGTCAGCCGAACCTCTAGCCTCCTTCACGTCTTTAAAATCCCTAGTCACCTTATCTCTGTGTACCGGGATCGTGCTCAAACATTGGTATAATTCAGCGAGCGTCTTATTCTTTGACGCCATTACGTTCATGCGTATATTTTCGTCATGAATACCATGCACGACCATCTCAACCACCTTACCTTCCGGAATATCTAATTTTAATTTATTAATTCTTTTTACCTTTTCGAATGAATATCTTTGCAAATCTTGACCCGGTGTGCTTTTGAGTGAAGCTGCCGCCTCAAACAATTTCCCGTAATTCTCTTCCCCCGGAAATTGTCTCATTATCGCCACCACGAACGCTTCCCAAACAACTGGTGTCGTTTGCAGACTGTCGTACCATGCCTTCGCGTCTCCCCGTAATTTCAGAGATGCCAAATACAATTTGTAAATTTCATCCCAATCATACATCACACCGAACATATTAACCTTTTCCAGCCATTCCCCTGCTGACAAATCCCCAGTTGCCGGATCAAAGTCCGGTAATACTTTTTCGTTAACATACCGACTCGGCCCCTTTGGACCCGCTTTAAGAATACCGGCTAGCACTTCAGTCAATTTTACAAAATCGGACTCACCACTCGCCTGACTGGTCGGTTCGGAAGTTTTTAGGAAACGTCTCTCCCAAGCATGCGATCCAGACCGCGTTCTGTCCTGACTTCCACGATGCCTGTCACCTCTCGACCTGCTGACACCATGCCGCTTTGGTGTCGAAGATCTACTTCGAGAACTCGATTTTCTGCTTCGACCCCCGCTACGGCGCGGAAGCCTCCTTGACGAACTCCTGCTGCGATGCCGCCTTTTCGCCGATGACATCCTTGATAATTATTCTCTCCTGAGTGTCCACTTACTCAATTAGTCCGAAAATAAATACACTTTACTATTTGCACTACTATACAGTCCCTGTTTTGCACCTTACTACACAGTTCCAATTCACAAGCACATGTGTATATCCCACTTCTGATTTGTAGGAATATAAAAAGGCCAGAAGAATAGAATAAAACACAAACTAGTTTAAAATATTTATTCCGCGGTATAACGTGGTGTTGCTACTTCGACTGACGAAAATCAAGTGCCCTCAGCTTCCTCGGCAAGTTCGTCGTAGCCCACCAACGAAACCCGAGAGCCTGCGCCTACTTTTGAGTTCTGAGAAACGAACTGATCAAGCCTCTTATCAGCTCTTCTTTCAACGCCGCTTCAAACGCCAACTATTTCTTCCTTCATTCCACCACAATATTATGCTCGTCCATGCCCTTGATGATTTCTACGACCCCTTTGATGACTTCCATAAGTAGGGTGATAGTTTCCATGAGTAGGATGATTATTTTCTCGTTCGCCTTGGTTTCTTTCTCTCATATTGCATTGATATTTCTTGTGGCCAGGTTTACCACACACAAAACATGTAAATGCACTAGTGTGTTGTCTATCCCCATACTCATCCGAATTTTTCTTTCTCTTTTCCTCTTCTCCGAGTAGTCTATTTTTCACAAAGTCCAATTTTAAATTTTCCATGGTTTCTAATGCTGTGATTACTCCTTCATATGACGGTGGCATAGACAATAACACGTAATTGACCTTTTCTTCTTCACTTAGGTTTGTATCTGCCTCTTTTAACTCTGTGAACGCTTCTTCCATTCTTGTAAAGTGTTCCATCAATAGATGATGTTCTCTGTACTTCAATTGTCATGTAAGAACAATTTTGAACGTACTCCCTTTTTTCTGAAGTTTTCGTCCAAATTTTTGAACATTTCAAATGCGGAATCCTTTTTTACATATTCGAGATGACTATCCGCCACAGCCGCTATAATTATTGCCTGTGCCTTTGCCTCATTTGCTGAATTTTGCTGATTATTATAAAATTCTTCCTTTTCGATAGCTTTTAATACCGCATTTTCCCTGAGCTCGCTCCTGATTCTAAACGACCACGTGTTAAAATTCTTGCCGTTGAATTGCGCAATTGGTAGTTTTTCCCGTAGAGTCGTCATTTCTACTTTTTCTTTTTTCCTTTTTTTTCAATCAAGAAACGAACCACGCTCTGCTACCACTGTTGGGTTTTATTTGATAAAGTACACGTTTATATTTCATATATCTTCCTTTATAGTTACAACGCATTCTTTCTTTCTACATATCGATGCCATAATGCCCTTTTTCCCTCTCATCCTGTACATTCACATCCACACACACATGCTGAGATGTGCATTGTACTTCAACAAATAGTTTACGCTAAATGCAATGTCAGGTCTGGTACCTGTACTAATATACAAAAGCTCACCTATCAAGTTTCTATACTGAATACTTGAATCCATTACCTCGGCAGGTTCCAACATAAGATTCACTTCCATAGGAGTATGATAGAGCTTTGCATTTTCTAAATTATATTTCTTCACCAATGACTCGATATACCTTGTTTGGCTTAACATCATTATATTATTCCTTAAATCATATTCAATATCAATTCCTAATTGAGATGGGCTGAGTTCAGCGCATTTCTGGCGACGGGTGTACAGACACGCGCACTTTGCGCTACGTTACTTTTCGCATACACCGAAATGACACGGATCCTACGATAACTATATTAAAAGATAAAATACGATACTGTACACATGACCTATGAAATATATGAATGACCTAACTCTTTCAGTCAAATGTTATATATACATTTCTTGTAATATAACATAACCAAGGGAAGAATATTCCCACAAATCTTATGTCTAAAGTTATTTTTTTTATATGTCCCGATATTGTACCCCGAATTCCTACAAAATAATATGTCTCGAGAAAGAGTGTGAAGGAGAGGAGAGTGATTGATGTGAGATAATGATAGGCAGAAAGAGAACTAGAGCGATTGTGGGTGGGTATACGTGAAAAGGCGAATAATAAAGATTATAGTATTTTGGGCACAAATCCCGTTTATTTCCTACAGGAAAAGGAATATGGGAATAAATGATAATAAAGTAATTTTTGTTAAATGTTATATATTTAAAAAAATAAAAAACGAAATAAATTAATAATAATTAAAATGAATTGTCGGTCCTGTCCCATTGCGACCGCGACCTCGACCGCGACCGCGACCGCGAGCTTCTATTTGTATATTCTGCCGCCGCAGCCTGTTTAACCTTCTGCGCCTGTGGCGAATTCGTAGTCGCTCTATGGACCTGATTGATTGGAAAAATAAATATTATGTTATTATTCATAAACAGTGGATAGAAGAAGGAAGTAACGTAGAAACAGGAACGTGAAAAAACGACTTACTATATGCTCCTGCGGCTCATCAGGCTCGTATAAGTTAACGAGCGGCGACCGCTGTGCCTGTGCCGTCTGTTGTGGAAAAAAAATTATGTTATTATATATAAATAAAGAATATCAAAAATGGTACAAACATGAACGTAAAAAAAACGACTTACGATATATCCATCATGTTTCAACATTTCTATTTTATTTTTTATATCCTGCATTTGCTGCTGCAGCTGCAGCAGCGGGTCCGGCTGAGGTTGCTCAGCCTCCTCTTTGTACTCTGTAGTATCTAAAAAAAAATATATAATGAAATAGAAATGGATACATATATAATAATATAAAAATAGAAACTAAACATGGGTAATACTCCGGAAGACAAAAGCGTGAATTTGTTAGTGAATGTATGTGTGGCCAACTTCACTGCAATAAATATAACAGACGATTATTCTAATGCAAGAATTATTCTTTCAGAAACCCTTACAATAGTCGTCTGTTTCATTGTCTCTTGGACACGCGTCTAGAAAAGGCAATTTTCTATTTTTTTTATTTCAGCCTGTAATGAAAGTTTAAAATATGACATTTGTAAAAAATATGTCATGTGTGTGCTAAAAATTTCATTCTCGATCGGTCAATGCACTGAGAAGTTACAAGTAATTTATTTCTGAAAATCCTGAATTTTCATGTAAGAAGTCGCAATTCTCTGAAATTGACCGATCTCGATTAAATTTTTAGCATCCTCATAACATATTTTTTACAAGTGTCATATTTTAAATCTTCATCACAGGCTGAAATGAAAAAGTTAGAAAATTACCTTTTCTAGTCGCGTGTCCAAGAGACAATGAAACAGACGACTATTGCAACGGTTTCTGCAAGAATTCTTGCAATAATTGTTGGAATAACCGTCTGTTATATTTGTCGAAATTTTAAGCATGCACATAACTCATTTTAATCTACGAAAGACATATTTTAAATTTTCATTATAGGCTCACATAAACCCATTGTATATGAGACAAAGCAAAAAATATTTTTGTTACAAATGGTCACCTTATTATAATTGTCAATGACACTCGCGTAGTAAAGAAAACAAGAAACACTTACTGTCGCCTTTTTCCATTTTTTTCCCAAACCTTCTGCACGCTGCAAGTTCAACGACGCCAGTGAAATTGGAAAACGAGAGCGCGTTGGCGTTTCGTTTCTTTTTAGAGCGTTGCCATGGCTGTCGTTGTTATTTCTTTGTTTCTAACAATAAAGCATCTTCGCATAGAAGACATACATATTATATATAAGCCATCTTCGCATAGAAGACATACATATATATAAGACGTCTTCGCATAGAAGCCATACATATATGTATATTATTGATAAAATTTCCAAGCATTTGTGATATAAACAACCACAAATGGGAAATAAAAAAAATACCAGGAGAAGACTCTCCCTCAAAAAAGCTTATAGAAAACTGTAAGTGCTAACAATTTATATATACATTTCAGTAACTTGTGTGAATTGTCCTACATTCGTTTTACTTTGCAGGCGACGGAAAGAATGGGAATCGTCGACAACGACGATTCAAGCTGATGCAGTTTTGGAAGACAAATATTTCGAAAATAAAGATGCGGGGAAAAGGATATACTTTTTGAAAGGGTACAGGCGCAACCAGATTGTTACAGTTGTGGTGTATACGCGGCGGCATACATCACTACCATAGTTTTGGGTGGAAACCCTTGCTCAGAAAACTATTCCCATGACGTACAGCGCCTGAGACGTCACTTTGTGAATATTATTAAAAATAATATACTCTTGCCCTTCCCGACAAAATAAGAGAATAGTAATATATGCACTGCTGGAGCATAGGTATACATACACTACAATCTCGGTTAGTGCATTCGGAGCTGAATGCGAACTGGAACCGTGTACAGAACACGTTTAGTGAATGAGTTCGGCTCGCGTTTGATGAACCGCGTACAGAACACGTTTAGCGAATGAGTTCGGCTCGCGTTTGATGTGGTGGCAGCCGTGAATCGACCCAGAGTATGTACAGGAAAAAAAGCAAGTTTTACCCGTATACGTGTGAGACAATACTAACGCAATCAAAATAAAACCTTTTTATTTTGAAAATGTTACTAACGTATTTGTGAGATTTTTCAGATTAAAAAAAGATCAAACATGACATAATTTGAATTATAATTATTTATTTACTTATTTATATCTAAATAAGTAAAAATAATGCAAATTATATGGTGTTTGGTCTTATTTTAATCAGTAGAACCTTACAATTACATTGCTGAAAATTTCATTTTGGAAAAATGAAAAATAAAAAAGTTATTGTTGAATTAATATTGCCTCACTCAAATGTTTTTTCTCGGGACCTTGAATTCTCGGACCTCTTTCTCTTCCGCTATTTGTCCGTGTCGTTCTTCCAGCGTCACATTTTCGTTACCTATTCATCGAATATTTTGGCGTAACGCAAAATCAGGAGAGTCCAGCATAATATTACATTCTATGCTAAAAAAACATACTAACTTATCTGTCTAAAAAAATTTTAATAACTCTGGCAACAGATTTATTTTCGGAATGCTTTTTGTAATCAGTATTTCACCATTCTCCTGTACAGATCGTGTGTAGCAGTAGTGACTGAAAAATAAATCCAGGATATTTTGTGCCGCTGAAATGAAATAATGAATAGTACATATAATAAAGGTGATCGCTGTATGTATTTCCTTTCTAGACAGTAATGTTCAGTATGCGAGTGTGGGAGAGAGAGGAATAACAAAGTGTGAATGTCGGCGACGAGCGGGTCAAAGCAATATTTCAAAACCATCAAAAAACTATCGATATAACACATTGAATTCTGCCTATAGATGTGCATCTGCGACAACACATGCATAAATGTTCGTTGCCATCCGCTGGCCATTTGGCTTCTGTTTAGAAACGAGGGTCGAGCGAGAGTAAAGGTTTCGTTCACAACTGCATATACGAGACTTCAAGAAATGTGTATGTACTGAAATTCAATTAGAAGTGAATATTATTGATGTAATGGGTTGGAATTCGACTGCAGTAAAGCGGCCGGCAACGTTTTTTTTAAATAATAATAAAGAAGTATAAAAAGAAGTAAGAAATGAACAAAAGCCATTAAAAATAAGTATTATATATCTTATTTATTATTACGGCGGCCGGATTACATATATACCCTAACCATTTACTTGTAATTGAGTTTGAATAGTAGACATTTCTTGGAGTCTGGTATATGCAGTTGTGAACGAAACCTTGGTAATTATTGAGATTAGGTTACACCTTACCGATTTTGATGAAATTTAAATATATTGTAAAACTCAACATTTTGAACAACTTTTTCCTATACATATAACCGCCGCTCGGCCTTAGTTTTCGAGATATTTTCGAAAAACTGTTGAAACTAACACATTGAATTCTGGCCATCCGTGTGTGTGTCCGTGACAACGTACGCATTAGTGTGGGATCGCCGCTTTTCTACTGTTTTTGCAGGCAGCAGCACGGCGACCGACATCAATATATACATACATATATTACGGGTGGGCTTAAAAATTAAATTTAACTAATTTTCATGATTTTGAATCCCCATAAGTGTGTCTGGTCGCCGTTAGGCGACCAGAATATCACTTTACCCTAACCTAACTTAATTGACTGATTAGGTAGAGTAGATTGGGTTAGGTTAGGCTATATTAAATTCCCAGCTGTCATCATAGCTACGATACATTGAAATCATAAATGCAGAAATACACAAGGTATATATTGGTCATTGGTCGCCGTGCTGTTGCCTGCAGAAACAGTAGAAAAGCGGCGATCCCATACTAATGCGTATGTTGTGACGGACACACACGGATGGCCAGAATTCAATGTGTTAGTTTCAACAGTTTTTCAAAAATATCTCGAAAACTAAGGCCGAGCGGCGGTTATATGTATAGGAAAAAGTTGTTCAAAATGTAGAGTTTTACAACATATTTAAATTTCAACAAAATCGGTGAGGTGTAACCTAATCTCAATAATTACCGAAACCTTTACTCTCGCTCGACCCTCGTTTCTAAACAGAAAAAAATGGCAAACAATCTGACGCATATGTATGCTGTAACAGATCAACAACTACATATAAGCAAAATTGAATGCATCTATATCGGCAGCTTTTTGCGAATATCTCTGAAACTAAGCGAGAACGCTCCTTATATGTATAATAATTTTTATAACATATCCAAAAATCATCGAAATCGGGAAGGACGTATTTCTTCTGTAGTTTCACCAAAAAAAAGAATAATAATAGCAACAAAAAATAATGATAGTACATCTCCTGACACGTGGGTTGAAAATCGATATTGTAATCGATAGAACGTCGCGTGAAAAAGAAATTCACGCGTCGGAGTTCGTCGCCTCTTCCAGGCTCGAACTTCCCATTCTCCACGGTACATTGTATCGTCGTTGACGGTTCGGTCGACGCACACATATTCACATATATGAGCTGCGAATGAGCGCGCGCGATCGAGCGCAGAAAACGAACGAACTGCGCCCTACAGAAAAAAAGAGGAACTAAATTTGTGGTCTGTTTTACCTTTTTGACGTTTTTCGCGAGTGAAAATCTTATAACCTTTCTTCTCTATACCCTTTTTTTTTAGGAGAGGAAATGCATTTATGCACGCGCAGGATGATCCCCTTTTGTCTATTCGGCTAGAGGGGGCCCGGGCAGTGTGGGACTCACACCCGCCCTGAGGGGGCAGCCTGGTGCCCATTGGTGGGGGCAAACCCAAAGAGGCAACGCCAGAAGGAGGCAACCTGGCAACCCAACCCCGAAGGGTTGGATTTAGCTCAAGAGTAGGTCTCAGCCCAGAAGGGGTGACCTTGAACAGGTAGCACAGAAGGGGCAGTCCCGCGGCTGGATATACTACCCACTAAAACCTCTCCCCTGTGTGGGCCGCCAGTACCTCTTCATCCTTTGGGATATATAAAAGGTTACCAACGTATAGCCACAACGGCGCTTTGGCAATTCAATGCATTTCGCATTATTCCGTCCTCCCGCAAAAACGCCATGCGCTAGGCAACCATGGGGCATTTGCGGATCCGCGCCGTTGCACCTGCGATCTTGCGGTAGGACATTTTCAACCTGGGCAGTACACGCAGGAATTTTTCTTCAGCAACGGTCGGCGCCGGGGCATCCTCCAGGATCGCGCCTTCCCGGCGTGACCGCGCCACCTCTTCGCCTGCCTAGCACTATTGCCAGGACAGGGGTTCCTCTTCGGCCACGATCAGGAACCGGGACATCGTATCTCCACGGGTGATCGCGCCATGTCTTCGTCCACCATGGTAGGTTGATAATGATGATGTGGCTTATCCTTGCAGTCATCACGCCCACCTGACCTTCCACGAAGACAGGCCATTTTTCTTCGGCCACGACCAGGAACCGGAGCTCCTGCTCAACGGGTGGTCGCGCCATGTGTTCACCTGCTTCAGCAGGGCTTGCTCTTCAGCACAGCCAGTCTCCTCTATACCCTTCTGACGAGTGTGGCCCATTTAAGTCTGTATGAATTATTTCTAATATATCTGTCGCATGCTTTCTATTATTATCAAAAGGTATATTGTGCATCTTACTTTCTATGCAAATTGTACACTTCATAGGATCTGACTCTATTTCTCTTGGAATTCCCTGTAATAATTCGTTTTTGCATAAGATATATAAAATAGTTAAAATTCACGTGACCCAATGTACGATGCCATTTTTCCTTTAGGGACATTTTCTCTGTATTGTACGTTTTGACAACACTGGAATTTGTTTCTTTGCTTCTATTATGGTTACTTATAAGACTTGTCATGTAATATAAATTGCCCCTTTTATGAGCTACTGCTATTAGTTCACTGTTGTGATTATAAACTTTTGAAATATTACCATGTGAAACTATTTTATTATTTATTGTTACTTTAGAATAGCTTATTAAATTTTACTTCATATCCTTCATATAGAAAACATTTAGCAAAGTTATCTCACTTTTATTTTGGAACACTTCAAACTCTGTAATGATTTTACCTAATTTTGTTGCTTTCAGTACTCTACCATCTTCTACCCTTACATCAGTCGGTTTTTTTAATATTATAAACTCGCTAAATAGTGTATCATCATTTACAATATGATCTGTACATCCACTGTCCAAAATCCAATTAACTTGGTTGTTACCGGCCTTAACATTACAATTTATTTCTGACGCATTTACTTGGGTAATAAAAAAGTTCCCGTGAACACGTGGTTGCATATGTTAACCTTGCTCGCTTGATGATGTGTTGGCTGCGCCTCTGTAGTTTCCTCTGTCTCTGAAGCCTCCTCGTCGATTACTTTGACTGCGTGACCATCCTTGGTTGTATTTGTTGCGTCCTCGTTGACCAGTAAAATTTAATTGATGGCAATCCTTTTGTAGATGACCGGGCTTGCCACAGCGAAAGCATTTTCCTTTGTGTTCGGACACAAATGCATTGGACTTCGTAGAACTTTCTTCATTTTCCTTAACTTTATTCTTTCTTTCAATTGATTTTAATTTAATTTTGCTTTTCACATATTCTACTGTTCTTTCTTCTTCAGGCAGCACATCAATCAGGTCTCCTATATAACTATATGCTTGTAGTATTGCTTTTAACATGTATCTTAGCTTTTCCTGTTCCGACACGTTTGCTCCAGCAGCTTTGAGGTCGTTAACGGCTTTTTCGAATTCATCGAAAAATGACGACACTTCTGGAAAGTTCTTTAGCTTAATACTTTCCAGATCGTTCCTACAGACGATCTGTAACGCTGTCGACTCCTTTTGGTACATTTCGTCGAATTTTTTAATTATTTTGTATGTCGAGTCCAAATCACCGATATATTCTAATTGTTTGTTTGAGATTGCACTATATATGTAGTTGGTGGCCTTGATGTCTGCTTGATTTCATTCTTCCTCTGCATCGACTTCTGTTTTTTCTCTCATCGCCACATCTATACATTTTTTGAATTGTAAGAACTTTAGTATTCTTCTCTTCCAATTTGAATAATCAGAGCCATCAAAAATCGGTATGGTGATATCATTGATCTTTATGTACGCCATATTTATTTCCATTATATGTTATTGCGTCGAACTATTAGACCTTCTTTGCGACACTATTACCTTATTTAGCCTCTTATTCATGAATCACCGCAACCACGTTCTGCTACCAAGTTAGAATGTGTTGGCGCATTTGAATTACGCGCCCATTTTGTAAGCAGCTCTGCCTAGTGCTTGATTTTATTTCTATTATTTTGGTAATTGTAATCGGACATTGTTCTATTGTTCTACTGCGTCTAAAGTCTAAAGGATGATGAAAGTTTTTTTGTTTTGTAAAAGACGATTGTAAAAGCTTAGAGAGAAATGTAAATATATTTTTAGTTTCTTTAATAAAACAAAATTAAGCAAGAACAGGTTATGGGCCCAGTCTGATAAAAAGTAAAAGAGTAAGCAAAAATTCGGCTGAACTTCGATTCCAGGGACATAAAATTTTTGACCAATTCGGCTGAACTTCGATTCCAGGGACATAAAATTATTGCCCTTTTTTCTTGCTCTTTAATAGTTTTTGACACGTAGAATCCATAAATGTAGGTCGTAACTTTAGGAAATTAGCGGTTCAAAAGTTATGAGTATGTAAAGTTTCGCGTTTTTAGGGTATTTTACATGCTACTTTGACGCCATGTTGCTTCCATCTATTATTTGATTGGCCCGCATAGATGAGCATTCGGCGGCCATTTTGGCGGGATAAATCAAATGTTTCGTTTGAATTTGTTTCGCACGTATCTTGTTTTAACAAACAACAATTATTTTGTGTTCTGTCTATCGTTTTATCTACCTGCTTCGTTTAGTTTTGTGTTTTTTGTGTTCTATTTTTCGGTTTTTTTGTAATTAATATGGACCATATAAAGTGGAATTTTTCTAATTTACCAGCCTCAAAAGAAGCTGCTATTAGTTGGGCGCGTGAAAATGGCCTTTTACGTACGCACAAAAATTGCCCGGTTCATCGTAGACCGATGAAGTTATACACGCTGTCCGAATTTGGATTTGGTCGATTTCGCTGTCCCATCGGCCACAGTAAATGTAAACAATTTGCGGCCACGATTGATTCGTTTTTTGAAAATGTTCAATTACCGTTGCATAAAGCAATCAAGTAAGTTTTAAACTAAATTTTGTAATTTCAACAATTCAGCAAATTGTTTAATATTTTTAGATTGTTGTATTGTTTTACGAAAGACTTGTCATATGAATCTACCGCACAGGAGTTATATGACCCTGTAGTAAAAGGCGAAGTTGTGTCCAGTGACACAATTGCAACGTGGTTCCATTATTGTAGGGAAATGATAGTCGATAGTTTTTCATGTATTCAGGCAGGAAAACCCAAATTAGGAGGAGTTTCGGAATCCGGATCCCCAATTATTGTTCAAGTAACTCTTATCTTTAATACTTCGATGTTCCTTTTTAATTTGTCATTTAAATGTTGTTATTTTTATATTGTTCAAGATTGACGAAGGTAAATTCGGTAAAAGAAAATATAATCGTGGGAGAAGGGTTGAAGGTCATTGGGTGTTAGGTATAGTGGATACCAAAACCGATGACTGCCGAATGGTAGTGGGAGAAAATAGAGAAGCGGCAACTTTAATCCCAATTATTAAAGAACATGTAATTCCCGGCAGCGAGATACATACCGATTGTTTTAAAAGTTACGCAGGACTTGCTGCAGCGGGATATATACATAAGACAGTAAATCATAGCATGGAATTCGTAGGTGAATAACTTTCAAATTGGTTTGGACTGAAATTTTCGACAAAATTAATTTACATTACATTTAAATATATCAATTAAAACAAACGATGGGACACATACGCAAAAGATAGAAGCCCATTGGCGGCCGGCGAAAGACTGGATGCGAGGTAGAGCACGTTTCCACGATAATGATTTCGCCGACCGCCTAGCGCCTGTGCGAGTATTTATGGCGTCGATTTTGCCGCAAAAATAAAGTCGATATGATGGAATCACTAATGGAGGCAATTAGGAAACAATATATTTTTAAATAAGGTAAGCGGAAGTATCAGATTAGGTTAGGCTATATAATTAAATCCGACCGTCGTCAGGCGGTCGGCAACGCTTTCGTGAAATAATAATACTGTTGAAATGTAATAATTTCTTTCAAAGGGCCCTCTTTAAAATTTTTAGGTTGGTAGTATGTACATAGAACCTCTAAACGCTCATCTATGTGGGCCAATCAAATAATAGATGGAAGCAACATGGCGTCAAAATAGTGTGTAAAATACCCTAAAAACGCGAAATTTACATACTCATAACTTTTGAACCGCTAATTTCCTAAAGTTATGACCTACATTTATGGATTCTACGTGTCAAAAACTATCAAAGAGAAAAAAAAGGGGCAATAATTTCATGTCCCTGGAATCAAAGTTTGACCAAAAATTCTATTAGTCAAGTCCGCCCTAACCAAACAAAAGACCGGTACACGTGCTCAAAGAACCACAATGGACGCGAAGTTAAGTCTGGATAAACTGGTTGAGTCAGCGGAGGGTAATGGAAAATCCAATTACGCAGCATGGAAATTTAAGTTCAACCTATTGCTACGTATGAAGGGCTTGCTAGAAGTAGCAATAGGAGTAATTCGTGAACCTCTTGAGGGAGATGGCGGATGCCAAGTCTGGATCAAAAATGATATAGAAGCCCAAACAATCATTGGATTGAATGTTGATGAGAAAATAGCCCTAAAATTGACAACATGTACATCTGCTGCAAAAATGATTGAAAGATTGGAATCACTGTACGGTAAGAAAAGCCAGAGATCGACAGCCATGCTACAGGAACAGTTTTTTGGTTACAAGTATGATAATTCAAAATCTGCTGTGGAAAATTGTCTTGCAATAGATGGATTGGCGCAAGAGTTGAGGGCAAATAACGAAGAAGTAAGAGATGGTTGGATAATGTCAAAAATTCTAAATTGTTTACCTGTCAAATTTGATCATTTTCATGCGGCTTGGGAATCTGTGGCTGAAGCAAATAAAACTCTTCCAAACTTGTTGGATAGACTACAGCAGGAGGAGATTAGACTGCAGGGACGTGAGTCAGATACTGTTGACAATGCACTTGTGGGAAAACTTGACAAACTCAGAAAGAATCAAAACAAGAATAGGAATAAATTCTCAAAAAGGAAAATAGACCAATCAAGTCCAAGCCAGTAAAAACAGTCTGAAAATCTAAAATGCCACAAATGTGGGAAAGTAGGACATGTGAAACGTGATTGTCGCAGTAAGCCTTGTCAAGAATATATTGGTTATTGTAAAAGAACATATAAATGTAACTGTTGTCATGAGACAGGACACTTTGCCTACGAATGTCCCAAGAAGCAAAAGACTGACGATAACAATAATAAGTCATTCATCTCAGTGGCATTAAATTCCTCGACACTAATGAAGTCACTTGATCACCATGAATTGTGGATAAAAGACAGTGGTGCGACACATCATTTAACTGGAAATCTGAAGTGGCTGTTGAATCTATGTCCTTCGAATGCACCAATTCCAGTTGAAATTGGAGATTCAACAAAGTTGAACGGCATAGCCTTTGGTAATGTTCATCTACAGGCATATGACAATAAGAAATGGTATTCAGTCGTACTAAGAAATGTCTTGTTTGTTCCAGAGCTCTCTTTCAATCTGTTTTCAGTCACAACAACATTAGACAAGGGTTACACATTGCGTGCAATAGCAAATAAGTCTGAAATAATGGAAGGAAGTAAAGTTGTCTTGACAGCAGAATGGTCAGGAGGTCTATTTTATATGAAGTTTCGTCCTGTGGAACAATATAGCCTAACAGCAATAAGTCTGAGACTTTGGCATGAAAGATTTGCCCATCAACATATTCGCCATGTGAAGGATATTTTAAAAAGGAATGACATAGACGATTGGAATGAAAATATCTGTGAGGGTTGCATCTATGGGAAGCAGCACAAGATTTCTTATCCAAGGAATAGTATGATAGCCAAGAATCCATTGGATAGGATCCATGTAGATCTTGGGGAAATGAATGTTTTATCCTTGGGGGGTGCAAAATACTTTTTATTATTTAAGGATGATTATAGTCATTTTCGTACAGTTTATTTCTTAAGGCACAAGTCAGAGGTAATAAATAAATTAAATGTCTATTTTAACTTGGTAGAGAATCAATTTGGTCGAAAGGTGAAAATACTCATGTCGGATAATGGAAAGGAGATCAAAAATACAAGAGGTAAGAATATTTTTGAGCAACTTGGAATATTTCATGAACGATCAGTTCAGGGAGGATAGAAAGAGAAATGCGTACAATGGTTGAAGCCACGCGAGCTGAAATCTATGCAAGAGACCTCGGACCTGCACTGTGGGCAGAAGCGTTGAATTATGCAATATTCACGATAAACCAAACTGGGACTAGTAGTATAATCGGAAAGACACCGGCCGAGCTATGGTTTGGTCGTCGAATCAGCCTGAAATCCATGAAAAGTTTTGGCTGTGAATGTTATGTGCTGATACCGAACCACCAACTTTGTAAACTGGATAGAAAAAGTAAAAAAGGAATTTTCGTTGGATACGACATTGAGGAACATGGATATCGTGTCTATCTTCCTAGTCTACGTCGAATTGAAGTTTCATGCAATGTGATATTCGACGAGCTGATTGGTCCTGAAAATGGTTACACTGAAATCGACTGTGGAAAGGCTAACTACGACGAGGAAGCGACCGAGAATGAACATCCAACGGAGTCTGAGCCAAGTGAAAAAGAAAGACATCAGGAGGAGATTTATGAGGATCGTGATGGCAATCAATCAGAAGCGACTGAAGAAGTTGAAGAGTCACGACGCAGACTGCGAGATCGTCGAAACATTAGAAAACCTGCAAAATATGATGACTATGTAATGATAGGAGAAGTGGAGGACATATCTCTAAATGATGCTCTGAGGGATCCAGGTTGGAAAAGGGCTATGGAAAGTTCTATTTCCATCACTTATATGCAAATGGGTTTTGCGAGAAAAGGTCGATGGTCGACTCAAAGCACGCCTTGTTGCACGGGGATTTGACCAAATACAGGGAATCGACTATAACGAAACGTTTGCTCCTGTAGCGAGGCATGCGAGCATTCGATTGTTACTCAGCCATGCAGTCAGGAAAACTGGCAGATCCAGATCTTCGACATCAACACGGCCTTCTTAAACGAAACCTTATCCGAGCAAATATTCATGATACAACCAGAGGGTTTTGAAGATGGATCTAAAAGGATTTGTCGACTGAACAAAAGTCTATACGGCTTAAAACAAGCCTCAAAGGAATGGAATGCCGCATTTACTCGATGTATGAGGGGTCTGGAATTTCATGATACAGATGATGATCCATGCATCTTCTACAATAAAGACAGGACCATGATGATCGGGATATTGGTGGACTACGGTATCATCATTGGTGACAACGAAGGAAAAATGAGGAAAATTGTGTCTGAATTGACCAAAAGGTTCAAATTAAAGTCTACCACGCCAGAGGATGGAAAACTGTACTACTTAGGAATGGAGATTCACCGAGTGAATGAAGGGATACTCGTCACACAACAGAGGTACACTCGAAAAATATTGGCTCGATTTGGCTTTGAGGATGTACACACGGTTACGACACCTATGGAGCCTGGAATGTTAACTGACAAGAGGGTGAATGACAGACCACTCGGCGACGAACCATTTCGGGAATCAGTTGAAAGTCTGCTCTACCTGTCGACAATTTCGAGACCGGATATTAGTTTTGCAACGAACTATTTGAGTAGAAGAGTCAGCTAACCAAACGTAAGTGACTGGAAAATGATCGAACGCATATTTCGATACTTGAAAGGGACTGAAGAATTTGGGATCATCTTTGATGGAAAAACGAGCCTGAAGGCATACACCGATTCTGATTACGGTGAAACAGAAGCAGATATGATCTCCACGAGTGGAATATTAATTGAGTTTGGAGGCCCAATTGTCTGGAATGCCCAAAAGCAATCCCGTTACTTCAATTTCGTCAGCCGAGGCCGAATATCGTGCTGCCACAAGCGGAATACAGGAAGTATTGCAGGTTCTGGAGGAATTCGTCTAGCACGCGCCCTCAACCAATAGCGACACACGTGACGCTACCGTCACGCGCTATGATTTGTCGAAATGTCCCCACGCAGGACATCGTCCTCGCGATGGGCCCTTCCGGCCAGGATCGCGATCGAAATTGATTACTCTTCGTCGATCAATCGTGTAAGTACGTGACAGGAGCCCGTGCGTTTAGAGATAGAGTTGTCGAAGTACTTCGTGTAAATTAGCTGCGCGGCAAGTCCTATTAGACAGAGTGTCGTGAATTTCGCGAATACGCAGCAAGGACTCATCGTCAGAGACGCGCACGTTAAACCTTTTCACACTATTAAAATACTATCTTTTTCTTTCTTTATTTTAATCTGTTTGCTCGCGTGTATCTTCGAATTAAATTCATTTTGCGTTAATATTTGAATACTTTGAATCGTGTAATCGTCTCGTGCGTGAACGTCGTGTTTTTTAAATCGTCAATCGTTGCAATAAGTAAATACGGTCAACCGCGTGCGCGACAAGTGCGTGTACTAGTAGAATACTATCTTTTCTCTTGGTGTTCCAGATTCACAGACATCGAGTTTCGACTGCATTTCAAAAGCGATTTATCATACGTACTAATATACATCTTCACGGTAAGCCTGTTTATTACTAATTTGTCGAGCACGGCATTATAATTGATTTCAACAAGGCAAAACGGGCGATCTAAGAAGCCCTTTTGGGTTGTAAGAGTCTCTTCATTTTAGATCGTCCCGTGATTTCATAATCAGGTACCGTTTTATAACATATACATATTATTGCGACGGCGAGAAGTTCCGGCTCTTTCGACGCATCGACCGCTTCTTGATGTATCGAAAGAGCCATCGACTGCCCCGTCTGAAGCTGTCGACGAATCTTGACGAGAAGCTATCCCTTGTTTCGAGCGGAAACACGTCACCGGATGCTTGAGGTCTCTTAGACAACCGCGCGTCTTTTGGATATCAGAATGTATCGGGAAGCCAACCTGTACGGACCTATTGCTTAAAACTCCTGTGTATTTGAAATATAGACAGTCTAGTTTGCTTCCTGTTTATTTATTTGACTATGGAAAGTGCGAGCTCCACTCCCCGGCGCAACAATATTTTCCGTATTTTCGTTTTTCTTAAGACGATTGCCTCGACTACGAGGTATAATCGGGGGACGACTTGTAAAGCCCTTTGGCTTGTAAGAGTCTTCTTCGTTCAAGTCGTACCCTCGCGGGTAGACCCCGCCATTTTTCCTCATCTAATGGTCGAGGTAGTCATCTAAAGATTTAATTATAACTACATTAAAAAAAAACTATATTGATGAGTTTCAATGTTAATCAAAGGCTATTCATGTTCTAATCGAATTCCATTTAAACAACAGATATTATAATACAATAGGTTAAGCATCTTTGCCCTTGTAAACTCTTAATTATCAAATTCGAATTCAAGCAACTAATAAATTTCATTCATTAGTACTAGCAGCTACTTTAAAGAAAAATACTTCATGAAGAAAAGATTAACAACATCAGCAGTTCCAATACTGAACTTATTTGGTAATAACTCTTGTATACTTTTTATAGTATATGTAAATAATTGTTAATGAAAATATTTATTACAGAGGCTGTAATTTTATTCATTGTTATTCACTGTCACGTTGCTATTGCACTGGACACAAATGAAAAACATGTAATATTCCGCACTACTTCGTAACGTTTTCACGACGTTATTGGCCTTCCTTTCCAACTTCAAATGGGACTGCTAGCTTGAATGTGTGAGGTCTGTTTCGCTCTTTGTCCTTTTCTATGTTCGGTGACTTCAAAGGATCGACACGAGCCTCTCTCGGTTTCTCTTGGTTCCTGAGAATAACAGATTTATGATCACGAACTATGACCTATTTCTGAATGTAGAAAAAGACGAAAAGCGAAACAGACCTCACACATTCAAGCTAGCAGTCCCATTTGAAGTTGGAAAGCAGGCTCTCCAAACTCCCGTATTTAATGCTGTCACGAAAATTAGTGTTACGCCTCACTACCAGGATCGCTACAAACACATATGTATAAATGATATCGGTGAGGTACACACACAAGCGCATGGTCCCTATATACGTGTGCATGGTCTTACTTATTCAAAACTTTGAAAAATAAAAATAAAGGAAAGGAAAAAATTACAACAATATATGTGTAGTAATGGAAATATGTATATTAAATTTTGGTAATTATTGAGATTAGGTTACATCTCACCGATTTTGATGAAATTTAAATATGTTGTAAAATTAGACATTTTGAACAACGTTTTCTTATACATATAACCGCCGCTCGGCCTTAGTTTTCGAGATATTTTCGAGAAACTGTTGAAACTAACACATTGAATTCTGGCCATCCGTGTGTGTCTGTGACAACGTACGCATTAGTATGGGATCGCCGCTTTTCTACTGTTTTTGCAGGCAGCAGTACGGCGACCGACATTAATATATTACATATACATATATTACGGGTGGGCTTAAAAATTAAATTTAACTAATTTTCATGATTTTGAATCTCAGTATGTGTGTCTGGTCGCCCTTAGGCGACCAGAATATCACTTTGGCCTAACCTAACTTAATTCGCTGATTAGGTAGAGTAGATTGGGTTAGGTTAGGCTATATTAAATTCCCAGCTGCCATCATAGCTACGATACATTGAAATCATGAATGCAGAAGTACACAAGATATACATGTATTCGTCATCGGTCGCCGTGCTGTTGCCTGCAGAAACAGTAGAAAAGCGGCGATCCCATAGCTATAGTAATGCATACGTTGTCACGGACGCACACGGATGGCCAGAATTCAATGTGTTAGTTTCGACAGTTTTTCGAAAATATCTCGAAAACTAAGGCCGAGCGGCGGTTATATGTATAGGAAAAAGTTGTTCAAAATGTTAAGTTTTATAATATATTTAAATTTCATCAAAATTGGTGAGGTGTAACCTAATCTCAATAATTACCTAAATTTTTACTAAAATATAATAAATATATATATATATATATATCAATAATAATATACAATAACATACAATCGAAAATCACGTTCTCCACTCCTCTGATGCAGTCAGGTTTAACTATAAGAACAAAATTATATAATATTATACATACACTTCATGTAAGAAGTATTATTATATATACTTAGTGTATTAATACCATGTTCATGGGTTTATACATATATTGTATATGTAAACTGAATACTTACAATCTTCCTCTTTTTCTTCTTTTCATTTGCATCCAGCTGTTGCTCTATTTTAATAGAGGTAGTCTCTGACACTGTAATAAATATTTTCATTAACAATTATTTACATATGCTATAAAAAGTATACGTAAGAGTAATTACCAAGTAAGTTCAGCGTTGGAACTGCTGATGTTGTTAATCTTTTCCTCATGAAGTATTTTTCTTTAAAGTAGCTACTACAGATCACTCGGTATTTCTTTGGGTTGTCACATACTTCCACCCACTGTGCCATCCTCTTCTTATCCTTTCTCTCTAAGGGGAAGGAGAACATCCTGCTGTTTTCGTTAATACACCCTCTGATGATGCATATTTTTTTCCTCTTTCTTTAAAGATACATTTTAATAATTAAAATTAAATATATTACTAAAATAGCCATGTAAACAGTTATGTTTTCAGTAACAATTTTAAAAAATTCTGTACTTACTTAATTTCTATCTTCTCCTCCTGTTACTGCATCTCATCAGCAGAAGTTATTGATAAACCTAAACACCTAGAAAAAACTTAAAAAATATCTTTTTCAATAATAATAATAGTCATAATAAAAATAGCAATGGTAATAATAATAGTAATAATTATAATAACGGAATTCACGAACCTGGAAATTCAGTCACCTACGCTGCCACCATCACACCATGTGCAACCATGTGCGCCATATTTCTTTTGTCTCTTTAAATTTTGAAACAATTGAAAAACGCGGCGACAAATTTCGCGAGAACATGACGTCACGATATCTTTAGTTGTGTGTTAAAATCAGTGATACAAGCTATGCATGTAGAGAAGTGACATCAGCGCCTCTTTGCATCAAAATCACAAGAATGGAGCTCGGAGGGCCTGTTGGAAAGGAAGGCCAATAACGTCGTGAAAACGTTACGAAGTAGTGCGGAATATTACATGTTTCTCATTTGTGTCCAGTGCAATAGCAACGTGACAGTGAATAACAATGTTTATTTACCTGAAAGAAAATTCAGTGAAAAGTGATAGTGACCATGTGGTTGAATGAGTTCAATGATCTCGTTTGGAGATCAGCTGTTCTTCGTAATTTGTTCCCTCCTCGAATGTTCAAGATCGACACAGTAACCCAGTGGGAATTATCTACTTTCAGCATAGCAGGTTAATTTAGGAACGAATGGGTAAATTTCGGTTAACCTTTACCAAAAGGTGGGACGCAAATCCGGATGGGTCATATGTCATTGGAAAGCCCTTGACGAGAGGAACACAACGGTGTTGGTGGGAAGTCTTAAATATGAGACCTTGACCCGCTAGAGATAAAAGCTAAGATGGTTTCAAATATATATATTGAATTTACTCAAAAGCTCGACGTTAAATCCGGATGGGTCATATGTCATTGGAAAGCCCTTGACGAGAGGAACACAACGGTGTTGGTGGGAAGTCTTAAATATGAGACCTTGACCCGCTAGAGGTCAAAAACTAAAATGCCCCAAAACATATAAATTCATTAACCTTTTTTTTTCTTATTTAACAAGGAGAAATCCCCGAAAAAGACACCCTAACCCAAACTTTTTTTTTTTTCGTGGGGGAAATCTTCCAAAGACGCCCCCAGCCCCCCTGGGGCGGGGCCGGGGGGAGTGCCGGATTTTTACCGGCTAAAACCCCCACGGTGATCTGCACTGGGCGTTAGGGAGGGCGCCGGGACCTGTAACGAACAACACCGGGACCCAACCACCTTTGACGCATAGCGCCCCATCACGGGGAGGGTCTAACCTTGGACCCCCCCCCTTAGTGCCAACTCCGCCGACGCCGGGGGCCACACCCGACGCCGGCTACTCCTCGGGCCGCGTGCAATGGTGACCGGGACCCCAGCCCCGGCCACCTGCGGCCCAGCGACTCCGCAAGAAGCCGCCGATCTGCGATGGGGGAGAGGGGCAAGGCCCTATCCCCCGCCCTATCACCCTGGGGGAGGCCGAGGCCTCCCCCCACTATATCTAACTTGGGGGGGAAGCCGAAGCTCACCCCCATCCCATCACCCTGGGGGAGGCCGAAGCCTCCCCCCACTACATCTACCCTGCAGGGGGCGGTGGGCAGAATTATCAACATTCAAATTATCAACATCTACCCACCGCCCCGTCCTCCTCAGCTTACTGTGCCGTCGGGGGGCCTCCCTGGAGGGCGCCGTCTCCTCCTTCATGGCGATGACCTCCTCACAGAATGAGGTCTGATCCCCACTGATCCTCGCCGGCGAGCATATTTCTTACCACGCTCGCCGGCGAGAGATCCACCCCCAACCCGCACCGAAGGGCGTGACGGGCCCGCGCAAATACTGGACTGTGCTCCAGTGTGTGTTGCGCGGAGTCCCGCCCCGCCCCGCAGTGGTGGCATATAGCCGTCGCCGCGCTACGAATCCGGCACAGGAAGTCACCAAAGCAACCATGCCCGGTGAGCACCTGTGTGGTCCGGAAGGTGATCCGACCAAAGCCGCGGTACCGCCATTTCTTGATGACGGGCAGGACCGCCCCGACCGCTCGCTGGCCGGCGGCGCCACTCGCGATTATCTCGCGACGCTATTGCTCCCGGGCATTCCGTCGGGCCTGGCACCTCCATTCCCGTTCGACCGCCTGCTCTGGCGGGTCTTCTTCAGCCTGGCGGAGGCCGCGCAAGCGCCAGAAAATCGTGGCGCAGGCCTCCGCCTCGTACTTGAAAGGTACGAGACCCGCCAGAGTCATCGCCGCCGCGTGGGAGATCGTGCGGTATCCCTTCATGACCCTGATGGCCATCCTCCTTTCCAAACCTAACCTAACCTAACCTAAATATGGCGGTGACGGTGCTGTATCTGCGGTGGTTTGTACGTTACGCAGCAACATTCGCTTTTTTATCATAATCCATACCTGGACGAAAACCCTCGCACAACAAAATTAACGTAATTATAGTTTTTAATCTCTAGCGGGTCAGGGTCTGATATTTATGACCTCCCACCCACACCATGGTATTCCTCTCGTCAAGGGCTTTCCAATGATATATGAACCATTCGAATTTGCGTCCCACGTTTTGGTAAAGTCCAACCTAAGTTTCATTTAAATTGTTTTTAAATTTTTATTAATTATTTAATTTCAAACCTTTTTATTTGTTGTTTAGAATGTTTAGAATTTCCTTTTTTACATTATGACAGGCGATAAAATTCGTATTCATTTTAAACAACAACTAAAAATGTTCAACCAGTTCAATTTTTTTATTGTGCTATGTCAACGGGGTGCCATGCCGAGGCCCGTTCGTTCGCGACCTACGTCAAGCCTCACTTTCGTAGCCGACGCTGCCGTCCCTGAGCCCGCGCGCTATACGCGCTCGGATTGGTCAGTGTTTTTGCTTAATAATTCAAAAACGAAACTTCAAACAACATTTTCGCGAAGGAAAATGTTGTTCAGAATCACCGCAGCTACCACCCCTTCACAGGGTGAAAATGAGTTCTGGGACACCCTGTATATTTATTACATTTTTGTAAAAATTTAATATATTTTGTTTATTATACATATATTGTTGTCATTTTTCCCCTTTCACTATTTTTATTTTTCAAAGTTTTGAATAAACAAGACCATGCACACGTATATAGGGACCATGTGCTTGTGTGTGTGTACCTCACCGATATCATTTATATGTTTGTATCGACACCAGCGCCGCCTGGATTTTCTGGGCGAAAGTAATTTTTGTTACAGCATGAAATACGGGAGTTTGGAGGCCCTGGTATGCATGAAAAGCACCAAATTAGAAAGAAGCCGGATGATGGGAAACTATCAAGTCCGGTTTTGAAGTCGAGTGGGGTGAGGTAAACTGCGTGATACACCGCAGTTCACCAGAGTCACTGCGAAAAGACCAGTTTTTGATCTTTTGTGCGCATCCTCGCCCTGATTGGCGATGTTCCCACGGTATGGATAACACACTTGCTGGTTTTGGTTGCTGGTGTCGCGAGTCCGTTTAGCGGAAATAGGGATATTTAGGGAATTTCAGCGTGAGAAAGTTTATCCGTGGAGCGCTAAAGCACTCTGCTCGCGAGGCGCAGAAACAGATTTAAACAACTATTTACTTCGGCTTGAATTCAACTATTTATTCAGCAATCATGCAAAATTATAAAGTTCAAAATGCACTTTAGCAACATGAGAACAACTCGTCAGATTCAAACGACAAAATCATTCTGATCGTTCTGATCTTGGCGGAGGAGATCTTCGCGTGATGTCGGTCGATGCCCCTTCCTTGGTGGATCCTGGATCCTCCCTCAGGATCATCCCTCGTCCAATGGTGGAGGAGTCCATTCCGTCCTGTGTAGACCCCTTCTTCTGGCTGTGATCCACTCTCAAGCGCGTGGAAGTGGAAGCGCTCCGCCAAGACGCTAGAACGTTGCAGCGCACATGTGCTACGAGAAAGCGTGGGACCCAGAGAAAATAAGAAACGACAAGACCTTGTACTTGGCAAAAGGCAACTCTCGAGGAAATTTACGACCCTCTTAGAATGCATGAATAGACAGGATATTGAAAAAGATTTCGTAGCTTTTAAGGACCGTTCGTGACTTGGTCGAAAGCATTGGCTATGGTCTATCATAAATTAGTCTTTTAGGAATTTTAGAAGTGAAACTATTCCATTCTCTGGATTTCCGGCCTTCTCTCAGCTCGATCACACACGTCGAGGGGTTTACAATTTAGGCTTTGTCTATTTACATAAGTGTACATTCGCGCAGATGGTGTTTGAATTTCGCTCTTGATTTATAACCATCGATACAAAAGGTCCTAGCCTGACACTCGAGACATATCGATACTACAGATTATCGATAAATATTCCCATGGCAGTATCATCATACCACTCTAAACATATTCACGTGATACGTTTCACGTTACACCGTAAAATACTGTAAAATGTAAAAAACCCTAGAAAACGCTCAAATGACCCAACCCTGTTTGGAGGTGAAGGATGCGAAACGCATCTGTTAACGTCCAAAGTCTGGGAAACAGTTTATGTTATGTTATGTCATCTGAGAACAGCAAAGGGAAACCGAAATAAAAAATATATCTTTTCTGTTGGTATGGTTGAGTTTAGTCAAGTTCTGTTTAAAATTCCCTTCTATCAGTTACATCACTAACATCTATAATGGTTAATTTTTTACGAAAAAATATATTGAACTAGCGGACCCGACAGACGTTATCCTGTACACAGGTCTTAAGGGGGTAGACACGGGTAATAGTAGCGCGTTGACTTTACCAGCAAAAATGGGCCTAAAAAGGGGTCCGGGATTTTTCGCTTTTCGTCCTTATATGAGAATATTTGAGGCTGGGTTAGGGCTCATTCGAAAGAGGAAGGTTCAATGCAGCACGCGCTGGTCATGATTGAACGAGATTTTGTTAATATCTAATAATATGAGTGTCCAAAGTAGAGGAAAAATCGAGAAAATACATCCGCAGAATCCAAGGTATTTTTAGATCACTAAAAGAGTTTTGTGACTGAAACGATAACCAGAGCGTGCTGCACTGAACCTTTCTCTTTCGAATGAGCCCTCACCCAGCCTCAAATATTCTCATATAGGGACGAAAAGCGAAAAATCGCGATTACATTCCCACAGACGAGTTCCGCCATTATCTGGATAATACAGAGCTAGTCACGTGTCAAATTTAGTTCAGCTAGTAGTTATAAGGTGGCGTCTAACTAAAAAGGCTGCCGATTTGAAATCGTAGCCAGAATCAAGCGTCACTCGAACTGTGCTACGAAGGCAAGCGAAAAAGGCAACATCGCCCGAACGTTGAGTGAGACGCACTACAGTCATGCTACCCTTCTCTCATTCTGAATCAGGAGACTCGGTAGGGTTTCCACGCCAAGTAGTTTAGGCCGAAGGCTGGTCCGCCGGCGACAGCGAAACTCTACCGAGTATATTATCCCGAAGCAGAGCGTTTTGAGCGTTATGCAAAAAGTAATTTGCTGTTACAGAAAAAGTACGCAACTTAACTTCATTCTAATAACACAATCTGCTTCGGCTTGTCTTTCTCTTTCTTTTGAGCCCAATAACACCTCAATCGGTGCATTTATTTATGAGATATTAATTTTGTTTTGTATCGATAAATTTCGATCAGTTTCATTATCACCTACGTCATGCCTACGTCAGCGTGGACTACACATTTTTGCTGCTAGAGGCGCTGTTAGCGCTGTGGGTTACGTTATACGCATATGCGCCGTTACTGATATTCGCGTTTGTTCAACATCATGATCGTATTGCGACGGCGCGCGGCATCAGCCAGATCAAGGCGGCGCGTACAAAATTCAAAACGGTAGTATGTACATCGGTCGCCTATGCATCTACATATGTATTTAACGATGCTGGGTAATCATCAAAACTGCGACAGAAATGACAATACTTTTTCAAATTATTTTGAATAAAATATTTTCTTCACTTACGTACAAATTATAATCTTTATAAGTAATCTTCTTTATTCCATGGGAACAGAAGAGCAGTAACAATTTATTTTACTTTAAATAATGTAAATGTTAATTATCACAAGATTATTTCAAACAATATCCAACTCTGATCATACCTTATGAAAATAATGAACAGTCCGTCTATTTACTTTACATGCGTATGATAACTCAAGATCATCTTACTATTACACATGTAAAATACTTTCTGTAACCACGACCTCTTTTCGTTGCTTGCCATAACTTTAGGAGTATTGCTGAGAAATTACATATACAGTGTAAAAATATTTTTTAACAAAAAAATCCGACTTCGAAATTCACTAAAAAGTGTAAAATAATTACTATTGCATTTATACCCGTATTCCACAGCTATTAATAAAATCCACTTAATCGTTAAATAGGATACTAAATACATTTCACCCTTTTCGGAGGCGGCGCAAAATTAAAAACTTTTCTTCTACTAGGAAGATCCTAGTTCAGGCGTCGGCAACCTGTGACAAATAACCCATTTGATAATTTCAAGTAAACAATGTTCAACGGGAATCTACATACCCATTGCCGATTAACTATACTGCAGTTCACGAGAGACCATACTTAACTCGCGCAGGTTACTAGGTCTAGGGACATTTTTAATAACGTGTGTGATTCCCCTATACAGCTTGCTTCTTTCTTGACGATCATATAACTTTTTTCTTTGAAAAATAAGAGGAATTTCATTGTATCGTGTATCTTTACCATGTCATCATCGCTTATCGTCATATATTTCTGTCCACTATTTATATGATCGGAAAGTAAGAAGCAAGCTGTAGAGGGGAATAACACACGTTATTAAAAATCTCCCTAGACCTAGTGAGCTGAGCGAATTAAGTATGGTCTCTCGTGAAATGCAGTATCATGTACAGCAGAAGTGCTAACATCTTCTGATACAATCGTTACAATTACAAATGTTTTCTGCCGTATATATAACGTTTCGAATTTGTTTTCTTACGACTTATTAATTATCAAGTTCGCCATACCGCAATCAAATCGTTGTTGGCAGGATTGTATATTCGGATATTTTTAATTTTGCGCCGCCTCTGAAAAGGTTGAAATGTATTTAGTATCCTATTTAACGATTAGGTAGATTTTATTAATAGCTGTGAAATACTGGTATAAATGAAATAGTCATTATTTTACACTTTTTAGTGCATTTCGAAGTCCGATGTTTTTTTGTTAAAAATTATTTTATTTCACACTTTTTAGTAGAACGAGCAGTATTTGTAGCATGCCGTAAGG
The DNA here is from genome assembly GCF_907164935.1 of Osmia bicornis bicornis. Lineage (NCBI taxonomy): Eukaryota > Metazoa > Arthropoda > Insecta > Hymenoptera > Megachilidae > Osmia > Osmia bicornis. Next base: position 1,034,307 of record NC_060228.1, on the reverse strand, counting down.
TGGTGTACCGTTCTTATTGGATAATTACAACAACAATAGTTATTAACAATAACGAATACCACAAATGTTTGCAAGTGGGATCATCGTAGAAATATCTCCTATTAGATATGAAAGGTGTTACGGGCAATGAGTTCAACGTGGGCATTTTGTAAAATGACCGGACATTGTGTAGGTTGCACATTCTTCTGGGCAATGTATATAATGGACAGGTATTTCACAAATGGCCTGGACATTTTATATAATACCCACGGTTCGTTAACATTAAACTTATTATTATTATTATTATTATTATTATTATTAAAACCATACATAGGTGTGATAGGTTAGGATGGGCCACACACCTAAATCCGGCCGCCGCGAAGCGGCCGGCATCGCTTTTGATATTATTTAAACAACACTATTGTCTTAGGAAAGTGTTGCCGGCCGTCTTACGGCACGCTGCGGCCGCGGCGACCGGATTTATATATGTAGCCTAATTTAACCTACCACATCTATTTAATAAGAGCGTTTCGATACATTGATCACCACTCTCTAGATATTCTGTATAATGATCGGACATTTTATAGATTGACCGAAACTTGTTACGGACATTTTGCACAGTGTCTTTTCTACACAATACCGGGTCATTTTACAAAAGGCCCACGTTAAACACATTGCCCGTTACAAACGATTTCATCGCGATTGGTTCATTCCTTGCAAAGTAACACCAAGAAATAAGCTTTTTGCAATAACAATAGTTATTAACAATAATAAATTCCATACATTTTTGGAAGCGAGCTCATCACGAAAATATCTCCAATTAGATTGGAAAACTTTCATCGCGAACGGTACATTCCTTGCAGAGTAATACCAGCGAATAGGATTCTTGCTATAACAATCGTTATTAACAATTACAAATTCCACAAATTTTTATAATTGGGATCATCACGAAAATATCTCCGATTATGATCCGTCTCCGATCATAGCGATCGGTACATTCCTTGCAGAGTAGCGCTAAAGAATAGAAGTTTGCAATAACAATAGTTATTATATACGTACAGGTAGGTCTCGATTAGTGCGAGTAATAATTCCCAGAAATTGTTCGCATTATTTGAATTCGTACTATTCGAATATTTGGAATATAGGAATTGGTCCTTATCATACGTACATTATTAAATTATAATAGTATAAACATGTTTAGTATTTTAACAGTGTTGATTGCACTTTCTTCTGCTTTTTCATATCTCCGTATATGTGATGATAAACCCGCAGTATTTTATTCAAGTTTCTGTTAACTTGCATGCTTCGATCCATGTTTGAATCGAAAAAAGCCTCGCAAACCTCGCATTAACTGAATTTTTGTTCACATTAAATGCGACCTGGTATCATTTTAAAATTCGCACTAAACCGAATATCGCACTGTGAACTAGCATTAATCGAGACTTACCTGTATACTGGTTTCTGGTCGACGCGATATGTATATAGAAACTGTAGAGACAGGTGATTGCATTCTGGCCCATACACCATCATACTTCACTATGACGAACTATGCATAAATATGCGGCAAAGAGAAGACAATGTTTACCGCGAGCTTTTATCGAGAGTTCGTTTTGGTGTTTTTACGGAACAAGATATTGCCACACTACAATCGAGGACAATTCATTTTCACTCTGAACGTAGTGAAGACAGATTAAATGAATTATGCAATTATGTCCAAAATTGCCGTTTGACGCAATTTGTATGTTTCCTACGCGTTACATGTGTGATGTATTTAATACAGCCATGCTTACAACAATTAACAGCGAAGAAGTGAAACTAGTGTCACGCGACAGTCTTGATTGTGTTGAATATTTAAAGAAACGTGTGCACAAACTCTTAGATAAATACGAGGAGGATAATTCGCAAACAGCTGGCTTACATAGAATTATCACTGTCAAACTTGGTGCCAAGGTGATGTTAAAGCGTAATATAGATGTTACATTGGGCCTCGTAAACGGTACTATTGGAGAAATTGTTGGATTCTTCCAAGCACAGGATAGTGAAGACATCAGCACAGTGCAGTTTCGATTATCAACGGGTACTGTGCATTCGTTACAAAGAATTACTTCCAAGTTTGAAATAATGGATAAAGCTTATGTCCTTCGATATCAATTTCCAATATCTCTCATTTATGGAATCACCATTCACAAATGCTAGGGATTAAGCGTAAAGATAGCTGTAGTCGATATAGGTAATAGTATTTTCAGTTGCGACCAGGCTCACGTGGCTTTATCTCGAGTAACGACTTTAAACAGGTTGCATATAATTAATTTCAATCCGCGCATGGTAAAGGCAAATACATTGGTTATACAAGAATATAACAGATTAAGAAGTATTTATAGGCCAGATTTAGTTGCACTGAAATGTAAGCCGGTACGAAGACAGAAAATTCATGATGTACAATGGACTTCAATTTCCAAAACTCATCCATTCTTTGTACCAGTGGATACTGATAATGTGACAACAATCCATGCAGATGTCTCGGTTAAAGGATTCATTAATGCTGACCACGTCTCTGGATATGCTAATGTTATATTGTAATGTATACTTTGCTGTGATAGTATGCACCGAAAGTTATTGACACGTAAAAGTTCAGATGCTATGAGAGCTGTAGCCCAAGCTTCCCTAGGCACTGATGTGCAGATACTCTTTTGCTGTTAGACAACATGCGGGTGGTACTTTCGTACAAGAAATTCCACAGGACGCATCTGAATTTTTCTTGCATATTATAAATAATTATACTGATATCCGAGCGATTGTGAAACATGAGTTAACTCACACAATACGTTGTAAATGTTGTCATCAAACGTCTGTTAACACAGAGGACAATATAATTTTAACACTACCCTTATCTCAGGTGGAAGGAAAAAGAATAACATTCCATGATATCATTAACACCTATTCGGAATGGAACACAGTGGATGATGCTGTATGTACTCATTGTGGACAGAAGGGTATACTTTCAAAAAATAATATTACGACAGCTGAAAATGTTTTCATAATACAATTACCGCTATTTCACAATAAAAATGGTAAAATTGTGGACATTAAAGGACCTAACATCGCAGCCGCGCATACAGAAAGCATACACGTTATAGGGCAACAAGCGCTGTATTGTATATTGATAGTAATAGTAAAGGCAAGAAACATTACACATGCTATATAAAGCATTCAAAAAAGACGTTCGTATACATTGATGATGACACAATTCAATATAAGAAACAGTGGCCAAGAGGTGCAAAAGATGTATACATGATGTTCTTTGAAAGAAGTAACGTAGGAAACCATCCAATGGCTACAAAAATACATGACACTCAATGCACCAGAGATTAATTCTAACTACATTTCACACTTATAAAGTAATTTAAAAAATAAATATTTCAAAAAAGGTAACGCCAAGTATTATAGTTTAGGCATTATGAGCGGAGCACCTCTTTGCACTAATACACAATGCATTTCAGTGTGGCCCTGAAAACGTCGTGATATCCCATAAAAAATACATTACATGTAAAAAAAAGGTAACGCCAAGTAGATTAGGCACTATATGGTACATATTTTGTGAATTTTCTAAAAAAGTAATGGATATCATGCAAAACCCGCCAAGTATTGAGTTATATATATTTTTCAAAATATTTATACTTGGCGTTTGGCTGCCTCGTTGCGATTCAACAAAATTTGTTGTACGTTATTCAAAACCTGTGAATACATCATCGACTTTATTGGAGCGAAGCTCCTCTATTGAATGACTGATAGGCATTTTTTGTGACTTTTTAACTCAAAAACTGGATTATCAATTTTGGCCATTCTTTGCAAGCTGATCACAGTGGTCACTATGAGTGTTTATATAGAATAAAATCAGAAATCGGTGGTGTCCTTGAGGAATGGTCACAGAAACCGATACCCATGTTAAGGGGATAGACGCAGGTAATGCAGACAGGTGACATTACCGGCAAAAATGGGCCTAAAAAGGGGTTTACGGCAATACACTTTTCGTCCTTATATGAGAAGATTTAGGGCTGGGTGATGGTTCGTTCGAAAGAGGAAGCTCCACGCAGGGCGCTCTGGTCATGGTTCAACAAACTTTGTTGAATCGCAACGAGGCAGCCAAACGCCAAGTATAAATATTTTGAACAATATATATAACTCAATACTTGGCTGGTTTTGCATGATATCCATTACTTTTTTAGAAAATTCACAAAATATGTACCATATAGTGCCTAATCTACTTGGCATTACCTTTTTTTTACATGTAATGTACTTTTTGTGGGATTTCATTTTCTGGAATTATTACTTTTAAAAATGCGAGCTTACTCAGAGGAATTGCACAAAATGTACCACGCGAGCGTGTTTTAGTCGAAACTGTTAAGGGGAAAGCACGTGCGCTGCGTGCAGATCGTTTAATTTCAGGCACGGGAAAGAAAACAATGGAGCCACCAAACAAAACGATTATAGTAGAGTAGTTAGGAATTTATTAATAAGATGGATGTCATTAACAAAAAGGATTTCTGTAGTATTAATTTTACACTTGCACTTTTACGCATTTTGCTCAACGACTCTTTTTTTTAACAGTCTTCTGTTTTTTTTTCTTAACACACTTCATACCGAGCACGAGCGGTCAGGACCGCCAACGTGAGAGGGCTGGTTGCCTTTTTCTTTTTTTCTGCCAACCGCGTGTACAGGCGGGGGAGGCCACGTTGGGAGAGGAGGGGTTTGAATATGGGATTGCGGAAAGGGACATTATTAACCATATAATGGAAGCCGCCTGGGCTAGAAGCCATGAGAGGGCAAGAAGGGTTGGTGATTTTAAAGGGGTAAAGTATTTTGCATCGGAAGATAATAATGTCGGGGCTAAGAAGCCATGGTTTCATAGTATTGTTGCGCCGGGGAGTGGAGCTCGCGCTTTCCATAGTTAAATGAATACACCAGGAGCAAACTAGACTGTCTATATTTCAGTTACACAATTGGTTTAGCAACAGATCCGTACAGGTCGGCTTCCCGATACAATCTGATATTCAAAAGACGCGCGGTTGTCTAAGAGACTTCAAGCATCCGGTGACGTGTTTCCGCTCGAAACAAGGGATAGCTTCACGTTATGATTCGACGACAGCTTCGGACAGGGCAGTCGATGGCTCTTTCGATACATCAGGAAGCGGTCGATGCGTCGAAAGAGCGGGAACTTCTCGCCGTCGCAACAGTATTAAAGGAATGGATAGAGGAGATTTGGTGAGACTCATTAGATAAAGAAACAGCCCAAGGAAAAAGAAAAGCAATTTCTAAGTCAAATATTATAAATAATATTGAAACTAGGTAAAATTTAATGTCAACATTTTTTCTTGCACTGGATAGTGGATTGAAGCCACACTCATATGTGGAAAGTTTTTCACCATCTGGCTTACTCACTGCAAGAAACAGGCAATATACCTAAAGCAAAAGATACTACAATTGATACGTAGATTACTATGGTTAGATATTCGCTCATTTAACAAAACATATAACACTATGAGTTTACATGCCTTCCTAACTTTTTACCACTTAAAATATGCACGTAAAAGTGTGGTACAACCTGCTCTCCATTTTCACCGTAGTTAGTGACTAATCTATATCCTGTTTTTATCCGACTTCGAAAAGGAGGAGGATACTCAATTCGATCAGTATATATTTTTTTTATCCGACTTCGAAAAGGAGGAGGATACTCAATTCGATCAGTATATATATATATATATATTTTTTTTTTTTTTTGGCTTTGTTCACCGATTACTCCGAGACGGATGGACCAATCGGAATGAAATCTTTTGCGTCTTGTAGGATATGTCTTCCGATTGGTCCCGTTATAAAAACATTTCGAATTTTTTTATTTCGAACGGTTTTTATTCCAAAAAAACCGGAAGTTTCGAATCTCAACATAGAATGACTTCAATGATCTTTTAATATATTGTCGGGGGCATGATTCTGAACAACTTTTTCATTATGCATAATTAACGGAAACCTTTAGTTTTCGAGATATTCGTGAAAAACTATTGTTATTTTTTCTGCGTTTGTTCGCCGATTATTCCGAGACGGATGGACCAATTGGAACGAAACCGTTTGCATCTTCTAAAGTATGTCCCCCGATTGGTTCGGTTAAAAAAACATTCTATATTTTTTCATTCCGAACGGTTTTTATTGCAAAAAACGTACTATTTCATGTACGTGCGGTGTTTGTTCGCCGATTATTCCGAGACGGATGGACCAATTGGAACGAAACCTTTTGCATCTTCTAAAGTACAATTCCCCATTGGCCCCGTAAAAAAAATATTTTGCATTTTGTTATTCCTAACGACTTTTTTTTCTAAATGTGCGTTCGCTGATTACTCCGAGACGGATGGACCAATCGGAATGAAATCTTTTGCGTCTTGTAGGATATGTCTTCCGATTGGTCCCGTTATAAAAACATTTCGAATTTTTTTATTTCGAACGGTTTTCATTATTGCAAAATACCTTCTGGTTCAAGGAATGCACTGATTGCGATGAAAGTTTTCACATTTCATAGATCATTCCGCGATGATTCGATTTCCCAAAATTTATGTAACTTCTTATTGTTACTAACTATTGTTATTATAATAAAAAGCCTATTCTTTAGGGTTACCCTCCAAGGAATATACCGATCGCGATTTTTCAAACTTGTCCCTGCAAGTAAACTTCGAATACTGCTCGTTCCACTAAAAAGTGTGAAATAAAATAATTTTTAACAAAAAAAAATTCGACTTCAAAATGCACTAAAAAGTATAAAATAATTTCCATTTCATTTATATCTGTATTCCACAGCTATTAATACAATCTACTTAATCATTAAATAGGATACTAAATATATTTCAACGTTTTCGAAGGTGGCGCAAAATTGTACGATCAAACGAACTTACCTTAGTGATGTTCGATCGTGATTATGCTAGACGTCTTGTCCGAATAGATCAATAGGTAGTAACGCCAGTTGCTCGATCCGTCACAGTTTTTAAATTTCAACAATTTCAACAATTTCCCGCATCCCGCTATGGTTGCAGACCTGTTCCCTCACTACGCCATTACATTACCAAGCCCTCAAATTGCAAGCCGAATAGATCAAGCGGGTTGGGACTAACTAAAGAAGGGGGGGTTTGATCTATTCGGACAAGACGTCTAGCATAATCACGATCGAACATCACTAAGGTAAGTTCGTTTGATCGTACAATTATGCTGCAACGTCTTGTCCTCTAGATCAATAGGTAGATGTTTAAAGATTATTGCAATTTGTATTTTAACTCATTTAAAGTGGATAGAACTTTGACAGTCTTGACAAACCATATTCTTATAACAAACTTAAAGCTAAATCGCTACCCCGATAATCGATCTCGCTACACTCGTGTTTTTTATCACAGGCCGATTATAAAACCGTGTAAACGTATCCGATTTTTCCGTCCAACCTGCGGCTGTTCGAATCGCCTCAATATCCACACCTCTGCGAGACGCCGCGGATGTAGAGGCATGCCTTGTGCTATGTGAACCAAAGTTCTTTGTATCAATCCCACTTTTGGCCATAACACTTTTAAGCCACCTACTGACTGACTGTGGCGTCGCCACCCCGTGTGGCTTCTTGTACGTTAATAATAACCTATCTTCGTCTTGCTTTCTTATCTTTGCCGATTGTTTTATGTACTGGCATAAAATGGTCGCCACGCATAACCGCGGCTGTTCTTTGAAAAACGGCAATTGTAACATCGGTTGTATCCTTCCCGGACCCGATGTTTTTATTCTATCTGATATCTTAATTCTAATTTCCGTATCAAATATTTTGATATTACTAATCCTAATTTTGGTGAGTGTTTGTACTCTTTGCGCCGTAGCTAACGCTAATAACATAACTAACTTCTTAGTGAGTAATTCAAAGGTTAATATTTCGTGGGGCCAAAGGGTCCTCAAATAACATAGTACTGGATCGGGGTCCCAAATTTCCTCATATTTCGGAGTTTGAGGCCGTAAGTGAGCCGCACCTCGAAAAAATCTTTTAATTATTGGATGTTGCCCTATCTCTTCTCCCGCAACTAACGCCACGGCCGATTGATATGAATTTAATGTACCGTATGTTCTTGTTTGACTTAAACAACGCGTTAGAAATTCCACAACTTTTGGAATTGGTGCCTGAAAGACACATATCTTGTTTTCTTGGCAAATTTCCCACCATAAATTTAGTGGTTTTCGATATTACTTGATTGTCCCATCTGATAAGGACTTCATCATCACTGGAATAGAGTCTTGAGGCACTCCTTTTAACCTAAACGCTTGCCCGATAATCTCCCGGCAACCAGGGAAAGCGACGCTCGTAACGGGTGGTGTTGTCTGCAATTATCAAATAACAAATCATCTTCAGGATTAAAAAGAATTGATTCTGATACGAGTAATGCTTTAAAAAGTGGAAACCACGATTGTGTAGGCCAAAATGGCACTATTAAAACCCCTTCTGCCTTGTCCGAGATTATTTTCCGAATTGTTCTTAAAACCATGGCGAACGGCGGAAAGGCATAAAAATACATGTCAGTCCACGGCACCGTAAACGCGTCTACCACCCAAGCTTCTGGATCTCTGTGCCAGGAGATGAACTTTTCGCATTTTGCATTTACGTTTGACGCGAACAAATCTATGTCAAACTTCCCAAATGTAGATTCTACCTTTTCATAAGCCCAATCTGCTAATTCCCACTCGGTTTCAGTCTGTTTCACTCTGGACTCTGCATCAGCTTCTGTATTGTCGCTAGACTTAATGTAAGACGCGAAAATCCACACATTACGCGCTTCGCACCATTGCCAGATTTCCTTTGCTAAATTTGCCAATTTAAGGAATTGAATACTGCCCATTCGATTTATATACGACAACGCTGTTGTATTGTCAATGCGTAGCAGTATTTCACACGAGGTCTTATTTTTAACGAAGCATTTCAGCCCATAAAAGACCGCCTTTAGTTCGAGAAAATTAATATGTTCCTCTCGTTCCTTTTCACTCCAAAACCCATGCGTTTGCTCACCTTCACAAGCAGCCCCCCAGCCAGACAGGGATGCATCACTAAAAATTTCCATCCCGAAACGGTCTTCCCTAATAGGATTAACACATATCATTATATTATTAATCCACCATTCGAAATCTGGAATTAACTCCTTCGGAATCAACATATCCGCATCGTAATTACCGTTGGCTCTTTCCAAAGCTAAAACTTTTCGCGTTCCAAATTCTTTGTATATAACATCCCATATCTAACCGCGGGACATGCTGCTACTAGAATACCAATAAATTCTGCCAATTTCCTAATTTTACAACAATGGGTATTTCAGAATTTCATTGCTAACTTACTTATCTGTGTCCTTTTTTCCCTTGTTAATTTTATACAAAATTCTTTTGAAATAAACAGAAACCCAAGGAACTTTAATTCATTCGAAGGTATTAGCTTACACTTATCTAAATTTAGTGTCAAACCTACAGCTTCCAGTAACATTCTCGTTTGCCTGAGATTTTCGTAACATTCTTGCGCCGATTGTCCCAACAACAGTATATCGTCCAGGTAAAATACTGACAAAAAACCTTTTGATCTTAAGTAGTGGGCTATCGGTTTCATTAACTTTGTGAAAACGAACGGGGCCGTACATAAACCGAATGGGACACAATTGAATTCGTACAATCTGGATCTATAGGAAAATCTAAGATATTTTCTATACGACTTCTCCACTGGAATCAAAAAATAAGAGTCTTTGAGATCTATCGATGCCATGAACATATCTTTACGCATTAAACGCATCGCTGTCTTTTTATCTTCCATTTTAAAATGGGGAGCTGAGATAAACTTATTCAATTCTTTTAAGTTAAGAATAAACCGCATATCGCCATTGGGCTTAGGAATCAAAAAATATGGCGAAATGAACTGGTTTCTACTAGGGTCGCACTTAGATATTGCTCCCTTTCTAAGCAATTTACAAATCTCTGACTCGCAAGCAATATTTTCTTGTACAGTTAATTTCGGTTCCGCAAATTTTAATTGTGGCTGCGGTAGGCTCTCAAACGGAATAATATAACCTTTTACACATTGTAAAATAAAGGGATCATCAGTCAGTTTTTGCCAGTGCGGGAGAAAATATTGAATTCTTCCCGCAATTCTCACCAAGTCTAATCCTTGTGCTGACGATTGTCCTTGGGCCGGGGCTCTTTCGATTTCTGTCCCTTCCGTTGAGTGCCTCGATAACTCATACCGAAGGGACGACGCCAGTTTAACTTCTCGCCTTGATGATGGCTGGGATATCCACTTTGCTTCCAACGCGATGACTGGAATCTACGATTTTCATCTCGTGACGTAGTACCAATACTCTTCCGGTAGCCGCTTCCCCCTTGCTTTATCACATCCTTGGAAGCTTTTTCCATGACTTTTGCGGCTTTGAGATTTTCGGAGAATTTTTCTCCGAATAATAGGCCATCGATCGGACTTTCATCCGCAATCTGTTTTACAATAGGATTTAATCCTGGTACAATAAACGATTTTCTTGTTTTTGACATATCATGGTGCAAGTCCGCTAGGATTCTACCTGCATCGGCAAGGCGTTCAATAAATTTTGTGGAATCGACCGCCAATTCAATGCTTTTCTCCGCCTTTAACACCTCCGTTAATGCTGCGTCGATAGCATTAATTCCCGATCCCAGCTGATTTTGGGTTGATTTAGGGGTTAAGTTTTGGCGCTCTGGTTAAAGGACAATTACCAATTGTAGGATATTTATCTTGAAGACCGCGCTTTTGATCTTTCGATAGACCATCTCGCAATATTTTATCCCAGCGTTCCGCTACCGCTACATGAATATCGGGACCTTTTTGGTTGTCTTTGGCTGGATCATCTCCAAGTAAGCCCAACGTCAGATCGTCTAGTTCCATGGTCGATGCTGTTCCCACGGCATCGGTCTGTTTTGCCGATTCAAGTGATATGTGACTAGGACGTGACGTATCTCTCGGATTACGCTCACCGCCCTCTCTGTCAGACTCGATCGCTGAAATCAGCGTATCCTTCTCACTCGAATACGAGCGTCTCCGACTCGAGCGTGATGCAGCTCGCCGATGGCACTCGCCGCTCACTTCATCAGACAAGCTTGATGAACGGTCCCTTTTGGATGAGGTTAAATGACTCTGATTAGAATGTGACGTTCGCCTGTATACACCTGCGATACGCTCGCCATTCTTTTTATCAGAGTCATCTGCACTAGACCGCCTGTTATGGCTAGAGTCTGAGCTCCTTCGCCGAGATCTCGAGCGCCCGTGTCGAGAACGCGACCGCCTGTATTCTTCTTCCAGGCATCGCAACTTCCTTAAAAAAGGGTCTTGTGACTCGCTTCTTCGCCTCCGTGAACTTCCCCGGGGTGTTACGCTCATTACCGTACGTAAATACACCAAAAATCTCTTACCGATTTCACTCACGACTGTCCCGGATCGCACAGAAAAGCGTAATGGCGTAGTGAGGGAACAGGTCTGCCACCATAGCGGGATGCGGGAAATTGTTGAAATTGCTGAAATTTAAAAACTGTGACGGATCGAACAACTGGCGTTACTATTGATCTAGAGGACAAGACGTTGCAGCATAATTAAAAATACCCGAACAAACGGTGCTGCCAATAACGATTTGATTGTGGTATGGCAAACTTGGTAATTAATAAGTCGTAAGAGAAAAATTATAGGTCCGGTTGAAAACATTTGTAATTGTAACGATTGTATGAGAAATTGTCAGCACTCCTGATGGACATGCACTATACTGCAGTTCACAAGAGACCATACCAGACCATACTTAACTCGCGCCGCTCACTAGGTCTAGAGAGATTTTTAATGACGTGTGTTATTCCCCTCTCCAGCTTGCTTCTTATTGTACTTTGCGATGATATAAATAGTGGGCAGAAATATATGACGTACGATAACTGAAAACCGGTGATAATATTGTAAAGTTTCACGATGCAATGAAAATTCTATTTGTTGGGTTTGAAATTAAACGAATTTATTAATAGAATAATACATTGTGTAACGTAAGACTGAACAAAAAGTAATAAGTAATAAGTGAACAACGAAAAGCGAACATAGATCTCGATCGTTCCAGAACGTGCGCGCGATCATCTGCGTCACTCACGCGCTCAATTCAATTGTGTGACAAATGTCTAACAATCCCCCACTTTTGGAGTACAATTGAATCACTTACATTCTAGCTTAACATAATTTTAACTTTGCTACATGAACGCACATTACATTATATGGTAACGCCTTAGTAAGTATGTCTGCCACGTTGTCGCTAGAAGGGACGTATTTTAACTTTATAAGACCTTCTTCATATTTTTCCCTCGTAATATGGTACGCGATATCTATATGTTTAGATTTAGATCGCTCAACTCTATTTAGCGTAAAATCAATGGCTGATTTGTTACCGCATCTGATCATATAAGGTTCACGTAGCACATCTATGTTTAGCAAACTTTGTATCTCTTTAAATAGCATTTTCATCCACATAGCTTCTTTCACCGCATTTTCGAGTGCTATGTACTCCGATTCCATTGTGGAAGTTGAAATTGATTTTTGTTTGCTGGATTTCCATGTAATCGGATTACCTCCCAAGAATACTACCATTCCACTATGAGAATGTCTGTCATCAATATCGGTTGCCCAATCCGCATCACTGTACATCTCTATCTCATTAATACCCTGACCATACTTTAAACCTTTTTCTTTCGTTGCATACAGGTATCTTAATACTTTCTTTGCCTGAATCCAGTGTATTCTACCTGGATTTGATACGAATTGTGCCAATTTCGTGGCTGCGTACAGTATGTCAGGTCGCGTAGCTAACGCTATATACATCAGAGATCCCACTAGTTGCCTATATGGTACGTCTTTCATTTCTAATTTTTCGGCTTCACTTGAAGGGCTATCACGCTTCGATAATGTCATACCTAGTTCAATGGGCGTTTTAGACGGTTTACATTCGTTCATGTTATACTCTTCTAAAAGTTTTTGTATATATAATTCTTGTGACAATTTCATATGATGTTCTGTATAGCTTATACTTATACCCAATAAATAAGAAACCTTTCCTAAATCCCTAATTTCGTACCTCGACATTAACAGTATCTTAACTCGTTCTAATACGTCTACATTTTTAGAAAATAATATAATGTCGTCAACATAAATGGCTAATATAAGATCGCTACTATATACATAAACGCAGTTGTTTGTTTTCAACCTTTGAAATCCGTTTTCAATCAGAAATGAATCGAGTGTACTATTCCAATTACGTCCTGACTGCTTCAGCCCGTATATGGGTTTCTTTAACTTTGCTATTTTATTGTCTGCTTCGTCGTGTCCTGGTGGCAATCTCATGAATATCTCTTCCTTTAATTGACCATACAAATATGCGCATTTTACATCTAAGTGGTGTACTGTCCAATTCTGACAAACTGATATAGCTAACAGCAACCTAACAGTTGAAATATTTGTTACTGGCGCATATGATTCAAAATAATCTACGTCTCTTTTTTGACTATACCCTTGCGCTACTAATCGCGCTTTGTATCGCACAATTTTACCTGTGGAATCTGTTTTTACTTTGTATACCCATTTACTACCAATATATTTCATACCCTCGACTTTATCCACTATTTCCCAAGTATCTCTTCGTTCTAGATTTTGTAGTTCTTCATTCATGGCATTCTTCCATTCTTCATGCTGTGGTAATGAGATCGCTTGCTCAAATGTTCTTGGTTCAATCACTTCTGTGAGATTGATTTCAATATTTTTAGGTTTACCTTTACATCCCCACGGGTTTCTTATGACCTTTCCTCGTCGTGGTGTAGGAATATTAGTTTCGTTTTCAAACTTTTCTGCATTAGATTCAGTTTCTGGCTCTTCAATTATTCTTGGAGTATCTATTTTACAAGCTTGTCTTTCCTCTGATTCTTCTTTCGTTTCCTCTACTTCAAATTCTTCTGTCGTGTCATTCGTAGTCTCTTCATAAGCTGGTATTTCGTATGTTCTTTTTCCATATATGTGTTCAAAACCGCTCAGATCTTCTACAAATTCTACATGTTTAGTATGTATTATATCGTCCTTGATGGGGTCATATAATCTATATCCTTTGGTTTGCGACGAATACCCTACAAATATACATTCTTTAGCTCTATGACTAAGTTTATTTTTACTCATCTGCGGAAGGTGTGCATACGCCAAGCACCCATACGCCTTCTGGAGTGTCGTCGTCAATTGCGGAATGTGTAACTCTGTTTTTGATGTAGCATGCCGTCAGTAGTGCTTCTGCCCAGAATTTTTCAGGAAGTCTCGCTGATCTTAACATTGCACGAACAAGATTCATTAGTGTCCTATTTACTCTCTCAGCTACTCCGTTCATCTGAGGCGTGTACGCATTCGTACGTTCGTGTCTAATTCCGATACCATCAAACAATGTCATTAGCTCCTTATTGCAAAATTCCAAGCCGTTATCCGTCCTTATTCGTTTTACTTTTCTATCTGTTTCTCTCTCAACTCTAGCTATATATTTCTTTATATATTTTACTACTTCATCTTTACTCTTCAACGTGAATACAGTGATTTTTCTTGAATAATCATCCGTGAGTGTGAGGAAATATCTCGAACCGCCCAAGGATTTCACTGGTAAAGGTCCGCACAAATCCGAGTGTACCAACTCTAATACCGCTTTAGTTTGTCTTCCTCCAATACTTTTACATGGCGCTTTTATAGATTTACTAAAGCTACAACTATTGCAGTGTACATCTTTTATATTAACTTTCTCTAATCCTCTAACCAGCCCTTTGCTTGCTAATTCTTGAATACTTCGCATACTTACGTGGCAAAATCTTTGGTGCCATTTATCGCTTTCTTCTAATTTATCACCAGCAACGTGCATCTCAACCCGGCTTGCACAATTCTCCACAACTTTTGCCCTGACAATGTATAATCCGTTCCTACAAATAGCCTCCCCCACTATCATGTTAGTTTTCTTATTCACTATTCTTAGCCTGTGATTATCTATAATCAAACGCTTTTGCTTACATTCTATTTGAGATACTGATAATAAGTTTCTTCTAACATTAGGAACATGATATACGTCGTGTAAAGTTATACTAAATACGTTCTGATTTACATATGTTTCTATCACAATGTCGCCTATACCTATTGCTTTAAGATTATTAACAGAATCACCATCAGCTGAATAAATTGTCTCGCATGTTATAGGCCTATAATTTGAGAACCAACGTTTGTGTTTACATATGTGATGAGTAGCACCGCTATCTATTAGCCAAGAGTCATCTAATTGTACATTATTTAATTCTAATAGAAATGCATCCTTGTACTTACGCTGATTTGAAGTGTTATGCTTTACATTTTGTACCTTATATCTACAATAACACGGTGCAACACGATTTTTGATCTGTAATATCCATTACGTGATTCTTATAGGCTTTTGTTCACTGATTATGAATCTGCAAACCGTTTTGCTCCTATACGTACAGTTTTTGAGAAACAGGAATTTTTGTGAAAACGTGTAGTTGTGGGAAAAAATGCAGTATTACATGAAAACTAAAAACGCGAGGAAGTTCAGGTTTATATCAAAAGATAGAGGAGACTTTCCTCTATACGTCTGTATGAACGATTATATTTTTTGATGATTTTTAATATTTGTAAGTGCTTGTCAAAGTTTGAAAAAGAGATGCCGTCGGTAGTTTGTACGCGCTATGTTTGTATTTTTATGAAAAATCTTTTATCTAGCAGGAATTTACTATACAGGATTGCATTCTATGAACATTTCTGATGAAGAAACCGTTCACAGAAAGCATCGGTATGGTTTGGTGTTGGATTAAATAAAGAAAATATCCATCGACAACGTGAATACGACGCGTTGCCGCCAGGCGACCATTGTATCCCTACCTCGCCGCGCCAGTGCCGTAACTGCGCGTAATCCGTATACCTATGGTATCCTTTAATAACTATTTGCTTTTTAATAGTAAAATTTGATTTAATTGTGATCTAAAATTACATGAATTGCTATCAGCAATTTCTTGAAGAGCAAGCTTTTTTATCTCCTCTGGACTCTTTCCTTTATTTTTAGAGTCAGTTTTAATGTCTTCAATTATTTTTTTAACATCAACTTCAATTACAATTTTGTTTTCTTCTCTAAAAATAGTTATATTTGGCAAACCTGTTTCTATCTGATTTAATTGCTCTGGGCTCAAATAAGGTATATTTCCCGTCAGATTTCTTGATGCTAAAAAACTTACCTTACCTTTCTCTTGTTTTGTGATTTGTACACCAAGATCTTCACTAGCCTGTGTGGTTTTTATGGGTGGGTCGTATCTTTAAGTGGGTTGCCAATAATAGAACGCCCGCCATTTTTTATGTCGTGCCGCATTTCATCCCAGGACTTAAACCAATTCTTTGGCCATATATGTAGGGTATACTGCACCCTTGGCTAGGACTTTTACACCTCCACCCAGAAAACTTCCTACTCCCGAAGCTGCATTACCAACTTTAGCTAGTATAGAAGTAGATTCTCCATTTTGGTCGTTTTTTAGCATACACACCTCCAAGGTACTTTCTACAACTAAATACATTTTAATTATAGACGAAAAAATTTAAACTTCTACATCCATTATAAGATAGAATTATAGTGATTGCAACATTGTACATTGTACATTATCTAAAACATGTCGTATTTTCGCTACTTCTATTGTTCAATTTATTATAAAGAATACTCTCTAAATTATGTTTAAATGGAACACAAATAATGTCATTAATGCAACTGGCGGAACAAATATAAATGGTTGTAATTGGATACATAGCTCAAATATTTCAACGGACACAAGAAGCATAAAGAAAGGTGATTTATTTATTGCCCTCAAGGGAAAGAATTTTGATGGCCATAATTTTTTGCATGAAACTCCAAAAAACTGCTAGTACTTAATCCTTGAAATGGGAATGAATAAAGTTGGTGAAATAAAAGAATTATCAAAGATTAGTAATCCGAATATTGCAGTTATTACCAACATCAAATCTGCACATACTGAAAAATTTTTATCATTATTTGACGTTGCACAAGCGAAGTTAGAAATTTTGTATGGTACGAAAAATAACAGTACTTTAGTCTTGAACAGAGGTAATAAATATTATGATTATCTCTCATCACGCGCCAATAGAAATGTAATAAGCCTCGGTAAAGATAAAAATGCTGAAGTTTGCTTATTAGACATAATAAGAAACGATGACGGGTTAAATTTAAGAATAAGACTAAATAATAATCAAACTATAAACTGTAATTTACGTGTGCAAGTTGAGCATTTTGCTTGTTCGCTACTTGCTGTTGCAGCAGTTGTGAAAAGCCTCGGACTTAATTTATCAAAATTACCACTTGCACTTAAGAATTTTAGTGTAACGAAAAGTAGAGGCAATATTTATAAGGTCAAATACAATAGAAAATACATATATACATTTAATTGATGACTCCTATAACGCCAGCCATGTTTCGATAAAAACTGCAATAAAAACTTTGAGTACATATTCTACTCAAAGAAAAATGGCTTTGCTTAGTGATATATTGGAACTTGGTGATAAAAGCATAGAATTTCATACAAATTTGGTTAAGATTGTCACAGAAAATAATATAGATAAAATTTATACAGTTGGTAAAATGTTAGAATTGCATGAGATTTTGCCAGATAATATAAGAGGTGCGCATTTTAATGATTCTAATCAATTGAAAAGTGATTTAGCTAACATTATTCAGAATAATGACGCAATTCTAGTTAAAGGCTCACGAGGAATGAAAATGGATCTTATTGTACGGGAATTCATAATAGAATATTAAGCAAAATCATTGTATTAATTTACAGTAACAAATTATTAGGAACTTTAATCGTGACAAAACGTATAATTATTTTTGGTGGAACAGGGTTTATAGGGAAACACATCGTAAGACGCTTGGCAGCAGAAGGATATTTAATAAAGATATTCACTCGTAATTAGGAAAAAGCTGCTTGTTTAAAATTGTGTGGCAATTTGGGATAAATATCAATATTTAAAGGCAATTTTTTTGATGAAAAATCAGTTCTAGAGGGTATGGAAGAATGTGATGTAGGCATAAACTTAGTGGAAATATTATGTGAAAAAAAAAAACACGATTTTTACGCTGTTCACGTTAAAATAGCTGAAAGCATAGCAAAAGCTGCAAAAATGAAAAATGTACCTATGATGATACATATACAATAGAAAATAGCAAGTTGTCAAAATATGCCAAAAGTAAATTGGAAGGTGAAAAAGCTATAACTTCAGCATTTCGAGAAGCAATAATAATTAGGCCAAGCCTTGTATTTGGTAAAGAAGATAACTTCTTTAATAAAGCAAGATTAGCAATTATTCTTCCCTTCTTACCACTAATTGGCAATGGAACGACTAAATTGCAGCCAATATGTGTAACAGACTTAGCTGAAGTAGTATATCATATTATCAGTTTTAATAAGCAAGACAAGAAAATTTATAACATGGGTGGACCAAAGGTTTACTCTTTCAAAAGCTTATTGAAGTTCATTCTGAATGTTACTAACAGAAAGTGTTTATTGATCAATGTATCACGACCCAGAGTGAGTACGTCACTGCACCGACTTGTAGGGAGAGCGGTTCCCTTAGAAGGCGACTCGTAATCAATGTGTTAAGGATTTTAGGTTCGTGTGGTGTGCGGTTAAGGAGTGAAATCCAAACACTAATGTGCTAGAAACTGAATGAAAATATATTTATTCAAGAATGAAAGGTAAGTGAATATTGAATTATAATACAAAGTTGCTAGTATCACAATAAGTGCGGCTAGAAATAGGAATACAGTAAGAAATTATAATTAGTTCGCCCTAGATTGGGAATACAATTGAAAAATATGTAATTAGTAATTAATATGTAAGTAAAAATTAATAATTGTAATTAATCGTTAGCGCTAACGCAAATGCGGCGTGGTCTTCTTCTACAGTCAACACTCTGTTTGTTTTCAACAATAATTATGGAAACTAAACTCCAGAGGTTTGTGCTAGACTATTGGAATCAAGTTAACCCTTCCTACAGGTCGCAATCGGTTTCTGGTTATACCAGAGCCGTGTTAAACGCAGGCCGTTCAAGGAGCTCCGCTCCTCGCTAGCTCTTTACACTTGAGTGTTGGCTTAGCGTAACACCTGTGTAACACGTTGCGCACCGCGAATAGGAGGTCCACTGTTCCGTAGTCCTGCACGCCACCAGTGGAATAGTAGAAATTAACTATAGCTCGCGCTCTATCGCTGCCTAGACAGTTCAGCGCAAGCTCTTCTCTACTAATCAGAGTGTTGTCCGTTTCAGACCGAGGTCTGAGAAGATCTGCCCCGAAACCGTGCGGAACGCCCCCATTTACACTCAGACCTTGCTGAGTCGGCACCCCTCCTCCGCATAGAGTTCTCGGGGTAGCTGGGTTCCTCCCGTCACGTGGCGGTCCAGCATCCCCACTCCAGAACACCACCCCACCGCACGGTTACTGGGGCTGCGCTAGCGCGTGCGCGGTCGGACGTCGATAATTTATCGGTAAACTGTTTTACCGTCCGACTTATCGACTAAACTTTTATCGATAAATTCAACAAACTCGGTTATCGACGAAATGAAAATGTTTATTACAAAAATTTATACATTAAATATTAACAATAAAAATAAAATAAAATATTCTGTATAAAAAAAATTGGTTATAATAAAGAAAAATAAAATTAAAAAGATATTGTGTTAAATTCTTGGGTCGTTACAAATGTATCTTTCCCAATGACAAAGTTAATAGCTTTCTTTTTAGAAAATAAAATTATGGTAATTATGCACAAAAAGACTCCAATCGCCGATGACCTTGACCTTGACATATGTTGTCAAGGTCATGACCTTAAGTAACCTTGACCTTGAGAAACGTGGCGATCGCGATCCGTTCAAAAGTTACGAAGCATTCAAGTTTTCGCTTTTTTTCCGTGTTTCTCTACACGCAGTGTCGTTGATTGGACCAACTTCTGTCGGGAAGTATGGAAAGTAGAATAGAAAGTTATTATATTTTAAAATGCTGAAAATATTTTGTCATTCTTAGGAAAAATCGTAAAGTTGCTGCTTTATAATTATATAATTACCAATTATATAAACAGATTACGGCGGCCGAAACCTAAGGAGTATAACGGGTGAACTAAAAAATCGAACTTAACTGATTTCAATGATTTTGAATTTTGACTTGCGTGGCCGGCCGCCATCAGGCCTAACCCAACCTAATTCACTGATTAACAAGTTCACTAATTTAATTTTGTATTAGATTAGATTAAGTTAAGCCATCGATGGACATCTGGATTGTCCTTTTTTACAATGGTTTCTTCGACCAGTGTCGGTACTATGGCCAAGCGGCGGTTATATGTATAGAAAAAGATTGCTTAAAACGCGAAAAAAAGCGAAATCTTTAATGCTTCGTAACTTTTGAACGGTTCGCGACCGCCACTTTTTTCAAGGCCAACGTTACTCAGGGTCATGACCTTGACAACATATGTCAAGGTCAAAGTTATCGGCGACTGGGGTCTTTTGGTGCATAATTACCCCTTATTTCTTCTTCAGTGTGTGAATTCCGCGGGAGTATCATGAGAAAAGGCAGAGAAAACAATCAAACGGGTCACTCCCGTCTCGAATACATATATCGTCTTGATATTCGTGGATATACAGGGTGTTCGACAACAGGTGGGCAATATTTTAAGGGGTGATTCTAGGGATCAAAATAAGACGAAAATCAAGAATAACGAAGTAGCGTTTACGGCTTTGTTTTCCAGTTATTAACGTTTAAAAATTCGAGTAAAAAGCGCCAGAAACCTGCAATCCGCTCAGCACCGACGACCGAACGTCAGGTCAGCAGGGGTCGGTACAGTCATAACCAAGATTGCTTATTCGGCGACTGTGAATCTAGCCGACGTCTTAAACATATGCTTAAGGGGGTAGACACGGCACGTGACCTCTCCGATTCGGGACGTCGGTATTACAGTAGTTTTTTCGTTGGGCCTAGTGGAGCCACTTGCGTGTTTTGTTACGAACTTGAAAGGTTTAATTATTAGCTAGCCTGCGCGCAACACGATCTAGGAAGGCAACAGCGCCTCAAGTATTTTTACAAACACATTCAAACGCTCATCTCGTCAGAGGCATCGCGACGATACGCCTGAAGAACGAAAGCGAAACATTGGCGCGTGTTTAGAGTGAGATGTACGGTGATCATGCTATCCTTCTTTCAACCCAAATGATAGAATTGTCCCGCTCCGATAAATTCTGACTGACCAAACGCGTGGATTTTACATAGCACACCGTAGCACTCCCCGCTGCTGAAAAATATATGCCTGCTCTGAAGAACCGAAGGAACGTGCAATCTGAGAATTATTTTTAGAAAAGGTTATTAACTTTTTTAAATAAATGTTTTTTAATTAATAAAAGTATACAGGATACGTCATGCAATTGGGACGGGTTATATCTTGAATTTGGTAAGAGATAGGAAAAAGCT
Organism: Osmia bicornis bicornis; assembly: GCF_907164935.1. Taxonomy (NCBI): domain Eukaryota; kingdom Metazoa; phylum Arthropoda; class Insecta; order Hymenoptera; family Megachilidae; genus Osmia; species Osmia bicornis. The sequence continues at coordinate 1,012,708 of NC_060228.1, read as the reverse complement.
GTTTATGTAAAAGTTCAATGGTATGATAATGTCTATTTTTCTGTAATTTCATTTTCTTCGTAAATGCAACGATGCACTCAAAAAATGCAAATCTATTTTTTATTTAAATGGAATTGCATTTTTTTATTTACTTGTGTCAACTCCTTGAAACATTCTGCATAAAAAAGTACTATGGTACTATTAAAACTAATAAATGGAGGGACCTTGCGTCTATCCAGTAAAAGCTGAATACAGTAAAACCTGGATATATGTTTAGGGGCCACGCGAGATGCGATTGCGCGGGCACCACACTAATGTCTATGAATAAATAAAACACTAGATGGAATAATTATGTTGCGATACTTTTTATTAACAAAGATTCGCGATATTCAAGATGGCGATGGAAGTAGGAAAGACGCGTGTCTTTTACTTCCGATCGCGTTGCCGGAAAAGTACAGAGCGAAGTAAGGGTAAAAATGGGGGTGCGTTGAAGCAAGGGCGTCAGGCCCCGAGCACCCTAGAAAAGAGGGCGCGGTTGGAAGGTTTGCTTCCTTCTGTGACCGCTAGATGGCGCGAGGATCGAGGGCGCCACATATGCAACAAACATTGGGACCCAGACGTTGTATATATCCAGTCGAGGTGTCGAATCTCGGGTTACACGCGACGACCAGCACTGCGTGAACGTAGAAAAGGACAGACAGTGGAGGAGAGAGAGAGGTCCAATGATCAAAGGAAAGAGCCGAAACGTATCGGCGTGACTAATACTAATTCAATTATAAAACTTTTTTATTTTTGATTTTTTTTACTGAAACTTTTACTAGCGCATTGGTGAAATTTTTCTGATTAAAATGATACCAAACACGATGTAGTTTGAATGGGGCGAGGTTTTTTATGGGGCTCTGTGAAAAATCCAGGCGGGCGGCAGTCAAAACTTAGCGAAAGGGGACAATTTCAACATTCAGAATGAGAGAAGGATAGCATGACTGTTTTTACGTGCAGTACGCGACAAGTTACGACCATAGGATGCGTTGAGAGCCGGGTCAACAGAGGTCGTAAGTCTCTGTTCGATATCACACCGATAACTTGGATCACGCACGTCCCTACGACCCTTTAAGGTGATAGCAATGGTTGAGGGTGTGTTTTGATTGAAAGTTCAATAAATGTAGACAAGAGAAACTGGTGATTTTAATTATAAAAAACAAACAGACTATTGTTCGAGAGGTTGCACAAATAAGTTGACGTGATACTTTTTAACTATGTTACTGCGCGGGAAGATAATGTTTTCCCTTGAGGAGTGAAACGTTCTCCTCGTGAATTCCAAACAGACTGACGAGACCGACTTCTTCAAGAACTTCTTGACTTTTCCAAATCGTGGGAGTCGGCCTCATCCCCTGATTGGTAAATATTTCTACCAATGAAATGGTGTCCTCACTGATCCCAGCCACCCCGAGCGTCCGAAACGCGGTCCGTGCGGAGTAAGTCAGTGGAGGTGGTAGGAGAAAGCGCGCGAAGATTCCGTCAACGGAGTGGAACCCCCGCTGGGCCTGGATCCCGGAAACTGACCCAGATGTTGGCCATTAGGTCCAGTCACAAGGCCCCTCGGAAATTCACGTTTATGGTGCCTGCAAGGTCGCTGAAAATGGAGATCGATTGCAAATAAATCAAAGGATTTACTCAACTGACCCTGCAGGCTTGCGTACCATAAACGTGCCAGCGGTCTGCACCCCAGATGCCCTTCCGAGGACAAACCCGCCAGCCATTCGACGGCAAGGCTATTGTTAAGTAGCATTTAAACGATTCGACAAAAAATAAAGGAAATATAAATTTAGAAAGCAGGGTCCCGTGTGTTCGTCACGGAACATCCTCCCCCCGTTGATTGGATACCGATCAAGATATACGTGATAATATGAGCCTGTTGGCGAAATTCCCCACGTACACGCAGCATGACGAAGTTGGCAACGAAAATAATTCGTTGGTGCGTCGTTACCGATAGCGGCAGCACCTCTCGGGCCCACTTTGTCCTCGCGGTCCCCTCTCCACGCCGAAACCGGCACGACCGACGCCATGTTCGATTTCCTTCTTCTTGATCGATCGTTAGACGTGTACGCACGTACCTCGCAGTTCTCGCAATTCGATTTAAGATCGCCATTCAGTTCACGCGACGCATAAGATCTCAGACCACGCAGTCTAGTTTCTAGTGTCGCCCTCGCTATATAATAACCATCATCTCAGTGTATAAAATTATCATTGTACATAACTTCATTTGTTGAACACGCTGACCACGCATCACGTGTTTGTGATTGTAAATACTCTGTGACTATTGTATATAAATTTATCTGTTCATTAAATTTAAGTGTGCTCGTCAAAAGTGTGTCTCATTCTTTCGCAGACCTCGCAGACCTCGCAGAACTCGTGAACTCGCTAACAGAGCCTGTTTGTTACTTAGCTTAAAAAATAATAAGTGAATTATTAATTAATTCTATAAAGTTTACATGATAATGATTATATAATCCAATAATGTATATATTTACATGTGCAATTGATTAATATATGTTTAAATGTAAAGAACATCAAAATATGTAATAAAGTTCAATGAATTTAATCATCGATTGGATCAACATTCGCTGTCGATGTTGGCTCTTCCGGCTCGTTGCTTCTTTCTTCGACCTGGTAAGGCAAGGGTACCAGACGTTTTACACTCCGATCAAACTCACTCGCAGCCGTTTTAATTGTCACGGTACGAATGATGCCGTCGGAGCCCGGGTACGTTCTGAGCACCCTGCCCAAGGCCCAATGCATGGGAGGTACATTATCTTCCCTAAGAAGGACTAACGTGCCCTCTTTGATGGGATGTTCTCCTTTGCTCCATTTGGTACGTCTTGTGAGCTCATTTAAATACTCGCGATGCCAACGAGTCCAAAAGTGCTGCTTGATCCTCTGAATGAACTGCCAGCTCGAAAGACGGTTTGGAGGCGTGTCTATGTAGTCTCGTTCACGTAGACTCGTAAGCGAATCGCCAATCAGGAAATGACCGGGTGTTAAGACTAGGTCATTAGGATCTGACGAAATGGGTGTTAATGGTCGGGAATTTAGAATTGACTCAATTTCAATGATCAAGGTATATTAAAATCCTCGAAAGTGAATAGTTCAGTACCCGCGACGCGAAGGAGATGGTTTTTGAAGGACTTTACAGCCGCTTCCCATAAACCCCCAAAATGTGGTGCGCGTGGTGGTATGAAGCTCCACTCTATTGACCGTTGTGCGAGAAAGTTTTGTACCTTTTCATTATGCTCGTCCGATTTGATGAGTCGTTGAATTTCCTGTATTTCGTTATTTGCTCCAACGAAATTGGTCCCGTTATCTGAATGTATTTTTGCGCAATACCCGCGTCGAGCAATAAATCTTCTGAGCGCCGCGATGAATGCTTCGCTGGTAAGATCACTCACCAGCTCTAAATGAACTGCCTTAACCGCGAGGCAGACGAAGACCGCTACGTAAACTTTTATTCGCGTGCGACTACGATGACGGCGTTCCTTAATGTAAAATGGGCCACAGTAATCTACCCCTACGTTAGTGAATGGCCGAGCTTCCGTCACCCTTGCTTCTGGTAATTCACCCATAATGTAATTGGTGGCCGGTGGTCGGGCCCGGAGACAACGGGTACAGGTGCGCAACGCCTTCCATACCTGATTGCGACCGTCAATAGGCCAGAAACGGCGTCTAACGGCATATAATGTACCTTGAACCCCAGCATGGAGCTGAGTTCGGTGCTCGGCTTCAATGATGAGAACTGTGACACGTGCCTTTGGCAAAATTATGGAGTGACGTTGAGTAAAAGGCATTGACGAATGCTTTAGTCGACCACCAACTCGGATAATACCATCTTTATCCACGAATGGGGACAATCGTTGTAATTTTCCAGCGATTTCGGCGTTGATACTTGAAGATAAGCATCGCAATTCTTTGGAAAAATGTATCCGTTGCAGGAGTTTAATAATAACATCACGAGCGTGCCTCAATTCGACCGGCGTTAGGGGACCCTTAATCATGTTGTCCCTTTTCCACCGAAGGCAGCATGCGACGATCCTTTGCATTTTCTCCCACGAAGAGTAATCGTCATGGATGCTGGTATCCAGAGGAGTGGTCTTTAAACAGGTTGCAGTCTTCTGTTCCCGTATGATGGTGCACGGTACTAGATCTCTCGTAGGCCACGAGATTTCCTCGTGCTTGAGCCATTCTGGCCCGTGATGCCAGATGGAAAGCTGCAAAAACTCTTCAGGATGTTGCCCGCGCGAGATGAGGTCTGCCGGGTTGTCTAATGTCGGAACGTGACGCCAATCTCCTATATTAGTTCGCGCTTGAATTTCCGAAACCCGGTTGGCGACAAATGTTTTCAATGTATGCGGTGACGTTTGTAACCAATGAAGAACGACTGTTGAATCGGTCCAGAAAATGGTGCGATTAAGTTTTACATGTAGGGCCTTTTTAACGGTGTTGTATAATGTCGTAAGGAGCAAGGCTCCGCAGAGCTCTAGTCGTGGAATACTCTGTGTTTTCAATGGTGCCACTTTTGATTTGGCTAATAAAAGTTCTACGGTCGTATGGTCATGCATGTCTGATGAGCGAATGTAGATGCAGGCTCCATAAGCTTTCTCACTAGCGTCGCAAAAACCGTGTAATTCGATCCTACTTGGTGTGTCGATCACGGTTCTCCTCCGGAAAACGGTGCTATTTAAGAGAGGAAGCTGCCTATGAAACCGTTTCCATTCAGTGTGGATGTCCATTGGTAAGGATTCATCCCAATCCATTTTGATGGTCCAAATTCTTTGGAGCAGCATCTGTGCAACAATAATGACCGGTCCGAGTAGACCCAATGGGTCGTAAATTTTGGCAGCTACGTGAACCTGGCACCCGACTTTTAAAAAATTAACTTTTTTTTTCATAAAACGGTAGTATATCGTTTGTAGTTGATTGTAGTAAAAATATTTTCGTTTGTAGTTGGATCAATTAATAAATAAACAAAATTGAAAAATTGACCAGCACCCGACATTGAGATCTTTCAAATCGGTTTTTTGCATATGATAGAGAATCGTTTGTAGTTGATTGTAGTGAAAAAAGTTTTGTTTGTAGTTGAATAGTTTAAAAGTTATGAGCAATTGTTTATCCGCATAAGAGGTAACTTCGTCAATTTTCAAGATTTTTGAAATCCGTCTTTTCCAACTAACAGGGAATCGTTTGTAGTTGTTTGTAGTGAAAAAAGTTTCGTTTGTAGTTGAATAGTTTAAAAGTTTTAGATGATTGTTTATACCCATCAGCCAACTTCGTTAATTTTTAACATTTTTCAAATCCGTCTTTTCCATCTGATAGGGAATTATTTGTAGTTGTTTGTAGTGAAAAAAGTTTCGTTTGTAGTTGAATAGTTTAAAAGTTATAGATGATTGTTTATACCCATCAGAGATTTCAATTACTTATAACTTTTAAATGCGTTGACCGATCTTAATCAATTGTTCAGGATACACATAACATATTTAAATTTACAAATGTCATATTTCAAATTTTCGTTACAGGTTCAGATAAACAAGTTAAAAAGTTGCCTTTTACTATTTCTTTCCCCATTTCAGCACATTTTTATTTTTAAAAACGACAAAGGCACATATCTTAGTAAATTAATTTTTATAGCTTATCGAGAAACCTTCGGTCATTTGCTACACTTTTAAGCGAGGTATTCTGTTTTCAAAGGTGGACGAATACTTTGGCAGTGCACTGTACATAAATAATCCACATTTTATTTCAACCCTGCATCTTATCAAACTTAAACAAAAAATGAAAATATTAAAAACAATATTATTCACATTGTTCTCTATTATCAATTAACCAATAATAACAATAAACCACCTTACGATATCCGACCAATTCCGTTCATTCCTCTAAAAAGTGTGAAATAAAATAATTTCTATCAACAAACTGCAACCAACTTCGAGATGCACTAAAAAGTATAAAATAACTTATATTTCGTTTCCACAATTACGTGACAATTACTAATAAAACCTCGTTCTACATTAACAAAATGCACTACAAAGTACAAAATAAAATAAAATATAAAATAATTATTAATTACCAACTTCGCCATACCGCGATCAAATCGTTATTGGCAGCATCAATTCGACTATGTTTAATTTTGCACCGCCTCCGAAAAGATTGAAATGTATTTAGTATACTATTTGACGATTAAATAGCTTTTATTATTAACAGTTATGGAATGTTGGTATAAATGTAATAGAAATTATTACAATAAGAAAATAGAAAGTATTTCATATAATTCAGTGCATTTAGAACTAGGTTGTATTTTCGTTACAAATTATTTTATGTCAGTTTATATATTATTCCAGTACCCACACCTATGGGGTACCCACGAAACTTTTTTCACTACAAACAACTACAAACGATTCCCTATCAGATGGAAAAGAAAGATTTCAAAAATATTAAAAATTGACGAAGATGGCTGATGGGTATAAACAATCATCTATAACTTTTAAACTATTCAACTACAAACGAAACTTTTTTCATTACAATCAACTACAAACGATTCTCCATCATATGCAAAAAGCCGATTTGAAATATCTCAATGTCGGGTGCTGGTCAATTTTTCAATTTTGTTTATTTATTAATTGATGCAACTACAAACGAAAATATTTTTACTACAATCAACTACAAACGATATACTACCGTTTTATGAAAAAAAAAGTTAATTTTTTGAAAGTCGGGTGCCAGGTTCACATAGCCAATTTTGGCGATTTCCGACGAAATAAATCGCTTAGTGACGTGTACATTTGTGATCTGCGTTTTGACTTCATATGATATGGAGTCATTTGCAGAATCCCAAATTATTCCCAAAGTCTTCAGCGTTGATGATTCCCCGATACGAATCTTCTTGTTTATTGCCTCTTCTGGGAGGTTTCGCAAAAGTTCTTCATGGTTGGATGCCCACTGACGTATGTTGAGGGAAGCTGATTTTAATAATTGCGTCAGATCTTCCTGTAATGACGCTGCCTCTTGTAATGTAGATGCCCCAGTCAACAGGTCGTCCACGTAAAAGTCGCAACGCAATATCTGGGCGGCACGAGGAAACCGATGACATTCATCCTGGGCCAATTGCGTAAGGCAGCGAATTGCCAGGTAGGGTGCCGCGGAAAGTCCAAAAGTGACCGTCCTTAGCTCGTACGTCTGAATCTCGCCGCTCGCATCACGCCACAGGACGCGTTGATATTTCTGATCCTCGTCACGTACGAGAAACTGCCTATACATCTTCTCGATGTCACAGGTTATCACGTAACGGTGCACGCGAAATCGTAGAAGAATGTACAACAGGTCTTCCTGTATTCGTGGTCCTATATGCAACGTGTCATTTAATGAGACGCCCGTGCTAGTAGCCGCGGAACCGTCGAATACCACGCGGAGCTTCGTGGTCTCGCTAGTGATCTTCGTGACTCCATGATGAGGTAGGTAGTATCCGTCGGATGGGTACTGAATGTTCGTGACTTTGGTCATGTGTCCAAGGTCAAGGTACTCCTGAATGACCGCGTGATACTCCCTTTTCAACATGGCGTCTCGTTGTAGCTTTCGTTCGAGAGATCTCAAGCGTTTCAATGCTCTTGCTCTGGATTCTCCCAGCAACAACAATTTGTCATTGAAAGGCAATGCGACCACGTACCGTCCGTCAGTATGCCTCTTGACGTGCTGCTGAAAATGTTTCTCGCAGAATTTATCCGAATCTGAGAGAAGTTGTAGTTGAGGACCTTCTTCGATCTCCCAAAAACGAGCGAGATCGAGTTGTAGCGCGGTAGTCGCGTTGCAAGAAACAATTCGTGATTTTATTGTTTTTGGCGGACTCCCCCCTATGACCCATCCGAGTCTCGTCTTTTGTAGATATAAGTCGGGTCCATCAGGAGGAGAGAGATTGATCTGCCCGACGCTTACGAGCGATAATGCGGTTCCAGAGCCGAGTAACAGATCAATCGGAGCCGGACGGTGGAATTCTGGATCTGCTAAGTTGAGATTCTTCGGTATTTGAATATTCGAGCGGTCGATCTGTTGATCCGGAATCAATGACGCGATCCTCGGTATCGCTAAGAACGTTAATGTGCGCTGATATTCATTGTTTTTAGAGCGAATGGTAGCCGTGACTGTATGTTTCGCGACCGTAGACAATGTATTGAGAGCCCCCACAGGAACATGACATTGTTTCCTTGGGATATCGAGCCTTTTCACGAGGTCTTCCGTTATGAAATTGTTCGTTGCACCTGTATCGATCAAGGTCCTACAGTTGACGGGTCGTTGATCCTTATCGATTACATAGACTTGAGCGGTAACAAGAAGCTCATTGTCTATTGTGTTGACAACGAAGGCATTTATATGGCTCGTATCTTTGGGAGTCTCAGGTAGTTCTGGTCATTCACCAGTATCCACTATGTATCCGCTATGAGAATGCTATCCCAAGAAGACGTGTCGATCTCTAAATTTTTTAATGACCGCAAATTTTGGCGAACGGTATCGACGAGATCACCTAATGCCTCTGGTGAATCCCGCGTTATTTTCGGCAATCCGATTATCGCGTTACAATGTTTTAATAAGATTCTGCGTTTACAATCGAATTTCTCTTTTAATAGTTCAATCGCGTCTGCATAATTAGCATCCGTCGTGCTTAACGATTGGATACACGCGGCGGCCTTCCCAGTGAGTGTTGATCGCAAATATTGTAACTTTTGAACAAGTGATAAATCTGCATTTTGATCAATCATTGAAGAAAAACTCTCGAAATACGATGCCCAATTCTCGATTTTCCCATCAAACGTCGGCAATCGCATTTCCGGTAATTTAATTGCCATCGGAGCCGATACGGAGGGCGCGGAAGAGTCTGTTGTGATGCGTCGAGGGGGCATCCTCGGACGTTCTCCCTCGATGAGTGCATTCGCACTTGCGACCACCGCAATGTAATCTCCATGTATTTGGTAACGTCGCGGTACTTCGCTTTCGTCGGCCTCTTCCAGTTCCAGCTGAATAGCGTCGAAACGATCCCAAATTTCGTGAAGTTTCGTTAAATGTGCCCGTATAAACCCTAAGTTGCGTTGCTCGGATTGTTTCGCGGTATCGAGGAGCTTCGAGAACGTGGTAATGTGCCCAACAATATTGCCGCGTTTACGTCGCAGGGTACTGAGATTAATGCCTTGCGATACGGATTGACTCGTGGATTGGTCTAATGCTTTAGACATCGTGATAGTATAACAGGAATAGTATAATAGGGACTTGGCGAAAACTAACGAGCCTACCTTTACGATGCGAGGTCGTTGCAGATTTCCACGAAGTCCTGTCCTCGGGGTGCTGCTTGGATGTAGATACTGCGCTTACGTTGAAGATCGTCCAAACTCCCTGAATGTGTGGGTGATCTGGCGATCGCTGCGTAACCCTCAAGCTGCACCCTTGTCCAAGGTTGAAGTAAGATCCTTGGAGTGATCCTTTATTAAATGTCAGGATCTTATGTTATGTCAATCGGAACTCTACTGCATGAGTTACTCGATTGCGTATGGTGAAAGTTCACTTCCAAAGTTGCGAACAGTGCAGGCTGTGCACGTTTATTCACTCACAACAGTGGTGTTGCGTGTGGACTTCGTGATTTAGGGAATTTTGGGATCTTAAAATTCGTCGTAACACGTTATTTGCAAATGTCGAATATTTCTTTTCGCGTTTTCAATAACTCTTGTCGCAAGAATTTTGTCAAGTAAAATGTCGGGTTCGGAACATCGTGATTTAGCGCGAGTAACCATTCTAATAAAATCTTCCACTCCCGAGTCGTCTCGTCCTCTGAGCGGTTTAATTGTGTCAAGAAAATCTTTGGCGGATTTTAATTGGCACCCTTCATACCTGGGTTCCTCATTTTGATGATTGTTTCCGCTTACTGCAGTTACCTCGGTGTGCCGGCGAGATGTACCTGTTTCAAGATCTTCTGGATGGCCTGGTTCTCCAATCTTCTCTTTTCGTTCTCGGAACGTAGTGCCGAGATACTTTCAGTTATCATTTCTTGCTGTGTAGCAAAGGTTTGTATTGTTTTGCTAAGTGCCAGAATGGCCTCCTCGATGGAATTGGGCATCTTGATGGAGGATATGGGAAAGGATTCCTCGTCACTGATGTCGATAATTGGAGGAGGATTTCGATAATCGATGAAAGCCAGCGTTTCGGCTTACCCTGAGTTTTCCTTTGGTCTGTGATACCAGTTGAAACGATCCTCCGGACGTATCCCTCGGCTTCCAACAGGTTCCGTAGAGTTGCTGGTTTTCCAAGTTTTCCGACCGTCTTCTCGTGGTATCCTGGCAGGATCGCCAAAATGTTACGGGGAAAACGTAACTTTGATCACTATTACACTTAACGGGCGGGTTCCGTAGATACTCCGAGCGAAAAGGAAGGATTTTGAAATAAAACAACTGAGATCCTATGTTCTGACTGTCCAGACAAAATCTAAGCGTTTATTCTTCTTGTGGTCTGTTTTTATATATTCGGTCGCTAGGTTCGGGGTACAGAGTTCAAAGGGTTTGGTGTTTCATCTAAAATGACTCAGTTAGGTTGAAAATATTTGACAGTGCGAAGGCTACTATGATTCGAAATGGCTAATATTGTTATCTGATGAGTCGTCTTTCTGACCGTTACACACTCCCCTTCCTAGATTTGATTTGGTCCTCCAAATCTTGTGCGTTTCTTAAATTTTAATGTTTCTGAGGGTTCTACGCTGGGGATGCTAATTTCTCTGATGGTAGGTATTTCTATTGGTCCGGATAATCTGCTGCCCTCGGTGCGGGGTTCCATCGCTGGTGGTTCCCTTGTTGCTGTGGATTGGTTCTGTGTGTTGGTTTGGCAGAACAGATTTATGCAGATGCCAGTAGGGAGGAGTTTGCCCACTCCCGCCTTCTTCAGCAACCAGAGTCCAACGAGTATTATGGATGTGTACCCGATGTAGTGTAGGGTTGACGTGGTTGCTTCCTTCCAGGATTTGATGCGCCTATGACTGGCTAGTTCTTCTAGTTGTTCTCCCATGTTGTTTAGCTGATTGTTGTAGCTGTCTATAATTTTGTGGTCTATTCGTATGGGTAGTTCTGGTATAACATTTTTTAAGTCGTTTAGTTCAGACGTGAAATTAATCTGTACAGTATTTTTATAGATTGACTCGAACGTTAAATTTTTGGAGCTTCCCATGGTTCTAAACAAGTTGTTGGTTGTTAGAAATGTACAATCATCTACGCCTAATACGAGGGGGGGCTCTAACTGTGTCTACCTTCTTACATGCTATTTGTACATCGAGTGTTTTTTCCGGAATGATGATGTATCTGTTGCTGGCTGACAGATGTACAAAGGTTATTTCGTCAATGTTGACCGGTTTTACTACGCATTTTTCTAGGCGTTCGCTCGTTTTTAACAATAGTTGGGATTCACAATTCGGTTGTGAGTCAATATTATGGATGGGTAACGTCTGCTTACATACAAGTTCGTCATGGATATTTTTGCATTGCATATTTAAGTACGTTTCATCGACGGCGATGTAATTATTTTCTCTAATGAGGTAATAATAGTGTGGAGTTATAATTACGATGTGTGCTTTCACTAATGTGTTGTAACGTGGTATCGGATACAATTTGTTCAAATGCCAAGTCTTGTCGTTTGTTATCGGTGTTTTGATACAGTAAATAATATTACCGCGCTGCGTAAGAATTTTGATGGTGCTGATACCGATGAGTGTTGGAAAGTTGTCTTCTGTTAGGGGAATGGAAGACTTCTCCAGTCCCTTGCTCGTTTGGCTTCAATAGATGGGTGTGGACCATTTCGTTTCTGCCGATGTGTACAGCCGTTGTTAGCACGTCCAGATTGATTTCTAACTCATCTAACAGTGAAGTCATGGCGAGGAATCGGTTTTGCAAATTTAATTTCCTATTAGTTTGGTTGTACAAGTCTATGTTTTCCTGACGGAGATGTTGTAGTAATTCCATGTTTTGATTACTGATCGCGGTCCTAATGATCTTGGTTTGGTTCGCTATGATTGCGCTCATCTCATTTTGATTTTTAAATAGCGTGTCAATATTTACATTGATAAGTTTTAAATCATCATTATCTAATGTACCAAACAAGGATTTCGAGATACTACCAATTACGTTAATTAATCCTCTCTTACTTCTACTACCTAATAATATGCGCAAATTATCCTTAATTATCTTTACATTGGTTAACCTATTGCGAAGAATGGAGATTTCGTAATTTGACTCGTTTTCCAAAGCATAGTATTTTAAGGTCATGTCGAATAGTTTCATAACGTTGGTGTACTGTTTGTCTATGGAGTCCGTATTGACGTTAACGACTAATGTCCATTCTTTGTTGTATAACTGGACGCTTTTCTCTATTTCTACGAATACATCTAATTTCCCTAAACCGGTACTATAAAGGGTTAGGGTCGTTTGTACTACTGCAAGGAGCGTTACTAAGAGTAACATCTGAAAAGCGAAAAATACAAGGTTTTAGTCTGTTCCCATGTACTCTGGCTATAAGGGTGTCCCTTAGTTTTATGGTGTACGTTGGAGGAAAGGTATCGAGGATCGGATAGGGTCTTAGCCATTCTGGTTCTAGCTTGTTTTTCCTGACGTTATCGTTATGTAGGAACACGTAGTCTCCTACATTAAACACAGGTTGCGTGCGAATGATACCTTCATTGGTCCTCCGTTGGGTCCTTGTCTTGGCTTTTTCTAAATTGTATCTGGTCTTATTTATGTAGGTGTTATGCCTATGTTTCCAATGTTTGAACAATTCTTCCCGTGTCAATAGCGGCGTACTCGCGATTGTCGAGGGGAGGTTCGCCTTGTGCCCAAAGGTAAGTTCAAACGGAGTGTACCCGGTCGATTCGTGAACCGCCGTATTGAAACCCATACAAACAAGTTGGTATACAGGTCCTAATAAGGTTCAATATCGTGCTGTGGGTTCTTTCTAAACTACCGTTGGATTGTGGGTGAAATGCTGTCGTTTTTATGTGTTTGATATTAAATTGAGACTCGAATTCTTGCATCAGCTTACTAATGAAATTAGAACTTTGATCGGTAAGTATGTGTTTTGGTGCTGAGAAAATGTATATATAATACCGAAGGAGTTCGTCTATGATAGTCGCGGTACTTATTTCTTTTAAGGGGATTAATAACAAATACTTAGTTAAAACATCTTGAATCGAAAGAATATATTTATTATCCCTATTAGTGGGTGTTAAAGGTCCGAGGATGTCCATCGCGATTTTATCATTGGGCTCTTGCTGGGTGTCAGAAGTCACAGCCGATTCCTTTCCTCGAATCCTAATTAATTTTTCTCTTTGCCACGACTCACAACTCTTTACGTACTCCACTATATCTTTTTCCATATTAACCCAAATAGCTCGTTCTTGTACCCTTTTTAAAGTTTTTGACTCCCCAAAGTGCTGTGCAGCGTTGCTGTTGTGACACTCTTTTATTAACTCTGATCGGTCTTCTTCGCTTAATTCCACCTGATTTTCGGAAAATATGAGTTCGATTTCGTCGGAATACCGGTAACCTAAGTAGCTGAGAATTTGCCGAAGTTCTAAGAGTTCTATTAGCCTAACTGGTTCGGGTAGATATAATTTTAAAACGGTGCGTCGTTGTTCGATAGAAATTCGTATGATTCTGTCTAGCTTTACCAACCATTTTCGCGTGTCATACGGGCCTAGCATTTCTTTATGGAGCGGTTTCCAAACTTTGCCAACAGGATTAGGTCTGGTAGATAAGATATAGGTAGGGTCAGGGTTCTGTTTCCAACTCTCGTATTCGGTTAATAGTTGCGTCTGCTCTACTTGCTCTGGGTTGTCTATATTGACCTCTGCGTCACTGTCTCCGTCTTCTTCCTCTTGTGAGGATATGGGATATATACGGGATAGACCGTCTGCTGCTGTATTTTCTTTGCCTTTAGTGTACTCGATTTCATACTCGTACTCTTCCAGTCGTAATCGCCATCGAAGTAACCTGGATGAGGGGTCTTTAACACTAAATAGCCATTTTAAGGCCTGGTGATCAGTAAGGATCTTAAATTTCTTTCCCAAAAGATATTGTCGCAATCGTTTGACAGCCCACACGATAGCTAATAATTCCTTCTCGGTTGTTGTATAATTAATTTCAGCTTTATTCAGAGTACGGCTAATATAATAGTAGGGGTGACCTTCTTGGGACAGGATAGCACCAAGTCCAGTATTGGACGTGTCAGTGATCAGCGTGAATGGTTTCTCGAAATCAGGATATTTTAGGATGGGTGCTTCGCAAAGTTTTTGTCTTAGTATGTCAAATGATTTTTGTTGAGCGTCCGTCCAGTGGAATGGCGTATTTTTTTCTGTTAATTCTGTCAGTGGTTTCGCGATTTTGGCAAAATCCCTAATAAACTTCCTATAGTATCCCGCAATCCCTAGAAAAGATCTTACGTTCGTTGCGGACTTTGGTATGGGAAATTCTTTGACTGCCTTGATCTTATATGGGTTAGGCTTGACTCCGTCTGCGGTTATGACGTGTCCCAGATACTCTAATTCTGGTCTAAGGAATACACACTTATCGGGCTGGAGTTTAAAACCTAATTCCCTGAGTCTTTGAAACAAGATTGCCAAATTTCGATTATGCTCTTCAAAGGTAGTGCCAAACACGATAATGTTGTCTAAGTATGCGAAACAAATTTTTCCGATAAGTCCTCGCAACGCGTTGTCGATCATCCTTTGGAACGTGGCCGCGGCGTTTTTTAAGCCGAACGGCATTCTAAGGTATTGAAAATGTCCCTGACGTGTACTAAATGCGGTGTACCTTTTAGATTTCTCGTCCATGGGGATCTGGTGGAAACCCGAATTGAGGTCTAACGCAGAGAAAAACTTTGATTTCCCTAAATGATCTAGGATTTCATCGATCGGCGGTAACGGGTATGCGTCCTGATCTGTTTCTAAGTTCAACCGTCGAAAATCAATGACGTTTATCGGAACTATCTAATTTTTTTGGTACAACCCAGATGGGCAAGTTATAGGGAGATTCTGATTTTTCTATGATGCCTTTATCTAACATTTGTTCTATTTGTTTGTCTATTTCCTCTCTGTGTACTTCGGGTGGCCTGTACGATTTAATATTAATGGGTTTCTGGTTTTTCAACTCGATTACGTGTTTAGTTAGGTTGGTGCACGGCAACTCCTCGTTTTCGAAAGAGAACACGTCGCTATAAGAAATGATTATTTTTTCCAAGCTCGCTCTTGATTCTGGGTCGACTTGTCGAAGGTTAATTTTCTCCTTTAAGATTTTAATTCGCTCTGGTAGGGTACGACTTAGATCGTTTATTGGATATATGAGTGTTTCATTGGTAGGGTTGTAAAGGTGTGCTATGTAGGAATATATATTGATAGGAATTTTCGTGGTATACGTTTCGTTGGGTGGAATAGAAATTTCGGTCTCGTGTTATACGGTTTGTCCGTCCAGTGTCAAGTCGTTGTTGGTGATTTTATACTGATATTGTTCGAAAAATGGGAGGCCTACTATGCCGTCTTCGAGTAACGGAAAATCGTCCGGTACTACGTGAAACCAATGTAATCTGCCAAATAGTTTAAGTATAACTTTCTTTTTACTACTATGCTTATCGTTGCCCATTAAAAATGTCCTTTCTTCGCTCACAATTTTCCGATCTTTACAATACTTATCTTTGATTAAATTTAACCCGGCTCCGGTATCGAGAAGGAAACGTCCGATGGTTTGATTCTTAAACCGTACTCTGATGAAACGCAATTTTCCTAATCGAGAACTAACGTTTGAAATTCTGGGATGTGTATTTCCTCCTCGTCGCAGATTTGATTCACCCGCGGTGGTGATTTTAACTGAGGCATCATTTGAAAATTTCGGCATCGATTTGCATAATGTCCCGACCTTCCGCACCGATTATATTTTACACTTTGGATTTCGCGTGGTTTGTCGAATTGACGTATTGGTCTCGGATTCGTTGGTTCTATCGGTCTCGAATTCGTTTGTTCTATTTGTATTCTATTGTTTTGTACCGCAGGTCTATAAGAAATACGTTTAGTCCTAGAGTCTCTTTCCCACACCTCAGCCTCTAAGGCATAGCCTTGTGCTTCCGAGATGCTGTTGGGCTTATTGGGGTAAACTAACGTGCCGATTTCATACCGCAAATTTTTAATATAAGTTTTGGTCGCTTCCTTATCACAAATACTAAGGGCGATTTGCCTAGTGGTGGGCTGCGCGTATTCGTTTTGTATGGCGTATCTATACTCGTTTAATTGTTGCCTGAAGCGAAGAGTGTAACTCATGACGCTTTCAGTTCTACCCTGCAAAATGCTATGCATTTTGTCTCGCGCGTTATCCGGGGAAACGGTTGGGAACACGTATGTTCTTAATGCCTCGAAAAATTCGTCGTAACACGTTATTTGCAAATGTCGAATATTTCTTTCCGCGTTCTCAATAACTCTTGTTGCAAGAATTTTGTCAAGTAAAATGTCGGGTTCGGAACATCGTGATTTAGCGCGAGTAACCATTCTAATAAAATCTTCCACTCCCGAGTCGTCTCGTCCTCTGAGCGGTTTAATTGTGTCAAGTAAATCTTTGGCGGATTTTAACTGGCACCCTTCATACCTGGGTTCCTCATTTTGATGATCGTTTCCGCTTACTGCAGTTACCTCGGTGTGCCGGCGAGATGTACCTGGTCGGGGCTGTTGGGACTGGTGCTCTGGTGGCCGCTCTCCTTCCCCTAGCTCCTCTTCCTCAGGGTGGTACATGCCAGACGCCCCCATGGTAGCATCGTCGTCCGTGAGCACTGGTTTCAAGATCTTCTGGATGGCCTGGTTCTCAAATCTTCTCTTTTCGTTCTCGGACCGTAGTGCCGAGATACTTTCAGTTATCATTTCTTGCTGTGTAGCAAAGCTTTGTATTGTTTTGCTAAGTGCCAGAATGGCCTCCTCGATGGAATTGGGCATCTTGGTGGAGGATATGGGAAAGGATTCCTCGTCACTGATGTCGATAATTGGAGGAGGATTTCGATAATCGGTGAAAGCCAGCGTTTTGGCTTACCCTGAGTTTTCCTTTGGTCTGTGATACCAGCTGAAACGATCCTCCGGACGTATCCCTCGGCTTCCAACATGTTCCGTAGAGTTGCTGGTTTTCCAAGTTTTCCGACCGTCTTCTCGTGGTATCCTGGCAGGATCGCAAAATGTTACGGGGAAAACGTAACTTTGATCACTATTACACTTAACGGGCGGGTTCCGTAGATACTCCGAGCGAAAAGGAAGGATTTTGAAATAAAACAACTGAGATCCTACGTTCTGACTGTCCAGACAAAATCTAAGCGTTTATTCTTCTTGTGGTCTGTTTTTATATGTTCGGTCGCTAGGTTCGGGGTACAGAGTTCAAAGGGTTTGATGTTTCATCTAAAATGACTCACAATCAGTTAGGTTGAAAATATTTGACAATGCGAAGGCTACTATGATTCGAAATGGCTAATATTGTTATCTGATGAGTCGTCTTTCTGACCGTTACAACGTTGCAGCGCACATGTGCTACGAGAAAGCGTGGGACTCAGAGAAAATAGGAAACGACAAGACCTTGTACTTGCCAAAAGGCAACTCTTGAGGAAATTTACGACCCTCTTAGAGTGCATGAAAAAACAGGATATCGAAAAAGACTTCGTATCTTTTAAGGACCTTCGTAACTTAGTCGAAAACAACGAATTCGATATGGTCTATCATAAATTAATCTTTCAGGAATTTTAGAAGTAAAACTATCCCATTCTCTGGATTTCCGGCCTTCTCTGAGCTCGATCACCCACGTCGAGGGGTTTACAATTCACGCTTTGTCTATTTTATATATAAGTGTACGCGCAGATGGTTTAAACTCCGCTCTTAATTTACAACCATCGATACAAAGATCCTCGACAAATATTCGAGACATATCGATACAACAGACCATCGATAAATATTCCCACGACAATGTCGCCATACCACTCTAGCCATGTTCACGTGATAACATTTCACATTACAGTGGTATTTAGTGCTCGTAGGTGAATTTCAAATATTTATCCATTTTACAATTTATTAATATTTTATTTAATATATTGTTAGATATTATCATGTTATTAATCATGTTATTTTTTATAAGTCAACTTTCATAGGTTAAGAACATTGTGATAGAATCCAGGATACTGTGAACTTTAGAACAATATTTTAGAGAAAATGTCAACTTTATATGATCAAATAAAACTTCTTTATGAACAATCCTTATATTCAAATGTTATTTCACTTGTAAGTAAATGTAATAATTAAACAAAAATATATATTTTTAATTAACAAAATTTACAATGAAAGTACTATATTTATCAATAGTGTAATCAGTTATTGTACTTAATAATTTTTGTTTAATAAAAGTAATAAAATTTAATATACCTAATAAAATTGTTTTTCACTGCAGGCAAATTTAGTGCTGTCACTTAGTGAACACAATTCAGATTTATTGCCGATACATGGCAAATTTCATATTTATGTATATTATGCACATGCTCACTTTTACTTGGGAAAATATAAAAGAGCTGAAGCATTATATAAAAAGTCTTTACAATTTCGTAAGTGTTTATTAAAATCCAAAGGTTCTACAAAACCTTTAGAAAGTCAAAAGGATCTTCCTTCAGATGTTGACATAAAATTTCAAATTCATTTATGTTTAATGAAACTAAAAAATTCTCAAGAAGCATTTCAAGTGCTACAAAATATTCCTGGTAAACAAAGAACTCCAAAGGTAATTTTAAGGTACTTAAATTTTAAATTTTAATTTTAAATTAATTTAAAAGTGACTTTTAACTTTTAAGGTAAATATGGCTCTTGCAAAGATGTTTCAAGAACAAGGAATGGAGCGATCTGCAATTACTACATATAAAGAAGTTCTAAGGGAATGTCCATTAGCTTTGGAAGCTGCAGAAGGTTTGCTTTCCCTTGGAATAAAAGGAATCGAAGTAAATTCATTAATTGCTGGTTGCGCATCCAATTTGTCAAATTTAGACTGGTTGAATACTTGGATTAAAGCTCATGCCCATGTACATAATAGAGAATATACTCATGCAGTATCAATATTAAGGTCTTTAGACAATGTTAATTTGTTAAGAGATAATTTCAATCTATTAACTACAATGGGAGAATGTTACTATTATGCGGGAGACGACAAAAATGCTTTATTGTGTTTAGGGAGGGCTAGAAATATAGAACCAGATGTTTTGAAAGGGTAATAATATTTTTAATATCGTAGTACATTTTATCATTAGGTATATAAATTAATTGTATGATTAAGAAAAAACAAATTGAAGATTTATTTCGAAAAAATTACATAGTTTCATTCCGAAATAAGCAACCCGCTCGGGGTCGATCAGTTGCTTATTATCCATCAAGCTTCTTAAACCATAAAGTGCCGAGCAGCGATGTTATTTTTTAAAGATGAATAGAATGTAACGTGCCCTCTCATTTTGGCATTAAGCGACTTCTCGGTTGTTCTCGGATCTTTCGTTTTGCGGTCAACTTCTAACAAGAAGTATAGCTTATTTCGAGCCAGAAAACACTTGCTTATTTCGGATCAAGACTATTAACTTTGTTTATTAAAATAAATTTCATTGTTATTGCTTCACTCATCGGTAATATTTCAAATTAAAAGTGTGGGAGGCTGTTCCAAATTATAAAAGTGTGGTAAAATATTTAAATTTAAAATCGTATTTCGCAACAGGCACGGAATTAATTTGTACATCTAATATTATGTTTTTATTTTATTTTAATACTTATTCTGTGTTTTATGTTTATTTGTATTTTTAAATTCTAAGTAGTTTAGTTTCTTAAAATATATTTCACAAAAATGTTTCTCGAATTAGGGTTGATGTTTATGCAGCAGTTTTATACAAAACACATCACATTAAGGAACTTGAAAGACTAATTCCAAGTATAACAGCAAGCAACGAATGTACTGGAGAAATATATGTTGCTATGGCATACTCTCTTTATGCAGCTAGAAAGCTGGGCAGAGCAAATACTTTAACTGCACAAGCCTTAAATGTGAATCCAAATGACATAGAGGCAACAATTCTTCGTGGAAATATTCTTATAGAGCAAAAGAAGTACCAAGATGCATTGTTCTTCTTTAGACATGCGGTACAACTAAAACCATATCGTTATGAACCACATAAAGGTTTAGTAGACTGTCTTATAGGAATGCACAGATTACGTGAAGCTCTCAATATTGCTAGTGGATCTTGTAAGCAACTTGGACATACAGCAAGAGTTCTGACGGTAGTTATATTAATCATGTTAAATGCAAAAGTTCAGTAAAACACTGGGTAATTGTACATCAAATCAGTCGCTTTCTCTTTATTGTAATATTTGTTTTATTTGAAAAATTATAAACAAATTCTTATTTTGTAAATTTCTCTTTACAAACCAAATTGATTTTAAATTAAAAAGACATTTATGATTGTATTCTTTAAAATTTTATTTGCAAAATAAGCTCATTGTTAGAGAAATATCTTCAAAATTAATGTTACATTTTGTCATTCAAGAACTAATGTGACCCGTTTCATTTTATAAAACTAGCAAAATGATGTACATTACTTCATATTTCATTTAGATTAAAATCTTTGACATTAACATAAAAAAAGTGATCAATGTGATATGGAATAACTCCATTCTTCTTTGGTATATCAGAAGTAAATGTATAAACTGCATGGGCACAATTAGGATTTTTATCTGAGGTAGATCAGATCTTCTCGTTTTTACTAACAATATCAGGCATTTCATTCTAATATAATTCTGTTTATTCATAATTTCATGTAATAAAAACATTAATCGTGTGTTTTGTTTTTAGTTGTATCACATTGCATTTCAGTCAAGATATTTATTTCCATTAAGATAAGCTTTTACGAGAGAATCTTAAAATCTTAGAATTGTACACTATTAGAATATTAAATTCTAAGAATTTTTTAATTTTATTACCTTAAGATTATAGAATTGTAGAATAATGAGAAGGCCAGTTCTCACTTTTGTAGGGAACCCTCCTACGCCCCCCATTTATGCAAATAATAAATTGTAAATACTGTAAAACATAGTTCTGATTTAAAAAAAATTTTTTTTACAGCTTTATGCGTTTGTTCTTATGAAAGATCCAGTTTCTGTTGGGAAAGCAAAAAATCTTTTAGAAAAGGCACTACTTCAGGATGAAGTTTATTTACCTGCAGTTTATTTATTAGCTGAAATATATGAACAAGAAATGAATTTGGAAGCTGCAATCGCATTACTTGAAAGACAAGTAGAAATTCAATCAACATGTAATTTACATCAGATGCTTGGAGATCTTTGGGCAAGAGTTCATAATGAAGAAAAAGCTTTGGATCACTATGCTATTGCTTTAAAGTAGGTTTTTAAAGCTATTTAAATTAATGAAAAATAGAACAAAAATTAATTTATTAATTACAAATATTCGTGTAAAAGAAAAGTATTTTTCAGAAACACTGCATAACGTAACTTTTAATACCCGTTTTTATCTAAAAAATGTACATAAAATGATATAAACTAATAAAATGTTCGACATTAGTCTAGATCCCAATAACAGAAGGGCATTGGAAGGTATGCACAGATTAGACAACTCTTCCAATAAGCTAGACTCGGCTTATTATATGACTGTAAGTGAAGATCAAACAGATCCGACTTACGATGTTGGTGATGGTTTACCAGATACTGATAATGAGGAAGCACCTGATGAAAGCGAAACTGAAGCAGTTTGGTCTGACATGGATCTAGAGGCAAATAGTCAATAACACAAAACCTGTGTCATTACACTAAATCGATTCATGATAACTAAATTAGAGCTATAGCTACCTATTATTATGTATAATTAATTGTTTGCTTATTCATTTAATTATTTATAAATTATTAAAATTATCATTAACTTACAGAAATTCTGTAAGCAGGGTAATTTCTAAAATTTCTTAAAATTCTGTAACTTATGTGAATAGAATATTTTGTATTAAAAATGTGTTGTTATTTTTTTAAAATCAAAGTAAATTATTTTGATAGTTAACTTTTTTATTTATTTTTTTTCCAATTTTAAAAGACAAAAATTCATTTCAGAATTTTAAATATTTAATATACATTTTTATTAAATCCTTAATGCTGTGTTAATTTACTATAATAAACGAGAAATGTTATGTTTTATAACTGTATTATTTACTAACATATCTAATTATGCATATATTCACATTGTTAAAAGTTACAAGAAACAAAAGAAAATGTAGAAAGTATGTGTATGTACTATATATGTACTTATTTACTTTCTTTATATTTATGAAATAACTTATGACCACAAAGTCTAACATAGATACTAAAACTGTACATACAACAATAAAAACAACTATTTATTCTTGCAGATGATTTCTCTTATTTTTATTAATTAATTAATGTAACATTCATAATAATTTATTTTGCTACCATGAGTGTTATGTTCAGTGACAAAGCTATTTCTTAAGTTAACAGAAAATATAAATAAACAAAATATGCGCTACTAATCGCAAAACAATGTGGAACACATACACGCACGCACATATTAGAGGTAATAGTTTGATGTGAACTATAGCAGACACATTTTAGAATAATTTGTATTTGAACGCAATAGATAACATATTTAAATTAATCCGGTGCCACTTTCCAAATTATTCTTTTAAATTTGAATATTTTCTCGCACTTCTATGGATTTGAAATGCTATGAATAAGTGGAACAAAACTATGGATTCTTTGAAACATTCTGCGTAAAAGAATTATTAGGGCATAATTTTTCAAAAATCAACTCATGAAGTATATAAAATTTTTGTGTATATGTATTCGACTTTTCTTGTTTATTTCTGGAAAAATATTTACTTATTAAAATATTTTAGTAGATTTTTTTCTAATTATTCCAAAAGGTACTGTTTAATATTTTACACAATTCATTTTCAGAGATATTGTATACACAAAATAAAAATACATACTATAAGTAATTTATTTACACACTATACAGAATTGGTAATTCATAGAATCAATAATACTACTAATATGAAAAGTTATCGATTCAAATACATCATATAGATATTTATTAATTTATTCTGAAAGATCAAGAATTCCCCAAGGACAAATTGGTAAGGTGATTTAATAAGAAAAAGGATTGTACTAATAATGACACATTTTTAATATTGAATTAAAATAGGTAACGTCATGTATTCATACCCCTTTCCATGTAAAGAATCTTTGAATTCGATGTAATATAAAACGCGGAATTCAGTCTTAAAAGTAGGAAGCACATATAATTTCCTAAATAATTCGCTTTGGTCTTAGAACTGCTTTATATTATATTTATATATATTTTTGTACACGTATCTTGTTTTCATTTAATAATTGATATTTATAAGCATCTTAATAAAACTGAAAGCATCATGTATGATGTAACTGTTATATGGATAATTTTCTCGATACGTAAATTAGTAACTAGAAATGACCAGAATGCAGGTAAATATTAAATATGAAAAAAAATAGCCATGGATAAATTCAGTACATACAATTGGTCACTATAACGATCATTTTTTACTGTTCACAAGAATAAGTTCATTATTGTAATGATACATATTACTCCTGAAGAACTTGTTAATATGCTTCCATTTATTTGTGGTTTTTTCGTATAATTTGTTTATTTTGTATTTCTTCGAAGTTTTGAACCTGTACATTTGATCCTTCCAAGGAAGAAGCGATAGAAGAAGAGGTGATAGAAGAGGAGGAAGTAGAGGTAGAGGAAGAAAAGGTGATAGAAGATGAGGAAGACGAAGAAGAAGATGAAGAGGAAGAAGGATCGTCGTTAACGATAGAAATAATACCTGGACCAGAGGATGGACTGTGTACAGGTCGAAAAGAAAAACCAGAAGAATCAAAACTGGAACAAGATTCTGGAGTTCCAACTGAACTAACAGTTCCTGGATGTAGACTAGATATTGCCACATCCAACCTGAATCAAAAATAAAGAGTACAGATATTGAAAATTTGAAGGTCTGTTTATTCTAAACAATACAATTACCTAGATGTAGCAGAAGTTAACAAACCGGATGTACGTTTTACTGGAGGTTGTAACTGATGATCCATTCCAGAATCGTCTAATTCGAATTTTCTCTTAACCGAAGCTAAACAACTCGGCCGTATTGCAATAGGACTTAAACTTCGCCTAAATACATGTGCAAAAATTTAACTAAACCCATGAAAAATCTGCAGCATAAGACATTTATTGTTTAATATTAAATTATTATCGAATGAGTATACCTTGTAGCAAAAGCTTTTCTGGTGGGACTAGGTGATAAATTATTTTTCCAAGTGACTGCATGAACACTGGGTGAATAACACCGTCTCTGACCAAAACCAGTTCTCGTAGGCGATGGCGAGGAATACAGAGTTGAACCACTTACAGATAAGTTTATACTTAATGGATCTAGGACTCGTTTTGGAATTGGTCGTGACTCTATTTTAAACTGTAATGAAGCTGATTCAGAATCTTTAAAGGATAGTCCTTCTGCTTCTATTGTAAGATCTTCCCATGACTGAGAGATTTGTATGGCACTGTGTATTTCTTTTTCATGTGCTGCTTCACGACCAGCAACATCAATACATTCTTCTTGTCTCAACTGACTTATCCGTGGAGTTAGCCTGGGAACAGTTCCAGAACTCTAAAACAAAAAATATTTCAGTTCTAAATATAATCAATTATAAAAAAATTCTTTCTTATACAAAGAACTGTGATTAAATTGTGAATTATATTTTATTTTTATGTATCTATAAGAAACATATTTTCTTACACTAGTGCTGAAGCGTCGTGTCCGAGGTAAATTTGAAAATATGTTAAAAGTTGATGGAACATCCCTGAAAATAATTGAAATTAATCTTTTTTATAAAATTGTTCATTATTTTTAATTGTGATGTACGTTATATTCTGATATAAAAGTTACTGTTAAATACCTTGGTGTAGAAGCAGAAGGTGATGTTACAGACATTGTTGCAGTGATCTTATTGATCATGGGTGCACTACTAGATCGTTTTAAACCAACTACCGTGCAGTCAACATCCATGATTATTCGGACTAGCTATTTCTTGATACATCTGTCTAAAGACACTATTCAAGGACTCAAGGAACATTGAAGTACATATACACAACAATATAGTTCACTGAGCAAAACAATTTATAATATGATAATATTAATGTATATTATGCATTTTTCTGTTGCTGCTATTTAATAGTTTGACAACTACGAACTTTGTCTTTTCACACGAGAAATTGACAAGATACCACATTTGAGTTATCATTTAAACTGCCGCTTAGATTTTCATTTTACGCTTTGACGCATTATTAGAACGTAATATTTATAATCAATCTTTTGTCGTGTCAAATACAAAATTGATTCAAACGTAAACTCTACTGTGTTGAAAATACGCAAAGCAAAAGAATGAAACAGCAAAATATTTCAAATTTTCTCTTAATTTTCAGTTCGTATTTGAACTATCGTACAGAAACCGGGTTAGAAATTGCAACTTGATTTTATTTCGTAACGCCTTTGTATAAATATACTGATTCTTCAATAATATCATTAATGACAAGTAAATTATGCTTTTCTCGACTAGTTGTCTAACTTCCACCGTTTTTTATTGTGAAGCACGCGTACTTATGTCAGACCTTACTATGATCCTTTTTCTTCCTTAGAAAAAATCTTTCACGATTAAGAAGCACACTGAATTTGTTGGTAGCCTTGAGTCTTCGTTAAATCCACAAACCTAAGAATACATGATCCGATTGTAAAACTAACTACTGTATAAATCATCGGAAAGGAGAAAAAGGGAGGAGAATTGTAGTATCTTTAATGATCCTTTTCTAAAATCATAGTTTCTCCCTCTTTCTTTCAATAGGCGCAATATTTAAGTATAAGTACATATGTTCATACGTATTTGTATAAAGCAACGATTTGAAATATTTTGATTATATAAAATTTCTACTATGATTAATACTTTTACATAAAACGTAAATTTAAAGAGTATTTTTCTTTGTAAATTTCTGTCCCTATGTAAAATCAAAAAACGTTTGATGAATATTTTCCATCGCACTATTTATGGAAATACTGTTTTTAATATTTTACTGTATTTTTAAATTTTTGCTGAATAAAATAATTATTTAAAAAAAAATTAAATTACATATTTTTAGGCATATCAATTTTTAATGATAAAATTATTTATTTTTACATTATATTTTGTATATCTATTTTTCTGTAGATTAAAATAAAAATATGTAACACATTTTATGAGTGGATTTTATTATTGAACTAAATTTGTTTTCAAAAATATTTCTTGCCATAGTAATAAAGTGGATAATTATTTTCTGTTTAAACAAAAATAATAAGTGCTTAAAAAAATTACTAAAGAGTTATTTCTTTTAATTTGTTAATCTTGAAATAGGAATGTTAGATATATTTTAAAAATATAAACTAATTTTTCTGTGCTTTATTTTATTTACTTTATTTTCTAACTCAACTTATGATAAAAATGAAAACTTTTTTCTAAGCAATGTTAA
The DNA here is from genome assembly GCF_907164935.1 of Osmia bicornis bicornis. Lineage (NCBI taxonomy): Eukaryota > Metazoa > Arthropoda > Insecta > Hymenoptera > Megachilidae > Osmia > Osmia bicornis. Next base: position 986,033 of record NC_060228.1, on the reverse strand, counting down.
AAAGTTTTATTTCAGTTTTGCTTATGAGAACTATATCTATTTTGTATATACTATTGTAACCAAAATGAATAATAATAAAGTTTATAACGGACAATTCATAGGCAAGACTCAAAAATAAAGGAATTTTTTGAAGTTACAGAAATAAAAGGTCTACAACTACAGTGAATAACATACGGTACAAATAAAAATGCCACTGAATTTCTTATTAAAATTAATCTATCCTATATCTACATCTGCATATTGCATATTTAAATGAGTATCTATTATTTGGTAAAGTTCAAGTGGTTGTGGTATTCTACCAGTTTCCAGTTTCGACCATACAGGGACATCTAGAACATTATAATAAACATTCTTAATACTATCATAAAACTTTATGTATCTGTATTTACAATAATCAATAGAGATATTGTTTACCATTGAAGTATATTTCAAAAGCTCCTGATGATATGAGTTGCCCCTCTATTGCATTACAAATGAAAAATATCATGATACAGGAATAAAATCGATTATCTATACACCATTGCCATAGCGATGGTAATGGCTGTCCAAGATCGATTCCACTTATAATTAACACTATTAAGGAAATTTTAACAAAAGCCTAAACCAAAAAAATAATATGTTAATAGGTATTAAATATTTCACGTAGTGTACAAATATTTTAATATTACTAGTATATTAGCAATAAGCATATTGTATCCAGGAGGATCATAGTTATCTCCCTCAATTTGTAGCTCTGGATATTTCTGACGAAGGATATTGACATAATCATCATAAACTCTTCTATAACCGCAAGAATAACTGAAAAAAAGAAAGATAAAAAATTTAATCAAAAATATAAATAAAATAACAATATATTAACTAAATAAAGTAAAGATTACTATTTCTAATTAAATTCGTAAAACTCACCAATATAAGAATTTTAAAGTCGGTCCTTTTCCTCCAAGTTTGGTTAAAGAAACTTGATTATCATCAGCTTTAATGCTCGATGCGCATAAAACGATGCAAAAGCATAGAATTAATTTCATACGACCCAGCATTCTTTAAGTCATTGAGATTTCATTAATTGTATAATTTATAACTAAAACAATTTAATTTCTACTTTAAAAAAACATCAATCAAACACCGTTCCGATATCTATATATATATATATATATATATATATATGTATGTATATACACTGAGCAGTTACTTCCTGCTGCTAAGCAGAACATTACCGAATCGAACCGAGTATAGCCGAATCGTAAAAAATATAAGATAAAAATGACAAATAACATTCATAATGGCGGAAGTGTTAGCGTATGTGAAAGGTGAAACAAAATGTATAAATTATGAATGGTAATTCCTTAATAAACAAAAAAATATTAGGTCAGTCGAAGTAAATCAGTAGACTGTGGAATACTGTGTTTAGCGTTTAGCTGAGAAGGCCCAGAAAAATAAGTTTAATTTAAGTTGATGCGAGCGTCAAGGCCGATCTCCGAATTCCGTGTCGGTAAAACAGTTAATGTTTCATCGAAAATTAGGCCGAACAGAAAATGATTTCAGCGTCACCTCAGTTATTGCATCCAACTAACGGCATGCTGTACTACGCAGTGACTACAGATACAAGAAGACTGGACATGACTTTGTCAACGACGAGACGTGACCTCTCCGATTCGGGACATTGGTATTACAGCAGATTTTTCTGCACAGAAATGGTAATAGGGCTGGCCAATGAAAACGAGAGGGCGCTTTTTGCTAATTCTGTATTCTATTCTGAAATAAAAGAAATACATAGTCAGTTGTTGCATTGAACTTGACAAAATTTAAACGCAAAGCAGTGACTATAGATAGTAGAAGACTGGACATGCCTTTGTTCTCAAAGGCTCGTGAATTTGTGCCTCGAGAAGAAAAGTGTCGGATTAAGTCAGTGAAGATATTTCTAAAATAGCAAGTGAAAAACTGGTGGTGAAACCCCAAGAGGAGGTGGAAAGAGACAAGCTACAACCAAGGTTGAAAATAAGGTAAAAATCAAATTTGTAGTAAACAAAAAAAGGGGGGAAAAATCATTAATAAGGGACTCCCCGGCGAAGCTGGTGAGGTGGAGGAGGGGAACTCAAACTTCTACCAATATGGCGGGAGGATGGTGTTGCGCGTGGATTTCAGGTGTCTAGGGATTTTTGGATATATGCTACGTGGGTAAGGTGCCCGTGGAGCGCTAAAGCACTCTGCTCGCGGCGCGGGTTTTAATAAAGTACACTTTATTATTAAAGATAAAATAATAGTTTCTATTCCTTTATTATTTAGACTTTATCTTTTATAAAGAATGTATGCAAGCGGGTTGAAGCTTTGAATCGTTCTGAGCTTGGCGGTGAAGATCCTCGATCGAAGTTGGCTGCCATCCCCTCCTCGCTGGATCCTGAATCCTCCCTCAAGATCATCCCTGGTCCAATGGTGGTGGGGCCCATCCCTGTGCGGAGGCCGTCCCTCTCCCTGGCTTCGGTCCACCCTTGGGCGAGCGGAAGATGGTGGTGCTCCGCCAAGACTCGAGAACGATTCTGTGCACACGTGCTAAGAGAAAGCGTGGGATCCAGAGAAAACGTAAGACAACAAAAGGTCTCGCGCTAGCGAGCCAAGGCAACCCTTAAGAGAATTTACGACCCTCTGTAAATAAACAGGATGTCGAAGAGACTTCGACAGTTTCAAGAACCAACATGATTTTTGTTACGAGTAACGAATTAGATACAGCCCGCAATAAATTAGCTCTTTAGAAATTTCAAGTGTGATAGTCTTATTTCTCCGGATTTCCAACTCTCTCCCAGCACGATCACCCGTGTTGAAAGTTTTACAGTATCTTATCTTTTGTCTGTACATTCCTTTGAATTTTGGCTCCTAATTTATGAGCATTGATATAACATTATGCAGACATGCTGCAGTCATACTCTTATGGCATCGTCGCCATATTACATTTCATTCAGTGCTAGTGATTACAAGCTTGCGGCTAAATTCACACGATATCACACACATACATACAAGCGAGGTTCGCAACACCTCCCCCCTTATACAAAAGGTGTTTCCAATGGGAACAGCTTTCCTTAAAGTGTTTACGCTAGCCTAAATTACATTGTTTGTACGGAAACTTCGCGTTGTCACACCCTTCTATACAAGCGATATTTTTTACGTTGCATGAACCATATAATAATACGTTGTAGATATTATAAGTTCTCAGGATACATAACTTAAACCCTAAAGTAAGAATAGGTAATAATTTTCCTTTTACTTTACTTAATGTACCAAACTAACGTAATATATTTAATGCACGCAATTTCTTAAGAAGAATCTGGTTTTATACAAGCTAACTCAAGTTTATTCGTGTGGACTATTTTTAATTCATTTGTTCCTATTTCTATCTCGACATTTAGGTCATTACATTTTCTTGTGACTTTGAATGGTCCTGCCAAATTGCAATCAAATTTCAAGATTTCTAGTTCTTTAGGTAAGTACACATTGTTGCTTACAATGAATCTATGGGGTGTTGTATTGTTGTAATATAATAGCTTGATCCTTTGTTTTTTCTTTTCTAGGTTTACTGCTGCTGCAGATTGCGTGTTTCTAATTCTGAAGAACAAATCATCCAATTAACCTAAGAAAGTACGTGGAGGTTCCTGCTAAAAAAGAAAAAACTCAGATGGAATGGTGGCTTTCACACCGACTACCAATTTGTGTGGGGTGAAACCAGTGGCTTCATGTACTGAGGTATTATAAGAAAATATACCGAATCTAATCCACTCATCTTTCTCATAAAGCACGGAGATCACCTTCACGCTGTACATCCATCGTGCAAGCACGTAAATCACACATGCTGGGCAATAGAATAGCGCAGACAGTGGCATGCTAGACAAATCGAGAAAGCGCGTACAATGATCGTGTTGGGATTGGTGAAAAACAAAACAAAACTGTTACGTCATTTCGTCCATGTAAGTCACTGTCTCCTGAATAGCAGTTTCTATTAAGTCGTGTCTCATTCATATCGGGCGTCCCCGATGTTTCATCCCCAATGATACCGCTTTGCAAAAATCTGGGCTCCTCAGCCCCCAACAACAGGTCCCGGGCTGGAGGTTCGAAGCGGGGTGCTGTGGTATAGCCTATCCGATATCAACGAACCCACCAGAGCCCGGGCACCCCAATCACAACAAGCCCCTTCCGCATTACAAACAGCGTGACTCAGGTGGGAGATCCGAAGCGGGGTACTATTATATAGCCTATCCGATTCCAACGGATTCACCCGGTCCTGAGCACCCTTTACCACATGGACGACATTCCGACCGACTCCCGAGCGGGGTGCTTTTGTATCGCCTATCCGATTCTCGATAAGAGTACCTGCCGGTGCCGAACCACGTAACGGAGTCCTTTCTTTATCCAAACCATCTTTCCTAAATCCACTAGCGGCATCAAAAGGGGTTTCATTCTTTCTAGACACTTCTGTCTCTAAGGAGAGCGACATTTCCGCTTCGTCTGCTGTTAAATATGCGTCGCTGTCAACAGAACTAATGTCAGAATCGTCAATTTCTCAACCTTTCCAGAGTTTACGGGAGGCAAATCGTTGGCGCCTACGACATCCTCCCGCAACCCCCAAAAAGGAGAGGCGTCTGTGTCGTCTGTTTCAATTTAATTTGGTAAGTGAGCGTTATTCGGACAAGAGGACATTTGTTTCATTTGAGAAAGGTTTAGAGGATTGCGGAACAACGCATCGGCATTCAGCGAAATCTACCTTACAAACGTTCGCGTTTCCGATAAGAGGCTACGAAGATAGGGACAATCTTGACCCTTCGACCGTTACTGATTCTAATCTACGTGCAATGTCGATAACAGCTTCAAGATCTGGTATTTCTTGACTGTTTTTATTTTTAAGCATTATTCTTAACATTCCGTTCCGAAGGCCATTAATAAATGTGGCTATAGCCGTATTATTCAATAAATCAACAACACCGCTTAACTGTTCAGAATTGTACGTGTCCTTTGCTACTTCTATTCCGGTATTTAATATTTTACTTACTCGCGATCCGAAAACCTCTACCGAATCATTAGTTCCCTGTTTCAATCCCGTAAATTCCTCGTTGATACTATGCATGTTAAACGTACGCACGTATGCCCTTTTAAGTAATCCAATTAACTCATCTAATGTACTTGGTTCCCGGCGATTTGAAAGTACTAATTTTGCATGCCCCTCGATTTTACCACGAATTAAAAACAGAAGACCGGCTCTATCCTCAGGCTTTACTTTGGAACTAATCAGTTGACACTCCTTAATAAATTCAGTCAGAGAACAAGATTTTCCATCAAACTGAGGTATCAAATCCTTCACTAAAGAGAGACGAAGATATGACGCTGGAAGCATACTAGATGACTCTATAGAGGTTGGAGTATTTTTAGAAACAGCAGCAGCAAACGTAGTCGAGGACAAAGGTACATCAATTTCTGTGCTATTAAAGGGGATAGAAATATTATCCGTCATAACTGTATCAATCCCCTGGGATAACTGTCGAATTGGAACTAATCCTAATTTTTTCGATTGCAGATCGGTAGAAGATGCCCCGGAAGATGAAGAAAGTTCTGCATTTGATGAATCTATGTTTAATTCCTCTACCAAAAATGTATTTTCCCGCAGGCCGATTTTGCGACTCCTTTTGGCGCGCATGTACTTTAACTTATACGGCGGCATTTTGTCAAATTATTTCTAACGGTAATTATAAAAATAATACTCTATAGTCCAATTACTTATAAGATAGACTTACAGTTTGGTAAGGCGATCGGCTAACGCTTCGCAATAAATCACGTTTAGGTTTCACTTAACGAGTTTTCTATTTTCAAACACCAAATTCCGTCCGTCGGTAATCCGTTATCTCGGTTGGCCTTGAATCACGGGGAGATCCTCTGGTTCTGCGATTTGATGATGATCTCTGTTTCCAAGTCGAAGAGAGGTCCAATGATGATGTGAACGAGGTGCATGTGATTCCGGTGGATGGCTTGCACGGCAGCCGAAATCACCTGTCTCCGGTATTCACCCTACGCTCTTGAGGAAACCGTGCCAAAACTCAAGAGGGAGAAGTTGCACTAATGTTAACAATGTTCACTTATATTATAAAAGCTCAATGAAGCAGTTCGTAAAACGTTCAGTTATTTATTTAACACACGCCCGCGAGCCGGCAAAGTTATTAAAGCGTACACAAGTCTAACACAGTCACTTTGTCTTGTTTTGCGTTATTTGCAATTACTACACTGAATATACCTTTTTAAAATTATGCCGTTTTGAATTTATCACTTTTAAAAGTTTATCCCTTTTTGAATTATCCCTTTTTTTTAAAACATCCCACCGCTGTCACCAATTTGTTGCGCGTGGATTTCAGGTGTCTAGGGATTTTTGGATATATGCTACGTGGGTAAGGTGCCCGTGGAGCGCTAAAGCACTCTGCTCGCGGCGCGGGTTTTAATAAAGTACACTTTATTATTAAAGGTAAAATAATAGTTTCTATTCCTTTATTATTTAGACTTTATCTTTTATAAAGAATGTATGCAAGCGGGTTGAAGCTTTGAATCGTTCTGAGCTTGGCGGTGAAGATCCTCGATCGAAGTTGGCTGCCATCCCCTCCTCGCTGGATCCTGAATCCTCCCTCAAGATCATCCCTGGTCCAATGGTGGTGGGGCCCATCCCTGTGCGGAGGCGGTCCCTCTCCCTGGCTTCGGTCCACCCTTGGGCGAGCGGAAGATGGTGGTGCTCCGCCAAGACTCGAGAACGATTCTGTGCACACGTGCTAAGAGAAAGCGTGGGATCCAGAGAAAACGTAAGACAACAAAAGGTCTCGCGCTAGCGAGCCAAGGCAACCCTTAAGAGAATTTACGACCCTCTGTAAATAAACAGGATGTCGAAGAGACTTCGACAGTTTCAAGAACCAACATGATTTTTGTTACGAGTAACGAATTAGATACAGCCCGCAATAAATTAGCTCTTTAGAAATTTCAAGTGTGATAGTCTTATTTCTCCGGATTTCCAACTCTCTCCCAGCACGATCACCCGTGTTGAAAGTTTTACAGTATCTTATCTTTTGTCTGTACATTCCTTTGAATTTTGGCTCCTAATTTATGAGCATTGATATAACATTATGCAGACATGCTGCAGTCATACTCTTATGGCATCGTCGCCATATTACATTTCATTCAGTGCTAGTGATTACAAGCTTGCGGCTAAATTCACACGATATCACACACATACATACAAGCGAGGTTCGCAACAATGGACACAGATAAAGATAATGAATTAGGAAAAATAGAGCACGAAAATAAGGAAGATAGAAAAAAGATTAAGGATAAAAAAACAGAAGACTGGTTTTTAGGGAATGTCGAATATTTAGAGGATGATGAAGAGGAATTGATGAAAATGAATAATGATAGTAAAACACTAGAAACAGAAACCAAAGGGGATAGGGATTTTGGTTTTGACGGGAACAACATGCTCAGAGTCAGGATAGAGGGCACTATGGATGAGCCAAGAATTGTCGCGCCAAAAAAGGAACAAGGAACAGATCCCACATGTAACGGATGCTAGCAGCGACACAAAAGATCAAAGTGAAAAATTCAGTTTAAAGAAGAATAAGCTTGAAGAAGAGAATAAGACATATAAAGGATTACCTGTAAGTACAAAAAAAAGGAAGGCAGAAGTTTAGTATGGTGACAACGCCTTGCAGGGGTATGACATATATAGTTATGAAGAGTGAGTCGAGGGGAGTAAAAATCCGAAATAATTATTTTGAGGAAATGAACGGTTTGTGAGATATTTGCAAAAAACTGCTACTACTACTACATCGGAATCTTACGTATTCGTGTACGTCCCTGGCAGCGGATGTGCTGGCGTGGTGCGACCGCTTATGTACTGCTTTATTACTATATCTACATTGATCTACATTAGATATAATGTAATATACATTTAATAAAAGTATCATTAGGGTTAGGTTTAGGGTTAGGGTTAGGGTTAGGGTTAGGATTAGGTTAGCCCCCTCTGCGTTGTCACCATACTAAACCGCCGCCAAAAGGAAAATAGAACTAGTACAAAACCTAACTGAAACTATAAGCAGAAAAGATAGGTATAACCCCCACAAACCGGTGATACTCGTGGACAAAAAACTAACTGGATCAAATCAAATTAGACTAAACATTCCTAAGAAGAACAGAAACAAACAAACAGGAGAAAACCCTACAATAAGTTTTAACAATATTAACACACAGGCCAGGAAAGATATTAGTCACACGAACACTCTAATTACACAAACTTCTACCCAGAGGGATTACCCAGGACAAATAGACAATATTCGGGGAAGCGATCCATCAATAAATGGAAGAAACAGTGAAGCGAATATACATAGCAACTCTACTTTTGAGTCAGAGGTGGGTAAGCCAATTAACACATACGATTCAGACCTTGAAAGTAATGAGTACACAATAACTATTGTAATGAACAAAGACAACACCAAAAAATCCAAAAAAACTAATTTAATTAAGATATACAGGTACGTGACACAAGTAGGAGAGAAACCTCAAGAAATAAAAATGGTGGGCTTCAACAAGGCAGAAGTGACATATAATAATAGAGGAGCGGCAAACCATATGATTTACCAAAATATAAAGCACGATAAGGGATTTTCCGTGCACATTCCAAGACGTAAGCTCACAAGAAAAGGAGTGATTCATGAGTGGGAGGACTCAATAAAGAAACTTGAAGGACAACTAATGGAAGGCCAGGGTAAATATACAAAGCAAAGACTGAAAAAGAGACGTTTTGTGGACGGAAAACCTCAATGGATAGAAGGCAAATCTATTCTGATAACTTTTGAAGGAGATTCATTACCTACAAGACTATTAATAGGTTAGGGACACGTTTGGTTAAGAGTGGAACCATTTATAGAGGCAATTAAACAGTGCTATAAATGCTATAGATTCGGACATACACAATCGGTCTGTAAAAATCAATACAAAAGATGCAGAAACTGTGGTGAACAAGAGCATGGTGAATGCAACAAAATACCTAAATGCATCAGTTGTGGCGAGAATCACCACGCCATGGCCAGAGAATGCAACCTTTGACTGTTAAAGAACATGTAACTGGAAGACCAATAATGGACACACAGAAACAATAGCAATAACGATTAAAAACACTACAACCATCAAAGAATTAGACATAATAGTTGTACAGGATTGCCTCGTAATAAGCAACACGCTCGGGTCTGGCCTGTTGCTTATTACGGATCAGGTAGGCTATTCGGCTCGACTTTGTTCTCGAAACGGGACGATAAAGAACACGAGAAACGAGTGAGAGATCCGAGGTAGCGGCAAATCATAAAGTGATCGGCCGAGCAAGAATGTTATTTTTTGAACAAGGATAACACTCATTCTCGCACTATTTCGCTTATTTCAAGGCAAATATGCTAGACTGAGAAAGCATTATATATATTCCATCCTTCTTCTACTAATCGATGTCACTGCTCAGTCGAGCGTGACAATTTATTACTCAAAGCTTTTCGCTTTCACGGACCTCTCACTCATTTCTCGGACCTCTCACTTTGCGGGCGACATTAAACGAAAAGGTGGGGATAGAGATTTGCTTATTTCGAGCCAGAAAACTGTTGCTTATTACGGATCAATACTGTATACAGAAGCCCGACTACTAAAGTCAATATAACAGATTGGAGAAACCTTTTAAAAAACATGAGAAACAACATTCCAACATTAATAATGGGAGATCTAAACGCCCCGAATAAAGAATGGAACTGTACTGTAGATTCAGCAGAGGGTATCTCTCTGCAACTTGCAATAGAAGAAAAGAATATGATAATCCTAAACACGGAAACTACCTCTAGAACGGGCGCATGGCCTTATAACCCATCAAACATAGACCTCATAATAGCAACAGGGGAAATAGCAAAAGATGGTGTAATCTCAGAAGAGGGAGAAACAATGGGGTCTGACCATCAGATTATCAACTTAACCATCAATAAAAGATGGGCCAAGCCGGAACTCGAACAACACAACGGAACAAGAAAATACCAGACAAATAAAATACAATGGGAAAAATTCCTAGCCTACCAGATAAGAACAGAACAGGAACTGACAAGTACAGTAAATGAAAACATAAACACAAAAGAAAAATATAAAACTCTCCTGCAGTACGTAACTCTAGGTATAGAAGAATCAATGAAGGTAAATATGAGAAAGAAAAACCCCAATGAAAAAAAAAACAGAAAAATCAAAACAACAAAAATTCACCTATAATAAATAAAGCCAGAATAAAAAAAAAACAAGCATGGTGGGATGAACAGTGTGAACAGGCAAGGGAGGAAAGGAAAAAGCCTTAAAAAATTTTATAAAAAAAAAACCCCCAAACATGGGAACTATATCAAAATGCACAGACACACTACAAAAATACTATAGATAATACCAGGAAAACAGCTTGGGACAATTTCATCAAAAACATAAACCACAGAACAAGCACCAAAACTCTTTGGGAGAACATAAACATTTTACAAAAAGGCACATATAAAAGGAAAACACACGCTGACACCAGAAGAAAGAAACAACCTTGAAGAAGCAATGATAGAAAAATTAATAGAACCCCCTGAGGCTGGAGATGATAAAAACATAACAAACAATACAATACTCACACAAACTGGGAACTCCCAACAGCACTGCACAACACATTTAAAGTATGAGAACGACTTTCTCCTTTCGGACCTAGAAAATACAATTAAAAGTATCAAACATAAAAAGTCAGCAACTGGAAATGATGGGATAGATTATGAAATTATTCAGAAACTAACAAAACACTATCAAATACACCTACTAAACATAATTAATGAAATATGGAATGGTGGGGAAATACCTGATGAATGGAAGGAAACAATAGTGATAATGATTGAAAAACCTAAAAAGAAAGCATTAAGGCCCATTGCGCTAACTAATTGCCTTGGTAACATAGCTGAAAAAATAATAAATGAGAGGATAAAGGCATGGGCAGAAGATGAGGAGATAATGGATCCGGATCAAAATGGCTTTAGAAAAGGTAGGTCAACCCTTGATAATCTGATTATGTACTATGTCAATGAAGATCAAACAGGGTTTCGAACAGGGAAAGGACTCCATCGCAATATCACTGGACGTAAAATCTGCATATGACTCTGTGACCCATGACTTACTGATACAAACATTACAAAAGAAAAATTGTCCAACAAAAATTAGAAGTTATATTCAGCAATGGTTAACAAAAAGAAAATTAATATTCCATAGAAAACACAAGGATCATACCGAAGGTGTCCTTCAAAAGGGTCTTCCACAAGGTTCAATATTTAGTCCAATCTTATATAACCTATACATATACGTCGGATATAACACAAGGTACAAATCAACAGAACTCTAAAACCCTACAATATGCAGATGATATGATAACCATAACAACAGGAAAAGACTCATGGGAACTAGCCACCACTATTGAGAATAATCTAGAAATCATTATTAAAAACCTTAAAAAAATAAATCTGGAAGTTTCGGAAGAAAACACTCAAATGATAATCTTTAACAGAAATGGTAATATCTACAAAAAGGGAATTAAGATTGGGATAAATAACCAACAGATAAAGGAGGAGAAACAACTAAAATTTCTGGGAATCATATTTGATCAAAAAATGAATTTCAGTAAACATATAGAAACTGTTATGTCGGCGGGATAGGCGTAATGAAAACTCGTAATTGATAATAATGAAACTAACTGAACGTATATATATTTGAACGAAATAAAGTAAAAGTGTAATAATGGCTGACTGTTCGCTGTAATCGCACGTGTACATTCTTTGCTTGCTGAGCGTCTTCTACGCAGTTAGTTAGCCGTTCGTTCTCCCACTTCTTCGCCTCGCTTCGACCTGCGCGCATGCGCGCTACATTTGTAATAAGCCGGATATCTAACACCTTCTTTGCTAACAGAAATTCATACATTGCATGTAACGAACATTTAGAATGTAACAAATCAAAAAAAAGAACGTAACGTAAAGAAAAAAGAAAAACGAACGTAAGATGAAATACTGTGTTTGTAATATCCTTATTCTAATTATTCATATGTAATTTCGAAGTCTCTTAGTCGCATTGGTAATTTTACGTTTCTCCGCGGTCTTTTCGCTGTTCGCCTGGGCGTAATTGTAATAGGCTCCGCGCTTCTTTCGAAACGTTCATCCTGAGATATGCCCGGTGTTCGTACCGGTGTTTGTCGTGGTGACGCTTGTGTAGGGCATGGAGCTGTATTGTATTGTATTGTATTTAGGTTTTCTTGGGCTCTGCCCAAGATGGCGTTTTAGGGGGCAACGCCTCCTATATAGCCCAATTACAAAAATGGCGCTAAATATAAATGTGCATTAAATCCATACACTTCATTTCATACAAAACATTACCAATATAATTACATACAACGACCTCCTCCATAACTCATTCCACGCTGTGAGTCGCAATCAGTCTTCTTATTACTGCCTCTCCTGCTGCGATGATCATTATTCTAATCTGTTTTCTTATATCCATTTTCGTTTGAAATGATTTTCCCCAATTTATTTAGGAACCTGGTGATGCGTTTAGTGACCCCCAAGTCTCCCTCCATTAACATTTCTATAACATCTGAACCTTCAGTGAAACCTTTTGAGAGCAGGAACCTATTTAGTTCCGCTCTACTTTCCCAGAACCTGTCACATTCCCATATGACATGCTCAATGGACTCTAATACTGCACCACATATGCACCCCATTACGTCGGTAAGGTTTTTTCTAAATAGAGATTCTCCTAGGTTAAAATGATTAGACCTAATTCTACTTAGTTTCACTAAGTCTCCCCTTCCTAAACCATTTATACCATCGAACCATGGTTTTTTTGATCCTACGTTATTATTTTTCATCGTAAAGTACTTTACCCCCTTCACCTCTCCTTTTCTTTTCGCTCTCTCAAAATTCCTAATCCAAGCACTATCCATTATGTAATTCAGAATGTCTCTTTCAACAACCCCATATTCATACGTCTCATCCCCACTTGTGGCCTCTCCCGCCTTAAGATCCGCTCTCTCATTCCCCTCAATGCCCTTGTGGCTGGGAATCCAGGCAAAACCTAGCCTGTTGCCTGACCCTGCCAGGTCAGAATAATGTTGCTCAGATCTTTTATAATCAAGTTCCAAATTCATCATTTCGTTAACAATTTTCCTTATCCAAGGATTATTTCCCGTCCTTCTAGCATACTCCATCAGTTTTTTCAAAACACTAGCCGAGTCCGTTAAAATTACAACTCTACTCCTCCCCCAACTAGATCTTGCCTTTTTAACCGCCTGTAGAATCGCGAACGCCTCCGCCGAAAACACCGACGTTACTTTATTTAAAGACCAAGACTCTTCAAACCATTCCCCATCCCCTACTCTGTACACCATTCCTGCGCCTACAACATCCTTAAGGTCCCTTTTTGATCCGTCCGTATATATTTCAATTACCTCCCCGTTATTTACGCCTGGCCAGAGTCTTTCTTTAATTTCCTCAGATAGACGGGAGTCTGAGACAGGGGTCGTTTTCCTATTCTTTCCCGATTCCCAGTCCACTATCACTCTACCCTTTTCTATAAAATCACGTTCTCTATTACTAATTTCCCTATCTACACTTTCATTCAGAACCCTTTCAGCTACTCCCTCCGCTTTACACCACGCTCTCGTCCACGGGTCCCATTCCTCCGCCCCTACCTCATCCCTGACAACCAACGATCTCATTAGGGATTCATAAACTAACCCCTTACCCCTAGATCTCTGCCTCATAACAAATCTCTCCAGTAGAGCCTCGGCTCTGGACTCCAAGTCCATTATACCAGCCTCTGTATTCATTACGTTTATTGGCATGGTTATTTTATAGCCCATCGCAACGCGGACACCCGCATTGTGTAATCTCATGATCTTCTTCAACGCCTTTGTGTTATCCCAAAAATAAACGAAGAGACCATACTCAATTACCGATCTTATCAGACCTTTGAAGAAGATCAGCATTGTTCCCGGCTTAACCCCCTTTTTAACGCCCGCTATGAATCTCAGGATATCCAATTTTTTTCTAACCCTATCTTTAACCATCTCTGTGTGTTTCCTATAGTTTAACGACCTATCCAAGATCATACCCAAAAATTTAACTTCACTTTTAATCCATTCAAAGCCTATCCTAAACTCTCTGTCCACCCTTTTCTTATCTCTTGACCTTGTAAAAATAACTACCTTTGATTTTCCCTCTGCCGATCCCAAGTCCAACTCTTTTAGATTACTCAATAAAATATCCACTGCCCCTTCTATTTTTTCTTTCATATCCCTTACATTATCCCCTGACACATACACGACGATATCGTCCGCGTAAAGTAGGACCCTCCCGTTCCATTCCTCTACATATTTCCGAAGTATAAATGTTGTATAATAGGGGACTCAGGACCGAACCCTGTGGGAGTCCCCTCATGACCCGCCCATGTATTGCGTCCCTGTACTTTCTACTGCATAACGCAGATCTATCCTTCAACCAATTAGATATAAAATCAACTATCATTTTTGGGCACTTTCTTTTCTTTAAGAGTTCTACCAGTTTGGTGTGGTTAACATGGTCATAAGCCGATTTAACATCCAAGAAAACTCCAAACGTGTCTTTTTTCTCCCTAAACCCCCTTTTAATGTCGATAGTCGGTGTGACCAAATTGTCCATGGTAGATCTTCCCTTCGTAAACCCGCTTTGACGGTAATCCACGACCTCCTCTTTATCGGACCATTCCCCAAGTCTGTTCTTCACCAGTCTCTCCAAGATTTTTCCCAAACAGCTGATCAGGGAAATAGGTCTTAGGGCCGTTTTTCTTGGCTTTTCCAGAAATTTTATCACGACCCGTTTCCAGGCTTTCGGAACACAGCCGTTCCTCCAAATCAAGTTATATAGATCCAACATGCAGTCCTTCATTCCCTTGCTCATTTTCTTAATATATGTGTACGATAAATCGTCCTCTCCCGGTGCCGAGGCAGTTCGCATTGAGTCCAGTATTTCCTGCAGGTCCCTTTCTTTGAAGGGCTCGGAAGTAATGCTCCAGGTCGATACCTCCGGGTCTTCTTCGGTATTACGTTCTTCTGTACTCTTATCCAATTCCTCATCCATCACCACCGCTAAACTTGCACTTTGATTATATGAAAATATTTTATCAATTTCTTGGTCTTCTAATCCATTCATCTCGTTTTCATTCCTACTCCTACACCCCGTTCTGCCAATGCCATTTTTAATTTGTTTAATCTTCTGCCAGGCCTCAGTGGGGCTTGTGTGACAATCAATGGATGCAGCAAATTCGTCCCATGCACTGGCCTTCTTTTCTTCTACTAGTTTCTTCATCTGTTTTCCAATATCCCTCATTTTAACCCAGTTATCCTGGTTTGGTCTTTTAATGAAAGCTTGCACCGTTTTTCTTCTCGCTTTTTTTGCTTCATTACATTCTTCGTCCCACCACAACTGTTTTTTTTGAGATAACCTATTAGGCCAATTCCTATTTTTTTTCCCTCTACTGGAGTCGTCCTTCTCACCAGTAAAGCCCCTGACTTTTTGATAGCATTGATTAAAGCATCCGTAAATTCCTTACATCTGTCTTCAACGACCATATCTTCCTGGCCTACCTCGCCCCACATTTCTGTCAGTCTTTTCGCCTCCTCCTCTATAGCGATGGTATATAAATCCCAATTTGTTTTGTCTTCCCTAAACTTTCTGGTAGAACTCTTCGTCTCCTTTATTCTTTGTAATTCATCACTCCCCAGGACCAGAGCTAACACCTGGTGATCTGAACCCATAGTTTCATTCTCCTCAATTACAGTTGAAGTGTCCATTACGTAGTGCGACCCGATAAATAAATCAATGTTCGAAGGCGGTCTACCCCCCGTTCCAATTCTCGAGTTAGTAATTGTATTGACTATGAACAAATCATTTTCCCTAACAACCTCCTCCAGTAATAAGCCCTCCCTGCTATCAACTTCGCAATTCCAAACCTTGTTCCTAGCGTTAAAATCTCCCATAAAAATCGTTTCTATCCCCTGTCTTCTGTTCTTAAACAAACTAGCCCAATCATCTTTTACCCACCTCCCTCCCGGCCTTCTATATATGAGAATAATGTCCCATATTCCCTGATTAGAGTCCACTGAGATGCCTAAGATTTCCCTTCCCGGACCTCTCCACTTCAAATCATTTCTAACTGTGTATTTTATTCCTTTTTCTATTATAAAGGCTAAGCCCCCACCTTGCTTGTCCTCTTTCAAATCCCCTCTAATAACATCAAAACCCGGAATAACAAATCTGTCCTTACTTTTAAGCCATGTTTCTGTAATACCCATTATATCAAAGTTTTTAATTGTTTCCTTAAGCTCGCCTAGTTTCCCCTTAACACTCCTGGCATTCCAGGTTCCTAAACAGAACTTACCGTTAACCATCGTAGTAGCCATTTAAAAGATATGAAATACCCTCTCTTCTTTCTTTTCTATGAAACTCTCTATGACTTCCATGTCCTTCTTCTACCCTCCTCCTTAACGCCCTCCGAACTTTGCAACAGGTGAGGCAGTAATAAGTCAGAAGCCTACAAAAAAGTAATATTTTAATAAAAGGGATACAAATCCAATCCTGCCAATCTTTTAGTTTTTTATCGTATAAATTCTTACATCTTAAATCTAACCCTTCACCCACACAAATCATACAGCACAAATTTTTTTGAAGAAAACAAAATGATAGGTCAGTACCTGCGGTGTCTCTTACTTCGCTGATAAACAAGCATTCAATCCTAAAACTCTGATTTCTTCTTCTATTCCTACTTTTGTCCAACAAATGCTTACCCAAACCTAATGCCACCTTTGTTATGGCTTTGCTTTGTACTATACGTCCTTTCGAAAGAGGTACTTTCCCTAAGGTCTGACCACCAAGCAGGAACTCTGTTCTACCTTCTTGGAATAACAACCAAACTATCTTATTGACCTTTATAATAAAAATAATAAAAGAGTTAGGAAAAATAAAAGTATCAATAAACATAACAATAGTATGAGCAAAAAACAGTATAGGGAATAATTATATATAATCTTACACCTAATACGCAGTCTTAATTGACGCTCACTTGTTATCTTAGCACTAAAGTTACAGTCTTTCCACACATTTTTCGCATCATACGAACCAAACAACCAAATCCATACTTTATTGTCCCAAATACTCATCATCATACGCGGTCGTTTTATTATCACAGACTCTTCCCTCGATTTTTCTCATGAGCTCTTCTAGTCTTCCTTTTCTGTAATCCTCGTCCTATCTTGCCCTTTCCTTTGTCCATCCATAGTCTTGGTACACACGAATTGCCATTACTTCGAATTCTCTATCTTTCGCTTCTTTCACCTCCTTCTGCTTCTCATATCTTTCTTGTCTTCTTCTCAGCTTCTCCCTAGTTTTTTCAGGGATTGGTACCTCCCAATCAGGTCTATGTTTTGTGACGTTCCAGTAAATATACTCCTCCTCTTCTGTCCTCTGGTTTGTACTTTTCCTGTCATTTAATAATTTTTCTACTTCCTTTATAACCTTTATAACCTTCATAACCTTTATCCGTTATGAGTCTCATAAGATCTGCTAGGAAGTCCTCTTCCCTTTTCTTCTCCAACTGCTCTATCAGTTTCTTGTGAGCTCGTTGCTCAACGCTGCTGATCTTCTTTATGGCCCTCTCTACTGGCAATCCATTACCAAATTCATACTCGGCATCCTCTTGATTCGCCTCTTCTTCTTCCGTTTGCAGTACTTCATAAGCATTTGACATATGTATAGCCGGGCCTTGGGGTCCCCTTCCACAGGAGAGTCTGGCCCTTTCTTCTTCCCCTAATCTACCTCTGCCTCTTCCTCTTCCTCTAGTTCTTTCTTGGGTAGCCGTCATTCTTAGGCTATCCTGCTCCTTTTCCCATCTTCTAACACCTCTCATTCCTACCCCCGCCTTTTTCTTTGCTTCTCTCAGTTCTTCTATTTCGTCATCTAAGGGAACTTCTTTCAGCTCCCAAAATTCAGTCCTCTTGGTTGGCAAGGATGGGAAGTCCCTACTTCCGCCATCTCTCCCAACCGCTTCCTCGTCCCAATTTTCGCCTATTTGTCTAGCCACGATGCTCTTGGCCGTCACATATGCCACATTCTTAAAGGCCATTACCTTGCGAATAGCCCTTTCACGCTGATACATCCAACACGTCTTAGAAAGGGACGTATGGTTACCCCCACAATTAATACACACCGCAGATTTCTCGCATACACCATGTTCCCTTTCAAGGCACACTAGGCACTTTTTAAGCGCCCGACAAAACTTCTGGATATGACCATACGCAAAACACTTATAACATTGTTTAACTTGTTCTACATACGGGTAAACCCTCAGACCTACATGCCTCGCCCCAATCTTAATCTCAGTTGGCAGTCGGTCCCCCTTAACGGTTACTAATATAGCGACACCCTCAGTCCATTCACTTTTTCCATTCTTGTAAACTTTTTTCCTTAATCTTTCGAATTTGAATTCACCTTGTCCAGGCATTACAAAGTCAATTAGATCTTCGATTGAGTCTTCCCATTCTGATATTACACCTTTCCTGCATTTCTTCCTGTCCGGAAGAAAGGCCTCGAAACCCGCTCCCTCTTGGTCCGCCATTTTGAGGATTGAGTTTGCTGCCGTCATGTCACTAAAAGTAAGCTCCGCTTTATTATAGCCTACCATTCTCAGACCACGCAGAAAACGCGACCTCGTGCCCAATATTTTGTAAATTTTTATTATGTTATTTCTTTTGAACTTGCTTGTATTTTATTTTTTAAGCACCATTGTAATCATATACTCGCGACTCTTCAACTCCTCTAGGTAAAACTGTTTGTTCTCACCTCGTCTTCTGAATTTGTCTTGTCTAGCTCCTTCCTCTGTCACTTCCTTTAAAGCTTTATCGTCCTTACTACTTTCCTTTAGTTCGGCGCATCCACTAGCAACCACTTCTTGTTGCGTGTGGGGAACCTTTTCTCTTTCGACTAAGGGAGAAGAAATAATTGTAGGCTCCTCACCACTTTTTATTTCCCTCCTATCTCTCTTATTACCTTCTGATACTTTAACGGCCCCTACTTCCGCAACTCTCTTCCTAGCTTTTCTATATTCCTCCGTCGTGTCTTTCTCGTCCATAGGGATCCATGAAGAATGGGACGCCGCTTCTTCTTCACCGTTCCCCTTCTTTAAATCGGGGGCACCAATCCCTTTTAGTGCTGCCCTCTCTGGGCTAGTAACTTCTCCCATAGCCTCGTCTACTGACTTTCCCTCTCCTTCAACCTCACTATTTCCTCCCGAGATATATATTCTATCAAGGTTTGCACTTTCTAACGTTACTCTGTTTTTTTTAAGGAGTTCAAAAAACTCCCTAGCCTCTATATCTTCCTCTAGATATTCTGCTTCAAAATCTTCCGATCCACACTTGTTTTCAGCGTACATTTCCTTAATTTTTACCAGTCTTTCGCCTTCACTTTTACTTCTTTCCTTTATTCTTCCAGACCTCTTATTCCTCCCTTTCTTTGGGAAAACATTGCCTCCCTGCGACAACGGATTGTCGCAGGGAGTTGCCACACTCTCACTCTCTTCTATTTTTCTAGAGCTTGCTTTTATGAGAGGCAAACCCCAGTAAAACACAACTCTCCAAAGAACTACCCCCTAACAATATTTTTTTAAACACTAAACCCCAGGAAAAACCTATGAAAAAACTCCCTAAAGATCTACTACTTCTTAACACGTCCGTCCCCTACGGTTGCCACCGTGAAACTGGGCATGGAGCTTCCACCGCAGGTTCTTGGTTCGTTGTTTCCACTCTCGTGGGTGTATCGCCAACTGTGGAAAAATCTGTTTTCCCCTGTCTCCCGCATTTGGTTTACGTGTCTTTTCCAAACTCGTCCATCGTCCAACTTAACCTTATAATGTAATCTACCTATTCTTTCTACTATGTTTCCGAACTCCCATTTATCTGTGCCTACGTAATTTCTACAACTCACTCTTTTTCCCTCTTCGAAAACATTGGGTGCCACTGTATTTTGAAATTGGCTATCTTTTGTTGGGAATAACAGGTCTAGTCATGTACGCAATTTTCTATTGAACATTAATTCGGCTGGTGATTTACCAGTAGTGCTGTGTTTTGCATTTCGGTACTGTAGAAGAATTTGCTGTAACGCAATATGTAATTTCGTTTGCTCAGGTCGCATACGTCGTAAAGAATTTTTTAAAATTTGTACATATCGTTCCGCTTGACCATTCGTTGATGGGTTGTAAGGTGCTGTAAGTTTCTGAGTGATTCCATTCATTTTTAAGAATTGAGTAAATTCATTAGACGTGAACATTTTGCCGTTATCGGAAACTAGTTGTTTAGGTAAACCGAACGTAGCAAAAATTTTCCTACATATTTCA
This sequence comes from Osmia bicornis bicornis, assembly GCF_907164935.1. Taxonomy (NCBI): domain Eukaryota; kingdom Metazoa; phylum Arthropoda; class Insecta; order Hymenoptera; family Megachilidae; genus Osmia; species Osmia bicornis. The sequence continues at coordinate 965,528 of NC_060228.1, read as the reverse complement.
ATTGTTGTTTTCGCGGAAATATCTTTGACTATACCATATGTACCTCCGGCCATTTCGTGTACGCGTCCACTAAAATGAAAAAGAAGTGTCCTAAAAATGGCCCTGCAAAATCTACGTGTATGCGGTTAATAGGTATTGAAGGTGGTTCCCACACGTGTGGTTCCATTTTGACTGGGTTATTTTTGAAAGCGTTGCAATTCTGACAATTTCTCGCGAGTTCTTCGATATCGTGATCAATGTTTGGCCACCACACATATCCTCTCGCGATGCTTTTCATTTTTACTACTCCGAAATGTCCTATGTGTAATTCTGATAGTATTTGTTTACGTAAGGTTGATGGAATCACCACTCGGTGTCCTCTTAGTATTACCCCATCCTGTAATGTAAATTCCCTTAAATCTACGTTTGCGAACGCGAAATTGTTTTTAGGGGGATTCTTTCCTGAGAGTAATATCTTTTTTTGTTCAGCCAGAGTTGTTTCCTTTTCTGTGGCTGCCACTAAATCACTGTGTGTCAAAGGTAGATTTTCGATGGTTTCCAATTGGAACGCATCGATTACATCTGGAGAAGTATTTTCTTTAATTGGAACGCGTGACAGACAGTCGACGTTCGCGTATAATTCTGATTTGCGATATTTAATCATATATCTAAATCTTTGTAGGAAAAGTGCGTAATGCTGCATGCGCATTGCACTGTAAGCTAGTAAGCTTTTACTGGGCGCAAAAATTTGTACTAGTGGGCGATGGTCTGTAACCAAGGTAAAATGCCCTCCTACTAAATATTGATGAAATTTCTTTACTCCGAAAATTATCGCGTACACTTCTTTATCGATTTGCAAATACGATTGTTGAGTTTTCGAGTATGGCCTGCTCGGTACCGTCCGGGTACAGGTGTGATAGCACTGTTCCCACACCGTAAGGGCTTGCATCGGTTGCTAGAATCATTGGTAATGTTGGATCAAAATGAGCTAAGCATTTAGGGCTTATGAACGCTTCCTTTGCCGCCTTGAAGCTTTGCTCGCAGTCTTTGGTCCATTGAAAACGTATGTTTTTATGTAATAATTTATTTAACGGTTGTAATATTGAACTTAGGTTCGGAATGAAACGTCCGTAGTAATTAATCATGCCTAGAAAACAGCTATGTGAACCTGGCACCCGACTTTCAAAAAATTAACTTTTTTTTTCATAAAACGGTAGTATATCGTTTGTAGTTGATTGTAGTAAAAATATTTTCGTTTGTAGTTGAATAGTTTAAAAGTTATAGGTGATTGTTTATACCCATCAGCCAACCCCGTTAATTTTTAATATTCTTCAAATCCGTTTTTTCCATGTGATAGGGAATCGTTCGTAGTTGTTTGTAGTGAAAAAAGTTTCGTTTGTAGTTGAATAGTTTAAAAGTTACAGCCGATTGTTTATACTCCGAAGAGGTAACTTTCTCAATTTTTAATATTTTTTAAATCTTTCTTTTCCATCTGATAGGGAATTGTTTGTAGTTGTTTGTAGTGAAAAGAGTTTCGTTTGTAGTTGAATAGTTTAAAAGTTACAGCCGATTGTTTATACCCATCAGCCAACTTCGTCAATTTTTAATATTTTTCAAATCTTTCTTTTCCATCTGATAGGGAATCGTTTGTAGTTGTTTGTAGTGAAAAAAGTTTCGTGGGTACCCCATAGGTGTGGGTATTGGAATAATATATAAACTGACATAAAATAATTTGTAACGAAAATACAACCTAGTTCTAAATGCACTGAATTATATGAAATACTTTCTATTTTCTTATTGTAATAATTTCTATTACATTTATACCAACATTCCATAACTGTTAATAATAAAAGCTATTTAATCGTCAAATAGTATACTAAATACATTTCAATCTTTTCGGAGGCGGTGCAAAATTAAACATAGTCGAATTGATGCTGCCAATAACGATTTGATCGCGGTATGGCGAAGTTGGTAATTAATAATTATTTTATATTTTATTTTATTTTGTACTTTGTAGTGCATTTTGTTAATGTAGAACGAGGTTTTATTAGTAATTGTCACGTAATTGTGGAAACGAAATATAAGTTATTTTATACTTTTTAGTGCATCTCGAAGTTGGTTGCAGTTTGTTGATAGAAATTATTTTATTTCACACTTTTTAGAGGAATGAACGGAATTGGTCGGATATCGTAAGGTGGTTTATTGTTATTATTGGTTAATTGATAATAGAGAACAATGTGAATAATATTGTTTTTAATATTTTCATTTTTTGTTTAAGTTTGATAAGATGCAGGGTTGAAATAAAATGTGGATTATTTATGTACAGTGCACTGCCAAAGTATTCGTCCACCTTTGAAAACAGAATACCTCGCTTAAAAGTGTAGCAAATGACCGAAGGTTTCTCGATAAGCTATAAAAATTAATTTACTAAGATATGTGCCTTTGTCGTTTTTAAAAATAAAAATGTGCTGAAATGGGGAAAGAAATAGTAAAAGGCAACTTTTTAACTTGTTTATCTGAACCTGTAACGAAAATTTGAAATATGACATTTGTAAATTTAAATATGTTATGTGTATCCTGAACAATTGATTAAGATCGGTCAACGCAATTAAAAGTTACAAGTAATTGAAATCTCTGATGGGTATAAACAATCATCTATAACTTTTAAACTATTCAACTACAAACGAAACTTTTTTCACTACAAACAACTACAAACGATTCCCTATCAGATGGAAAAGACGGATTTGAAAAATGTTAAAAATTAACGAAGTTGGCTGATGGGTATAAACAATCATCTATAACTTTTAAACTATTCAACTACAAACGAAACTTTTTTCACTATAAACAACTACAAACAATTCCCTATCACATGGAAAAAACGGATTTGAAATATCTCAATGTCGGGTGCTGGTCAATTTTTCAATTTTGTTTATTTATTAATTGATTCAACTACAAACGAAAATATTTTTACTACAATCAACTACAAACGATATACTACCGTTTTATGAAAAAAAAAGTTAATTTTTTAAAAGTCGGGTGCCAGGTTCACATAGCCCTAGAAAACTACGTACCTCTGTTACATTCTGTGGTCTACGCATACCTTCGATTGCTTTGATTTTATCCGGGGCTATATGCAATCCGTTTTTGTCAATGACATAACCGCAGTAGTTTATTTGTCGCGCAAAAAATTCGCTTTTCTCTGGATTTATTCTAATATTGTATTTTTGTAAACGAGTGAAAACTATTTCTAGCGTTCGTAAATGGTCTTCTACACTTGAACCCGCAATGCGTATCTCGTCTAAGAAAACTGCGACACCTGGAATGTCGCCTAGTATGCTTTCAATTGTTCTTTGCCAAATTGCTGGCGCGGATGCAATCCCGTACATTAAACGTGTGCAACGGTAAAGACCTTTGTGTGTATTTAGCGTAAGCAAATGTCTGTCCTCCGGTCGGATTTACATTTGGAAGTATGCCTGTAAAAGGTCGATTTTTGAAAAGATTACTCCCCCCGCCATAGATGCGAACAATTCATCCGCTGTCGGTAGGGGGTGGTCATCTACTATTAATCGCGCGTTTAACGTTACACTGAAATCTCCACAAATACGTATTTGTCCATTCTTTTTAAGTACCGGCACGATGGGTGTAGCCCATTCCGCGGTGTCGACTTTAATCAAAATACCTTCCGTTTCTAATCTTAATAATTCCTCTTCGATTTGTGGACGTAAACGAAATGGTACCGGGCGTGCTTTGCAGAAAATCGACTTCGCATTCTCTTTCAAAGTTAATTTTGCTTGAACATTTTTAATTTTTGCTACTGTCGGGGACGTAATGTCTTGGTACTTTTGTAAAAGTAATTGTAATTGCTTTTTAGAATTCATTTCTACTGAATGTATTGCTTCTAGATCATTAACTAATTGTCCGATAACACAGTGTTTACGTAGTTGAAAAATCCATTCGCGGCCTAGTAATGTGTTTCTATTCTCTTTTACAATGTATAAGTTTAGTTTGTGTATACGCTTACAGCACTTTACGTTAGCTACAATATAACCTAGGGGTTTAACCCTTTTACGGCAATACGATGTTAACGTTAAATTTGTTGGACTGTTTGAGAATCCGCTCAGCCATGATGGCGCTCACGGTCGATCGATTTATCGATCGGGAGTTGCCCATCTAGGTAACGCGCGAGCAGGAGTCTTCTCGACAACTCTCGCGCCAAGCCGCCATTGAAGATCACGAATCGATCCACAAAACACGTGCTCATTGTTCAAGTGCAAGATCAAGTGCAACTCATCAATCACCGAAGATCAAGAAGGCTCAACAAGACCCACGGAATCCGCAGCAACTCATCGTGCGACCGGATTGCAACAGGTACAGCTCAATTACACTGACAAGGAAGGTTAGGGAACCCGGAAATTCCAAAAATTATGAAACTTCGCGTACAAGTACAGTAAGTCATCCGTAATACAACCCTGTTTTCCATTGGTGCCATAATTCGGTTTTAAAGGGTGAAATTACCCCTTGAAAAAAATTCGGAACTTTCTTTTTTGTGGAATATCTTAAAAACGGTGAGAGATATGAAAAAAAAGTTTAAACAAAAGTTGCACAGTTCTGTTGTGTTTACAAAATGGCGTCAAGAAAATGTTGGGGGGAGGGGTAACTAAAAAATTATGCACTTTTCAAAAATTTTCTTTACGCCATTTTGTAACCACAACAGAACTGTGCAACTTTTGTTTAAACTTTTTTTTCATATCTCTCACCGTTTTTAAGATATTCCACAAAAAAGAAAGTTTCGAATTTTTTTCAAGGGGTAATTTCACCCTTTAAAACCGAATTATGGCACCAACGGAAAACAGGGTCGTATTACGGATGACTTACTGTACTTGTATGCGAAGTTTCATAATTTTTGGAATTTCCGGGTTCCCTAACCTTCCTTGTGAGTTCATAATTTAAGCGAGCCGGCAACCACGTGTCGACGACGCACATGTTCACGGGATATATCACAGCAGCGGGCTGAATTCATACAATTAACAGCGCTCTTAGTTCACTGTCAAAGCTCGGAAATTGGCGCGCTCAATATTCACTGTTCAAGGTAAATTCATTCAACGACAAAATTCATCGCCGTTGTGTTCAATTGTTCAATTCAAGAAGACGATTCAACTTTGTAATTGTGCGCTCAAAAATTCCTCAAATCATTGTCAAATCAGCGTTCACTCTAGACGAATCATCAGTGCAATTTATTGTTTGACATCATCAAATAAATTTGTAAAACCCATCCAGCAAGAGTCATTCATTTCCGGCGCAATCCTTCCAGGATTTCCATCAATCCTGAACATGGACGTATCGGCGAATTTGGAAAAAACTTACGTCTGAGCTCATCTGACATAACTGAAACTGCTGCTCCGCTGTCTATTTCGAATTTCACTCTCTTGTCGTTTACCGATAGCGTCGTCTCCAGCTTTTCCCTGTACTGCGTGTGCTCTAAGTGTAACACCTCCGTCAACTGATTATTCTCGCGGTTTCGTTGGAAACAGACCCTCTGTAGATGTCCTGCCCTACCACAAGCGTTACATTTAATATTTTTGTCTAACGTACATTTTGACGCGAGATGATTTTTGCCGCAACGGTAACAAGTAGTATTTGTATTTTTATGCATATTTACAGGATTCGACTTATTATTATTCTTTTTTACATTAGTATTTCTAGAAAGACTATTATTGACTTTAAACGACTTATCTGTATTTCCTCCTCGCTTGGTAATCCGTTTCGCCGCTTGTACTATGTTTACCTCTGGCGTCTCTCCTGGAAGTTGTTGTGTTCCTTTGTCCAACATCTCCATCGTTGTTGCCACCTGCGTCGCTTTCTTCAAGGTCAAGTCCGGTAATTCGAGAAGTCGTGCTTGAATTTTCTTGCTGATCAACTCAAAAACTAATTGGTTGCGTAGTGCAGTTTTTACGTACTCGCCAAATTTACAATGTAAGCAGAGTTTCTGCAGAGCTGCTAAAAATTCTTGTACTGATTCACCTTCCTTCTGCTTTCGTTAGTGAAACTTGTAGTTTTCCGCTATTTCGAGCGGTGCTGGCTCGTAGAAATCGCCTAACGTTTTTGTTAGAGTTGTATAAGTCGCTTCGAATGGGTTCTGTGGAGCTAACTGGTTACACACAATGTCGAAAGACATCCAACGTAATGTAATAAATAAGGAACACTTGCCTCGTTTTTAATTGTAAAGATCCTGAAAGCTCCTTCCAATCGCATCAGCCATCTTGACCACGTTGTGCTTGTGGGACATAACGGTTCAATTACGAATGTATTAGGTACCATCGTTGCTGTAGCCATGGTCACCTTCCTTTTTCCTCAGCTTCACTGTGTGGAATTTCTCTCGCCGTTGCCTTTTCCCGACCACGTGCTTCGAAAAATCGTGTACGATTTTCCGTGCTGTTCCGAGCAGACTCCATAGCAAAAGAAAATACGAGAAATACCCCAGATGAAAGATTAAAGCTCCCGCTAAGCGACATGTTAACATATGTAACCGACAAACAGTGGGAAAAGTCCGACATGGCCCTGTTCATGAAAGGACAGGAGAAGGGGAAAAAATACATGCTGAGACTTGACACGAATTTGGGTAACAAAAAACCATGGTTCCATAAGCTGTCAAATTGGGACAGAGGCGAAATTGCCATGCTGAACAGAATAAGAGCGGATCATTACAACCTAGCGGCCTCGCTACACAGGAAGGGGATAACTAGGTCACCTAAATGTGAATGCGGGAATACCCCAGAAGACATTGATCACATGATCTGGGAAAACTGGAAAAACTGGAGGCTGCGGGTGAAGGAGTGCAAGAGGTGCACAACCTGATCAGTTTGGAAAAAAGGAGTGCCATGAAACTACTAAGCATTTTCCTAATGAGTACAAATCTATACTAATATATAAAGCTGTAAGCATTTTCTTTGTACAGGGTAATCTCCAAATCTACTGTTTCGATTTTGATTCCATTTTTTTAGATGTGTTCCTTATAATCTTGCGAAGGATATAAGCTCAGTTTTATTACGCTGTTTGTTGCGTACTTTGCGTGGTCTGAAAAGGTCTGAAATAACACGCATGCGTAACGATCACAAACAATGTATTTACAAAAATAAGCAAAGAAGAAAATTATATACAAAAGTGTTGCACAATCACAGCGTTCACAGAGAGCACACGAAATTATGTACAATAATTGCACGAGTACAATGCGTGGGCAGAAACAACTATATAATAACGATATAATCGTTGCGTGGACACGGCGTGGTCGGGAATTGCTATTACTAACAATCGCGTACTGAACTTGATCGAATACAAGCGTGGACCTGCGTAACACGTGCGTCTACTCGAAGCGTTCGATCAAGAAGGACGAAATCAATTATGGCGTCGATCTTGCCGGTTTCGCGTGGAGAGGGGACCGCGTGGACAAAGTGGGCCCGAGAGGTGCTGCCGCTATTGGTAATGACGCACCAACGAAGTATTTTCGTTGCCAACTTCGCCGTTCGGCGTAGAATTGGGGAATTTCGCCAACACTGTTGCATCGGAAAATGTATAAAATATTGTTTATTTCGTTTGTGTAAATCGCAGCGCAGAACAGTTCAGCAGAACTGCTAATCCCCACCGCTGCAGTGTTGACATAGTAGTGGGAATACCTTCGTACCTCAGTGGTGGGAATGGATGGCGACGCTGTCGGTGCTGCTTTCCGCATTCAGCAGTCATCTTTTTTTCTCATACACTCAGACAAAATACCACCCGGGCAGCGCCGGGTAATACGGCTAGTAGGATAATATAATTTGAAGATTCTAAAAATACAAAGTGATAACTACAGATCTCTCATAATTTAGTATTAATCTGTTACGTATCCGTCTTGGAAATTTCCTTATATGGTGTTACAAACCCTTCTCAAGAAATTTCCTTATATGGAATCGGATGTGTGCAGCCGACACCAACCGTCTTCTAGAAAATTCGAGACCAACGCAAAGCAAGGGCGCGGTCCTACGGGTCACGTAGAGTCAGTCCCCACCACCCTTTTTACTCTAGTTTTTGAGTATAAAAAGGGTGGCGACAGGGGCACCTCGGGTCTAGTTGAAGTCTAGAATCAGTTCGATACACGTCAGTACGTTCTTTTTCGGATAATCTCTGCAACGAGGAAACTCTGCGAGATCGGGTATTCAAGTCCCTTTCAAGCACTCACAGTAACTATACAGTACGTGTCGGCTGTTAAGCATTATTATAATCGTTGTAATCCGCCCCCGTTTGCTCGTGTTCGTGAAAACCGAGAAGGATTAGATTCTTGCGTCGCGGAATCGAAACTAAACTTTATTCATTCAACTCATTTCAAACGTGCAACCTAGAGTTCAATTCATTGAATACCGCGACAATTACACACAACAATTGTAAGGTCCGGAATCGAGAATAAACTCATACTAGTTTAATTTACATACTATTGTACAATTATATTTACTGTCCAGAAACCCACTAAGGTGTACCTTTACCGCTCGAGGTACATCAATCAAGTTACGAGACCTAATACTAACGCTTCCTGCGGCTCCCTACGTTAGCCATACGTAGGTTCGTCCGCATATCACTCTCCTGAGGCTCCCTACGTTAGCCATACGTAGGTTCGTCCTCCACTCTACACCTTTCCTGTGGCTCCCTACGTTAGCCATACGTAGGTTCGTCCACCATAGCCAACCTCCTGGAGCTCCCTACGTTAGCCATACGTAGGTTCGTCTCCACGTCTACTTCCTTAGGCTCCCAGTGTTAATAACAACACTGGTCAAGCCATTAACAATTACCATTTACCTAAATTAAGCCCCGACTACGCAGCCGCCCCCTCCGGCTCGTAACAAAACTGGTGACAGCGGTGGGATCCACTGAATAAATATCCGTAAGGATACCGTGGATACAACTGGACTTGTATTATAATTGTTCTATAGGATTTTCGCGTTAAAATGCCAGAAACCAGGCTTTCGGTTGACGAAGTCGCGAATCTTACCTTAACAATGGCTAATTCTATGGCCTTGTTAACACAGCGTAATTGTATTCAATTCGCTACCGCGCCGATACCCACTTTCGATGGCGAGAATCCAGCTTTGTCGGTTTTCGCTCAGAGTGTAGAAAACGGGCTCGCGTTAATACCAGATACGTCGGAAACAGAGTATCTGAGTATCGTGTTGACTAAACTCACCGGTCCGGCGCGGATTAGTATCCAAGATAAACAATTCAACAATGTAACTCAATTGTTACAACATTTGAAAAAAACGATACGCTCCTGGGAAGAACTTGGCGTATTTCCAAGCTGAGGTTTCGCGCCTTAAAATCCGTGAGGACGAATCACTAAGGAAGTACATCGACAGAGTCAGCAAACTTGCCCATGGATCTCGTATCGCGATCCGCGAGAGGTACACGACCAACGTGGATCAGCTCATCAAGGAGATGGAAATGGACATCTTGGAGAATTTCCTTGAGGGTTTACCGGAGCGTGTGGCCTGGAGAATCGCCGCTCTGGACAAAAAGATTAAAACTTTAGAAGAGGCGTACGAAGCCGTGTTACAAATTGAACGTCGCCTCAAGAACCGACGACAGATTCAGGAGAAGGCATCACCTAGTCGTCGTAGAGAAGAGGATTTTCTCAGCTGGAGACGTCCTCGAGAGAAGGAACACAGGCGTGTGTACCCTCAGTCACAGTCACCCTATCGGCAAAGACCAAGGGATCGCAGCACATCTGGTTCCGAACCGGAGTTCGAAGAACGAGCTTCACGTGCAACGGCGTTGACTTTACGTAAGCATGATTATTCACGCTCTCCAAACCACTCACCGGAGGTGCCAAAATATGACGAGCCGTTCAACACCAAACACGATGTTTACGACTTTTACTGCGCAAACTGCAGTACGGTCGGATACGGTTGGAAGGATTGTGAAAAATCACCTCGCCGCGAAGGACCCCGATTCCAGTATCGAAGGGAGTCACGAGGGAATTTCTCACCTTTGAGGAAACCTTTAAACTCCAACAACGCTCACCCAAACGGCGAGGCGGTGAGCGTACGCAACGAAGATCGCCGGAAAATGGTCCGATTTGCAGACCAGAAGCAGGAAGACGAATCAAGGAAGCACCAACCCCACGCATCAGGATCAAGGTTCCAGAACTGGAAAAAGGAACGGGAGAATTTCTAATTGATGGAGGAGCTTCTGTAAATCTGGTAGTTCTTCATGCTCTAGGAGAAAAGGCCGGAATCACATCGAAGGAAGGTCTTAAAATCTTTAGGAATTTTACGTAGTAGAGGACTTGCCTATTTCCGCTGATGGACTCATAGGAAGCCCTTTTTTATTACAGGAAGGGGCTGAAATTTCCTATTACCATAAAACCTTGGTAACTCGTAACCAACCTATTAAACCTATATTCTTCAGTAACGCTGAGGAGATGGAACTGCATCCAGTATTGCCAATTAAACATAGATTACCAGGACGCACAGCTCTCCAAATTGCAGTTCCAGTCGCAAATCCGGAGGTTATGGAAGGGTACCTAGCACGAATCAAGACTCCTGAACAGGTCTACATTGGAGAAGCAGCAGTCTGCAATCATGATGGAATTTGCTATGTCCTAGCCACAAACACCGGAGAAGACGAAATCGAAATCGATATTGAACCACAACGCATACATCCGTATGAGATTTTTGACTCATCAGATGACGATCCTATTCCTTCGTATCTAGCAAAGGAAACAAAGGAAGACAGAACTACACGTATCCAAGATCTTTTAAGGACCGATCATCTAAACTCTGAAGAACGACAACATGTGTTCAAAATTGTCAGGGAATTTTCTGATAGATTTTTCCTACCTGGAGATAACCTGGGCAAGGTTCCAAATTTTCATCACTCCATTTACACAACAGACGACATTCCGATTAATACTAGACAGTATCGGTACCCACCAGTACATCAGGAGGAGATACAACGACAGGTTGGAGCTCTGCTATCGCAGGGTATTATTAGACCATCCACCTCACCATACAATTCTCCTTTATGGATTGTACCGAAGAAACCGGACGCCGATGGTAACAAACGTTGGCGAATGGTAATCGACTTTCGTGCATTAAACGAAAAAACAACAGGCGACAAGTTTCCATTACCTAATATTCCAGAAATACTAGACAAGGTAGGCGGAGCAAAATACTTCTCAATATTTGATTTGGCAAATGGATTTCATCAGATTGAAATGAACCCAAAGGACAGACAGAAGACCGCGTTTGCAACCCCACATGGACATTTCGAGTTTGTGTGTATGCCTTTTGGTTTGAAGAACGCACCACCGACATTCCAACGCGTCATGAACCGGGTAACATCAGGCCTGGAAAACGTACTTGTGTTCATAGATGATATGATTGTTTTTTCTTCATCGCTGCGTGAACACGAAATTAAAGTTAAAAAACTATTCGATCGCCTCAGGGAATATGGACTTACTCTACAGACTAATAAATGCGAATTCCTACGCAAAGAGGTTGCCTATCTGGGACACATTTTGTCTGCTGACGGGGTTAAACCAGATCCTAGGAAACTTCACGCCGTAAAAAACTTTCCGATTCCAAAAACACAGAAGAATGTGCAACAGTTTCTGGGACTGACGGGATACTATCGCCGATTCATCAAGGATTACTCTCTAAAGGCAAAACCACTAGTTCAGCTGTTGGGAAAAGGAACCCCTTTCCAATGGACTGAAGAACAACAAGGGAGTTTTGAACTATTGTGTACAGAGTTCTTTACACAACCAATATTACAATATCCAGATTTTGAACGACCATTTGTTATCACGACGGATGCTTCGGATCATGCGATTGGGGCAGTTTTAAGCCAAGGGGAAATTGGACGAGACTTACCAATTGCATACGCTTCTCGAAGTTTGAATCCAGCCGAAAGAAATTATTCAGCAACGGAAAAGGAGTGTCTAGCCATGGTATACGCAGTACAGTATTTCCGACCATATGTCTTCGGACGAAGATTTACACTTGTCACGGATCATCGACCGCTGGTTTGGTTACATTCAGTTAAAGACCCCACTTCACGGCTAGTAAAATGGAAATTAAGACTCTTAGAGTACGAGTACGATGTTATTCACAAGCCTGGGAAAATAAACAAAAACGCAGACGCTTTATCCCGGAACCCTCCTACAGTCTGTCTCCCTTTGATTCCACCAGAAGACAAGGAGTTCAAAGTGCCAATACCAAACCCGGACCCTCAGCCGGATACCATTGGTCGACGCATCCATGAATTGCGACGAGATCGGGAGAAAAGACCAACATACACGGAAGATACCAGCAGTTCTGATGAAGCGACAATCACGCCTCAACCCCGATCAATTAGAAGAAGGAAAATACATCAAGATCCAACTGACAGGATCACACCAATCATCAAATCACCATTACCTACCCCTTCACAAAATCTGTTGGAACTACGGGATGATATCAACCTAACCTCTCCATTTATGCCAATAGTGCATTCCACTCAAACCGCTGGTCATTTCATACCAAGTCCAACCACTTCCGAGACTCCACAAAATACTGAAGATTTAATATCTTTCGACGAAGAGGAAAACAGTCAGACTACCATAAGGCCTGCGTCTACTGTCGTGGAACTACCTGATCCTCCTACACCACCAACAGACGGACCAGATGTCCAAGGTTTACAACCACCCCTACAACCTGCCAGACCGCAGACTCCACCGGGTACACAAATTCAAGAAAGCACTCCAATGCACTTTAGTAATACTCTGCCCATCTGCTATGAATCGGCAGCGGACTCATTATCATCACACCCAGAAGACTCATCATCGGAAGAAGAACAAGATGATCACGGCCGCTGTAAAATAATAAATTGCGAAGAAACGCTCATCACCACAAAGGGAAACTACGCACACTTGACATCCGCAGATTGCCAACTAATTGATCCTGGAGGAAGAATGCTTGTCGATGTTGGCTATCTCGGAAAGGAGGACCTCTGCAACAATAATCCAAAGAAAGGACAAGTCATTACCACATCCAGGCAAGAATTTCAAATCTTTACCGTTTTTGTTACACGGAATTTTTGGGAAGAAATCAAAGAAGAAGACGTCGTTTCGGCACTGCAAAACTTGAGAACCGCTCTCAGAGAAACCAGGACAACAAATATTCGACTGACTATAACCAGGAAGCAGGATCGACCTACCATTCAGAGATATCAAGCCCTGATTAATAAAGTATTTAAAGATACCAGCATAGAGATTACCCTATGCCTGGGAACAATAAGGTTACCATCTGAAAACATCCGAAAACAAATAATAGAGGAAGCCCATAGCAGTTTATTAGGAGGACATAAAGGAGTAACAAAAACCTACAAACGTATAAGAGCAAAATATTCATGGCCAGGAATGAGAAATGATATTCAAGAGTTCATCAGGAAATGCAAAAGCTGTCAGGAACAGAAGTTAGTAAGAGCGAAAACTCGACAACCGATGCTAATCACAGACACACCATTGGAAGCGTTTGATAAAATCGCTCTAGACACTGTTGGACCACTCCCTGAGACTTCTGGGGGAAACCGCCACATCTTAACCATGCAGGATAACTTGACCAAATATTGCATAGCCGTTGCACTACTAAACATCAAAGCTACAACCATAGCTGATGCGTTCGCGAGACATTTCATTTCAATTTTCGGAACACCTCGTGAAATTTTAACGGATAGAGGAACAAGCTTTATGGGAAAAGTCATGACGCACTTGGCAGAAATTTTCAAAATTAAACAAGTTACTACTTCAGGTTACAGACCACAAACCAATGGTTCTCTGGAGAGAAGTCATATCGTACTTATAGAATACTTAAAACATTACATGGATTCATACGAGGACTGGGACCTGTACCTACCTTTCGCAACGCTATCCTACAACACGTCAGTTCACGAAGCTACCAATTTCACCCCGCACGAGCTGATTTTTGGAAAACCAGCCCGACAACCAAGTTCTTTTCCAGAAAGAGAAGAATTGGATACTTATGGAACTTACCTCACTCATCTAATCACAAGACTGACTGAAACCCGCAACATAGCAGCAGATAATTTAAACACCGCAAAGGAACGATCCAAACGATATTACGATAGACACGCAAGACCAGTTCAATTCAAAATTGGAGACTCAGCTTACGTATTAAAGGAACCAAGAAGCAAATTAGATCCCCATTATGTCGGGCCATATGAAATAATAGACGTAACCGATTTAAACAATGTCGTCTTAAAAGCAGAAAATAATAAAATCATCACTAAACATCAAGATAAACTCAAAATCGCATATTCCGAATAACACAACCTCTATCCTTGCAGATAACAATCATGGATCGAATTACCACGCTACTGCTGTTCATCGGGTTGGCGATGAATTTGGACGCATCAGATGACGTTGGAATAACGACATTTGAACAGAACACGGGATTGTACTTTGAAAAATTACCACCTCTGAAGATCTACCATATTCAATGGCGTTTGGTTACCTCAATAGAAATCAAAAACTATCTTCGACACCGCCCAATGCTGGACGAACACCTGCACCAGATTGAAATGATTTGCAACGATCATAACTTCATCAATTGCCCAAGCCAACTGTATGGACAACAATTGCGGGACAAGCTGGCGCAGACAGACAGATACAGCGATCTCTTGAAGGCTTTTACGGGAGACATCCCCAAGGAACAATACCACAGGATTAGAATCAGAAGAAGCGCTCCTCTTTCTTTCATTGGAACAATTAGCAAGGTACTGTTTGGGACCCTCACAGAAGACGATGCTCACTATTACAACCAAGAATTGGATAAATTATACACCGGTCAAGGACAGATGGCCGAAATAATAGCAAATCAAACTTACATCATGCGTTCTGAATTCGACAACCTCCACGCACAACTCCTAAACACGACGTTAGAAGCTCACTTTATAATGAATGAGGTTATCACTCTGGGGAAAGAATTACATAAAACTCAGACTGAAATCAAAGGAATGGAGATCAGGAACCTCTTGTTAGGGTGGACTGACCAACTGGACAAAGCCATTCAGGAATATCACTCAAGCCTGATCATCATCATAGATGCTATTCTTTTTGCTAAACAAGGGACTCTTCATCCGGCAATTTTGTCGCCACAACAGCTACTAGATGCAGCCAGGAAAATAATGGATTCTACCACTTATGAATTTCCCCTGACACCTACAGAAATACTTTCGGAACAATTCAGCGGAATTGCGAAATTTCATGTAACGTATACCAAAGGAAGAATACTATTTGAACTCATCGTCCCTCTACTGGATACTACAGTTTACGACCTGTATAAAGTACATTCGAGCCCAATAACCCAGGTAAAGGGTACAACAACGTTAACTGCTTTTATCAAACCTAGCACCCCATACCTCGCCGTGGCTATGAACGGCATAACATATGTCACTCCCGGCGAAGAATATATCCGACAATGCTACAACCTCCACGGACACTACATCTGTCAAGCTACGATTCCAATAGCTTATCTGAGGAACAAACCAACCTGTGAGACGGAGCTCTTGAGCCAGACAACCATGGACAGCTGGAACATGTGCGACGTCCGCCTGACGCCAACCTTCAAGGACCTTTGGCAACCACTATTATATAAGCAAGATTGGTTGTTCTATGTGAAGGAAGGGAAAAAGATATATTTCTACTGTAGGGACCGGTCAGCTGGTTCACAGTACATTCAGGGAACAGGGATCTTGAAATTAAAACCAGGCTGTACCGCAATAACGGATTCAACAAGAATTCGGGCATTGGATACAATCGAATCGACAGAAGAATTCACTTACGCACCGACAATATCTTTAGATATAACAAGAATTTTGCCGGATTTTGGTGATCACCACGTGGAGGCAATCAAGCAGTTAACCAATTCAAACATTTCGCAAGCGCAACCTACCAACAATTGGCCAAAAAACGAGGCGACCATTTCGCTAATGCAGCTAGAAGAAAAGGCACGGACTCTTGCAGAACACCACAAAACCAGGCACCCCTCCACCAACATGGGACCAGCCACTCCAAGGACCAGCATCCAACCGATCAACCAGCAACGGTGGCCATCAATCAAAGACTCCCTAAGCTAAGTCCCCACATATACACAATTACATACACGCACACCACACATCGCAATAGTTCAGTTCAAAAGTAATAGAATCATTTGGCAATTTTGGTGTACTCATCCGACTCCGAATGGAAAAAGCATCGTAACAAACGATGTTTCATCTTAGAGGGGAGATGTTACGTATCCGTCTTGGAAATTTCCTTATATGGTGTTACAAACCCTTCTCAAGAAATTTCCTTATATGGAATCGGATGTGTGCACCCGACACCAACCGTCTTCTAGAAAATTCGAGACCAACGCAAAGCAAGGGCGCGGTCCTACGGGTCACGTAGAGTCAGTCCCCACCACCCTTTTTACTCTAGTTTTTGAGTATAAAAAGGGTGGCGACAAGGGCACCTCGGGTCTAGTTGAAGTCTAGAATCAGTTCGATACACGTCGCGAGATCGGGTATTCAAGTCCCTTTCAAGCACTCACAGTAACTATACAGTACGTGTCGGCTGTTAAGCATTATTATAATCGTTGTAATCCGCCCCCGTTTGCTCGTGTTCGTGAAAACCGAGAAGGATTAGATTCTTGCTTCGCGGAATCGAAACTAAACTTTATTCATTCAACTCATTTCAAACGTGCAACCTAGAGTTCAATTCATTGAATACCGCGACAATTACACACAACAATTGTAAGGTCCGGAATAGAGAATAAACTCATACTAGTTTAATTTACATACTATTGTACAATTATATTTACTGTCCAGAAACCCACTAAGGTGTACCTTTACCGCTCGAGGTACATCAATCAAGTTACGAGACCTAATACTAACGCTTCCTGCGGCTCCCTACGTTAGCCATACGTAGGTTCGTCTCCACGTCTACTTCCTTAGGCTCCCAGTGTTAATAACAACACTGGTCAAGCCATTAACAATTACCATTTACCTAAATTAAGCCCCGGCTACGCAGCCGCCCCCTCCGGCTCGTAACAAATCTAAGTGTTTTGACAATAATTTCCATGTAACTTTATACCAAGAGTGATAAATGTGCCTGAGAAACCAAAGAAGACTGTTTAAATAATATATAGAAAGGACTTTAGGCTTAAGAAAAGAAAGAGTTATAAGACTTTCGTATCCTTATAATATTATATAATGTTATTGGTATTTAACAAATTTGGTATACTTAAAAGATACACATATGGTAACTATAACTAGGATACTGTAAGACTTTTGTGATCAGCTTTCGTTGGGCAAAAAAGGAGAACTCCTCCTAAGGGCCATCTCCGGTGCAAATCTGTAAATCAGTAAACCAATGTATGTACTGGGGAAAATAAAGAAAGTTAAACTTAAACTTTGTGCCTCGAGAATGAGCGCCATCTGCTCTATCCTAATATAAAAATGTGAAATACTTCGCACTAGAGAAGTCTAACACGCGTTGATGGTAACGGAAGATTGCTTCGATACCCAGGTGTAACCGTGCTCTTTCTCAGGAGCACGCTATCGTGGGAGAAAGAAGGGGAAAGAAATAAAGAGGATACGCTCAGATTGCTAGAGAGGAAAATTCACAATAATTTATTCTCGTTTTCTTCATGCGACCGGAGTCACGTACATGTAGTCGCGGATTCCCTTGTTCGCGATCGTTGATCTGACAGGTAGTACAAAATATCTAACGGCACGGTTGACCTTCGGTTCGAGCGTACGACCGGTACATGATCAGAACGCGGAACGCGCGGCTTACTCCTCATATACACACACACGCACGCTTTCAAACGCGTAAAACCTGCCGTCGAGTTCTTTCTTTAAATCTGGAGCGATCTATTGGAACGCGGGCACCGACTTCCTCACACCTCGCATGGCTCGCGTGGTTAGCTTCTCTTTTCTCGCGAATTCATAAGAGTTCGGTAGATAGGAGAAGCTAGCACCGGTTGCTCATGGGCGCGGAAGCAATCTCGGAAGCAAGACCAACGCACGATGCTTCGTAGCGGCTGGTCGGCTTGCGGTGAGTGCGGATATTCGAGCGAATTTACAAGAGCTGAAGATGCGTCTGTTCGCATTCGAGTCTCGACGACAAGTACTCGTTCCGCGGATCGGCAGGCACCTCGCTCGGCGCTCTAGGCAGCGAAGGGGATCTTACGCGAGCGCTCTCGCACCTTGGAACGGTGGGAGGGCGGCGCCTTAGGCCCCTACATTATGTGACGGTCGATGGGACATTGATCGGTTACACAGGATTGTACCCTGTTGCTTACAGTCTTCAGCACAGCGTTGTCATATCTCACTAGACAAAGAAAGAGAATACGCGCAACGAAATAAACTGAGATAAATACATGTCAAAGGAATGCCGCGAGATCTTTTACTTTATCGAGCTCCACTCAATTTGTAGATACGGACATGGTTTTTCAGTTGAAAAAATAATTTTAATTTCAGAGAAGTAAGAAGTTCGTACGCACTGAACCGAAAATGCAATTTATAATGTGGGACAGGTATTTAAAAGAAAAAAAGTGTATTTTAAAAACATTTTTTTTTAATATTCATTATTGTAATACATGGGGTGCAGCGGTGGTGCGTAAAGGGGGTGCGGCGGAGGTACGTACACGGGGGCCGGCGGAGGTGCATGTATATACCCCCTTTCGTATTTCCTCAATTGTGTTTTTATTTTTCTAATCTGTCTGTTCGCCTGGCGCCGTGCTGCTTCCCTTATTTTCTTAAATTCATATAAAATTACATGATTAATAAAATATATGTATATACACAAGGCACAGAAAGGTTTATTATGAAATATATTCATAACACATAATTTACACACAAACGAACATACACTTTGTATATGTAACAATAATGTACCTTTATACGGGTCTCCACTGGCTCCACAAGTGACAGCTCCAGATTCTGTGGCCCCGCAATCGCCGGCTCCAGATTCGCCGTCCTCGCAGCCGCCGGCTCCGCAGTCGCCAGCCCCGCAATCGGTTCTTCCACCACCAATTTGCTATTCCGCATTCCCATGATTAGTTTCTATAAAGAAAGTTATAAATTAATATAGGATTATTGGAATCCTAGATTCACAGTTTGTTTCAGTTTGTTAAACTGACACAATTGTTAAACTTAATACAAGTTTAATCCTTACCTTCTATAGATCGCTCAGTAGACACGGTTGATCGTACAGTTGAATGTCTTTTAACTAGAAACGAAAATTTTGATAAAACGTCGACTTGAGAAAACAAGGTGTTGGTTCTTTTGGGTACGGGGGTATGGAAAATGCGATTTTGATTGGCTAGAAAGTCGAGGGAAGTGGTGGCTGTCACGAAAGTTGGGTGCGTAGAGGGAGGTTATTTATGGGCCCTTGAAGAGTCTCCAACTTTATCGATGTACATATTTTCTATTTCAGCAAGATGATCAGAAATCATTTCAAATGTAAAAAAAGAAAATATTGATAATATTTTTTTTCTACATTTATGTATGTGTATGAAGGAACTATACAATGCCCGAAAAAAGTGTTCATACACCTCAACATACTGGACTTCAATATGACACTATTTTATATGAAATGAAGATTCTTTTACGTTAAAATATCCGAAATAATTACAGCTTTTGAACGACCCACAATCACACACAGTGAAAATAATATTATAGTTTTCGAGATAATCAATTTTAAACACAAATTGCAAATATTCAACTTTGGAAATGATTTATGCTTTTACAATCGTAGATATTCAGGTTCGTTTTTTATTTACAGTTATTTATGTAAAATAATTTAATATGTGCAATCATAGTATTTTATTTGCATTTATTGTTTTATACAAGTATTGCATGGATAAATATTTTTTTTCGGTTACTGTATATGTACACTCGGATAAAATGAAATTTGCCCACCGCTGAACACAATCTGCGACTTTCCGGAATATTGGAGGTCTGTTTTCTGTTATAAAGGCTTTCCATAAAATCTTGAAAAGCACGGGACAGTCATCGAAGGTAGGGTATGCGGGGATACGCAAGGACGCGAGCCGATTTTGTTCACCACATGGCAGAAGAGACAGCCCCAAACACTTGAGGACATAAACTGTTACTCTTTTCAGCAGTATATTGTACCCAAGAAACCTGGCAATTCATTCTTAGCAAATTCACTATGGTTAAAGAACGTATTAATTTTTTACAATTAATAATAATTAATAGTGGACTTTCACACCACAGTGGATTTTTATAGTGGATCTTCGCCTGGAGCTCTATTTTACCACTTTATAAATTGTCAGCACACGTTAGATCGCCTCTGACTGCATTAGTTATGTAGCGACTTCGTCGCTACCATGCCCTTGCTGAAATTTATTGCCTTTTTGAAGGAGAGGCTTGGGCGAGCCTGGTTAAGGTCGAGTGTAACATTTGGTGACCACTTGCACAGGCCTGGGTTTTTCCTGGCGAACAATGAGCGCGGACGTTGGCCACATCGGTGGAAAGTTTTCCCGCGTAGGTTTTCGCGCCGTTTTCAGTAAGTGGCGTGCTAGCTGTCCTTGTCATTTTGACTGGGTATATATATATGACCCCGGTTTGTGCGAGGACGTCACTTGGGCCTCGATTGTACAGGACGACAGTCACGGTCGTCTCCGGAGAAATTCTTGTACTCGCAATCGGGTTATTTAGAAATAAATTCTTCCGCCCGTAATTGTAAGAGTGTGGATGTCTTTATTTATTTATCATCCCACAGTTATAAATTGTCAGCCCACGTTAGATCGCCTCTGACTGTATTTGTTAATGTATTTATTATATAAAAACTAAACTATTCTATACTAGTTTGTCACATGCTTATCCAAACTACCAACTATACTAAAAGTAAATACAAAATCACATTCTACGAACAGTTATAAATTGTCAGCCCACGTTAGATCGCCTCTGACTGTATTTGTTGTGATAGATAAGTAGAAAGGCAGACATTCTGAAAATGAAAACAGTCTTTCACATATTTTGCAATTTCCGTACCTTTGCAGTTGGTTTATGATGTTACGTCCCGTTTTGCGGGGCGTTTATTCTATGATAAATGCGATATACGGGTTCTGCCGCTTTAAATGCTAAGGCGCACCTTGACCTACCTTTCGAATGATAAGGGATATAGGATGGGAGTCCAGTGATCAAAATACGCGTATGTAGTTATTCGAATGTGTATGTATATTCTAGTTGTTTTCTATTACATACCCTTCGCTGTCTTCGGGTTTCGTCAGCAAATGCTTGTCTTGCACGCGTCGGTCACTCACACACGAGGTCTCGCTTTACACTTAGTTCGCGGATTCGACGGAACACTAGACTCGCGGCGGGTGGCTACGACTCGACCTTGAAAGATGCAAGCGGTTGGTGGTGGTCCTGCATAGCATACGGGTGAACTCCTGGAGCTTGTCCTATTATGGGCCTGGAACCTCAGACCTCAGGGATACACTCGTGTTGAACCGTCGGCCGAGCACGTCGTTGATGATCTTTCTGGTTTCGAGGTAGCCAAAACGCGGGTCACGAACGAGCAGAACTTCGTCTCTGCTTTACGCTATCACGGAACTGGCGTACTTGCGTTGCACCGATAACTTATACTCCCAAAAGGGGAGTAGGTCACGCTCTTTGCTTGCGAAAACCTGCAAGCAAAGGGTTTTCGTCATCGCATTCCGCGAGTTCCCTGATTTCGTATCGCGGGCGTCGCTAAGCGAGAAAACGCTGATGTTTCGCGAATTCCAGAGCAAGACCTCTTTGGAATGGCGAAAGACGAAAATGGGTTATATGTACCTAGGGACGTAACAATGAAAAGAACTTTTAGGGCGTCGTAATTCTTGACCGAGCGAGATCGTATCCTTATGAATTTTTACTTTCATCATAAAATATGCTAGTTTTTTTCGATGTTCGTTGCACATACTACTGTCAAACCAACCACAAAGCTGAGGTGAATTGTTAACACCTTGTACAAAATACGGAAATATTTTATCAAGAATGCCCTCTTCAGCCCGTAAAGTAGGATACATTTTATTAAAAATAGCATTAAATATACGAAATGCAAAAGAAAATTTCTTACTAGGGGCTATAAGACTTTCAAAATCTGAATCATTATTTGTCTTATAGGCACGAAGAAATATTAAAATCTTCATTTCGTGAAAGAACTGTTGTACTATCTAATAATTCTGCCTTTGCATATGTCGCAGTTGGTTTTTCTAATATTTTTCATAACGACATATCCTGCAAAATATTCAATAGTACATGATTCTAAGGTGTGGGCAGTTCCAGATACTTCCTGCAAGATATCAGTGATGATAGTATCACTTGCATCCTCTGCTTCTAGGCTTTGACGGGAGACTCCAGAATCTCTGATGAATCTGGAGTCACTGCTATCACAATTCACAGAAACTGACGAATTTTCGGTACTAGTTGACGCAACATTTTCCGAAGATTGTGGCAAAGTGAAAAGATTACAATCGTCGTCATCTAAACAATTTGCAGATTGCGATGGCTTCATTAAATTTAACATCATATTTTTCTGCAAATTCAATCTAAATGTTTTCGCGGACGGATTTTGTTCATAATTGCCCGCGTTATGCCTGATCATAGAAAATAAATTTTCTATTGGATCTTGTTGTAATCGCGACGTCATTAAATATGACGCGCCTTCATCGCAAATGTCACGCCACAATTGTATCGTCGCGTTAATTGATAGCTGCAAGCCTCTGAAGCACGGAGGACGTACCTGCAGACCCTTTTGAATTACGAACCAATTTGTACATTCTGTTGCCTGTCTTATCAAATTTTCTTCTATTTGAGGATTTCTATTTGATAAGGCACACTTTTCCGGATTAGCATCATGTGCGGTTCGACTGTTTAAATTATCGAATAAATCATTCAACAGTCAAACAAAACATGCCGTATTCGCAACAGTATCACTTTGGATTTGCCCTTGTGTGCTGGCCGTTAACAAAGCTGCTGAAACTGTTCGTCTAAATACTTGTAAAGCGAGCCTACGATTCATTCGCTCGAATACATTCGGTCGAATATGCTTCTCTGACAATTTTACGTCTGCCCTAGTGCCTTTGTTTCGTCCCAGGTCCCATAGAGATGATGTCTGACCATGAAACTACAGAATCGTTGATTTTAAGATTATATTACAATAAATTGTTGCGAATGTTTTTAAATATATGCAAATAATCATGAAGAAAATAAATTTTATTTCCTTCATGTATTATATATGGTTTATCAAGAGATACTTTTCGATCTACTACCGATCTGTTACCAGAGCCTTGATCGCAAACAATTGCACGTATACGTAAACCAGTGCTACAGACAGCAGCAATTACCGCCTTAAGCACATTCAACAAGTTTACAGTTGACATGTTGCTGTTACTTATGAAATAAGCAACCGGTTGCTTCCAATTATAAAATAAACCGCGAATCATGAAAACTAAGGCTTGCGTTCCTGGTTTCATCTCAGATACAAAGGCACCATAATCTTGGAAGCCTTCAATTTTTGGTTTTTTTGAATGAAAATCAAAGGACTTTTTTATCGTCATTTCGTCGAACAGTAACACGCAATTTCGTTCTGAATCATCCATCCACGATACCTTTTTACGTAACTGTGTAAAAAAGGTCGTACAAATGCCTGGCCACATTTCGATGCTTCCAAACCATCTACTAATTGTCCTAGGACATGGTAAATTTAAACCGAAATTGTCACGAAGTTTTCGGAATAAACTCGGTGACGAATAATGCATCGATAAACAAATCTGTTGCTCGTCCGCAGAAAATACAGGATGCGGATACAATTGCATTAACATAAACGTCTTTACTTTGTTGGAAACTTTGTCCTTTATGTTTCGATCGAAATCTGACTCCGTCATTTTGTACGACTCTAATTTACGTTTTAATACTGTTACATACTAATCCCCCCCCCCCCGGTACAAACCTTTTTTTTCCCACTCACCCATACATTAATCATTATACAACCCCTGGCAGAAAGTTTCCGATCAGACGGATAAATATGAAATTTACTGAAAACATTCAGGTTTTGGAACTATTAAAAACCATTAGATGTGGTTAAAAGTAGTGGGGAATAAAGCGGAGTTTAGTGTAGTGTAACATCCAACAAGAAGAATAAACAAGAAAAATTTAATAATTAATATTTATTAATATATATATTCATTTTTTCGTTTTTATATAATTACAAATTCGTTTTATTTATTTTTGTACTACATTGATTTCTATGGGTACCAGGTCATACTGGTATCCCAGGAAACGAGAGGGCTAACGAATTGGCACGACTGGGGGCGTCAAGCTCCCAGCCATGCCATGAGTACCCCATTGGTGTCTCAACCTATGCGTTGAAAGGCTTGGCTAAGGACTGGTTAAACCAGGAATTCACCAGGCTCTGGCACAACGCCAATGGCATGAGACACACGAGGGCCCTATTTGAGGGACCGTCACAGAAGCTGGGTGACACCTTAAGTCACCTGGACAGGGCGCAGCTGCGCATGCTCGTGGGCCTAGTGACAGGACACTGGTACACGAGAAAACACCTCGCGCGCATGAGACTCACGGAGGAGACATTATGTCCGAGGTGTGAGGAAGAGGACGAAACCTCTCTACACGTACTTCTAAGATGCAGGGAACTAAGGGCCCGAAGAGGAGCAATCCTGGGGACCTTGGAACCCTCATCATTAAGCATTTCGGCTGGCCTGGTGCCGGCGCTTCTAAACTTCGCTACAGAAACCCAGTTGCCAAGGCACAGCCAGTAAAGAGGCTGCCTAGCGGCCCGGGTACAATGGTCCCCAAGGACTGAGTGCCCGGCTAGCCTCAGCCTACTAAGAATAGAATAGAATAGAACTACATTGATTTAAATAATTATATTTATATTTAATAACTAAACAGAATCTTATATTTATTAATATTTACATTTAATAAAAATTTTATATACTTCAGAATATACGTCGATAATTCTACCGCGTCGATAATTCTACCGCGTCGATAAAAGATCGACACAGCGCGCGAAATAAATAGAGAAAGACAGCAATAGCGAATAGAAAGAGATAGGAACAAGCGCAGAGTAGAAAGAGACGGCAATAGCACGTAGACAGAGATAGCGATACGCACGGAGTCACGTACGCGCAGGTCAAAGTCCGAACACTTCCGGTATCGAAAACACAGGTAGAAAAAACTGCTACGTCAGCAGTTCTCCGGTATAAATACGAGCGTGCCGCGCAAAGAATTTTCACTTCGATTCTGATCGTAGTCCGAGACGGGTCTATGATTCGATTTATATAGAATTCAGTAATCTTAGACTCTTTTGTCGGCAAAGCGGCAAAGGTTCCGCGTCAGACCCGGGGCGCCCAACTATCGGTTCGCAGCGGTTCTCCTACGTGTCAGGTTCGCACCCAAGCTTAAGGGGGTAGACACGGGTAATGCAGCGAGGTGACATTACCGGCAAAAATGGGCCTAAAAAGGGGTTTACGGGAATACACTTTTCGTTCTTATATGAGAAGATTTGGGGCTGGGTGAGGGCTCATTCGAAAGAGGAAGGTCTAATGCAGCGCGGTCTGGTCATGGTTCAACAAAATTGTGTTAATATCTAATAATATGAGTGTCCAAAGTAGAGGAAAAATCGACAAAATACATCCGCAGATTCCAAGTATTTTTTAGGTCACTAAAACAGTTCTGTGACTCAAACCGTGACCAGACCGCGCTGCATTGAACCTTCCTCTTTCGAATGAACCCTTATTTAGATCAAAATCTTCTCATATAAGGACGAAAAGTGTATTCCCGTAAAAGCATTCCCAAAGACGAGTTCCGCCATTATCTGGATACTACAGAGCAAGTTACGTGACAAATTTAGTTCAGCTAGTAGTTATAAGGTGGCGTCTAAGTAGAAAGGCTGCCGATCTGGAATCGTAGCCAGAATCAAGCGTCAGCTTGATTACGTCACTCGAACTGTGCTGCGAAGGCAAGCGAAAAAGGCAACAACGCACGAACGCTGAGTGAGACGCACTACAGTCATGCTGTCCTTCTCTCATTCTGCATGTTGAGATTGTCCCTTTTCTCTAAGATTTGACTGCCGTCCGCCTGGATTTTTCACAGCGCCCCATAACAAACCTCGCCTCATTCAAACTATATCGTGTTTGGTATCATTTTAATCAGAGAAATTTCACCAATGCGCTAGGAAAAATTTCGGTTAAAAAAAGTCAAAAATAAAAAAGTTTATAATTGAATTAGTATTAGTCACACCGATATGTTTCGGCTCTTTCCTTTGATCATTGGACCTCTCGCTCTCTCCTCCACTGTCTGTCCCTCTCTACGTTCACGCTTGGCTGGCCATCGCATATAATCCGAGATTCGACACCTCGGCTGAATACATATATGAATTGTTGCACATATTCAACTTTTACTGTATAGACGCGAGGTCCCTCCATTTATTAGTTCTAATAGTACCATAGTACTTTTTTATGCAGAATATTTCAAGGAGTTGACACAAGTAAAAAAAAATGCAATCCATTTAAATAAAAAGTGGATTTGCATTTTTTGAGTGCATCGTTGTATTCACGAAGAAAATGAAATCACAGAAAAATATACATTATCATACCATGACGTATCCTGTATACTTTTATTAATTAAAAAACATTTATTTAAAAAAGTTAATAACTTCTTCTAAAAATAATTCTCAGATTGCCCGTTCCTTCGGAGCAGGCATATATTTTTCAGCAGCGAGGAGTGCTACGGTGCGCTATATAAAATCCACGCGTTTGGTCAGTCACTATTTATCGGAGCGGGACAATTCTATCATTTGGGTTGAAAGAAGGATAACATGATCACCATACATCTCACTCTAAACGCGCGCCAATGTTTCGCTTTCGTTCTTCAGGCGTATCGTGGCGATGCCTCTGGCGAGATGAGCGTTTGAATGTGTTTGTAAAAATACTTGAGGCGCTGTTGCCTTCCTAGATCGTGTTGCGCGCACGCTAGCTGAGAATTAAACCTTTCAAGTTCGTAACAAAACACGCAAGTGGCTCCACCAGGCCCAACGAAAAAACTACTGTAATACCGACGTCCCGAATCGGTGACATCACGTGCCGTGTCTACCCCCTTAACGAGCGAGCGAAAGCAGAAGCTCCTTGGATGCGGCCTATCAGTACACTGGCTCTAGAGCGACGATACCGTTTTGCAGAGTTCGCTACCAAGCTTAACGAGCGAGCGAAAGCAGAAGCTCCTTGGATGCGGCCTGTTCAGTGACGGCTAAGTTGCCCAGAAACCGAACTGCGGCCGAACGAGCCAACTCCTACAGCGTCAGAACGGATTTTGGCCAATTTCCCGACAAATCATTCAAATCATTTATATTATATTAAATTATATTAAATTATAAATCCAAGTTTTATAATCGTATCGAGAACCGCATTTACTAATCAATTTATTTTCTTCTGTATTTTTATTTTAGGTTGAATTATTTTTGTAATTAATAATCTAATTTTCTTTTATTGTATTCCAATTTTAGCACAAACACGATTGTTAGTTTCTTTGTATTTTTCAATCCAGGGCGTACTCATTGTACATTACTAATACTATTATTTTCTTTTTTTTGTATTTCAAATACAGGGCGCAACTTTTGTTATTTAATTACATTATTTAAATTCAATATTTAATTACTTCAATTCATTATTTAAATTCAATATTTAATCACGATGTTTAATTACATTCAATATTATCTTTTTATAATACTTACCCTTTTTTTTTATATATTATAAACAACCAAAACAACACACATAATTTCTTTGAATACACACACTTATATATTATTTGAGAAAGGAATTAACGTTGGATTTTACTCCTTTACCGCGTGCCACCCGAACCTATAATTCCTTCCTTTAATATATATAATATATATATATATATATATATATATAAATACGAGTCGCCTTCTCTTAGGGAACCGCTCTCCCTACGCGTCGGTGCAGTAGCGTGCTCGCGAATAATTCCGGGATGTTACAGTAGAGTAAATAACAACAGAATAACACAAACTTCCATTTATTGTGAAGAAAAAATCAAGAGTAGAAACAAAATGATACATGGAAAAATGTTTCCGATCGGCAGAAATACTGGAAAAAAGTTTCCGATCATGGTTTACGTAAGTAGCTTCTTGAATGTATGAAGCATCAAAGATAAATGTAAACACAAGAAGGGATTACAGGAATGTAAACAGACATTCGTCACCTCTGAAATACCATTTAGTTGGTCATATTATTCTATTCACTATAGAAGTGAAAGGTACAACATGCCACCACGCAAGGAATATTCTGATGATATAAAATTAAGAATTATCCAGCTTCTCAAGAATAAATACAGTCAACGGAAAGTAGCAGAAATTATAGGATGCAGTCAAAGCACTGTTAGTGATATCAAAAACAAGTACGAGGAAACGGGAAGTGTCTCTAATCGCAAAAGATGTGGCCGCCCTCGAGCAACAACCAGTAGAGATGATCGACAATTACGTAAAATTGTAACCAATGTGAGACGCGCAACGTCTAAGCAAATAAATGTAGAGTGGGCACAAAACGTTTCTGATCGTACGGTCAGAAATCGATTACATAAGATGGGTTTCTCATTTCGGAAAGCCAAAACAAAACCTTACCTCACAAAGAAGCATAAGAAACAACGCTTACTATGGTGCAAGGAGCATGCACATTTGACAGTGGAGGACTGGCATAACGTGATATTTAGTGACGAATCACGTTTATGCATTGGAACAGGAGATGATACAGGAACATTTGTTTGGCGAAGAACTAATGAAAAGTTTCACAAAGATTGCTTAAATTTTAAACAAAAATATCCTCAATCCTATATGATTTGGGGTTGTATGACTGAGAAAGGGGTGGGCAAATTATGCATTCCTTTTCAGAATGTGAATTCCGAAACATATATTCATATTTGAAGATTCATCAAATTTTATTTTACAAGATGATAATGCCAGTTGCCACCGCAGCAAAATGGTAAAAGACTATTTACGACATAACGGCATTAAAACAATGAAATGGCCAGCAAACAGTCCCGATCTAAACCCTATTGAGAACTTATGGGCAAAACTTAAAAAACTGATCGACGAAAAAAAGCCACGAAATAAAGAAGAACTTCGATAGGCAATACGAATATCTTGGGACGAAATCCCACCCATGGATTGTAAAAATCTTCTGAATTCAATGCCAGAACGTATAAAAGCAGTGATACGTGCACGTGGAAACGTAACAAAATATTAATACTTAAAAAATTTAAATTAAAAAATCTGATCGGAAACTTTTTTCCAGTATTTCTGCCGATCGGAAACATTTTTCCATGTATCATTTTATTTCTACTCTTGATTTTTCTTCACAATAAATGGAAGTTTGTGTTATTGTGTTGTTATTTATTCTACACTAAACTCCTCTTTATTCCCTATTGCTTTTAACTACATCTAATGGTTTTTAATAGTTCCAAAACCTGAATGTTTTCCGTAAATTTCATATTTATCCGTCTGATCGGAAACTTTCTGCCAGGGGTTGTATTATACTTACATTTCTCTATTATTAACCAAGCTTTACACGTATATACACGCATACTTACTTTTGATACAACGCTATATATATATATACATATGCACTTGCTGATACTAGGTAACCCTGCCACATTATACTCACCTTTGTAAAGGGAACCACTGTAGATAGAGAATCCTGAGAGGAGCATCTAGAATTTTCTTATGCATAATCAACATCGGCTCCCATGCTCCTCAAGTAACGTCTGCCACTAATTAACTCATGTGCAGTATCTATAGCTGATGAGTTAGCATCAGAAGATGACCAGCTCTAAGAACGCTGACGGCCGATAAGCCCATCAGTTACTTACCTCAGTATCCTTTTTAATACAAATAGAGGGCCCAGAGCCCAGTCTCAGTAGTCCTACCAGAGCTGTTCATCTTGTGCACATCAAGCCTAAAAAGTAATCTACAGTAGTTCTCTACGAGTCTTTAACCCTAAAGGGTGATCTACCGCAGTTCTTCACGAGTCTCACCATCTTGTAACTATATGTAAGTCGTTATATTATATCAACTATCCATTATTGTACTCTGTGCATTTTATTCCGACCATACATCTCCACCTCCAATCCTACGTACGGAATCTCGCACACCCTAAATTATTTGCGACTACTATCATCCTTTAAATCGATTCCGATTATTTGCGGTACTCTACAATAAGGCCTGACGTACTTCAATTGTTATTTTTATTATATCAACTACTTGACTCTTATTCGATTTCTATACTCTTCCATCTGCCTGGTAGCGCTCAAAGGAGTCACTCCGGCTTTTACAGTCTAACCTGGCTGCGCTCGGAAGAGTCGCACCGGCCTTTATCGCCTGCCTGGCAGCGCTCACAGGAGTTGCGCCGGCTTTCCACCCCGGAACTGGTAGCGCTCGCAGGAGTCGCACCGTCGTCTGTACAACATCATTATTGCGCTATATTATACGATGAGTAAGAATCGAGTAAGTAACTAGATGATTTATGACTAGTTCATTTTATTTACGATTTATTCTAATACACGTTGCGGTCTTTGTAGTTTAAGCGCACTAAGTGCCCCAATAAAAGGAAACGTCGCGGAGGAGTTAAGCACCGAGCTCGAGCCGCCTTTAAACGTCGCGTTCGCGAACTGATAGAAGAGTTGAACGCTCCGCCTACAAGCTCGTCCGCCAACCCCGACGAGCCTTGTTACTCGCCGTTATCTGAGGCCCCGACCATCCGTTAGGGCCCTCCGTCGCCAGAAGTTATCGACCTAACGACCGAGTCGGGAGACGAAGTCCAGGTCCCGCTTCACGGGAACCGTCTCCCCTCCCCAAGCTCAATACCGACGACGCAATCAAAGTGAACAACCATCACGAGATTCCGGACGATATACTGAATCTTTATATTAACGAATACGCTAACATACATAACAATTTCATACCTGCTCCACTATACCACTGGTGTGAGCAAGCCTCAGAGGTGTATGGCGAATCCGAATAAAACTTAACAATCTGCTACTTGACATACTTTCATTTCGCCTTTCCTTGCCCTTACTGAATCACAAACCCTGTAGGGACGTGTATTCGTCCACCTTTGATGATTCGGCGGACCCATCCGAAACGAGACGTAAATTAAAATCGATTCATTCATGTAATCTTCCTACATACCTCTTCCCTTCTCACGGTAGCGTGCGTCTGAGCCGCTCCGGAGCCGCAACCGTAACAATATTAATATTTATTTATTTTTGCTCGCTAGCATTTTACGCAATTTCTATGTTGCTAATTTGAGCTGATTAATTTGTTTTTGCTTTCTTGTAGAAAGCAATTCGCGTGAATACTTACGACTGTTATGCGTAGGCGCAGGCTGTTCATTATTTTCACGCAAATCATATAATACCGGTATGGCATCCTTCTTCAACTTTATTTACACTACCTTGTTTTCTTCGGCAAAATGTCTTGTACAAATATACCGCCGTTTTAGCTGTCCATCACTTAACTCCGCGAAATCATTGTTACCACTATTCATGATCCACTCTATTAATCGATTATTGTCTTTAACTGGAAATGAATGTAAAGGTGGGTACAGACATGTAACAGATCACAATAACGTAACCCCGTCGTGTATCAAGTGTGGACGCCACACCGTAACAGCGTAACAGCGTAACATCGTTACATCGCAACGTCCCATCAATTGTCGGTTTTTGGCCGTCCCATCAAAGAAATGTTACGCATTCACGATACACCTCATCTATGCAAGTTTAGACGTGCATACGAACCATGAACCGATGGAACGGCATAATGCTACGCACTGATGATACGCCACGAGATTCTGTGTACGTCCACAACGTAACATCGTCGCGCAACGACAAATGTTGCACAGTGTGTTGCGCGACGATGTTAAGCCGGGTATCCACCAGTATCAAACGCCCGTATCGTATCACCGTTCCGAACCCTTTTGAATAGGCAGACGTTGCCTCGTTGCATGCCACGGCGTGCTACGTCTCGGACAATAGTTCTTCGTGTCTTGAAATAAACTCCTATAGGCGAGAAGTTTCGATTTGCTGCATGCTGTTTCTTTAGTGTAATTATCCAAACCATATCGTGTTTGGTATCATTTTAATCAGAAAAACGTCACAAATATGTCGGTAACAGTTTTTTAAGAAAAAAATGAAAAATAACAAAGTTCAGTCGTTGCATTAGTATTATCTCACTAATGTATCCAATTCCAAATCATATTATCTCGTGCCTCAAGTGTCATGTTTCCACTTGACATAGCATTTCGGGCCTTCGCCTGGGTATGTTGTTTTTACGTTTCAAGTGGTTTCCGAACCAATCCTTTGAACGACAAGAAACCGACAATTTTCGGATCGGCCCGTTCCTTCGCCTCCGTATCACAGACCAATAGAACTTTCGATACTCGGCAACGGAAAAATCTCTGGAAAATTAACATTGTCCTTTTTCAATAATCACACAGGTGATTATTAACATTGCTCTTTATGTACAGCGTAGCACCGAAGATAATTGATCTGTTTAAATATATTTAGACGATAAAATTTGTCTAAATTAAATTAGATTAAATTCATAAATAATTTAATCGCTTTTGAAATGAATCCAATAATACCGCAAGATTTCAAATAAATTGAAACCCAAGTGACGGCACGAAACGCTATGTCAAGTGCCAACGCATGAACCTTTCCTTCGATGCAACAGCAAAGAATCGACAAATTTTTCGGATGGATCCGTTGCCTCCGTTCCTTTGGAACGCCACGCAGCAAAACGAAACTCCTCGCCTGTAGTAGCCCAGTCCTATTGCCTAACCGTTTATATCAAGAAACGAAGAAATGTTGTCCGCGCCGCAGCATGCCGTTGCATGCAACGAGGCAACGTCTGCCTATTCAAAAGGGTTCGGAACGGTGATACGATACGGGCGTTTGATACTGGTGGATACCCGGCTTTACGCGACGGAGATACGTTACTATCTTCTGTTGCATGTCTGTACCCACCTTAATATTTCGGTTGTTTTGTTACGCGACGTAACACCACAACCGCGATAAACATATTTCCTACATGATGTGCGCGTATCATGAAATGTCATTTTTGAAACAGAATGTAAGCGGTTAAAAATCTGTAATCTATACGTTCGCACCGCTTGCTTACGTTCTTTAGACTGAAAACACGTAACGCGATAACACTCGACCTTTAGAAACGAATACACATAAACTTTGGCGGGCAACATGTATCGGTGAATGCAGATACTTGTGTATCTGCAGTGACTGTTCCGGATAGCTGTAACTGTTAGTGATTGTTTAGGAACACCTCGCTTTCTTTTCATAATATTGAAAAATGTTGCACTGAATTTACAAAAAAGGTGCTCCCCCTCTGTTTACAGAAACAGTAAGCAAGCGGCCGTCGCACTTGTTACTATAGACGCATACGTATAGGTGGAATTCATTATAGTAGTACCTCGTGAAAAAAGTAGAAAGTAGTAATTTCGTCAAGAAATATCGCCTTTTTTCAGACACATAATGTATAATACCTATTTTTAATTGCTTTTGTTCATTTCTTAGAATTGCTTAATAAAGGGTATAGCTGGATAAGGGGATCAAAAGTGCCTTTAGACGAAATTGATCAATGAACATACCAATCAATAGACCAAACAAAGTCATTTTTGCCAAGCATAAACTCAGTTTATGACATGACCGGACCTATTGAGGACGAACCGAAAATTAAATTCTGACTCTATTGTATAAAATAATAAAAGACCATTACCTGAACTAGGAAAACATCTTGACTTAAAAATAGCTTTTCGTTGAGGAACTGTAATAAACTCCTTTTAGAAATCCTCGCGCCTGTGTTCCGTTGAACGGTCGGAACATACAGTGGGCAAAAAAAGTATTCCTACACCGTTTAAAACAGAATACCTCATTTAAAATTGGACCAAGTGACTTGAGGTTTTTTGCGAAGCTATAAAAATTAATTTACTAAGATATGTGCTTTTGTTGCTTTAAAAAGTTACAATTTGTTGAAATCGTGAAAAAAATAGTGAAGGGTAATTTTTGAACATTCTTATGTGAGCCCATAATGGAAATTTAAAATGTATTTCGTAGATTTAAATAAGTTATGTGTATGCTGAAAATTTCATCGAAATCGGTCAATGCACTTAGAAGTTACAAGTAATTAAAATTTCCTAATTTTAAGAACAGAACTAGTCACGTTCTTAAATGAAAAGACGCGATTTTCGGAAATTTTAATTAACTTGATCATCTATTGATCTATTAATTGATATGTTCATTGATCAATTTGGTCTAAAGGCACATACTTATTTTTGTAATTACAGTAAAACCTGGATAAATGCAACCAAGATTGGGACCCAGTGGTTGCATTTATCCAAGCGAGGTGTCGAATCTCGTGTTACACGCGACGACCAGCCAAGCGTGAACGTAGAAAGGGACAGACAGTGGCGGAAAGAGAGAGGTCCGATGATCAAAGGAAAGAGCCGAAACGTATCGGTGTGACTAATACTAATTGAAGTATAAAACTTTTTTATTTTGACTTTTTTTTATTGAAACTTTTACTAACGCATTGGTGAAATTTTTCTGATTAAAATGGTACCAAACACGATATAGTTTCAATTATAATTACTTGCTAAAATTGATGTTAAAGGTTGGCGAAAAGCAACAGAGATCGAAATCAAAACCAGTCGCGGTGTTGGCTCTGGTTTCAAAGGTTTCATTTATCCAAGCACGGTGGCGATTCTGGGCATTTAATGTTGCATTTATCCAAGCGAGGTGTCGATTCTGGGCATTTAATGTTGCATTTATCCAAGCGAGGTGTCGATTCTGGGCATTTAATGTTGCATTTATCCAAGCGAGGTGTCGATTCTGTACACATGTTTTCTATTCAGCCGACATGCTGCCTCTGTGTCCGTACACATGTTTTCTATTCAGCCGACATGCCGATTCTGTGTCCGTACACATCTTTTGTATTCAGTCGACATCATTTATATTCAGTCGTGGTGTCAATTCTATGTTGTTTATTCTATTACTATTGTTTATAAATATAATTCAAACTCTATCGTGTTTGGCGTCATTTTAATCAGAAAAATCTCACAAATTCGTTAGTAAAAGTTTCATTAAGAAAAAGTTAATAATAAAAAAGTTTTATGGTTGAATTAGTATTAGTCACACCGATATTACGGTCGGATCATATTACACGGTTTCCTCGTCGAGCAGCTCGGTTCACCTAGGGGGATCCCCCCAAGTGGAGGGGATAGCGATGTTGCACTTATCCAAGCATTCTTTCGTTGCATTTATCCAGGTTTTACTGTAATTTATTACTGTTATGTACCGCTTAACAGCGGCCGGATTTAGATATATAACCTAACCTAACACATCAGTAATATTCATTTCTAATTGAGTCAGAATACGTGAATTGACGGTGGAAAGCACCGAAGCGATAGCGCATACGGATGGAAGCAGATATATGCTTGTGTGTGAAGTGCGAATACTAGTTGCCATACATATGGAAACAGATGTGGCAACATTGCAGTCGTACTATACGTGCGTACTGTCCACCGATGACAAAATGTCCGGCGGGACGGCAGAGGGGCAAGGGGGGACCCTCGTTCGCTTCGCCAGTTCCCCACCGTTTGACGCTTTCGTAACGCCAACGTTTGGGTTTTTGACGACGCACGTTACATAGGCGTAGGATTTATGTATTTACGAGGGTCGGGTTTTCGGACCTACCGTTAATCATTTCGTACTTCATTTAATATATTTAATATATCATTTCGTACTTAAAAAAAAAACTCAAGTGGTTTAGTTCGATTTTGAAAAAATTATTCTGTTCTAAAGCATATGCCACTACTTTTCGGATCCACGGTATGCCTACGCCAATGCTCGCCTCGCACTATCACACTCAGCCTCGATACGCCTCATCGACTTTCTTCGTCACACGGTCTGAATTAGTGTGCGTGATCGTTTTAGCCAATAGCTCGCTAGAATTGAAAATACGTGTGAAATGAGGTGTCTCCATTCCATTCTGACCAATCAGATTTGCGGCCTTCTCATGGGACATCTTGTCATCGGTGCACAGTACGTCTCTTCACCATACCGTAATCGATAAGGTACTTCGCACCGATGACAAGATGTCCCATGAGAAGG
Organism: Osmia bicornis bicornis; assembly: GCF_907164935.1. Classification (NCBI taxonomy): domain Eukaryota; kingdom Metazoa; phylum Arthropoda; class Insecta; order Hymenoptera; family Megachilidae; genus Osmia; species Osmia bicornis. The sequence goes on along the minus strand of NC_060228.1, from coordinate 929,258 downwards.
TCGAAAATCTGATTGGTCAGAATGGAAGGGAGACACCACATTTCACACGCATTTTCGGTTCTAGCGAGCTATTGGCTAAAAAGATCACGCACACTAATTCAGACCGTGTGACGAAGAAAGTCGATGAGACGTATCGAGGCTGAGTGAGATAGTGCGAGGCGAGCATTGGCGTAGGCATACCATGGATCCGAAAAGTAGTGGCATATGCTTTAAAACAGAATAATTTTTTCGAAATCGAACTAAACCACTTGAGTTTTTTTTTTTAAGTACGAAATGATATATTAAATATATTAAATAAAGTACGAAATGATTAACGGTAGGTCAGAAAACCCGACAGAAATCCTACGCCTATGTAACCTGCGTCGTCAACAACCCAGACGTTGGCGTTACAAAAGTGTCAAACGGTGGGGAACTGGCGGAGAGAACAAGGGTCCCCCCTTGCCCCTGTGCCGTCCCGCGGGACATCTTGTCATCGGTGGACAGTAGTTGTGCCAGTGAGGTATGGTAATAGAAGAACTGCCAAAACAGGCACGACTGTTATACCGACTGTGGAAACCTCTCTTTATACTGGGGGGACACTCGCCCCAAAAATACATACATACATACATACATAACGGCTTTACTTGGGCTCAGCCCAAGATGGCGTTCGTAAGGGGGGGTTCCCCCCTATATTGCCCAACGAAAGATGGCGGCCTATACAAAAAGTCCAAAAATTACCATATCAATATCATCATTCCAAAAGCAGAAACAACCTCGTAGAGGTGTTCAGCCAATCTACTCACTCCATTCATCTGTTTATTACTAAAGAGAGAAGAGTGTAAATGACCTAGTTTATGCATTCGCCCAGAAACGGAGAGAGGAGTGTGAGTCCCACCTCCAGGAACTGTAAGCAGTGTAGTAACATCATATAATTTTACCCAACTTATCAAGGAATTTGGAAATTCTTTTACATACCCCCAAATTCCCACTCATACAGATTTCTATAATATCAGAGCCAGGGAAAAACCCTTTTCCTCCAGATACAAATTTAGTTCTAGTCTTTCCAACAAAAATTTCTCACATGCCCATACCACGTGTTCCAAAGATTCTTCCCCACCCCCACAACTACATTCTTTGATATTGTTACGTATCCGTCTTGGAAATTTCCTTATATGGTGTTACAAACCCTTCTCAAGAAATTTCCTTATATGGAATCGGATGTGTGCACCCGACACCAACCGTCTTCTAGAAAATTCGAGACCAACGCAAAGCAAGGGCGCGGTCCTACGGGTCACGTAGAGTCAGTCCCCACCACCCTTTTTACTCTAGTTTTTGAGTATAAAAAGGGTGGCGACAAGGGCACCTCGGGTCTAGTTGAAGTCTAGAATCAGTTCGATACACGTCAGTACGTTCTTTTCGGATAATCTCTGCAACGAGGAAACTCTGCGAGATCGGGTATTCAAGTCCCTTTCAAGCACTCACAGTAACTATACAGTACGTTGTCGGCTGTTAAGCATTATTATAATCGTTGTAATCCGCCCCCGTTTGCTCGTGTTCGTGAAAACCGAGAAGGATTAGATTCTTGCTTCGCGGAATCGAAACTAAACTTATTTTATTCAACTCATTTCAAACGTGCAACTTAGAGTTCAATTCATTGAATACCGCGACAATTACACACAACAATTGTAAGGTCCGGAATCGAGAATAAACTCATACTAGTTTAATTTACATACTATTGCACAATTATATTTACTGTCCAGAAACCCACTAAGGTGTACCTTTACCGCTCGAGGTACATCAATCAAGTTACGAGACCTAATACTAACGCTTCCTGCGGCTCCCTACGTTAGCCATACGTAGGTTCGTCCGCATATCACTCTCCTGAGGCTCCCTACGTTAGCCATACGTAGGTTCGTCCTCCACTCTACACCTTTCCTGTGGCTCCCTACGTTAGCCATACGTAGGTTCGTCCACCATAGCCAACCTCCTGGAGCTCCCTACGTTAGCCATACGTAGGTTCGTCTCCACGTCTACTTCCTTAGGCTCCCAGTGTTAATAACAACACTGGTCAAGCCATTAACAATTACCATATACCTAAATTAAGCCCCGGCTACGCAGCCGCCCCCTCCGGCTCGTAACAAAACTGGTGACAGCGGTGGGATCCACTGAATAAATATCCGTAAGGATACCGTGGATACAACTGGACTTGTATTATAATTGTTCTATAGGATTTTCGCGTTAAAATGCCAGAAACCAGGCTTTCGGCTGACGAAGTCGCGAATCTTACCTTAACAATGGCTAATTCTATGGCCTTGTTAACACAGCGTAATTGTATTCAATTCGCTACCGCGCCGATACCCACTTTCGATGGCGAGAATCCAGCTTTGTCGGTTTTCGCTCAGAGTGTAGAAAACGGGCTCGCGTTAATACCAGATACGTCGGAAACAGAGTATCTGAGTATCGTGTTGACTAAACTCACCGGTCCGGCGCGGATTAGTATCCAAGATAAACAATTCAACAATGTAACTCAATTGTTACAACATTTGAAAAAACGATACGCTCCTGGGAAGAACTTGGCGTATTTCCAAGCTGAGGTTTCGCGCCTTAAAATCCGTGAGGACGAATCACTAAGGAAGTACATCGACAGAGCCAGCAAACTTGCCCATGGATCTCGTATCGCGATCCGCGAGAGGTACACGACCAACGTGGATCAGCTCATCAAGGAGATGGAAATGGACATCTTGGAGAATTTCCTCGAGGGTTTACCGGAGCGTGTGGCCTGGAGAATCGCCGCTCTGGACAAAAAGATTAAAACTTTAGAAGAGGCGTACGAAGCTGTGTTACAAATTGAACGTCGCCTCAAGAACCGACGACAGATTCAGGAGAAGGCATCACCTAGTCGTCGTAGAGAAGAGGACTTTCTCAGCTGGAGACGTCCTCGAGAGAAGGAACACAGGCGTGTGTACCCTCAGTCACCGTCACCCTATCGGCAAAGACCAAGGGATCGCAGCACATCTGGTTCCGAACCGGAGTTCGAAGAACGAGCTTCACGTGCAACGGCGTTGACTTTACGTAAGCATGATTATTCACGCTCTCCAAACCACTCACCGGAGGCGCCAAAATATGACGAGCCGTTCAACACCAAACACGATGTTTACGACTTTTATTGCACAAACTGCAGTACGGTCGGACACGGTTGGAAGGATTGTGAAAAATCACCTCGCCGCGAAAGACCACGATTCCAGTATCGAAGGGAGTCACGAGGGAATTTCTCACCTTTGAGGAAACCTTTAAACTCCAACAACGCTCACCCAAACGGCGAGGCGGTGAGCGTACGCAACGAAGATCGCCGGAAAATGGTCCGATTTGCAGACCAGAAACAGGAAGACGAATCAAGGAAGCACCAACCCCACGCATCAGGATCAAGGTTCCAGAACTGGAAAAAGGAACGGGAGAATTTCTAATTGATGGAGGAGCTTCTGTAAATCTGGTAGTTCTTCATGCTCTAGGGGAAAAGGCCGGAATCACATCGAAGGAAGGTCTTAAAATCGCTGGGCTCGCATCATCTACGATCCGAACCTTGGGAACTACCAGTTTGCAAATTAATGGATCTGCTACGGAATTTTACGTAGTAGAGGACTTGCCTATTTCCGCTGATGGACTCATAGGAAGCCCTTTTTTATTACAGGAAGGGGCTGAAATTTCCTATTACCATAAAACCTTGGTGACTCGTAACCAACCTATTAAACCTATATTCTTCAGTAACGCTGAGGAGATGGAACTGCATCCAGTATTGCCAATTAAACATAGATTGCCAGGACGCACAGCTCTCCAAATTGCAGTTCCAGTCGCAAATCCGGAGGTTGTGGAAGGGTACCTAGCACGAATCAAGACTCCTGAACAGGTCTACATTGGAGAAGCAGCAGTCTGCAATCATGATGGAATTTGCTATGTCCTAGCCACAAACACCGGAGAAGACGAAATCGAAATCGACATTGAACCACAACGCATACATCCGTATGAGATTTTTGACTCATCAGATGACGATCCTATTCCTTCGTATCTAGCAAAGGAAACAAAGGAAGACAGAACTACACGTATCCAAGATCTTTTAAGGACCGATCATCTAAACTCTGAAGAACGACAACATGTGTTCAAAATTGTCAGGGAATTTTCTGATAGATTTTTCCTACCTGGAGATAACCTGGGCAAGGTTCCAAATTTTCATCACTCTATTTACACAACAGACGACATTCCGATTAATACTAGACAGTATCGGTACCCACCAGTACATCAGGAGGAGATACAACGACAGGTTGGAGCTCTGCTATCGCAGGGTATTATTAGACCATCCACCTCACCATACAATTCTCCTTTATGGATTGTACCGAAGAAACCGGACGCCGATGGTAACAAACGTTGGCGAATGGTAATCGACTTTCGTGCATTAAACGAAAAAACAACAGGCGACAAGTTTCCATTACCTAATATTCCAGAAATACTAGACAAGGTAGGCGGAGCAAAATACTTCTCAATATTTGATTTGGCAAATGGATTTCATCAGATTGAAATGAACCCAAAGGACAGACAGAAGACCGCGTTTACAACCCCACATGGACATTTCGAGTTTGTGCGTATGCCTTTTGGTTTGAAGAACGCACCACCGACATTCCAACGCGTCATGAACCGGGTAACATCAGGCCTGGAAAACGTACTTGTGTTCATAGATGATATGATTGTTTTTTCTTCATCGCTGCGTGAACACGAAATTAAAGTTAAAAAACTATTCGATCGCCTCAGGGAATATGGACTTACTCTACAGACTAATAAATGCGAATTCCTACGCAAAGAGGTTGCCTATCTGGGACACATTTTGTCTGCTGACGGGGTTAAACCAGATCCTAGGAAACTTCACGCCGTAAAAAACTTTCCGATTCCAAAAACACAGAAGAATGTGCAACAGTTTCTGGGACTGACGGGATACTATCGCCGATTCATCAAGGATTACTCTCTAAAGGCAAAACCACTAGTTCAGCTGTTGGGAAAAGGAACCCCTTTCCAATGGACTGAAGAACAACAAGGGAGTTTTGAACTATTGTGTAAAGAACTCTGTACACAACCAATATTACAATATCCAGATTTGAACGACCATTTGTTATCACGACGGATGCTTCGGATCATGCGATTGGGGCAGTTTTAAGCCAAGGAGAAATTGGACGAGACTTACCAATTGCATACGCTTCTCGAAGTTTGAATCCAGCCGAAAGAAATTATTCAGCAACGGAAAAGGAGTGTCTAGCCATGGTATACGCAGTACAGTATTTCCGACCATATGTCTTCGGACGAAGATTTACACTTGTCACGGATCATCGACCGCTGGTTTGGTTACATTCAGTTAAGGACCCCACTTCACGGCTAGTAAAATGGAAATTAAGACTCTTAGAATACGAGTACGATGTTATTCACAAGCCTGGGAAAATAAACAAAAACGCAGACGCTTTATCCCGGAACCCTCCTACAGTCTGTCTCCCTTTGATTCCACGAGAAGACAAGGAGTTCAAAGTGCCAATACCAAACCCGGACCCTCAGCCGGATACCATTGGTCGACGCATCCATGAATTGCGACGAGATCGGGAGAAAAGACCAACATACACGGAAGATACCAGCAGTTCTGATGAAGCGACAATCACGTCTCAACCCCGATCAATTAGAAGAAGGAAAATACATCAAGATCCAACCGACAGGATCACACCAATCATAAAATCACCATTACCTACCCCTTCACAAAATCTGTTGGAACTACGGGATGATATCAACCTAACCTCTCCATTTATGCCAATAGCGCATTCCACTCAAACCGCTGGTCATTTCATACCAAGTCCAACCACTTCCGAGACTCCACAAAATACTGAAGATTTAATATCTTTCGACGAAGAGGAAAACAGTCAGACTACCATAAGGCCTGCGTCTACTGTCGTGGAACTACCTGACCCTCCGACACCACCAACAGACGGACCAGATGTTCAAGGTTTACAACCACCCCTACAACCTGCCAGACCGCAGACTCCACCGGGTACACAAATTCAAGAAAGCACTCCAATGCACTTTAGTAATACTCTGCCCATCTGCTATAAATCAGCAGCGGACTCATTATCATCACACCCAGAAGACTCATCATCGGAAGAAGAACAAGATGATCACGGCCGCTGTAAAATAATAAATTGCGAAGAAACGCTCATCACCACAAAGGGAAATTACGCACACTTGACATCCGCAGATTGCCAACTAATTGATCCTGGAGGAAGAATGCTTGTCGATGTTGGCTATCTCGGAAAGGAGGACCTCTGCAACAATAATCCAAAGAAAGGACAAGTCATTACCACATCCAGGCAAGAATTTCAAATCTTTACCGTTTTTGTTACACGGAATTTTTGGGAAGAAATCAAAGAAGAAGACGTCGTTTCGGCACTGCAAAACTTGAGAACCGCTCTCAGAGAAACCAGGACAACAAATATTCGACTGACTATAACCAGGAAGCAGGATCGACCTACCATTCAGAGATATCAAGCCCTGATTAATAAAGTATTTAAAGATACCAGCATAGAGATTACCCTATGCCTGGGAACAATAAGGTTACCATCTGAAAACATCCGAAAACAAATAATAGAGGAAGCCCATAGCAGTTTATTAGGAGGACATAAAGGAGTAACAAAAACCTACAAACGTATAAGAGCAAAATATTCATGGCCAGGAATGAGAAATGATATTCAAGAGTTCATCAGGAAATGCAAAAGCTGTCAGGAACAGAAGTTAGTAAGAGCGAAAACTCGACAACCGATGCTAATCACAGACACACCATTGGAAGCGTTTGATAAAATCGCTCTAGACACTGTTGGACCACTCCCTGAGACTTCTGGGGGAAACCGCCACATCTTAACCATGCAGGATAACTTGACCAAATATTGCATAGCCGTTGCACTACCAAACATCAAAGCTACAACCATAGCTGATGCGTTCGCGAGACATTTCATTTCAATTTTCGGAACACCTCGTGAAATTTTAACGGATAGAGGAACAAGCTTTATGGGAAAAGTCATGACGCACTTGGCAGAAATTTTCAAAATTAAACAAGTTACTACTTCAGGTTACAGACCACAAACCAATGGTTCTCTGGAGAGAAGTCATATCGTACTTATAGAATACTTAAAACATTACATGGATTCATACGAGGACTGGGACCTGTACCTACCTTTCGCAACGCTATCCTACAACACGTCAGTTCACGAAGCTACCAATTTCACCCCGCACGAGCTGATCTTTGGAAAACCAGCCCGACAACCAAGTTCTTTTCCAGAAGGAGAAGAATTGGATACTTATGGAACTTACCTCACTCATCTAATCACAAGACTGACTGAAACTCGCAATATAGCAGCAGATAATTTAAACACCGCAAAGGAACGATCCAAAAGATATTACGATAGACACGCAAGACCAGTTCAATTCAAAATTGGAGACTCAGCTTACGTATTAAAGGAACCAAGAAGCAAATTAGATCCACATTATGTCGGGCCATATGAAATAATAGACGTAACCGATTTAAACAATGTCGTCTTAAAAGCAGAAAATAATAAAATCATCACTAAACATCAAGATAAACTCAAAATCGCATATTCCGAATAACACAACCTCTATCCTTGCAGATAACAATCATGGATCGAATTACCACGCTACTGCTGTTCATCGGGTTGGCGATGAATTTGGACGCATCAGATGACGTTGGAATAACGACATTTGAACAGAACACGGGATTGTACTTTGAAAAATTACCACCTCTGAAGATCTACCATATTCAATGGCGTTTGGTTACTTCAATAGAAATCAAAAACTATCTTCGACACCGCCCAATGCTGGACGAACACCTGCACCAGATTGAAATGATTTGCAAGGATCATAACTTCACCAATTGCCCAAGCCAACTGTATGGACAACAATTGCGGGACAAGCTGGCGCAGACAGACAGATACAGCGATCTCTTGAAGGCTTTTACGGGAGACATCCCCAAGGAACAATACCACAGGATTAGAATCAGAAGAAGCGCTCCTCTTTCTTTCATTGGAACAATTAGCAAGGTACTGTTTGGGACCCTCACAGAAGACGATGCTCACTATTACAACCAAGAATTGGATAAATTATACACCGGTCAAGGACAGATGGCCGAAATAATAGCAAATCAAACTTACATCATGCGTTCTGAATTCGACAACCTCCACGCACAACTCCTAAACACAACGTTAGAAGCTCACTTTATAATGAATGAGGTTATCACTCTGGGGAAAGAATTGCATAAAACTCAGACTGAAATCAAAGGAATGGAGATCAGGAACCTCTTGTTAGGGTGGACTGACCAACTGGACAAAGCCATTCAGGAATATCACTCAAGCCTGATCATCATCATAGATGCTATTCTTTTTGCTAAACAAGGGACTCTTCATCCGGCAATTTTGTCGCCACAACAGCTACTAGATGCAGCCAGGAAAATAATGGATTCTACCACTTATGAATTTCCCCTGACACCTACAGAAATACTTTCGGAACAATTCAGCGGAATTGCGAAATTTCATGTAACGTATACCAAAGGAAGAATACTATTTGAACTCATCGTCCCTCTACTGGATACTACAGTTTACGACCTGTATAAAGTACATTCGAGCCCAATAACCCAGGTAAAGGGTACAACAACGTTAACTGTTTTTATCAAACCTAGCACCCCATACCTCGCCGTAGCCATGAACGGCATAACATATGTCACTCCCGACGAAGAATATATCCGACAATGCTACAACCTCCACGGACACTACATCTGTCAAGCTACGATTCCAATAGCTTATCTGAGGAACAAACCAACCTGTGAGACGGAGCTCTTGAGCCAGACAACCATGGACAGCTGGAACATGTGCGACGTCCGCCTGACGCCAACCTTCAAGGACCTTTGGCAACCACTATTATATAAGCAAGATTGGTTGTTCTATGTGAAGGAAGGGAAAAAGATATATTTCTACTGTAGGGACCGGTCAGCTGGTTCACAATACATTCAGGGAACAGGGATCTTGAAATTAAAACCAGGCTGTACTGCAATAACGGATTCAACAAGAATTCGGGCATTGGATACAATCGAATCGAAAGAAGAATTCACTTACGCACCGACAATATCTTTAGATATAACAAGAATTTTGCCGGATTTTGGTGATCACCACGTGGAGGCAATCAAGCAGTTAACCAATTCAAACATTTCGCAAGCACAACCTACCAACAATTGGCCAAAAAACGAGGCGACCATTTCGCTAATGCAGCTAGAAGAAAAGGCACGGGCTCTTGCAGAACACCACAAAACCAGGAACCAGATACGCGTAGGAACTTACGCGGGTGGGAGTGTCGCAATCTTACTAATCATTATCGCTGTACTTTGTTTAGTCCTGTTATATCTCAAGTTCAAATACCAACCTAGCCCTGCTCCTGAAGGAATGGAGAATAGTTACCTAAGAAACAGAAGTTTAGAGGATACAGATGCTACCACAACCAATATGCAGCCACCGAGAGCTCCTTCAGTGGTTGTCCAAAACATAAACAAGCCTATTGCACGAATGTCCACTACTATAATATAAACAGGATCTAGGTATAAGAAGAGCGGAGACAACTCCACTCTTCCATAACGTAAAGATCCAGCATGGAATCGAGATACCAGCAAACGGAGCAGGGTGAAGGCCAAAGGACGATCGCAATACAAACGGGGGCAAATGGGTAGTTGGCTCAAGGAGTACCGCACCGGGTCCATTAAAAGGTCACAGGGACCTTTCCAGCCAGGCAGCGGCAAGTTCAACCTTGGACGTGCCAGCCAGACACGAGACCCAAAGGCAATCGACCAGGGAACCTCAATGGCATCGCAACGAGGAAAGGAGAACCGACAACCTGCGGTGTCCTACATCTGGGAGAATGGGTTGCTCCTGGCCCAGATCACCGATGACAACATCACAACCTGGACGCCGGGTGATAGCCTGAGGAAACGCAGGAAACTGCGCCCAGGCACCCCTCCACCAACATGGGACCAGCCACTCCAAGGGCCAGCATCCAACCGATCAACCAGCAACGGTGGCCATCAATCAAAACCTCCCTAAGCTAAGTCCCCACATATACACAATTACATACACGCACACCACACATCGCAATAGTTCAGTTCAAAAGTAATAGAATCATTTGGCAATTTTGGTGTACTCATCCGACTCCGAATGGTGAAAGCATCGTAACAAACGATGTTTCATCTTAGAGGGGAGATGTTACGTATCCGTCTTGGAAATTTCCTTATATGGTGTTACAAACCCTTCTCAAGAAATTTCCTTATATGGAATCGGATGTGTGCACCCGACACCAACCGTCTTCTAGAAAATTCGAGACCAACGCAAAGCAAGGGCGCGGTCCTACGGGTCACGTAGAGTCAGTCCCCACCACCCTTTTTACTCTAGTTTTTGAGTATAAAAAGGGTGGCGACAAGGGCACCTCGGGTCTAGTTGAAGTCTAGAATCAGTTCGATACACGTCAGTACGTTCTTTTCGGATAATCTCTGCAACGAGGAAACTCTGCGAGATCGGGTATTCAAGTCCCTTTCAAGCACTCACAGTAACTATACAGTACGTTGTCGGCTGTTAAGCATTATTATAATCGTTGTAATCCGCCCCCGTTTGCTCGTGTTCGTGAAAACCGAGAAGGATTAGATTCTTGCTTCGCGGAATCGAAACTAAACTTATTTTATTCAACTCATTTCAAACGTGCAACTTAGAGTTCAATTCATTGAATACCGCGACAATTACACACAACAATTGTAAGGTCCGGAATCGAGAATAAACTCATACTAGTTTAATTTACATACTATTGTACAATTATATTTACTGTCCAGAAACCCACTAAGGTGTACCTTTACCGCTCGAGGTACATCAATCAAGTTACGAGACCTAATACTAACGCTTCCTGCGGCTCCCTACGTTAGCCATACGTAGGTTCGTCCGCATATCATTCTCCTGAGGCTCCCTACGTTAGCCATACGTAGGTTCGTCCTCCACTCTACACCTTTCCTGTGGCTCCCTACGTTAGCCATACGTAGGTTCGTCCACCATAGCCAACCTCCTGGAGCTCCCTACGTTAGCCATACGTAGGTTCGTCTCCACGTCTACTTCCTTAGGCTCCCAGTGTTAATAACAACACTGGTCAAGCCATTAACAATTACCATATACCTAAATTAAGCCCCGGCTACGCAGCCGCCCCCTCCGGCTCGTAACACTTCAAACAAATTTTTCCTAAATAGAGACTCCCCCAAGTTAAAATGATTGGCTCTAAGCCTGTTCATCCTAGTGAGGAACCCTCTGTCCACTCCATTTAATTTATAAAACCACGGTTTCTTGTTTCCCAAATTATTGTTTCGGTCCCTAAAGTATTTAACACCTTTGAACATTCCAATCCCTATCATCCTATTCATCCCCCTTTTCCATGTCCCCTCAGCGAGATGTAGTTTAATATCCCGCATTGACACCCCTACTCCCAGATCTTCCTCCCCTTCCGTGGCAAGGCCAGCATAATAATCCGCACGCTCGTTACCTTCTATTCCTACGTGGCTCGGCACCCACGCGAAGGCCACGTTCGACCTCCCTATACCGTCCGCATTATTATCCACATTGTTCATAAGTTCCCTGGCAATCCTATGCACCCAAGGGCAATCCCCTGGGTTACTCCCTAAATGTGTAATTTTTTCCAAAACGCTTGCCGAATCGGTTATAACCAAATAATTATTATTATTCGGCCCGTTATTAGCGTACCGGATTGCTTGTAACAGCGCGAAAGCCTCTGCCGAAAAGACCGAGGTGGCCTTATTAAGGGACCATTTAAAATCCTCCCAATTGTTACCCCCTCTTCTAACTACCATCCCGGCTCCCACCGACTCTCCCTCCTGTTTTTTAGATCCATCAGTATATATTTCTATAATCTGGTCTGTACTACGATCCTTCCAAAACCCCCTTATTATCTCCCATATCAACGCCCGGTCCGGTATCTCTATTTCTTTTCTATTTTTCCCATTTCCCAATTGATTTTCATCCCCCCATCCCCGAGGAAATTCCCTATCCGTAACCATTCCAACCTGTTTAAACTCACCTTTTCGCAGGCATTTAACCATTCCTCTATTTTAACCCAGGAGCGGGACCAAGGTTCCATGTTTTCCCATTCCTCTTCATCTCTGACTACTATAAAATTACCCAAACTTTGATTAACTAAACTATCTGCACAAGTCCTATGTTTGAGCATATATCTTTCCATTAATAAAATATTTTTCAACAAAAAAAAAAAACCGACTTCGAAATGCACTAAAAAGTGTAAAATAATTTACATATCATTTATACCAGTATTCCACAGCTATTAATAAAATCTACTTAATCATTAAATAGGATACTAAATACATTTCAACCTTTTCGGAGGCGGCGCAAAATTAAAAAAAAAAACAAAATATACGATCCTGCTAATAACGATTCCACAGCGGTATGGCAAACTTCGTCATTCATCAGTCGTAAGAAATACAATTCGAAACGTTATACACACGGCACAAAACATTTCTAATTCTAACGATTGTATCAGAAGTTGCTACCACTTTTGATGTACATTTCTACTGCAATTCACGACAGACCACACTTAACTCGCTCACTGGGTCTAGGGAGATTTTGAATAACGTGTGTGATTACCCTCTACAGCTTGCTTCTTACTTTGCGATCATATAAATGGCGGACATAAATATATGACGTACGATAGGTGATAATCGATGATGAGATGGTACAGATACACGATACAATGAAATTACTATTATTTTTTTTCAAAGAAACAATTATATGATCGTAAAGTTACAAGCAAGGTGTACATACAGGAGAAACACACAAGTTATTACAAATGTCCCTACACCTAGTAACCTGCGCGAGTTCAGTATGGTCTACACTCAAATGCAGTATAGTTAATCTGCAATGGGTATGTTGATTCCCCTTCAATATTGTTTACTTTCAATTATCAAACGGGTCATTTGTCACAGGTTGCCGACGCATGAACTATGATCTTCCTAATAGAAGAAAAGTTTTTAATTTTGCGCCGCCTCCGAAAAGGTTGAAATGTATTTAGTATCCTATTTAATGATTAAGTAGATTTTATTAATAGCTGTGGAATACTGGTATAAATGATATGTAAATTATTTTACACTTTTTAGTGCATTTCGAAGTCGGTTTTTTTTTTTGTTGAAAAATATTTTATTTCACAGTTTTTAGTGGTACGTTTAGTATTTGTAGGATGTCGTAAGGAAAAAATAAAGGAAAACAATCGGAATAATATTTGTTGTATTTTGTGTATTTAAAATATGTTAAAATAAAGATAAATATAAATATAAAAAATTAAAATTAAAAATACTAATAGAAATGAAATGAAAAGAAAGAAAAATAGAAATATAAAAAATGAAAATAAAAAATAGAATGAGAAATGAAATGAAACTGAACAAAAATACAAATATAAATAAAAAATGAAAAGAAACAAAAATACAAATATAAATAAAAAATGAAAATTAGAAATAATAGTAAAAATTAAAGTAGAGTATAAAAAAATTAAAATAGGCTGAAATAGTATTTATTGGGGGCGCCCCTACCGCCGCCCATACTGCCACCCATCCCGCCGCCCCTACCGCCACCCCTCCCGCCCCGCGGCCATCTTCCGCGGTAGGCACGCCGCTTTTTGCCGGCAGCCGTTCCTCTTTCTGTAACGTAAAATGTTAAATGTTAATATCGTCCACCCATGTAACAATTAATTTTGTTTATTACTTCAGACGGAAATGTGTTAATTATTTTTTCTATTATATCTCTGAAACTCACTTCGCTGCGGCTTGACATTCGCCTCACTTCCTTCTTCTTGTACCTTGGTCGGCTGCTGCGACGTCTGTTGCAGCGGCGGTTCTTGCTGCTGCGGCGGTGTTTGCCGCTGCAGCATTTGCTGTTGCTGCAGCTGTTGCTGCAGCAACGCAACCTCCCTGTCCCGTTCCTGCTGCGTATTCGCCAAGTGTTGCAGCTGTTGCTGCATCTGCAGCAACGCGTTCATAATTTCGTTTTCTGAAAGAAAAAGGAGGAATGTAACATGCATGTTTTCGAATCATGCAGTATATAACTTTTTCATTGAAGTTTGAATTAAACTTACGTTCATTTGTTTCAACGATGTCCTTCATATTTCTGTGAGAAAAAAAAGAAGTTTCATAAATAAAAAGAAAATAATCCGTTCGCATTTGTGGATGAAGTTCGGAAAAGTAATCACCCCCTTTTCTTTAAAATTCAGTAATCGTACGTCTTTTATAGGCTGATTACGAATATTGTAGACAATGCTATCGAACTGTGTTTACGAGCTGTTAACGGTTACATGTAAGTTTTGAATATATGATATTGAATGAATGTGATAGTGAAATTTGGCGACAACTTTATTTGCATTCCGCAAAATAGAAAAATCCGAATATCCTGAAGTAATTGAATAAACGGATGTAAGAATTCGGAAGTAACAATGTTGTTGAAATAATTTCTTATTTTTTCGCGTAATCGGTGCCGGCCGCCTTACGATGGCCCAATAGTCGCCAATTTGTCGTTATGATATTCGTAATCAGTGTATGAACAAACGTAAGAATACTTTTCTTTTTTAATCCAAAAAAAGGGGGGGTGAGTGCTTTTTCGAAGTACACCCAACTAAACCACGAACCATTGACGATGAAATTAATATATGTTATATGTATAATATATATTATATAAAGAAATGAAATATTGCTTGTTATTTGGTACTTACGTCTGAACAGCAGCTCGTTCGGATAGAAAATGAACAAAATCTGTGTCTTCTAAAGGAAGACAGTTGGTGGGGCACATTCCATGATCGCATACACAAACAATTTTCGCTGCGCGTCGTATAGATGCACAAATATCATCTAGTTCCTACATTATTAGAAGTTTGCCGACTGCGTCGAACGTAAAGAAGGACAGCGATTGAAAAAGAGGACGGAGCGAAAACAATCGACTGTATGTCTGTCGAACAATACTAATGCAAGGACGAAAATTTGTTATTAATAATTGTTTTGGTTTCAAAGTGTTATCAACAGATTTGTGATATTTTTCTGATGAAAATAAGACCAAACCAGAAGTAAATCGGACCAGTTTTTTTATTAATCAGTTTAAATTGATGAGGTCAATCATTACTAGCCAATGAAAGTCAAATAAAACCGATTTGTTTCGTGTTGGTACTCATTTTAATCGGAATAAGCTGAACAATCCATTGATACTATTGTTTGGAAGATAAGACAAAAATTATTATAAATGTAATGTTTGTTACTGGATCGTGATTTGTTTTACTCGCGGCATCCCTTTCGAGTGCCTCTATCTCGTTTTCTCTCGTAATACGTATTCTCTTTCCTTTTTTATGACGGATTCGAAGCTCTGCTGGGTTCCAGGAAATTGTCAGTAGGGGAATGTCACGCAATTTTATCGGCCAGCGTAGGGGAAATGAGGGATCCGTTGCACACACCGTCGTTTTCTTAATTGTTTACACGAGCCAAGTCAGTAGATGTAGGTGTTTCGACCAATAATATATTACGGCTGCAAGTCGTGTGAGCAAAGGCGGGGCACGACCAATCCTACCCAAATTTTTGGCGACGGCCAAGTTACGAACGGCGAACAGCAGTCAGTTTCAATTAACACCTTGCAACGCTGCTTTCCATTGAATTTTTTTCAATATATTGTGTTGTGAGGTAAATTGTAACAATTATTATTATTATTTTTTTTTTTAATGTTTTTGTAATAATTGATAAATAAAGAAGAGGGTCCAATTTTGCTTCCAGTAAGTAATTGTATTTGAAAACAAAGGGACCAAGTCTGCTTTAAGCGACTTATTTGTAAAAGAAGTGTGCTTGAAGCGACAAATTGTTAAAAGAAGTCAGCTATAAGCGAGCATAAAAGAAGTCTGCTTTAAGCGACTGATTGTTAAAAGAAGTCTGCTATAAGCGACTGATTGATAAAAGAAGTCAGCTTGAAGCGACTTATTTATAAAACAAGTCTGCTTTAAGCGACTGATTGGTAAAAGAAGTCAGCTTGAAGCGACTTATTTCTAAAAGAAGTCTGCTTGAAGCGACTGATTGTTTAAACAAGTCTGCTTTAAGCGACTGATTGGTAAAAGAAGTCAGCTTGAAGCGACTTATTTCTAAAAGAAGTCTGCTTGAAGCGACTGATTGTTTAAACAAGTCTGCTTTAAGCGACTGATTGATAAAAGAAGTCAGCTTGAAGCGACTTATTTATAAAAGAAGTCTGCTTGAAGCGACTGATTGTTAAAACAAGTCTGCTTTAAGCGACTGATTGTTAAAAGAAGTCTGGTTTAAGCGACTGACTGATAAAACAAGTCTGGTTTAAGCGACTGATCGAAAAAAGAAGTCTGCTGTACGCGACTGATTGATAAAACAGGTCCGCTTTAAGCGGATTGTGAAAATAAAAAAAGCGCGGCAAATCCTTTTTTTGAATCCTTCATCTTCACTGAAACCAGGTACGTCTGGTATATGAAAGTATGGGTAGACGTACAAAAGTGCATGCCGTATGAGACAAAGTCGTGCAAATGAATCGGATGATGCCAAACAATTACGTCTTTGTAAAAAACGTAAAAGAACCGCAGAGGCACGGCGTCAAGAAAGTATTGATGAACGCCGTGCGCGATTGTCTGCAAAGCGGAAATATGCTCATTCGAAATTATCGCGCGAAACGGTCGCTGAAAAAAAACGGCGGCTAAGCCTAATTTCTCAACGTGTACAGAACGAATCTGCCGAGGCACGATCACGTCGTATCGGATTAATCCGCAAACGTTTAGCGAACGAATCTGCGGAGAAACGATCACGCCGTTTCCGATTAATCCGCAGACGTTTAGCGAACGAATCTACTGAGGAACGTTCGCAACGTCTGCGGATTAATCCGCAGACGTTTAGCGAACGAATCTGCGGAGAAACGATCACGCCGTTTCCGATTAATCCGCAGACGTTTAGCGAACGAATCTACTGAGGAACGTTCGCAACGTCTGATGGTTATGAGAAATCGTACGCGAGAAGTACTACAAAGTGAACGTACCGAATCACGAAATACGCGTTTAAGGAATATGCGTGAACTAGCGAAAAATCGCAGAAAAGAACTTCTCCTTCAGGTAGAGAACTTTAAATCGATTATTAATATTTTTGCTGATGTACCATGTGCAGTGTGTTACAAGACTTTATATCCGCAGCAACGTTACGCTTTGCACACGCGGCCTTTGTCTGGTGTAATTCCTGCAAATCTAATACAATCGGAGAAGATAACAACATGTTCTCGTTGCCTACATCATCTTAAAAAATGCAAAGTGCCATCTCAGGCATTCTGGAATAAAATGGAACTAATGTCTGTACCTCATGAGATAGCAGATTTATCGGAAATCGAGAAACAAATGTTGTGCAGAATAGTACCGTTTCTTAAAATCATGAAAATTCAAAATCGCTTCAGTCAGGATTGGTGCAAAGGTCAGGTAGTCCTATTTGCTCGCGATGTGTTGGAAGTAGCCGAGCAACTTCCACTTCGATTAAACGAAACCGGTATAATGATTGTAGTGGAAAGCCTCGAAAATTTGGAGCGACAAAGATAATTTGAAATAGACGTTGGCAAACTTCGAGTAGCTTTACAATGGCTATTACAAAATAATGCTTTATACAAAGATGTGCGACCATGTTTTTCTAATATTCCCAATAACATTTTGGAAATAGCTGATGTCGTTGAAGAGCCTTGTATTGTAAGAAACGAAATGGGAGTTACAGAAAGAAATACTGAATCAAACAGTCGATTTGTGAATGTTGGACAGAATGTAGCTATCTTACGAGGCTCGTGCCATCAAGCTAGCGATCGCTTCAGTATTGAATCTCGCGGTAAGCAATGTACTGGCATAGCTGCAGTTGCTTCTGTTGCGTTTCATTTGCTCGACCCTAGTACGTGGTGCACTAGTGATGTCGATTATGTATTTTTAGTAGGAGATAAATATTACCGTGATTGCATTGAAGCGCGAAGTAATCCTGACCCCAGAGAAGTGAATGTCGACTATTTAGCCGTTACCGAATTATTGCCACACATATCATTTAATAACAACAGAGTGAATATTAACATTGGCTATGAAATGGCTGTAAATGGTCATATTAATATTGATAACGGCGATGAAGGATTTCCAAATTTAAAGAACGCTTTGATTACGTTTTTCCAACAGTATACGTACGGAATTCTGACTGCCAATTTTACATCAGTAGCTGTGTCACGCGGTAACCAGTCGGAGAGTACCTACTATTGGTTGTATGATTCCCATGCAAGAGGTCCAAAAGGATATAAAGCATCGTCACGGGGCGTCTCATGCTGTATGAAATGTACTAATATTGATGATTTACACATCATCTTGCGTCGTAATTTATATGCTAAAGGAGGCAATAGCAATGTGCTAAATATCTATTCACTAACACCTGTAACAATAGCACCCGAATGGAATAGATCTCCTGAAATAGAAAGGATACAACAACCATCTGTTGCGACCGCTCGTAGAGAATCCGGCGCAACAGATATTATTTTCGCTACAAGCATGTTACGTTCGACTGACGAAGATGTTCCCAACATCGATAGTATCGTCTCTGTTAGTAATAATAATAATAACGCAGAAAATGACCCGATAAACCTTGCGAATATACATAGAAAAACAGTGCCTCCTCTGAACCTAGAAAGGGAGAGAAGGATGGAAGAACTGTGTTGGTTCTTCCTGTTTCCGGATGGTAAAAATGGATTCGGAGAGCATCGAGACATCTCAATTACTCCACTGGATTACTTCCAAGCGCGTATTCTGAGCAATGACAAACGATTCCAACGAACAGATTATTTGTTCTTCGCATTATCTGTTGTTGAATACTACCGCGCAAAAGCTAGCGTTTCAGTATCATGTAGAATGCGCCAAGGGGAACATACTCCACAGGGATTAGTAGATAATATGCACCTCACGATGAGAAATATAAGAGGATCGGCATCATACTGGAAACGATGCTGTTCGGAATTAATCGCCATGGTCCGAAGTCTTGGACCGCCCACATGGTTTGCTACGTTCTCTTGCAATGATCTAAATTGGCCAGATATGTTGAAAGCATTACTACTATCCGATGGTCGCCCCATTACCGAATTTGAAAACCTAACTTTTGCAGATCGACTAAAGTTGGTTCAGAGATACCCTGTAGTTATTGCAAGACAATTTACGTTACGTGTAAACGCGTTAATGCAGTATTTAAGAAACTCCGATTGCTTAGGTGGCGTTGTTATCGATTTTTGGCATCGAATAGAATTTCAGAACAGGGGAAGTCCACATTTGCACATGCTTGTTTGGTGTGCAAACGTACCTGATTTCCTTACCAACGAAGGCCGCAACGTTATTGAGAAAGTTGTATCTTGTTCATTGGAAGCAGAAAATGAAAATATGAGGGACATAGTTCAAAAGGTCCAAATTCATAAACATTCTGCTACATGTTACAAAGATCGTAATAATCGTTGTTGTCGTTTCGGATTCCCGAGACCGATAAGTGAAAGAACGATGTGCTTAGGTCCAGATGACACACTTGCGAATAATGGACGTTTCTGCGTACTTAAGAGAACAGAAAATGAAATTATGGTGAATAATTACAACCCAACTCTTTTAAAGCTTTGGGAAGCAAACATGGATATTCAACCATGCGGAAATGTTACAGCTGTCGCATATTATATTGCTAAATACGCAAGTAAATGCGAGCCGCAGGACGCAGGACAATACCCGAATGCGAATAAGAAATAAACCAGCTGTACTTCGCCACCGATATTATACCCTTAACAGTGACAGAGAAGGATATTTCTATAACTTAATAGTGTGTCACATTCCATTTCGTGATGAAAGTACACTTATGTCCGAAAACGAATCTTCGGAACAATGTTTTCTTCGACGGCAACACGAGTTGAAACCTCTGATGGGTAACGCAACCGTCGAACAATTTACTCACGCAGAGCAAATTATTGAAGCGGCACTCGCCCAGGCTGCTGCTTTAAATGTTGTACACGAAGAAGAAACCAATGAACATTTAAGAGATCCAGTCAGAATTCATGCTGACGAAACAATACATTACGATCAAGTTGATTTATATGAAGATCAACAGCAAGAAACAATTGCAATGCCAGAAGACGTGTTCCTTAATAGTATTCGATGTCTTAATATTCAACAGAAAGACTTATTGAAATCAGTTTCCGCAGTAATTGAGAAAGATATTAAAGAAAATGATAATGAAAATAGGGAACAAATGTTGCTTTTTATTACCGGAGGAGCTGGTAGCGGTAAGTCGTTTATTTTAAAATTACTTGTTGAACATGTTAAACGCTGCTATAATCCTACAATTGATACGATGATAAAACCATCTTTCATTGAAGTAGCTTCTTTGACTGGCGTCGCCGCCCGTCAAATATTAGAGAAAACTCTGCATTCCATGTTCTCCTTGCCTATTGAAAAAGGTACTGCAATGACGTATCGGCGACTGACAGGACAAAGACTCGAACAGGAGAGACGAAAGTGGCGTCATACAAGGTGGTTGATTATTGACGAGATATCAATGGTATCTTATGAGAATTTGCGAATAATTCATTTAAGATTGCAAGCATTGAAAAGCAATGATAAACTATTTGGCGGCGTAAATGTACTTCTCTTCGGCGATATCATGCAGTTGCCCCCAGTAAAAGGACACTGGTGTTTTGAACAGCCACATTGGTGTACTGCAGAAATTAATTTATGGCACCAATTTTCATTCTGCGAACTCACCATTAATATGCGACAAAGAGATGACGTTGAGTTTATCGACTTACTGAATAACCTTCGGTTTGGAGAAGTGACAACTTCTCAACTACAAATACTATGCGAACGAAGAAGAGTTCCCCTAACCGGAGAGTTCGAGGATGGTGCAGCAGTAAGAATATTCCCAACGATAAAATTAGTGGATGAATATAACACAAAAATGACAGATGAATTAGCAAAAGCACGTAGAATGTACGTCATTGATTCAATAGACGAGTCCCGTGAGGCAGCTACATATGGAAAAAGGCCACCAGAAAATGTCATACCTGTAAATGTAAATAATTGTGGCGGACTGTTACATACAATAACATTAACTGAGGGATATCGAATTATGCTGCGACGAAACCTATCAATTTCTGATGGTTTGATAAACGGTGCAATGGGAATAGTAAAGAAATTTACATGGCCGGCACTTCGAAGAGATCAACTAGAACAGGGAGAATTGCCGGATTCAGTACTTATAAAATTTGACGACGAATCCATTGGAAATAGATTCAAAGATATTGATGGTAACATTCCAATATCTCCAGTTTCAGCAACGTTTCAAGCGACAAAAGGATTTGGAGACGTCGAGCGCAGAATGTTACCACTTATTCTGAGTTGGGCAGTAACGGTGCACAAATTACAAGGGACTACATTGAACAAAGCTGTAATTGATCTTGGCAAAAAGAATTTTGCAAAAGGCCAAATTTACGTTGCACTTAGTCGTGTTAAAAGTTTAGATGGTCTAGTTTTATCTGATTTAGCACCAAACAAAGTCCTCGTTAAACCTCATGACGAGAGAGCACTCGCAGAAATGCAAAGATTACGACAGTTGCTTTTGCAAAGAAACAGTCCAAATCAGCTTCCAGCGCCTGATATGTGAAGAAGCAAGCCAAGCCTTTTTTTGATTTGTTTTATTATTAGCGACCAATTAGTAAAGAAAGTGACGAAGTTTACTTGCAGGGACAAGTTTGAAAAATCGCGCTCGCTACATTCCTTGCAGAATACCCCTAAAGAATATGTTTTTTTTGAATAACGATAGTTATTAACAATAAGAAGTTACATACATTTTTGTAAATGAAATTATGGTGGAAAGATGTACGAGATGTGAAAAGTTTCATCGCAATCGGTGTATTCCTTATAGAGTAGCGGTATAGAATCGGATTTTGCAATAACAATAGTTATTATTATTATATGTCTATGCATACTGGATTTCGATCGACGCGATATGTGTATAGAAACAGTAGAGAATCGGCGACTGCATGCTGACTCATACACCAGTAGAGACACGTAGGCATACGTAGAATTCAATGTAGTAGTAAC
The DNA here is from genome assembly GCF_907164935.1 of Osmia bicornis bicornis. Classification (NCBI taxonomy): domain Eukaryota; kingdom Metazoa; phylum Arthropoda; class Insecta; order Hymenoptera; family Megachilidae; genus Osmia; species Osmia bicornis. Next base: position 906,995 of record NC_060228.1, on the reverse strand, counting down.
AATAGTTTTTCACGAATATCTCGGAAACTAAAACTTTCCGTTAATTATGCATAATGAAAAAGTTGTTCAGAATCATGTCCCCGACAACATATTAAAAGGTCATTGAAATCGTCCAATCTTGACATAAAAAACTGCCTGTATTTTGCAATAACAATCATAAAATGAAAAATTTTTTTTCAATGGGACCAACCGGAAGACATACCCTACAAGATGCAAAAGGTTTCGTTCCGATTGGTACATCCATCTGAGAGTAATCGGTGAACACACCCAAAAAAAAAAAAAAAAAATACATACTGATCGAATTGAGTAACCTCCTCCTTTTCGAAGTCGGTTAAATAAAAACCGGTTGCGGCGTCGGCTCTGGTTTCAAACGTTGCATATATCCAAGGGAGGTGTCAATTCTTGGCATTTAAGCAGTTGCATATATCCAAGCGAGGTGTCGATTCTGGGCATTTAAACGTTGCATATATCCAAGCGAGGTGTCGATTCTGGGCATTTAATGTTGCATATATCCAAGCGAGGTGTCGATTCGGCGTCCGTACAAATCGTTTGTACCGTGCCGCGTTACCTATTCTACGTTCGTACACAACTTGCGACGTGTTGCATGTTGCATGTTGCGTGTTTCATGTATCTTTGGTGTACGGCCTGCCTTATACATATGTAGCCAAATCATATCGTGTTTGGTACCATTTTAATCAGAAAAACCTCACAAATGCATTAGTAAAAGTTTCATTAAGAAAAAGTTAAAAATAAAAAAGTTTTATCGTTCAATTAGTATTAGTCACACCGATATTACGGTCGGATCATATTACACGGTTTCCTCGCCGAGCGGCTCAGCTCGGCTTAGGGGGATCCCCCCAAGTGGAGGGGATAGCGATGTTGCATATATGCAGACAAACTTTTGTTGCATATATCCAGGTTTTACTGTATCCAGACAAACTTTTGTTGCATATATCCAGGTTTTACTGTATCTATATTCGTAATTTTCCCGTAATTACCACACTCGTAGTTCGAATCAGTCAGAAATAACTTGAGAAAAATTGACACTTTTGAAAATTCAAACACCTAATTGCACAAATTTCAACGAACGAGCATTGAAAAGCATCCCACCGCTGCCACCAAAAATTTTGTTACGTCGCGAGCGAGATACGGCGCGCGACGTACAAAAATAAAAGAGAAAAAGTATAAAATAATTTTTAACAAAAAAAACATCCGACTTCGAAATGCACTAAAAGTGTAAAATAATTTCTATTTCATTTATACCAATATTCCATAGCTATTAATAATATCTACTTAATCGTTAAATAGGATACCAAATACATTTCAAAGTTTTCGGAGGCGGCGCAAAATTAAAAATACCCAAACAAACGATGCTGCCAATAACGATTTGATTGCGGTATGGCAAACTTGGTAATTAATAAGTCGTAAGAGAAAAATTATAGGTACGGCTGAAAACATTTGTAATTGTAACGGTTGTATGAGAAATTGGCAGCACTCCTGATGTACATGCACTATACTGCAGTTCACAAGAGACCATACTTAACTCGCGCCGCTCACTAGGTCCAGAGAGATTTTTAATAACGTGTGTTATTCCCCTCTACAGCTTGCTTCTTATTATACTTTGCGATCATATTAACGGTGGGCAGAAATATATGACGTACGATAACTGATAACCGGTGATGATATTGTAAAGTTTCGCGATACAATGAAATTCCTATTATTTGTCGCAAAAAAAAATGATGTGAACGCAAAGGAAGAAGCAAGCTGTAAAGGGGAATCACACGCACTATTAAAAATCTCCCTAGACCTCAGTAGGTCACTAGCTGCGCGAGTTAAGTGCGGTCACTCGTGAACTGCAGTATAGTTAATTCGCAATGGGTTTGTTGATTCCCGTTGAATATTGTTTACTTGAAATTATCAAATGGGTGATTTATCATAGGTTGCCGACGACCGAGTTAGGATCTACCTAGTACAGGTGCGACGACAGCCGCGGATCGGCGTCGCGCATCGCGGGCCCCACCACGGCGACATCCCCACTCCCGTGCGATTAGACTATAAGTAGGACCGATCGATGCGATGATCGATGAGTTGCCTCGGGGCTTCGGCCCCGAGGGGACCTCCTAGGAGGTCCGGACCGGAGCACCAGAGCTCTCGACGCCATGGGTTTCCTGGCGAAGAGATCTCTGGCCAACGGGCCGTAGCATTGCACTACGCTACGACCTGGCAGCTCCTATAGGTCCAGCGGCCGTAGGCGCCTAGCCTCGTCAGTCCCGTGGTTGACCCGGGGTGACCAAGCTAGTGCGCGTTCATAATCTCTGCTGGTGCTTCCGCGGGGATTCCGAACGCTAGTCTACACGGCACCGTATTCTGCCTTTGGCAGCCGATTCCGTCCAGCTTCGCGGCGCTACCCAGGCTGGCCAGGATTGGGTGTCGTCTCGTTCGCTGCTCGGTTCTACCTCGGCGTACGAGAAGACGAGCTGCGTGAGGCAAACGGGCAACAACTCCACCGCAGCGCGATTGAATAAAATACCGTCGGCCCAATCGGGTCATTCCTTTCCCGACTTTTGCGCTCACTTCCTCGGCACTCGATAGTGCCTCGTCGCTTTCGCTGAATTGTTCGCGTTCGCGCTCCGCTTGCGCCCGCGCTCCGCGTATACCAGCGTGCGTCCGTTTAGCTTGTAAGAGCGTTAGGTTTAAGTTCCGCGTGATTTCTGTGACGGACCGGGTTCCGACCGTAGTACGTAAGATCTGTACATTAGTCTTAAGGAAAGCGGCTCCACTCGTCTAACCACCAGACCATCTTCTGATTGTAGTATCCGAGGCCGGAAAACACCGCCCGACCACCAGCGAGGCGAGGATAGCCGCCACGCTGTACACATAGTAGCCAGTAGCCGTTACCTTTTTTTTGAATAAACATATATTTTTCTACCTAACACTGCCTCGTTATTTACCGACCTGTTCCCTTGCGAACCCTGGCACGGGGAAACCGACCGTGGTGCGCAACGCCGTGCGCACCGAACCGACCGACCCCGTTACAGAGGAATAGTTTTTAATTTTGCGCCGCCTCCGAAAACTTTGAAATGTATTTGGTATCCTATTTAACGATTAAGTAGATATTATTAATAGCTATGGAATATTGGTATAAATAAAATAGAAATTATTTTACACTTTTCAGTGCATTTCGAAGTCGGATGTTTTTTTTGTTAAAAATTATTTAATCTTAAACGCAAAGTGTGTTTTATTAAAACCCGCGCCGCGAGCAGAGCGCTTCAGCGCTCCACGGGCACCTTACCCACGTTATACGCATCCTAAAATATCCCTAGATAACTAAATCCAGACGCAACAATGGTCTCTCGTGAAATGCAGTATACATGTACATCAGAAGTACTACCAACTTCTGATACAATCGCTACAATTACAAATGTGTTCTGCCATATCTATAACATTTCAAATATGTTTTCTTACGACTTATTAATTACCAAATTTGCCATACCGCAATCAAATCGTTATTGGCAGGATCGTATAGTCAGGTACTTTTAATTTTGCGCCGCCTCCGAAAAGGTTGAAATATATTTAGTATCCTATTTAACAATTAAGTAGATTGTATTAAAAGCTGTGGAATACAGATATGAATGAAATAGAAATTATTTTATACTTTTTAGTGCATTTCGAAGTCGGATTTTTTTTTGTTAAAAAGTATTTTTTTTTACAGATCAAACCAGCATGATAGTTCAAGAGATCCTGTATCGTCTCAACCCAATTTTATACATAATGCTTGTTTAATAATTGCTTTCTGCATAGGACGTTTAATTATCTTATAAGTGTATAGCGTTCATGTTCTGCTGTAGTATTTTGTTAATAAAAAAAGGCTTGTACTTCACTGGTCAGTGTTTTAATCCCTTTTTGATATGAAGGGACAGAATCCTTTGGTCATTATCCTTTCATACTGATCATTCGCTATTTATGTACTAAACTAACCTTAACCTAACCATTTAGTATTTTTATACTGCCCGTTTAATAATTTTATATAAAAAATGTGGAAGCTAAGAAACTTCATTTTTCTGGGGTTTCCCCTCATTTATTTTTCCTTTTCACTTATAGTTCCTCACTGCAACGTAATATATTGTAGCATAAACACATTTTAATTAATTAAAAGTACATTGAATTTTCTACGCTTGCACTATCAACCAGACTTTGCGCAGTGACTATAGATAGTAGAAGACAGGACACGCCTATGTTACCGAAGGGTGGTCATTTTTGGGGCGAGGACTTCCGCTCCGACAGGCGAACGGAGCAGTTGGGTGTGCTGAGGGAGCTGGGAATTCGCCGAGTATAGGGTCTTTATAGGGGAAATTTATTCGGAAAAGTGTGATAAGGTGTTTTTAGTGGTGGGAAAATAGTTAATTGGACCTGTGAAGGGGGGAGTGGGAGATAGTGACTTTCCTTTTATCCTGGACTGAGTTTTCTCGGTCCAGGGATAGAGAAACGGGGGGAGGGGACCCTCCCAAGTGGTCGAGTCATGCCGCTTGGGAGTAGAAAACGGAGAATAAAAGAAAAATTGAGAATCAAAAGCAAAAGCTGTGGTGAAAATGATGAATTGCATGTGGACTGTGACCTAAACTTGGAAAAACCTAGTAGTGATGGTGAGTGGGAGGCTGAATACCTAGAGGAAGATGTGGAAGCAAGGGAATTTTTTGCCGGAAAAACGGCCAACGTAAAGACACCTCAGAGGGAGCTGAAGGTGGCCGACATTGTGGCAGAATTTGAACATAGGGATTTAGGAGAAGTAACCAATCAGCAGGAGCCGCGTAAGGCCCGGATGGAAACGAACTTAGAAGAAGCAAGCTCAGTAGTTGGTAACATTGAAATTGAAACAGAAGGACCGTTAGGACTTGGTAGCGTCGTAGTTGGAAACGTATTGGAATGCTCTGAGCAGACAAAGGTGGAATCAAGAAGAAAAAGATTGAGGATCACAAGTGAGGAAGATACGGAAGAAAATTCACAAGGTAAAAATAAACTCCCTGTAGAGGAGAAAGAGGTTCTTAACCTTGTTAATGATACAGATAAGGTAACAACGTTGGAAAAGGACTCTGTGGAATCGACTAGGATTTGTGGAAACTTGGAAGCTTCAGAAGAGAACGGGCCACCTAACAAAGGAACGGCCACTCCTCAACCTGAATTTAATACATCAAAAGGTGAGAAGCAAAAAAAGACCTATTACGATGAGGAATTGGCTAGCAGAAAATATCTAGTCACGGTGACGCTTAAAAAAGAAGCTACGAGTAAAATAAAGCGCAGAAATGTGATTAAAATTTATAGACAAATTAAAAATAGAGGGAAAATGCTAAGAGGTTTTAAAATGGTGGCTTTCAATAGGGCGGAGCTTGTATTCAGTGAGATGGCGGCCGCTAACGAAATCTTGAGGAGAGCCGAGGCCGGCAACGTCTGCTTCGATGCTTACTTGCCACAACGCAAGAGAACGAGGAAGGGTGTGATTACGGACTGGGAAGAATCAGTCGAAGCCCTCGAAGAGGCGCTCATGCCAGGTCAACCGGAAGCGAAATTCGAAAGATTGAAGAGGAAGACGAACAAGGATGGAAAAATAGAATGGGTTGAGGGAATTGCCATTTTGGCAACCTTTAAGGGGGATCAGCTACCAAAAGAGCTGTGGATTGGTTACGGACATGTCAGCGTTAGGGTTATCCCGTACGTGGAATCGGTTAAAACAATGTTATAAGTGTTTTGGTTACGGGCATGAACAACGACAATGTAGAAATAAGTTTAGAAGGTGCATTAAGTGTTTAGAAAACGAACATGGCCCATGCGAAAGGCCGGTGAAGTGTTTGAATTGTGGGGGAGATCACACCAGCCTATCAAAGGGCTGCTGGAAATATCAAAGGGAAAAAGCCGTAAAGAAGGTGATGGCATATAGGAACGTGGCTTATGCCACGGCAAGAGATTTTGTAGCCAAGAAAATGGGCGAAAAAGGGATTATGGATGAGGAAGACATGGACATGGATCATTTCAGGGACTATCCGGCTCTGGCGAGGCGTAATAGAACCAAGAGTCCGGAATACTGGGAAAAGGGCGAGGTCCCGTTGGGGTGGGAAATCCAAGCAATCCAAGAGGCGCGTGGCCAGCCTGCCACCCCTTCCCATAACCCTAGGGGTTGGGAAGTAGCAATGGGCCTGAGGAAGGATCCCGTGACCCCGCAAAGGGGCAGAGGCAGAGGGAGATTAAACCTAGTGATTGACAACGATCCTGTTAAGACAAGAGAAGGCCTGGTGCGTAAAAAAATGATTGAATTGGAAAAAAAAACTTGGGAGAATAGATATGGAACACTACAAGAAGATGCGGAACTGGAAGAAGAAGAAGAGGAGTATACGTTTGGTCATGGCGAAGTGGAAGAAGCTGCCATAAAAAGAGTGAGTAAAATGGAACAAAGAGCTAACAGGGAGCTCATTGGTAAACTACGAAAAATAAGAGAGGAGGAATTTTTGACGGAACTTTTAAGCCTTATCGAGGATAGAGGTTTCGAGAAGGAAGTAGAGAATCATTTGAAGAAGAAAAATATGGGAGGAAGAAGACGGAAGAAGAGGAATTTGAGCAATGGAATACCCCGCAGCGCCCACAATGGAGCATCACTATCCCGGCCAAAACACAGGCCAAAATCGAGAGAAAAATGGCTCTACACAAAGCCAGGGAGGAGGAAAAGAAGAGGCAGCAGGAGGAGTGGGAAAATAGCCTACCTGGGCCCTCGTATGCAAGACGGGAGAAAGAAAGGGCCCAAGCGGAGGAAGAGAGAGAAGAGGAAAGGTGCCTGGAAAGGTTAAGAGAAATGAAGAAGGGACCGATGGGTTGGGTTTTCCGCCAAGATGGCGAAGGTCAAAAGGATAAGGGGACAAACTAGGGTTGTATCTCCACAACCTTGTGCGTGTATAAAAGGACTAAAACGGTTTATTTGGAAAATTTCTATTTTGTTTAAAGGGATTATTTGGTCAGTTTGTACGTGGAAACATAGATATAAGATTTTGTTTTTGGAATGTTTTGTTTGGTTTTTTGATGGATGGGCGGAACGAAAACGCCATTGCGTGCTAGATAATAATTATATTCTTTATAATAGTTTTTATGTAAAATATTGTTTAAGGTACATAATAGTAGATAAGAACTGGCTCGCCATGGTGGCGTGGCACTTCGAGAGGATGAATGCTATCGTGTGTTTAAAAGATGTAAAAGCTTTAAAGGATTCTGTGCTAACGAGTACAAAACACTATAGGAGAGAAGAGGGTAATATCTTTTTGAATATTTCAAGTCCCTGTCTGTGTTCGTCGAGGTGTTGGATATGGTGTATGGGTTCATGTAAAGAAAACTCTTGTTCAACTGCAGTTCGAATAAAAAATACAATTTTTTGTAGGAGAGCTGTTTGTATTTCCCTTGCATTCGCCAGGACGGAGGAGAGGGGTGATGTAATACATGAAAGAGTTCCCGAAGGGGAAAGGACATGGATGCTTTGCATCACTTAAAGGTAAATTCAATAACTCAACTTTAATAGGAATTTGGAATGCTAGAAGTGTGAGAGGCAAAACAGCCGAATTAAAAGAATATATACCTAAGTTTCATATTTTGGGAATCACGGAAACGTGGCTTAAACCGGTAGATAGTTTCAGGATACCGGGGTACAATGTAATTAGAGCAGATTTGGAAGAGGAGAGACAGGGGGGGGGGGGTTGCACTGTTAATACGCGATGATATTGAGTATAGGGTCAGGAACGATGTGGGATGGCTTGGCGAGGGAAGACAGGTGGTGGGGGTAACAGTCTGTTTGAACTCCGAGGAACTGGATATCCTGGTGGCATATAGAAGGCCCGGGATCCCTTGGAGCAAGAGGGACTGGGAAGATTTATTTGGGAATAAGAGACCAAATGTCTCTGTTTTGTTCGCTGGGGACTTTAATGCTAGAAACAAAAATTGGAACTGTTCAGTAAATAGTAGGGAGGGTAGGTTGTTGGAGGAAGTGGTAAGGGAAGCGGACCTTTTCATTATTAATAGATATACTGCCTCAAGGATAGGTTCAGGGGGTCAGCCCCCCTCTAATTTAGATCTTTTTATCGGATCACACCGCCTCATGACAATGGGATCAATTGAACAGGAGGAGGAAACAATGGGTTCAGACCATCAAGCGATTATCTTGCACTTACAAGAAGTTATTAAGATGTCTAGCGGAGTAAACAGAGTAGGGACTAGGAAGTTAGCGATAAAAATGTCAATTGGTTAATGTTCGCAGTCTATGCGGAGGAGGAGGCTAACAGTTTAAAGGATAGGTGGGGGGGTATTCCCGTGTCCAAAGAAAATCTTGACAGTAGATGTGACGAAGTCACTGAGGCAATAGGTAGAGCTATAATCAAAGCGGGGGGCAAGAAAAAGGGGACCTCTCCCAAAAAAAGGGGAACTAAGGGTACTAGATGTAGGAAAAAGCAAATTTGGTGGGACCATGAATGCGAAACTGCTAAAAACAACCGAAGGATTGCTACTAGGAACTATATCAGAAACCCCGGGCAGGAAAATTGGGTAAAGCTTAGAGAAGCGGAAAAACATATGAAGGCACTGGTAAACACGAAAAAAAGCAAAGCATGGGACGATTTTGCGGGTTCCATAGACTGCTTTACCAGCGCGAGAGACGCATGGCGGAAAATTAAAAATATTAAGAACGGGGTGTCTAACGAGGGATCCAGCATTATCTCAATGGAAGAGAGAAAGAAATTAGAGAACGAGGAAGTGGATAAAATTTTTGAAGAGGATAATGGAATGAACACAAGCAGGGAAGGGGGACAAGATGTACTGAACTTGGGAAATGAAAATGAAAATAGAATTAGAGTTGAAAATCAGGGGTTTGTGATGCAGGAGTTAGATTTCGCTCTGAGATATCATATGCCTGTTTAAAAAGACTACAGGTAAAAATGAAAACTCTATTATTAGAATTGTATAACTGGATATGGTTTAATGGGTGTATCCCAAGCCGGTGGAAAAAAGTTACGATCAGGTTCTTACAAGGAGAAGGCAAGCACTTCGGGTCTCAGATTTAGTTGAAACTTCGTACACTTATAGATCTCGTTCTCCTGTTTACGAATATATACCATTATAGGCGTAGATACTCAATAGTTTTTTAGATATTTGTATTTGAAGTTTCATTATACAAAGAAATATAGATTTAGTGAAACGTTTCGACAAGAAGCGAACTGGCGAAGTGGCAACGTACCGGATACATACTCGGAAGGCTCGGATTCGAATCCACTAGTGATATGTAATTTTTTTTTTTTCGATTTATTTACTGCAATTAATTGGATTTCAAATATATATTTGCAATGATATTATTCATGACAAACAAAAAATAATAATTGTGTGCAAAAGTAATATAATAAATAATTCAATCAAAGCATGTCGACGCAGAAATCGACATCTTATTATAATAAACAAAGTGAGCTTGAAGGAGCACGGTTCCAAGAAGAGATAAGGCAGCATCAACTGGAAGGGTACCACGATGATTTCAACAGACCGAGATTTATTCGTTGTTAATCTTCAGTCAAAAAAGTGCATTCAGAAAAGAACATTGTAAATATACAGTGTGTCCCACGTAACTGGAAACACTCCAATATTTCCTAAACTATTAAAGATACAGGAAATTGCTTTGGTGGTCATTGCATGGTAGGATGGAGCAACATCTTGACGTAGACAAATTTTTTTTTGCATCATTATTTTCAAAATATAATGGCAAAGTTTGGTTTTTTAAATGGAACTATATATTTTCCTTTGGATCATTTGATAGTGCTTTTGAAATCGAATTCATTAAGCTTGCATGTATACACTTGATTTTCATTTGTTTACGAGATATTGCGCTAACAACTTTGGAGATTTTTCACGGGAGAAATTCCCTTCAGTGGGAAATATCAGCAGGGGTCCTGTTCGCGTCTAAAGTTTGGGCCCGCCGTCCCGCTGGCCGCCCGTGATATCCATTTCAAGTGGTACTGCTTAACACGCGGCACTTTACGCGCGAACAGGACCCCTGCTGATATTTCCCACTGAAGGGAATTTCTCCCGTGAAAAATCTCCAAATTTGTTAGTGCAATATCTCGTAAACAAATGAAAATCAAGTGTATACATGCAAGCTTAATGAATTCGATTTCAAAAGCACTATCAAATGATCCAAAGGAAAATATATAGTTCCATTTAAAAAACCAAACTTTGCCATTATATTTTTGAAAATAATGATGCAAAAATAAATTTGTCTACGTCAAGATGTTGCTCCATCCTACCATGCAATGACCACCAAAGCAATTTCCTGTATCTTTAATAGTTTAGGAAATATTGGAGTGTTTCCAGTTACGTGGGACACACTGTATAGTTAAGTTTTGTAAAATAATTTAATAGCATAGGTGTGTATATAATTCGTGTGTTTTATTTTATTTTATTTTGTTTTATTATATTACTTTTGCACACAATTATTATTTTTTGTTTGTCATGAATAGTATTATTGCATATATATTTGAAATCCAATTAATTGCAGTAAATAAATCGAAAAAAAAAATTACATATCACTAGCGGATTCGAACGTGAGCCTTCCGAATATGTATCCGGTACGTTGCCACTTCGCCAGTTCACTTCTTGTCGAAACCTTTCACTAAATCTATATTTCTCTGTATAATGAAACTTCAAATATAAATATCTAAAAAACTATTGAGTATCTACGCCTATAATGGTATATATTCGTAAACAGGAGAACAAGATCTATAAGTGTACGAAGTTTCAACTAAATCTGAGACCCGAAGTGCTTGCCTTCTCCTTGTTAGATAAACCGGGGAAAAAGCGGTAAGGCCAATTTCCCTAATTAACTGTTTGGGGAAACTATTAGAAAAAGTGGTAAAAGAGAGGGTTCAAGAATGGGTAGAAAATATGAATATAGCTGACCCTCGTCAGAGTGGTTTCATGAAGGGTAGGTCGACTATCGACAATATCATGATCTTGACCTGTGACATTAAATCTACTTTTCTTCGGAAGGAAGAGGTCTCGGCTGCCTTCGTGGACGTCAAATCTGCTTATGATAAAGTCATACATGGGAAAATGGTGGAAATCCTAGAAAAAAAGGGGTGCCCCACTTTAATTAAAAGGTACATAGAAAGTTGGTTGAGGAATAGATGGGCGGTGTGCAAAAGGTCCTTTGACTCGGAAAAGGAAGGAAAGGTCAGTAGAGGCCTACCGCAGGGATCGGTCTTGAGCCCGTTGTTATATAATATTTATTCTTCGGATATCTGTTTGGGGGTAAACCATGAGAATTTAAAAATACTTCTGTATGCGGATGATATTGTGATTTATGTATGGCTGTATGAAAAAAGGCTGTGCGCGGCCATAGAGAAAATTATAGGGAATCTAAGGGAAATAGGGTTAGACCTGGCTATGGACAAAACACAATGGATGACCATCACTAAAAACCGAGCTAGGAAAGGGTTGGTTACCTCCTTGCAAGTGGGGAACGAGATAGTTGAAAGTTGTAGAGAGGTCCGCTTTCTGGGGATAGTTCTTGATGAGAGTTTATCGTTTAACAGCCAGGTGGAATATACGTGTAACAAGGCTAAAAAGCGTTTGGATATTCTGCGGTATGTCGCTAATGTTAAAAAGGGGGTTAACCCTAGAACAATGATTGTCCTTTTTAAGGGTCTGGTGAGATCAGTGCTAGAATATGGAATTTTTGTTTACTTTTGGGTAAACAAGAAGGGTAGGGTAAAGTTATCCAAATTACAGAATGCGGGACTGAGAATAGCAATGGGATATAGAATGACAACCCCTATAAATGTTATGAATGTGGAAACAGGGGTCTTAGATTTAGAAACTAGAACAGAGTTTTTTAACCGACTTCGAAAAGGAGGAGGTTACTCAATTCGATCAGTATGTATTTTTTTTTTTTGGATGTGTTCACCGATTACTCTCAGATGGATGTACCAATCGGAACGAAACCTTTTGCATCTTGTAGGGTATGTCTTCCGGTTGGTCCCATTCAAAAAAAATTTTTCATTTTATGATTGTTATTGCAAAATACAGGCAGTTTTTTATGTCAAGATTGGACGATTTCAATGACCTTTTAATATGTTGTCGGGGACATGATTCTGAACAACTTTTTCATTATGCATAATTAACGGAAAGTTTTAGTTTCCGAGATATTCGTGAAAAACTATTGTTACTACTACATTGAATTCTACGTATGCCTATGTGTCTCTACTGGTGTATGAGTCAGCATGCAGTCGCCGATTCTCTACTGTTTCTATACACATATCGCGTCGATCGAAATCCAGTATGCATAGACATATAATAATAATAACTATTGTTATTGCAAAATCCGATTCTATACCGCTACTCTATAAGGAATACACCGATTGCGATGAAACTTTTCACATCTCGTACATCTTTCCACCATAATTTCATTTACAAAAATGTATGTAACTTCTTATTGTTAATAACTATCGTTATTCAAAAAAAACATATTCTTTAGGGGTATTCTGCAAGGAATGTAGCGAGCGCGATTTTTCAAACTTGTCCCTGCAAGTAAACTTCGTCACTTTCTTTACTAATTGGTCGCTAATAATAAAACAAATAAAAAAAAGGCTTGGCTTGCTTCTTCACATATCAGGCGCTGGAAGCTGATTTGGACTGTTTCTTTGCAAAAGCAACTGTCGTAATCTTTGCATTTCTGCGAGTGCTCTCTCGTCATGAGGTTTCACGAGGACTTTGTTTGGTGCTAAATCAGATAAAACTAGACCATCTAAACTTTTTACACGACTAAGTGCAACGTAAATTTGGCCTTTTGCAAAATTCTTTTTGCCAAGATCAATTACAGCTTTGTTCAATGTAGTCCCTTGTAATTTGTGCACCGTTACTGCCCAACTCAGAATAAGTGGTAACATTCTGCGCTCGACGTCTCCAAATCCTTTTGTCGCTTGAAACGTTGCTGAAACTGGAGATATTGGAATGTTACCATCAATATCTTTGAATCTATTTCCAATGGATTCGTCGTCAAATTTTATAAGTACTGAATCCGGCAATTCTCCCTGTTCTAGTTGATCTCTTCGAAGTGCCGGCCATGTAAATTTCTTTACTATTCCCATTGCACCGTTTATCAAACCATCAGAAATTGATAGGTTTCGTCGCAGCATAATTCGAGATCCCTCAGTTAATGTTATTGTATGTAACAGTCCGCCACAATTATTTACATTTACAGGTATGACATTTTCTGGTGGCCTTTTTCCATATGTAGCTGCCTCACGGGACTCGTCTATTGAATCAATGACGTACATTCTACGTGATTTTGCTAATTCATCTGTCATTTTTGTGTTATATTCATCCACTAATTTTATCGTTGGGAATATTCTTACTGCTGCACCATCCTCGAACTCTCCGGTTAGGGGAACTCTTCTTCGTTCGCATAGTATTTGTAGTTGAGAAGTTGTCACTTCTCCAAACCGAAGGTATTCAGTAAGTCGATAAACTCAACGTCATCTCTTTGTCGCATATTAATGGTGAGTTCGCAGAATGAAATTGGTGCCATAAATTAATTTCTGCAGTACACCAATGTGGCTGTTCAAAACACCAGTGTCCTTTTACTGGGGGCAACTGCATGATATCGCCGAAGAGAAGTACATTTACGCCGCCAAATAGTTTATCATTGCTTTTCAATTCTTGCAATCTTAAATGAATTATTCGCAAATTCTCATAAGATACCATTGATATCTCGTCAATAATCAACCACCTTGTATGACGCCACTTTCGTCTCTCCTGTTCGAGTCTTTGTCCTGTCAGTCGCCGATACGTCATTGCAGTACCTTTTTCAATAGGCAAGGAGAACATGGAATGCAGAGTTTTCCCTAATATTTGACGGGCGGCGACGCCAGTCAAAGAAGCTACTTCAATGAAAGATGGTTTTATCATCGTATCAATTGTAGGATTATAGCAGCGTTTAACATGTTCAACAAGTAATTTTAAAATAAACGACTTACCGCTACCAGCTCCTCCGGTAATAAAAAGCAACATTTGTTCCCTATTTTCATTTTCATTTTCTTTAATATCTTTCTCAATTACTGCGGAAACTGATTTCAATAAGTCTTTCTGTTGAATATTAAGACATCGAATACTATTAAGGAACACGTCTTCTGGCATTGCAATTGTTTCTTGCTGTTGATCTTCATATAAATCAACTTGATCGTAATGTATTGTTTCGTCAGCATGAATTCTGACTGGATCTCTTAAATGTTCATTGGTTTCTTCTTCGTGTACAACATTTAAAGCAGCAGCCTGGGCGAGCGCCGCTTCAATAATTTGCTCTGCGTGAGTAAATTGTTCGACGGTTGCGTTACCCATCAGAGGTTTCAACTCGTGTTGCCGTCGAAGAAAACATTGTTCCGAAGATTCGTTTTCGGACATAAGTGTACTTTCATCACGAAATGGAATGTGACACACTATTAAGTTATAGAAATATCCTTCTCTGTCACTGTTCAGGGTATAATATCGGTGGCGAAGTACAGCTGGTTTATTTCTTATTCGCATTCGGGTATTGTCCTGCGTCCTGCGACTCGCATTTACTTGCGTATTTAGCAATATAATATGCGACAGCTGTAACATTTCCGCATGGTTGAATATCCATGTTTGCTTCCGAAGCTTTAAAAGAGTTGGGTTGTAATTATTCACCATAATTTCATTTTCTGTTCTCTTAAGTACGCAGAAACGTCCATTATTCGCAAGTGTGTCATCTGGACCTAAGCACATCGTTCTTTCACTTATCGGTCTCGGGAATCCGAAACGACAACAACGATTATTACGATCTTTGTAACATGTAGCAGAATGTTTATGAATTTGGACCTTTTGAACTATGTCCCTCATATTTTCATTTTCTGCTTCCAATGAACAAGATACAACTTTCTCAATAACGTTGCGGCCTTCGTTGGTAAGGAAATCAGGTACGTTTGCACACCAAACAAGCATGTGCAAATGTGGACTTCCCCTGTTCTGAAATTCTATTCGATGCCAAAAATCGATAACAACGCCACCTAAGCAATCGGAGTTTCTTAAATACTGCATTAACGCGTTTACACGTAACGTAAATTGTCTTGCAATAACTACAGGGTATCTCTGAACCAACTTTAGTCGATCTGCAAAAGTTAGGTTTTCAAATTCGGTAATGGGGCGACCATCGGATAGTAGTAATGCTTTCAACATATCTGGCCAATTTAGATCATTGCAAGAGAACGTAGCAAACCATGTGGGCGGTCCAAGACTTCGGACCATGGCGATTAATTCCGAACAGCATCGTTTCCAGTATGATGCCGATCCTCTTATATTTCTCATCGTGAGGTGCATATTATCTACTAATCCCTGTGGAGTATGTTCCCCTTGGCGCATTCTACATGATACTGAAACGCTAGCTTTTGCGCGGTAGTATTCAACAACAGATAATGCGAAGAACAAATAATCTGTTCGTTGGAATCGTTTGTCATTGCTCAGAATACGCGCTTGGAAGTAATCCAGTGGTGTAATTGAGATGTCTCGATGCTCTCCGAATCCATTTTTACCATCCGGAAACAGGAAGAACCAACACAGTTCTTCCATCCTTCTCTCCCTTTCTAGGTTTAAAGGAGGCACTGTTTTTCTATGTATATTCGCAAGGTTTATCGGGTCATTTTCTGCGTTATTATTATTATTACTAACAGAGACGATACTATCGATGTTGGGAACATCTTCGTCAGTCGAACGTAACATGCTTGTAGCGAAAATAATGTCTGTTGCGCCGGATTCTCTACGAGCGGTCGCAACAGATGGTTGTTGTATCCTTTCTATTTCAGGAGATCTATTCCATTCGGGTGCTATTGTTACAGGTGTTAGTGAATAGATATTTAGCACATTGCTATTGCCTCCTTTAGCATATAAATTACGACGCAAGATGATGTGTAAATCATCAATATTAGTACATTTCATACAGCATGAGACGCCCCGTGACGATGCTTTATATCCTTTTGGACCTCTTGCATGGGAATCATACAACCAATAGTAGGTACTCTCCGACTGGTTACCGCGTGACACAGCTACTGATGTAAAATTGGCAGTCAGAATTCCGTACGTATACTGTTGGAAAAACGTAATCAAAGCGTTCTTTAAATTTGGAAATCCTTCATCGCCGTTATCAATATTAATATGACCATTTACAGCCATTTCATAGCCAATGTTAATATTCACTCTGTTGTTATTAAATGATATGTGTGGCAATAATTCGGTAACGGCTAAATAGTCGACATTCACTTCTCTGGGGTCAGGATTACTTCGCGCTTCAATGCAATCACGGTAATATTTATCTCCTACTAAAAGTACATAATCGACATCACTAGTACACCACGTACTAGGGTCGAGCAAATGAAACGCAACACAAGCAACTGCAGCTATGCCAGTACATTGCTTACCGCGAGATTCAATACTGAAGCGATCGCTAGCTTGATGGCACGAGCCTCGTAAGATAGCTACATTCTGTCCAACATTCACAAATCGACTGTTTGATTCAGTATTTCTTTCTGTAACTTCCATTTCGTTTCTTACAATACAAGGCTCTTCAACGACATCAGCTATTTCCAAAATGTTATTGGGAATATTAGAAAAACATGGTCGCACATCTTTGTATAAAGCATTATTTTGTAATAGCCATTGTAAAGCTACTCGAAGTTTGCCAACGTCTATTTCAAATTGTCTTTGTCGCTCAAAATTTTCGAGGCTTTCCACTACAATCATTATACCGGTTTCGTTTAATCGAAGTGGAAGTTGCTCGGCTACTTCCAACACATCGCGAGCAAATAGGACTACCTGACCTTTGCACCAATCCTGACTGAAGCGATTTTGAATTTTCATGATTTTAAGAAACGGTACTATTCTGCACAACATTTGTTTCTCGATTTCCGATAAATCTGCTATCTCATGAGGTACAGACATTAGTTCCATTTTATTCCAGAATGCCTGAGATGGCACTTTGCATTTTTTAAGATGATGTAGGCAACGAGAACATGTTGTTATCTTCTCCGATTGTATTAGATTTGCAGGAATTACACCAGACAAAGGCCGCGTGTGCAAAGCGTAACGTTGCTGCGGATATAAAGTCTTGTAACACACTGCACATGGTACATCAGCAAAAATATTAATAGTCGATTTAAAGTTCTCTACCTGAAGGAGAAGTTCTTTTCTGCGATTTTTCGCTAGTTCACGCATATTCCTTAAACGCGTATTTCGTGATTCGGTACGTTCACTTTGTAGTACTTCTCGCGTACGATTTCTCATAACCATCAGACGTTGCGAACGTTCCTCAGTAGATTCGTTCGCTAAACGTCTGCGGATTAATCGGAAACGGCGTGATCGTTCCTCGGCAGATTCGTTCGCTAAACGTCTGCGGATTAATCGCAAACGCCGTGATCGTGCCCCTGCAGATTCGTTCGCTAAACGTCTGCGGATTAATCGGAAACGGCGTGATCGTTTCTCCGCAGATTCGTTCGCTAAACGTTTGCGGATTAATCCGATACGACGTGATCGTGCCTCGGCAGATTCGTTCTGTACACGTTGAGAAATTAGGCTTAGCCGCCGTTTTTTTTCAGCGACCGTTTCGCGCGATAATTTCGAATGAGCATATTTCCGCTTTGCAGACAATCGCGCACGGCGTTCATCAATACTTTCTTGACGCCGTGCCTCTGCGGTTCTTTTACGTTTTTTACAAAGACGTAATTGTTTGGCATCATCCGATTCATTTGCACGACTTTGTCTCATACGGCATGCACTTTTTGTACGTCTACCCATACTTTCATATACCAGACGTACCTGGTTTCAGTGAAGATGAAGGATTCAAAAAAAGGATTTGCCGCGCTTTTTTTATTTTCACAATCAGTCGCTTAAAGCGGACCTGTTTTATCAATCAGTCGCGTACAGCAGACTTCTTTTTTCGATCAGTCGCTTAAACCAGACTTGTTTTATCAGTCAGTCGCTTAAACCAGACTTCTTTTAACAATCAGTCGCTTAAAGCAGACTTGTTTTAACAATCAGTCGCTTCAAGCAGACTTCTTTTATAAATCAGTCGCTTCAAGCTGACTTCTTTTATCAATCAGTCGCTTAAAGCAGACTTGTTTAAACAATCAGTCGCTTCAAGCAGACTTCTTTTAGAAATAAGTCGCTTCAAGCTGACTTCTTTTACCAATCAGTCGCTTAAAGCAGACTTGTTTAAACAATCAGTCGCTTCAAGCAGACTTCTTTTAGAAATAAGTCGCTTCAAGCTGACTTCTTTTACCAATCAGTCGCTTAAAGCAGACTTGTTTTATAAATAAGTCGCTTCAAGCTGACTTCTTTTATCAATCAGTCGCTTATAGCAGACTTCTTTTAACAATCAGTCGCTTAAAGCAGACTTCTTTTATGCTCGCTTATAGCTGACTTCTTTTAACAATTTGTCGCTTCAAGCACACTTCTTTTACAAATAAGTCGCTTAAAGCAGACTTGGTCCCTTTGTTTTCAAATACAATTACTTACTGGAAGCAAAATTGGACCCTCTTCTTTATTTATCAATTATTACAAAATCACTCAAAAAAAAAATAATAATAATAATTGTTACAATTTACCTCACAACACAATATATTGAAAAAAAATTCAATGGAAAGCAGCGTTGCAAGGTGTTAATTGAAACTGACTGCTGTTCGCCGTTCGTAACTTGGCCGTCGCCAAAAATTTGGGTAGGATTGGTCGTGCCCCGCCTTTGCTCACACGACTTGCAGCCGTAATATATTATTGGTCGAAACACCTACATCTACTGACTTGGCTCGTGTAAACAATTAAGAAAACGACGGTGTGTGCAACGGATCCCTCATTTCCCCTACGCTGGCCGATAAAATTGCGTGACATTCCCCTACTGACAATTTCCTGGAACCCAGCAGAGCTTCGAATCCGTCATAAAAAAGGAAAGAGAATACGTATTACGAGAGAAAACGAGATAGAGGCATTCGAAAGGGATGCCGCGAGTAAAACAAATCACGATCCAGTAACAAACATTACATTTATAATAATTTTTGTCTTATCTTCCAAACAATAGTATCAATGGATTGTTCAGCTTATTCCGATTAAAATGAGTACCAACACGAAACAAATCGGTTTTATTTGACTTTCATTGGCTAGTAATGATTGACCTCATCAATTTAAACTGATTAATAAAAAAAACTGGTCCGATTTACTTCCGGTTTGGTCTTATTTTCATCAGAAAAATATCACAAATCTGTTGATAACACTTTGAAACCAAAACAATTATTAATAACAAATTTTCGTCCTTGCATTAGTATTGTTCGACAGACATACAGTCGATTGTTTTCGCTCCGTCCTCTTTTTCAATCGCTGTCCTTCTTTACGTTCGACGCAGTCGGCAAACTTCTAATAATGTAGGAACTAGATGATATTTGTGCATCTATACGACGCGCAGCGAAAATTGTTTGTGTATGCGATCGTGGAATGTGCCCCACCAACTGTCTTCCTTTAGAAGACACAGATTTTGTTCATTTTCTATCCGAACGAGCTGCTGTTCAGACGTAAGTACCAAATAACAAGCAATATTTCATTTCTTTATATAATATATATTATACATATAACATATATTAATTTCATCGTCAATGGTTCGTGGTTCAGTTGGGTGTACTTCGAAAAAGCACTCACCCCCCCTTTTTTTGGATTAAAAAAGAAAAGTATTCTTACGTTTGTTCATACACTGATTACGAATATCATAACGACAAATTGGCGACTATTGGGCAATCGTAAGGCGGCCGGCACCGATTACGCGAAAAAATAAGAAATTATTTCAACAACATTGTTACTTCCGAATTCTTACATCCGTTTATTCAATTACTTCAGGATATTCGGATTTTTCTATTTTGCGGAATGCAAATAAAGTTGTCGCCAAATTTCACTATCACATTCATTCAATATCATATATTCAAAACTTACATGTAACCGTTAACAGCTCGTAAACACAGTTCGATAGCATTGTCTACAATATTCGTAATCAGCCTATAAAAGACGTACGATTACTGAATTTTAAAGAAAAGGGGGTGATTACTTTTCCGAACTTCATCCACAAATGCGAACGGATTATTTTCTTTTTATTTATGAAACTTCTTTTTTTTCTCACAGAAATATGAAGGACATCGTTGAAACAAATGAACGTAAGTTTAATTCAAACTTCAATGAAAAAGTTATATACTGCATGATTCGAAAACATGCATGTTACATTCCTCCTTTTTCTTTCAGAAAACGAAATTATGAACGCGTTGCTGCAGATGCAGCAACAGCTGCAACACTTGGCGAATACGCAGCAGGAACGGGACAGGGAGGTTGCGTTGCTGCAGCAACAGCTGCAGCAACAGCAAATGCTGCAGCGGCAAACACCGCCGCAGCAGCAAGAACCGCCGCTGCAACAGACGTCGCAGCAGCCGACCAAGGTACAAGAAGAACGAAGTGAGGCGGATGTCAAGCCGCAGCGAAGTGAGTTTCAGAGATATAATAGAAATAATAATTAACACATTTCCGTCTGAAGTAATAAACAAAATTAATTGTTAAATGGGTGAACGATATTAACATTTAACATTTTACGTTACAGAAAGAGGAACGGCTGCTGGAAAAAAGCGTCGTGCCTACCGCGGAAGATGGCCGCAGGGCGGGAGGGGTGGCGGTAGGGGTGGCGGCATGGGCGGCGGTAGGGGCGCCCCCAATAAATATTATTTCACCCTATTTTAATTTTTTTACACTCTAGTTTCATTTATAATATTATTTTTAATTTTCATTTTTTATTTATATTTGTATTTTTGTTTATTTTCATTTTTTATTTATATTTGTATTTTTGTTTATTTTCATTTTTTATTTATATTTGTATTTTGGTTTATTTTCATTTCATTTCTCATACTATTTTTTTGATTTTAATTTTTTATATTTCTATTTTTGTTTCTTTTCATTTCATTTCTATTAGTATTTTTAATTTTAATTTTTTATATTTCTATTTCTGTTTATTTTAAGATATTTTAAATACAAAAAATACAACAAATATTATTCAGATTGTTTTCCTTTATTTTTTCCTTACGACATCCTACAAATACTAAACGTACCACTAAAAACTGTGAAATAAAATATTTTTCAACAAAAAAAAACCGACTTCGAAATGCACTAAAAAGTGTAAAATAATTTACATATCATTTATACCAGTATTCCACAGCTATTAATAAAATCTACTTAATCATTAAATAGGATACTAAATACATTTCAACCTTTTCGGAGGCGGCGCAAAATTAAAAACTTTTCTTCTATTAGGAAGATCATAGTTCATGCGTCGGCAACCTGTGACAAATGACCCGTTTGATAATTTAAAGTAAACAATATTGAAGGGGAATCAACATACCCATTGCAGATTAACTATACTGCATTTGAGTGTAGACCATACTGAACTCGCGCAGGTTACTAGGTGTAGGGACATTTGTAATAACTTGTGTGTTTCTCCTGTATGTATACCTTGCTTCTTACTTTACGATCATATAATTGTTTCTTTGAAAAAAAATAATAGTAATTTCATTGTATCGTGTATCTGTACCATCTCATCATCGATTATCACCTATCGTACGTCATATATTTCTGTCCGCCATTTATATGATCGCAAAGTAAGAAGCAAGCTGTAGAGGGGAATCACACGCACTATTAAAAATCTCCCTAGACCTAGTGAGCGGCGCGAGCACAGCCGACTCTAGTACTAGCCGTGCTGAAGTAAAAATGGCAACACCGCGGGAGTCCGGTCTGAATATATCAACATCTAACCCTACTCTATCTGCCTCCCGGACTCCCAGACTCCCAGCCAATCAACGTCGTCGGACTCTCGGCTACTCTCTGGACTTCACATAACCTCTTTGGTTTCGTTCCAATAATTTCGCTTGTTTCAAGGTTTTTATTCACTTATATACACGTTTATCAATTCTTAAATGTTTCAATTTGATCCAAAGATGGTCTCATTTTGCTTCATACCTAAATTTTCTTGAAACCACTGTAAATATTTCAAATATCATGCTTCACAACACCAAACTACTTCGAGAGTACACAAAATTTATATTACATTTATAACAATTTTATACTACCACATCACTTCTACTTGCCATAGTTGCAACGTTTATGTATTGTTTATACATAATTAATACAAAATAGCGTATATTACTACAGCTTTTAATTAAAAAAGACAGTAATTACAATTCCGAGCACAGGACTCTGTTTTTGAAAATAGGACTCCCGATTGTCACGTGAGCGGTGTTGCCACGTTGTTCAGCATGGCTAGTACTAGAGTCGGCTGTGGAGCGAGTTAAGTATGGTCTCTTGTGAACTGCAGTAGAAATGTACATCAAAAGTGGTAGCAACTTCTGATACAATCGTTAGAATTAGAAATGTTTTGTGCCGTGTGTATAACGTTTCGAATTGTATTTCTTACGACTGATGAATGACGAAGTTTGCCATACCGCTGTGGAATCGTTATTAGCAGGATCGTATATTTTGTTTTTTTTTGTTAATTTTGCGCCGCCTCCGAAAAGGTTGAAATGTATTTAGTATCCTATTTAATGATTAAGTAGATTTTATTAATAGCTGTGGAATACTGGTATAAATGATATGTAAATTATTTTACACTTTTTAGTGTATTTCGAAGTCGGTTCTTTTTTTTGTTGAAAAATATTTTTTTCCAATCCTCCTTTGCTTTTCGCCAACTTTTAACATCAATTTTAGCAAGTAATTATAATTCAAACTATATCGTGTTTGGTATCATTTTAATCAAAAAAATTTCACCAATGCATTAGTAAAAGTTTCAGTAAAAAAAAGTCAAAAATAAAAAAGTTTTATAGTTGAATTAGTATTAGTCACACCGATACGTTTCGGCTCTTTCCTTTGATCATCGGACCTCTCTCTTTCCACCACTGTCTGTCCTTTTCTACGTTCACGCTTGGCTGCTCGTCGCGTGTAACTCGAGATTCGACACCTCGACTGGATATATGCAACGCTTGGGTCCCAATGTTTGTTGCATATATCCAAGTTTTACTGTACCCCTTTTGCCACACTTCACTACGCATTGAGCCTATATGTTATTGAAATTTATTTACGGTGTTCATTTGTGTTATATATTTATTTATTCATATATTTATTGTGTGATTCATATATGTGTATTGTGTGATAATTGTTCATTACTGAATTTACAACTGATCTTGTTTAATCGTATCTTGTCATATTTATTTATTCATTTATTTATTGATCTAATCGTTTATTTATTCTGTTATTTATCAATTACTTATTTAAAACCTACATTTTGGTAATTCACAATCTATTTCTCAGAAATTTATCTATTTACTGATTATTCAATCTGATTTTTGGTATAATTATTATCATTCACTGTTATTATACATTTCTACCTGTATATTTGTCTGATCGCTGAACAATTATCACGTAAATTGTTACATTGATATTTTTGTGTCATTTTCATATATATATATTGTGTATATTTTTGTGTTTAACCGATATATTGAATTTATTTTCACAAAATGCCTAATTCTAAAGAGACAGGCCCTGCCAAAAGCACGACTATTGCAGGTCCTAGTAAAAGCACGGGCATTGCTAGCTTATTAGACGGAACTAATACCGGGGAGGGTAACGAATCGGTTTTCACAGCTTCGGTAATAGAAATTTTCGCCGTCCAGCAGGCCATTCAGCATGTAGAGGTTTTTGACGGGAGAAATATCCGACTAAGAGATTTTCTTGCAGAAGTAGAATTTAATGCGGAAAGTCTCCCGATAACGGCAACGCGTGGTTTTGTACGACTCGTAATCTCTAAATTAAGAGGGGAAGCTCGCGATAGCGTCCACGGGTTAAAATTTGAGACCGTTTCAGAATTGGTGAAACACTTGAAACGTCGTTTTACATCGGAGAAACCGTATAATGATTTTTACTTCAAAATCGCGAATGTCCGGATGAATTCGTCTATGCATTTTACGACCGTATTCGAGCTTTATTGGTCGGAACAGAGGATTTCATTAAGATCGAATATAAAGGCCGACCAGCTGATATCATGGAACCCGTAACGGCCACCGCGTTAAATGCATTTCTTCGCGGTTCACCTGACGAAATAGGTCGAGCCGTGGAAGCGCGAGACCCGAAAAAATTAGTAGACGCGCTAGATATCGCTCTAAGAGTAGAAACGCGTTTAAAAGATCGACCGTCCACGTCGTTTGATTTTTACCGTCCGTCCTATGAACGCGCTGATGATTACGATTATCGATCTCGTTACCACGACAGCCAGAACAGAAAACGTAGCTACGCGTATCCTAGATATAGCTCGCCGGTACGAGCGCCAGAAACATTGCGTAACATCTCGTATCCGCGTGATAGAATACCGAGTCCTGTTAGAATACTACACAGGAAAGATTTGACCGCAGAGGAAGGAACGTGCCCGTGTTGCGCGCATCCTCAGCATATGCATACGAGATCGAGCATGCAAGCGGATGATAGACGGGAGAATTCACCTGCAAGAACGCGTGATTCGCGGCCGCGTACACCACCTTTGCGTGTGCCGACGGCCGGACCATCGGGCCGAAGGTCACCGTCACCGGAAGTAAGGGAACGTTTAAACTTGAACACGACTCGTCGGACCGTCGCACAGTGGGCCAGAAATCGATCTTTTTGGACAAAAATCTGCCGACAACTCAGTTTTTCATCGATTCAATTGGAATTTTTTTTAAAATGTTCGTGGAGGACTATATTTTGATGACGTGCTGCGCAAAAATCGGTATCTGTCACAACAAGGAATCCTTATCTACAAAGTTCTATAACTCCGATACTTCATCCGCCCATACTATAAATTTGCATGTCCCAGCTGAGTTATCGACTCTTCTAACCATAAACCTTAAACACCAAAACCTTAAAGTGTATATCTGGCCCTGAGAATGACTAATTGAATGGAATTACATTCGGCACTTATCAAACTTACCATTAATTTATTGAACCAACAGCAGCGTTTTGGCTTCTTGAGAACGAATTTCCTTGTGCTTGCCATCCTTTATTCCTAAAGAGCTTATAAGTGGATCAGATAATAATAACATAATATGCCGCATAATATCTGTATTTGTCTTTTTGCGGCAACATATTCGGGAGTTTTCAGCTCGTGATTTCCTGAAGACTTTATTATTTGCCTCTTGTGGCTCTTTTAAATACAAACCAATTGGCAGTTTAAATGTAGCATATACTTCACTTCCATGTTGCGGTACCTTATGAACTGATGGAGATAGTTAATACCGTGGATAAATTTCGATACACAGTTTAGCCGTCTCCAAGCAACAGCGGAGAGTATGCGGTCTAAAAAAAAAAGAATAACAAATGATGGAACACGCTTTCAGCAGTTTGCGTGGTACAGATTTACGGATTAAGCTGTTTTCTTGTAATTATTCAGGAGTTCAATAGCACGTTGATAGGAGTTATATATCATCATATATTCATTGGATTGCTGAGTAAAAACACCTTCCTTCACAATTTTTTGAAGGAAAACTGTGGGGGAATTTCTATTAATATTCATAATCGGTGAATTGTAAATATATAAGCTGTAAAACAATCATCTGCCCAAATACTTTACGGCTTACGATGTATTTTAAGGTAAAGAACTTGGTCTTGTGCACGTCAATATGGAGTAAGAAGCCCAATACAAATAACGATAAGATAGATGTCATAATGAATGATATAAAGGTCAGTAATGATTCCTTCTCCGAACTACAATTAGAGTCCATAAGACACCGATTGAGTAACTGCTTTCTCCCTCAGTACAATAAGTTGTGGAAAAAAATGTCTCGGCAGAAAAATCGTTTTATAAATAACTGTGCGAACTTTTTAGAAAAAGATTTTGAAGTTGACTTCAATTCCATCTGTGAAGACACATTCAGTGATAATCGTGAAAACCAGGGGCAAAATGGTTCTGTAAGTAAAGGTCGTCCACGACTATCATATGCTGAAGCATCGACGAAGACCAAAAGAAGACGCATAGGAGAGCTCGCTTCTAGTTGTACGCAGGAAGAACTATCAAAAGCGCTGCATCTGAAAGAAAAAAACTCTTTTGTCGATCCTCCGAATATTTATGTGGATGATGATATCGAAAGCCATATGAATAATGTTCTGGCAATGTACGTAGACTTAAGACTAAGTAAAAGAAGATATGAAAAATTAAAAAAACATAGTGCGATCATTAGTCCGGGAAATAAATATCCTCCTTACGATGCACTCATACAAGCAAAACGAAAGTGTTACCCAGAGAATATAGACGCGTCTGATTCGGGAGCTAGTGTAAACTTCATATCTCTTTTGGATCATACAACAAAGAATATACTCGCTCTATTGAATCCAGATGAACTGAAAAATTTACGTAATAAGAAGTTGCTTCTTATTGGAAAGTGGGGTATGGATGGCGCTTCCGGTCAGCAGACCACAAGACAGCGATGGACCAACAGCAATAATTATGGCAATAGAACTGAAAAAACAATTGAAATAAGTGATGCAACTGTGTTGATTGTTTCCTTCGTTCCACTATTACTTAAAGACGATGATTCGGTAATTTGGACGAATGAAACGCCAAACTCTCCTCATTTCTGTCGTCCAATAAGATTTGAATTTATTAAAGAGAGTGATTCTGTTATTCATAGCGAATACTGTGAGGTTACTGAACTTCTGCAAAAGGTTGAGGCGTATGATTTAAAATATGCAGACATGATTTTTGAAATACGTTTCGATATCCGGTGTACAATGATTGATGGTAAAGTCTGTCATATACTTACTAAACAGAAATCGTCTAACCGTTGTAATATATGCTCAGTCGGGCCCAAGTTAGTTAATGATTTGGAACATGTTAACAGTCTGCCATGTAATGAAGAATATTATAAATATGGGCTCTCGACCTTACACTGTTGGATCCGTTTCATGGAATACCTTCTGCATGTTTCATACAACTTAGATTTTGAAAAAGGATCTGCGAGAACCATAGAGGAAAAACAATTAAAGGCGGCAAGGAAGAAAAAAGTGCAAAAATCTTTGAAAGAGCTATCAATCACAGTTGATGTTGTCAAACAGGGAGCTGGTACATCAAATACTGGAAACGTGGCCCGAACTTTCTTTAGAAAAGCCGAATCAGTTGCTGCAGTGACTGGATTAAACGCGGTTATTATTACAAGATTGCATAACATTCTTCAAGTAATTACATGTGAGAAGAAAGCTGATTCTGTGAAATTCAAAGAGTATTGTTCGGAGACGGCTAAATTGTGCATTGAAATTTATCCATGGTATAAACTACCTCCATCAGTTCATAAGGTACTGCAACATGGAAGTGAAGTACTTGCTACATTTGAACTGCCAATTGGTTTGTATTCAGAAGAGCCACAAGAAGCAAATAATAAAGTCTTCAGGAAATCACGAGCTGAAAACTCCCGAATGTGTTGCCGCAAAACGACAAATATAGATATTATGAAGCATATGTTATTATCATCCGATCCACTTATAAGCTCTTTAAGAATAAAGGATGGCAAGCACAAGGAAGTTCTTTCTCAAGAAGCCAAAACGCTGCTGTTGGTTCAATAAATTAATGGTAAGTTTGATAAGTGCCGAATGTAATTCCATTCAATTAGTCATTCTCAGGGCCAGATTTACACTTTAAGGTTTTGGGGTTTAAGGTTTAGGGTTAGAAGAGTCGATAACTCAGCTGGGACATGCAAATTTATAGTATGGGCGGATGAAGTATCGGAGTTATAGAACTTTGTAGATAAGGATTCCTTGTTGTGACAGATACCGATTTTTGCGCAGCACGTCATCAAAATATAGTCCTCCACGAACATTTTAAAAAAAATTCCAATTGAATCGATGAAAAACTGAGTTGTCGGCAGATTTTTGTCCAAAAAGATCGATTTCTGGCCCACTGTGCGACGCGATGACGAGTCGCCAATCTCCGGAGCGTCGTCCAAAGGTGAAATTCCAGCAGAAACCGTATTAGCAATAGAAACGAAGCGCGATACCCCGATAGTAAAATTGTCGTCTAAAGACTTCCAAGTAAAAGAGGAGCATTTCTTAATAGATACCGGTGCAGAGATTAATTTGATAAAACTGGATACGTTGCTTACGAACATTCCGATAGCTACGCACGAGGCTACCTTAATAACGGGAATTACTCCGCAAAAAGATAGAACAATCGGGACCGCGACAGTCCATTTACAAGGAAAGCCAGTCCGTTTTCATGTCATACGCTCAGATTTTCCACTAAGCACAAACGGAATTTTAGGGCAGGAATATCTTCGCCAAGAGCAAGCCGAAATTTCGTTCGCGAATAATACATTAGTCACGAGCACAGACCCGGTTCGTCCGATCAGATTCGTCGATCAACGCTCGTTAGATTATCACGAGAGGCGTAAATTAGAACCGCGTACATGATAAAAGCTCGTACAAGACAACCCATCGCGATCGATGTCGTTAATGATAAATTAAAAGACGGCTATTTGCCGCGTTTAACGACAGTTGACGGCCTTTATGTCGGCGAAGCTGCTGTTTCGGTTAACAACCAGGGCGTGTGCCATGTACTAGCAATAAATTCGCTCAACCAAGACCTTGAATTTACAGTACCTGCACAGGAACTGATACCTTTTGATTATCATTGTTTTCCGGAAGAACAAGATGATTCGGATACCGATAGTACACCTGATGTAACGACAGATAGAGTTACAGAAATTTTGAATAGACTACGTTTAGACCATTTAAACGACGAAGAACGTGAGCACGTAGAAATGATAGTCGAGGAATTTCCTGAAGGTTCTCATCTTCCGTCCGATAAATTACAGGCTACTAACTACATAAAACATAACATACCGACAATAGACGACATACCATTAAACACACGACAATACAGATTTCCACCAGTACATAAACAAGAAATAGAACGATAGATTTTGACAAAATTATCCAATGACATTATCACTCCTTCAAATTCACCTTATAATTCTCCCTTGTGGATAGTACCCAAGAAGTCAGATTCAAAGGGAAACCCACGTTGGAGAATGGTAATAGACTTTCGTAAATTAAATGAAAAAACAATAGGTGACGCTTATCCATTACCAAACATAACTGAAATATTAGATCATATCGGAGACGCACAGTATTTTTCCGTTTTCGACTTAGCCAGCGGGTTTCAGCAGATCGAAATAGACCCCAAAGATCGCCATAAAACTGCCTTCAGTACACCAAATGGGCACTACGAATACATTCGTATGCCCGAGGGTTTGAAAAACGCGCCAGCCACATTTCAACGGCTTATGGACCAGGTTTTGCGCGGGTTACAAGGTATCAAGGTTTTCGTGTACTTGGACGATATAGTCGTTTATGCGAAAAATTTGGAACAACACGGTAAGAAAGTTCGACGTCTATTCACACGTCTAGCCGACGCCGGTTTAACTTTGCAACCCGATAAATGCGAATTTCTTAAAACCGAAGTCGCGTATTTAGGACATGTTATCAGTAAACGTGGAGTCCGACCTGATCCTAAAAAGATCATCGCCATTAAGAATTTTCCGCGGCCAAAGAACGCGAAAAATATTAGACAATTCCTAGGTTTGGCGGGTTATTATAAGCGCTTTATCGAGAATTTTGCGGAAAAGTCAAAACCTCTTTCCGATCTGTTGAAAAAGAACGTACCTTTCATTTGGGGAAAGGAACAGAAAAAGAGTTTCGCCGCGTTACGGAAAGCACTCTGTCGCGTACCGATCCTACAGTATTCTAATTTTGATAAGCCGTTCACGTTAACTACCGATGCTTCAGATTTTGCAATAGGAGCCGTTTTGTGTCAAGAGAAAGATGGGCATGATTTACCGGTAGCATATCTTTCGCGCACGTTAACTAAACCGGAACGGAATTACTTCACCACAGAAAAGGAATGTTTAGCCGTTGTATATGCGGTATTGCATTTTCGACCGTATCTTTACGGTAGGAAATTTAAATTAGAGAGTGACCATGAGCCGTTGAGATGGATAAATTCAATTAAGGGGGTAGACACAGTACGTGACGTCACCGAATCGGGACGTCGGTATTACAGCAATTTTTCTGCACCGAAATGGTAATACCCATAGATATAGGGCAGGCCGATGAAAACGAGAGGGCGCTTTTGGCTAATTCTATATTCTATTCTGAATGTAAAAGAAATAGTCAGCTGTCACATTGTACTTGACAAAATTTAAACGCAAAGTTTGGTTGATAGTGCAAGTGTAGAAAATTTATTATACTTTTAATTAATTAAAATATGCT
The DNA here is from genome assembly GCF_907164935.1 of Osmia bicornis bicornis. Taxonomy (NCBI): domain Eukaryota; kingdom Metazoa; phylum Arthropoda; class Insecta; order Hymenoptera; family Megachilidae; genus Osmia; species Osmia bicornis. The sequence continues at coordinate 876,581 of NC_060228.1, read as the reverse complement.
TATGCTACAATATGTTACGTTGGAGTGAGGAACTATAAGTGAAAAGGAAAAATAAAAGATGGGAAATCCCAGAAAAATAAAGTTCCTTACGTTACACCTTTTTCCATATAAAAATGCTAAACGGTTAGGTTAGGGTTAGATTAGTAAATAAACAGTGAATGAATATTTACAGAAAAAAGGATTAAAATTTTGGGTAAACTTTACTTTACCGGACCCAAAATTTTGGACCTTTTTTTTTTGATTGATAGGTTTTTTTGTGTAGAATCTGAAAATGCAAGTCTCAACTTTAGGAATTCAGTGGTTAAAAAGTTATAAGCGTGTAAACTTCTTCATTTTTAGCGGATTTGCTACGTTACTGTGACGCCATATTGCCTTATATGTATAACCTGATTGGTTCTCACATGGGCAGTACAGTCTGTTTGTAAAATAAATATAAACCTAACTAACTGAGACAGTGTCAAATGTACGGTTTGACTGTACCCGCCAAAGTAGTCGGCACCCACATGAATCTGCCTGCAGCTAGCGACACCGTTCATTGGACAAGAAGTCAATATGGCGTCACAGTACCGTAGCAAATGCGCTAAAAATATCAAACTTTACATGCTTATAACTTTTGAACCATTGGATTCCTAAAGTTGAGACTTGCATTTTTGGATTCTCCGCATCAAAAACTATAGATTCAAAAAAAAAAAGTCCAAAATTTTGAGTCCAGTAAAGTAAAGTTCACCCAAAATTTTTGTTAATAAAATACTACAGTAGAACATGAACTGCGTACATTTATAAGATAATTGACAGTAATTATTGAACAAACATTATCTATACAATTTGGTTGAGACGATACCGAATATCTTCAACTATCATGCTGTACACCCTGTGATCTGTGAAAATAAATAAGTTTAATAACAATTACTTTTTGAGTTTATACTACTTTAATGTACAAACTGGTACCTACACTTCCTGATGAATCCACTATTACTTTCCTATTTCTCACCAATATTTCTTGCAATGGTGTACAGAGTATATTCTCATTGAACCTACGATGAAAAGTTAGAATCAGTTCTAATCAATCTGCATGCAATAAATTTGTAAATGTATGTGTTGTACTTATCTTTATGCTTGCATTGCGAAGACCTGCTTCCTTTCCTCCCTTCGTAGAACAGGATATTCACCATTGATACTGGTCACTGAAAATAATGAAAACAAATTCATATATGAAATTCATGATGATTTCGAATTAATCCAACTACTTCTATACCAACAGTATAAGTGTCATACTTACGCTGTCATACATTGTACTCTTCCCGTGCAAAGTAAGGAAAAGTAGCTGCAAGTATAAATTATTAGGAGAGTGTGAAGAGACCCACCACCACCCCCGTCATAGACGGTCCTCTTCACTCTCCGTATTTATCTTCTACATACCTTCATATTTATATTTTCGAACAGTATTCGACAGCGCTTCATATCCGCTGCATACACACGCCGGTGTATAGGGTTTGTAATTTTTTTTTTTAACAGCTCATCCGCTGCATACACACGCCGGTGTATAGGGTTTGTAATTTTTTTTTTAACAGCTCATCCGCTGCATACACACGCCGGTGTATAGGGTTTGTAATTTTTTTTTTAACAGCTCATCCGCTGCATACACACGCCGGTGTATAGGGTTTCTAATTTTTTTTTTTATCAGCTCATCCGCTGCATAGGGTTTGTAATTGCTTTTTTTTTATCAGCTCATCCGCTGCATAGGGTTTGTAATTGCTTTTTTTTGTACAGCTCATCCGCTGCATACGCTTGTTGGTGTTTACGGTTTGTAATTTCTTTTTAATAGCTCTTCATGTACTTTACTGTGTACTTGTACTTGCTCCTCCTGTTTTTATGTACGGAGGTTCTCGAATCGGCTGGTGTCGATTGAATCGACTATCTATGATTTCTGGCAACATGCAGTCCTCATAAAACTTTCTCAGTTTTTCCTCCATCTCTGTTGCCCAGAATGTATCATTTCTTGGCACTTTTATAATTTTCATTCCTTTCGGCGTCCATAAACAGAATAGAGCGCATTGTCTATTCGTTATGTGCAACTGTCCTTGCACTTGATAATAGTAATAATGAATTTTATTCATTTCATCACCCCGGAAAATACGTCGTATTGCAGCAACTTGCTCTATAGCTTCAGCAGGCGATAAATCCTTCGCCGATTCCGGACATTTTACTTCGACGATGGTATCATCGTCTACGATGCCGTCAGGTGTTGCACCTAAATAAGGCACAATGGCATCGATGAAGAGACCACATGGTCGAATACGAATTCCTAATTCGTCTTCTAATTGCCTCAAGGCGTTTGCTTCGTTCTCCCTTCCGTATTCGAGGGAACGTATATTCGGTATTTGCGGATACATTATACTCTTCACAGTATTTGCCCGCGGTGTATCTTTTCGTAATCTGCATATCTTCCCGAAATTTGATGCGGTTAATAATTTCCTCCTGTGAGCTATCCACTTTTCGCTTTTCGCTTGATCGCGAGTTTCCGCTTCGATCGTGTACCGCATCGTCTGCCACTCATGGAGTATAGCCATATGCCTTTCATACTCGGAAGAGTATACACTCTCATCCATATCTGGTTTTGCTGCACTGGGGCCGTAATCCTGGTCGTATGATTGCTTCTCATTTCTGAAGGAGGATGCTTTCGCTTCTTTTTTATATTTCGATGCCATTTCGGCTGCATGCTTCCGACGTTCTTCCATCTTTCTTACGATGGTTGTCGGCTCTTTATTCATTGCCATACTCAATTTGCTAAAGGTCTCTTTACTGTTAAATTGGACGACAGCAGCGGAGACTCTACCCTGATACGATCCTCCTCGTCCAAAGTTTATCCTTTTCCTCCGATGAATTTGGCAATTATATTATTAAAGCTTTCTACAGCATTATTATTTAAAGCGTACAATAAACTTTCAGCTTGAGCGAAGAGTGGCTGCATCGCTTCTTCAATGCTTTGATATATACCACCTTGCTTCAATCGTGGAACATAATTTACTCTGCTCGGGTCAGAATACTTGTTGCAAAAATATGCTAACTTCTGACACTCCTTGTGTTCACTGAAAACATGACTCGGTACATTTTTCATGTCCTCCTTCAAATTTTTTATTTGATCGACTAGTCTGATTTTTTCTTTGAATCGGTATTCTGCAGCTTTCTTTATTCCAGTACGTAGCCGCAGAGCATTGTCCTTTACGACAGCTCTTAGCTCTTTGTACCGGCCTTTTGCTATGATGTCGTTTATTTTTCTACTGAAATTCCGTAGCAGGTGATTGGTGCATTCTATTTTTCGTATATGCACCATATACTCTTTATATGGATCATTGTCCAATATTTTCTTGTACACGCTGCTATCGCCATCGGCAACTAATATAGAATATACTAGTCCGTGCATTTCTATGCTGCATTTGAATCCTTCGACGATAGCAGCACTTTCCATACCGGTTGAACTTTGCTGACGACCCCAGTTTTTGAAACAGCAATGTTCGCGCGCTGCTTCTTTCTTTTTTGCTGCTGTTTGGCAAATCATACAAAATTTATTTTTAACGCTGATATACAGCACTTTTTTCGTATGATATCCCACGATGGCTCCTACGCCAGATAGAGAATTGTAGTCTCCTCCGCGGTACGATCTTTTCATCCAGCTGCCATCTGCGACAACTGGAATCCAGGGTATATTATAGCCTGCAAGCACATCGCCTCTTGCAATAGCCAATTCTCTTTCCTCTTTTCCAGCTTCTTCCATTTCTTGTTGTGCGGCCACTTCGAAGCCATCGATTATGTCATCCTGACATTTCTCGTACATCCTTTTTGTCATGCAAGACATGTTCACGCCAGAGAGTAATTCCTCCAGTTGATTATATCCGCCGCCCGTAACCATTGTTGCAGAAACAGCGGCATGGTTAATATCCATAGTGCCATCATTCTTTCGAAGACACGGAATTTGTACATCATACGTTTTTTCTAAGCCATATTTTTGACATCCAATTATTTCGAAATGTTCAATGCCACAGCCAATAGGTGAATGATTTGCAAGATTTTTTATTTCTTCGAATATATATGCAAAATCAGCAAAATCTATTCCTTCCGAAATTGGTTCTTTTGGCTGTTGTGGTTCGGCTTTCTCTACCACCCAATTTATTTCTTCGTCTTCATCGGTGGTATTCAATTGATCTTCTTCTGTATAGAAATCTCCATCCTGTACAATTTCTTCGATACTTTCCATTTCTTTAATATTTTCTATGTTTTCTTCATATATTTTCTCCGATGATTAAAAATCATCCGCAGCAAATGTTCTTTCTTCGGAGGTACCTGCACAGGTACCTGCTTCCGCCGCGGTACCTTCACTTACCGTGAGGCATGCTGCCTTTTTCAATTGTTGCCTGCAAGGAAAATGTGAGTAATCAGTACAGTACTGTCTCGAAATAAGCAACTCGCTCGGGATCGAAAAGTTGTTTAGTACGGAGCAGGTATGCTGTACCGTTCGACTTTATTCTCGAAACGGGACGATAGAGAACACGAGAAACGAGTGAGAGATCGGAGGTAGCGGCAAACCATAAAGTGATCGGCCGAGCAGCGATGTTATTTCTTGAAAAGAGATAGAATATAACATGTTCTCTCATTTTGGCAGTATGTAATTGTAAATTGGCTTCAGAATGAACGTAAAATCACACGAATGAAACACATCAGAATCGCTAATGCCAGAATGAGAATGGATTATATATATTGTAGATAATAATTATACCTACATTCAGATTCTTGTTATAAATTTTAATTATGATTTGATTTTACAAGAATTGTTACTGTGGGAACTGTTTGGTTTACCACTCGCTCTAAATCTGATCGCTCTGTCTTTTATAATTGCCGGTTACTACACGCGCTTCTCTCTCATTCTCCCACTCATTCTCTCTCGCTCTTTCCTCATCGAATCTATCATTCGCTCTGTTTGAAAATACATGCGATCACGCATTCAGTGTTTCATATACGCGCACGTTCTCTCTCTCTCTCCCTCTCTCTCGGGCTGAAGTCTCGGTTCGAGAACGATTCAGTACAACCGGGATATGTATATGCAACAGAAATTGGGACCCAAGCATTTCGTTTATAGAATCGAGATGTCGAATGCGGGTTACGCGCGACGCCAGCCAAGTGTAACGACACGATAAGATTAGTCCTGGACCCTGGATACTGAATCCTCCGTGATTCAGCTCGTCTAACAACAAACCGTTGACGACGAGCTTCGGACTCCTGAATCACGCCTCTGACGAAGAATGACCCCTGGACCCAGCACGAAAGGACTTTCTACCCCCGAACCAGCGACTCCGTATATAAGGACCATAACACCCATTGTAAAGAGTTAGTCCAGTAAAAGATTTCAAAAGTGCAGCATCGACCTAGTGTTGTTTATATTTCCTGTCCACCGATCCTTTGAGCGTGACATTTTTGGCGATCCTGCCAGGATACCAGCAATCAGTATCAGAAGAAATTCCATTGGACATCATCTACGGAAGATTAATCCAAGGAAGGACTACGAGTGCCACTTCTGAGACGCAAAGCGGTATCAACGAACCAAGGCAAGTACGGCTTTCAATACGTATCGGAACCCTAAACCCGTCATTAGTTCTGACGAGGACCCTATCCCTGTGCGCAAGAGGACTATTGCAGAACAAAGTCAAATGGCGCATTTAGATCAATCTGTAAATGAAATTAGAAATGCTGTCAGTGCAATGACCAAGGCATTAGCTGACCACATGAAACTGTTCGAGCAAGAAAACAGGAATCGACGACAGGAAATAATTGATTTAGCTAAGGCTTTAAACGCGAGTGTAATAACAGAAGGAAGCGAATCGTCTAGACAGAGGGCACCAAGAGACCAGAGACAGGCTGCAACCCATCGGGATGATTCAGCAGATATTTCCAGCGAAGAAGAGGAACAACAGGGCGGCGGAAACAGTCAAATTAGAGGATCAAGCAACGAGGGAGGACAAAAACCTACGCAAGTAATACGAATTATTAGAACGCTACGCGGACGCGACGATTTAGGAGTAGAAGATTTTATTAGTGACGTACGATACGCAAAATCAATTTGTTCAGACAAACATATGCTATTAAGATTAATTATCGCCGAACGGATAACTGATCAAGCTGAACGTGCAATTAGATATCTAAGGATAGACAGCTACGAAGATCTTTTCGAAGCATTGCGCACGTACGTAACTTCGCCGAATACTGTAAATAGTAGCAGAACGCGCTTACAAAACACGAGGCAGGGACAAACGGAGTCAGTCATAAATTTCAATATTCGATTCAGACAAGTCCTGAATGAATTAAAATACGCCATCCAGTATAAATACCCACGACCGAGTGTTAGAAAGATTGCGATCGAAGAAGAAGAAGACGCCGCGGTATCCACGTACACGATGAATTTACGGAAAGAAATAGGAATAATGATAGTACCAGCACAACCAAAAACCTTATTAGAACAGGCTCAGAGTTTAGCGATAGAAATGGAAAATTGGTTACGTGACTCAAGGCGACCCGCGCAAACAACAACACATCTACCGCCTCGAGCAAACAACCCTCCACCAGTCCGACGGTACAACGTGGAACAAAGACCTATGCAGTCATCAACCCAGCCTAGCGATAAGTTTTCAAAACCGCTATTAATTAAACAAAGCCCACTTCCACCAGCTAAATGTTTCAAGTGCGGACAAATCGGACACATAGCACCTAATTGTGTAAATTTTCGATCAACCCAACAAGGAAAATTACCACCAAGGGTGAACTACATGATGCCAGAAGAGGAGAACGAGACAGAGGAACAGCAAGAATCCACAATATACCAGGAAGACTTCAATACGTACGAGCTACATTCGGAGGAATCAGAAACGGACCCGCGCGACTTCTCTTAGATACTGGTGCAAGTGTAAACCTAATTAAACATGGTAAAGTGGACACAAACCTTCCACGGAACCGTAACACTCAGACAATAGTAATGGGAAATGATAAGCATGTATCAAATGAAACTGTTACCTTTAACGCCTTAGACAAAAATCATACATTTCATATTGTTCCGGACTCCTTTCCTTTACCCGAAGATGGCATACTAGGCCTAACGTTTCTTCAAAAGTATGACTATACAATTCATAACACCCACTTATTTTTAGGTAAGCACAAAGTCAACTTATACACCGAACTAGACCTCGAACCGGGTGAGAGTACGATCAAGGAAACATACGTGGATCAGAAACTAACACAGGTTTGCTTCATCAATACAGGTAGAGACAAAATTTCTACTAGTCAGATTGAAATTGATACCGACGAAAAGAAATTAATTAGAATCAACACACTTTTATCAAAACTGCGTATCTCCCATATTGAGCCAAATTATAAATCAGTGATAGAAAAGATCATTATTAATTATGTAGATGCGTTTGCATTAGAGACAGATCCTCTTCCTTGTACAGACCTAACTTCCCATGAAATTGAATTAAAATCTCAAAAACCTATTAATATCAAATCCTATAGACCTCCAGAATGTCACCGACAAGAAATAGAAAGACAAATAGACGAAATGCTAGATAAAGGAATTATTGAACCCTCAGACTCACCATATAATGCACCTGTTTGGGTAGTTCCCAAGAAGAGTGACGCATCAGGAAAAAAGAAATGGAGAATAGTTATAGATTTTAGAAAACTTAATGAAGTCACCGACCAGGACGCATATCCTTTACCCGATATAGAAACAATCTTATCACAGTTAGGAAGTGCAAAATTTTTCTCCGCATTAGATTTATCCTCAGGATTTCATCAAATTCCTATGCATCCCAATTCAAAAAAATTCACTGCATTCTCAACTCCCGAAGGACATTTCCACTACAACCGAATGCCATTTGGACTCAAAAACGCCCCTGCAACGTTCCAACGTATGATGGACAAAGCTTTGAGAGGACTAATAGGGAAATACTGCTTCGTTTATTTAGATGACATAATTATCTTTGGACAAACTATTCAAGAACACAACAGAAACCTAGCCATAGTATTACAAAGACTTTCAGAATTGGGGCTCAAACTCCAACCTGATAAATGTGAGTTCTTGAAACCCGAGTTAGAATATTTAGGACATGTAATTTCAAAAGACGGTATAAAACCAAATCCGGACAAGATTAATGCAGTAAAAGAGTTTAGACAACCTAGAAACCCGACAGAAGTAAAATCATTCCTTGGATTAGCAGGTTACTATAGAAAATTTATCAGAAATTTTGCAAAAATAGCTAAACCACTGACCGAACTGACAAAAAAGGACATACCGTTTCATTGGACAGACGGACAACAGATAGCTTTTGACGAACTAAAGACAAAGTTATGCGAAGAACCCTTATTGAGATACCCAGACTTTACTAAGGAATTTACATTAACTACGGACGCATCTAACGAAGGATTAGGGGCGATACTATCGCAAGACGGACACCCATGCTGTTACATTTCTCGAACGTTAAACCCAGCAGAAACACACTACACTACGACAGAAAAAGAACTTCTTGCAATAGTTTGGGCAATCCAGAGACTTAGGCAATATTTACTAGGTAGAAAATTTAAAATTAGAACAGACCACCAAGCCTTAAAATGGCTTCAAAACGTCAAAGACCCATCATCGCGATTGATTCGATGGAGACTTAGGTTAGAAGAATATGATTATGAAATAGAGTACCACAAAGGCAAAGACAACTTAACAGCTGACGCACTCTCCAGAATTCATAAGACAACAACCGACAAACCATTAAGAGATATGACGGCAGACGAATTATACAATCTAGCACAAAACATTATAGAAACACCTCAACCTAATCCACCTGAAGTAGCCCAACCAGACCCACCAGATTCCGAGCTAGAATCCCCGCCTATCCCAATACTAAATTACGATGATTATTTATTATTCCTATGTGACTTTAAAATCCCTCCAAACTATAAAGAGGAACCAAACCGCGAAACAAATAAGCAATTAAATAAAACGGAACTAAACTTTAGTAGCGAACGGGAATTGTTGGAGCAAGTAGAAAAACTAGCCACAGAAAACGTACACTTAGGCATCAATACTCACACATTCTCAGAAAACGAAATTTTAAAAATAGAATCCATGATACAATTTATAGCTAACAAAAACCCTGATAAAACCTACACCTTCTCCAAAATCCCAATAATTGAAATCACTCCTGAAACAAAAGATCAAATCCTAAAAGAAAATCATAATGCAAATTCATCTCAACACTTTGGAGAAAATAGAACCACCGAAAGGATAAAAGAAAAATATTATTGGCCCAATATAGGGAAGGACGTTCATGAATTTATTTCAAATTGCGAAATATGTCAAAGAGAAAAACTAACCAGAATCAGACATAGAGAGTCGGCAGTAATACCAGATACTCCAACCAAACCAAACGATAAAATATCAATGGATATTTTTGGTCCTCTGCCAGTGACGACCAAAGGTAACCAATTTATTCTATCAATTCAGGATGTTCTTACAAAATATTTAGTTTTGATTCCACTCAACGACCAACGAGCAGGTTCAATTATTAACGGCTTACTGGAACATTATATTTATATATTTTCTTCGCCAAAACATATCTTGACAGACCAAGGTACAAATTTTGTCTCTGAGCTTATGCAAAAGTTTGAAGAAGCATTCAAGATAAAACATATTAAAACTACTAGTTTTCACCCGCAAAGTAATGGTGCGCTTGAACGTACTCATGCCACTGTTAAAGATTTGATTAGAACGTGTACCACTGATAAACAAAACGAATGGGATGAAGTAATAAATCTAATTTGCTTAGGGTATAATACGTCCGTTCACGAAGGGACAGGTCATACTCCTTTCGAGTTAACCTTTGGACACAAGGCAAATATGCCTAGTGCTATCTCCGCTACGAGTACGCTCAGCAGAGAGGAATTATTTAAGCTATGGAAAAAGAGACATGAGAGTTATTTAGAATCGGCTAAAAAGATAATAAGTAGAAATAAAGCAAGATATAAAAGAGATCAAGATAGGAAGATACGTCTCCAATGTCTTTTCAACGAAGGTGATAGAGTCCTAATTCATAATGATCACAAAAGAAATAAGTTAGATTCTGAATGGATAGGCCCAGCTATTATAACTAAGGTTATAAACCCCTATTACATCTGTAAATTTCCCAATCAGGACAAGGAATATAAAGTCCACGGAAACAGATTAAAATTATACAAATCAAAATAATTTTGTTTCAGAATGTTCATCCGGCTATTGGTACAACTAATCTTAGTTTATAAGGCTATAAGTATAAGTATAACTTCTCTAAATAATACTAGTATATTCATAGAAGAATTGCAAAGCGTATATATGTACCATAGCGAAATAAAATTAATCGTAGGCATAGATGTAGAACCATATGTAGAAATAGGAAAAGAAACACGGAACCACGTTAACGAACTCAATGAACTCTGCGAGAAAAATGAGTGCGATCAAAAATTAGAGTTAAGAAGCCTTGCGAGTAGATTACAACAATTAGAAAACAAGATAATTCATTTGAAGACGCTATTGCACATGAGAACAAAACGAGGGTTACTAAATTTTGTAGGAAGCATTTCTAAAACACTGTTTGGAACTCTAGACGAAGATGATTTATCATTAGTAAATGGGAATATCGATAAACTTTTCAGTCAACAAAATCAAATCACACACATTGTACAGAATCAAACTCAAATCATAAAAACTCTATTAGATTATACTCTACAACATACAAAACAAGAGGTATTCACTAAATTAACTCATTCGAGTCAAATTCTCACGCAAATAATAACACTAGACACGTTCATTCTTAGCTGTACAGAACAAATAGACACACTTAATACCGCATTGTTATTAGGAAAACAAGAACACTTAACAAATGAAATATTTTTGCAAGGTTACATTAGTTTAGTAAAAGAAAATTACTTACATTCAGCAATAGAACCGAAAGAAGAAAATGTCCAAACCTTAATCAGTATTAGTGAAGTTGCAATATTCACTCAGAATGCAAAAATATTTTATCACATTAAAATACCATTGTTGGAAGAAACAGAATGGAAAATAAAGAAGTACTATCCAATACCCAAGAAAATAGGCAATGTATTCACAACTATAATATTAGATAATAACATATTGTTACAAACACTATACGAATACATACCTGTAGACTCAGAATACATACACACCAAATGTAAATTAAACGCACTTATACCTATTTGTAAGCGAACACGACCAAACATAGCATTCTTACACAGCAACACTTGTGAAAGCGAGATACTTAAAACATTCCATAAACAAAACCGATGTCCAACCGCAATATTCAAAATCAACGACTTAGTTTACATACCTCTAGAAAGCTCAGGAAGATACTTACTAATTCCGGAAAAACCTATAGATTTAGAGACGCTCTGTGACACCAAACAAACTATACATCTAGAGCAACCTGTATTATTAACCTCAGACAAAGATTGTATTATCACTACGTACGACACAATAATGAAAATTGGTGGATCTATTAAAAACCTCACTTTCGAAACGAGACTCAAACCAGTAGAAATAAACCTATCTCTTGAACAATTGACCATTCTAGAAGAAAAGATGCACCAAGTTCCATTAACAATAGACAATTTTAACAACTATAAAACAGACCTAGATCAAATGTACAATCAGTTAAACCAAATTGTAAACCAAAAACGAATACTTCATTGGAAAGAAACGGCAATGACAACACTCCAGATACTAGGATATATTTCTCTAGGTGTAGTAACATTATACGCGATAATCAAACTCTGTAAATGCACTAGTCCTGGAAACATCATGTTATTCTGTAAAAATTGCTGTAATAACAATTCAAGCGCCACACTGGAAAACCAGCAAACATCAACCCCAGCATCAATACAACCACCAACCTATGTAAGTCTCCAACAACAGGAATACGGAGACGAATACGAGGAAGAACAGCATTCTCTACGTATGCCAAGAAGACTCAAGCGGATTCGTTTCGGAGCAACGAAAGTCTAAGAAGGGGGGAATGTAACGACACGATAAGATTAGTCCTGGACCCTGGATACTGAATCCTCCGTGATTCAGCTCGTCTAACAACAAACCGTTGACGATGAGCTTCGGACTCCTGAATCACGCCTCTGACGAAGAATGACCCCTGGACCCAGCACGAAAGGACTTTCTACCCCCGAACCAGCGACTCCGTATATAAGGACCATAACACCCATTGTAAAGAGTTAGTCCAGTAAAAGATTTCAAAAGTGCAGCATCGACCTAGTGTTGTTTATATTTCCTGTCCATCGATCCTTTGAGCGTGACACAAGCGTGAACGTAGAAAGGGACAGACAGTAGAGGTGAGAGAGAGGTCAAAGAGTTGAAAGCGAGGAGCCGAAACGTATCGGTGTGACGAATACTAATGTAATTATAAAACTTTTTTATTTTCGACTTTTTTTAAATACAATTTTTACTAGCGCATTGGTGAGATTTTTCTGATTAAAATGATACCGAACAGGATACAGTTTGAATTATATTTATTTCTTTATTTATTCAGAATATGTTGCGGAACTATTGAGTCTTAGGAAAAGCCGGGATTTCAAACCGGACAGTTTTTTCCTATTGAAAATTAAAGTAATTTACCAGCTAACAATAATAATAGAATAATAATAAAATAATTAAGCAATAATAATAGAATAAAGAATATCGAATCGACACCTCGGCTGCATATAAACGATGTGTGCGGACGCAGAATCGACACCTCGCCTCGCTTGGATATGCGCAATGTTTTGATTCGATCTCTCTGGCTTTTCGCAATTTTAGCAAGTAATTACAATTCAAGCTATATCGTGTTTGGTATCATTTTAATCTGAAAAACATCGAATCGACATCTCGGCTGCATATAAACGATGTGTGCGGACGCAGAATCGACACCTCGCCTCGCTTGGATATGCGCAATGTTTTGATTCGATCTCTCTGGCTTTTCGCAATTTTAGCAAGTAATTACAATTCAAGCTATATCGTGTTTGGTATCATTTTAATCTGAAAAATCTGAACAATGCGCTAGTAAAAATTTCATTTCAAAAAAGGCAAAAATAAAAAAGTTTTATAATTAAATTAGTTTAGTCACACCGATACGTTTCGACTCCTCGCTTTCAACTCTTTGACCTCTCTCTCTCCTCTACTGTCTGTACCTTTCTACGTTCACGCTTGGCTGAAACCGCACGTAAACATAGAATCGACACCTCGGCTGCAATGTGTGGATCGCAAATCACCCTTGCATTTATTGTGCTTTTACTGTACATAATAATAAGAAAAACATGCAGTATAAAAGAAAAGCAGGCATAGTAAAAGAAGATACAGTAAAATCTCAATTACTGCATTTTGCTCAGGATTGAATGCGATTTGTAATTGATACAGAGAAACAAAATACGAACTCTAATATGTACAGGACACGTTTCTCTAGCGAGTTCAGCTCGTCTTTGATGTGACAGCCGCGAATCGAGGCAGCGTACGGAGATAGAATCGCGTACTAGGATAGAATCGAGGCAGTCTATTTTTGACCCGTTTTCTTTTCACACATACATATCTGCACAATTGTCTCCGCTACTCGCAAGCTGACGCAGACACAAGCAGGCATGTCTCTGCTGCGATTCACGGCTGTATGCCTTTACAAGCACACGTGCAGTTGACCGCTCGGAAAAGATTTCTTTTCAATCATTGAAAAAGTCCAGGTTTCCGAAATGTTCGATTGCAGAAAAAGTTTGGGAAACCTTGTTTTAGAATATCTCTTCAACGAGGGGCTGCAGGGTAGTATTTCATTTTATGGCAAGTTGTAAACTAATAAAGAAACGAAGGGGTCCGATAAACACATGTTCGCTCTTCGCGAAGTAAACCCTGCTTGACCGCGCCGCTGGCAGAAAGCAGACCTATTCAATTCTCAGAAACATTTTCTAAGCAGTTTTTCGAACGATTCACAATTGACTAGTCAGTTTCGTACACGTGTTTAGGAGGTCATGGGAAAGTTTCGGACAATATTATGATGACATTATAGTATTTTGTTAGTGAAACAATATTTGTACGAAACATGTTTACATAAAAAAATATGATGTATTACAGAAAAAATATAATAACTTTTCTTACGTCCGGATAGATATTTCTGGTACGAAGGAATACATGAAAGATTTGACAATCGATATTGCCACGAAACGGGATCTAACGTTGTACGAGGACGTGGACGTTTCTTTTTTCCCATTCAATGTGATCAAGATCTCGGTTACGTTTGTTTATTTTAGATGAAGCCAATTGTAGATATTAGTGGGGATAACCCCGACCTCCGAGCGAGCAACATAGAACTATTCAAACTATATACGGAACCGAATAATAATAAACGTTATAAAAGGATTACGAGAATTCGAACTTTCATTTCCCCGGATTCAGGACAATAGCGACAAATCGAAATACCATCTTCGAAATCTAATTTGTACGATGTAGGTATATTCAGCGAACAGTATTCTTCGATCCTCGCGGTTACTTTGTCGCTGTCAATGGATCATAAAAGAGAAGGATACAACGAGGGTCGTAGCAGCCGAAAAATAAAGCTAGCGCGTACGAATATCCCGAACTGCAGGGTACTTGAGATGTAGAAACATTGCCAGGGCTGAACAAAGGTTGCTAGTGAGGCCTGGAGAATGTTTAGAAGACTAAAATTTGCAATGCAACACTTTTACTAAAGGGACACATGGATGTCTTACATATTGCAGACAAAAATCCACAAAAAAAGAAGCAATGTGTTTCGTATTCAATAAGTAACTACGCTGAACATTTAATCGCAAACCATCGATAACTTTTACTAATTTTAAACATTACCTTCATATAACAAAATTATATACAGTCACTCACAGTGGAAATCGTCCACCCGCGACGGAGCGTATATTTATCTATATAAAACAATAAATTGAAATAAAATACATTGATTGTGCATATCAAATTACAGAAGTGATTCTTATAGATTTTTGTATTGTCGCAATTTTGTAATTGCGCTCGAGGTAGGTATAAAGAAAACTCTCTCCGCTTCACACTCGGTCCGCTGTAACTTTTGATGTAACTTTTATAGTTTTTTAGATAATCAATCTTAAACAAAAATTGCAAGTATTCAACTTTAGAAATGATTTATGCATGTTTAGATTCTTACTTTTAGAAATATAATGAAAAATTTCAGGAAATGTGCGATTTAGACATCTCTAATGTAATAACAATTTATATCATTTTATTTTAACTACGTAGAATAATTTGATATGCATAATGAATGTATTTTATTTGTATTTATTGTTTTATTTGAACTAATATTCTGTTTGTTATGGGTTCATTATAAACTCACATAAAAAAGTTGAAAAATTAGCATTCACTGTTTTTTTTCACGATTGCAAGAAATTGTAATTTTTTTAAACGATAAAAATACATATTTCGGTGAATAAATTTGTATAGTTTCTCAAAAAAGCTGAACTTATTTAGTCCAATTGTAAGCAAGGTATTCTGTTTTGAACAGTGTTTACTTATTTTGTCTCTGAGTGTATAAAAAAAAATACAGTGCTGTTACTACATCACAAACTGCAACATGATACAAATTTATACCATAAAACGTAACTTACCTTTTTCGACGTTTCTTATTTGTGGACAAACGCCTTGTAAATACATTCAATTTGTTCTTTCTTGTAGTATTCTTCAAATAGCGCTTGTTTCTTGCATCTGCGCCTTCGTTTTTTCCTTCCATGGTAATGGTCACACACACACACACACGCCGATTATCACTGCACTTTTGAATTACGCGTAAATGAAAAAATAATTTCATATATCAATACCTGCGCAATTCGATAGTTTTCTGCGTCTGCAGCGTAGTGCAAGCGACAAAAAACTGATCAGCTAGCGCTGATCACAGATCAGCGATGCTGAGACGCAGAACGAAAGATAAACAGAACGGAACAGGATGGATGTATGCATCCTATTCCTCTCTTTCTCATTAGGATTAGTGTATACTGATACATTTCCATAGATACATTTAGATTTAGAATATGTACTTTCGGGGATACTTTTCAATGCAAAATTGTGCATAGGGAAGAATTTTTTATTATCCTCTGCGTATACTTTTGATGTATCAACGACTTTGTTAGGAAAAAATTCATATTTCGTTGTACAGTTATCCTTTTCCACTTTCCTAACGGCGTACAAGTATGCGCGGGCACGCCGCCCATTTTCAAACCTTTGCGCATTTGAATTTTCACGCGGGCCGCTGACGTACCCCTCTACCCTTGGTGCAAGTGAAATACAAAATATAGAGTGAGTGAGAAAGGCAGTTTGGGCCCTGTCCACTTTTGAGGGTAGCAAAGGCTCGATCGTCAGAAAAAAAGTGACCGTCAGCAAGTGAACATCGTAAGTACCTTGACGTTTACTCCAACATACTCCTCTCTTTTTCACTATATGTGCCGGTAATATGAAAGTGGTCTAATTTCAAATTTTCCGTTTATTACATTTCGCTAATTTTTTTCATACTTTTTAGTGGATTTTGAAGTCGGTTGCATTTTTTGTTATAAATTATTTCCTCTTTTCTCGTGTCATGTGTTGGGGGATGGATACACATTGTTGATTTACGTAATTTATTACATATTAGATCAACATAATACATAATAAACATAAAGTTCAATTTATTTTTTTTTTAAATTTATACTAACGCCACTTTCATAATAACCGATACACGTCTACATTTTACTTTGAACCTAAGACGGTATTTAGACATATTGCGGGTGAAGTTTCATTATCGTCACAGTATTGTTCAAATTTTATGTGCGAAATCTATTATGTCAGCTGTGATTATTTGAGTGTTCGTATGTTCTTTACAATCAGAGATTCGTGTATTTGTTCTCACGTAGAATAATAAAGTTATGTTATAATTCACCTGCGAAATGTCTAGAAGAAATATATACATTCGGGTGCAATACAGGTTTTCTTGAATTGAAATTTAGTTGAACTGTAAAAGCACAAAAGTTTGACATTTGAAAATACAGATATTTCGAAACTTGATAATCTCGGAATTACAAATTTTGGAAATATATGCATTTGAAAGTTTTGAAACTTGGAAATTCAAGCGTTTATAAATGTGAACATTCCGCTCCTGCGCTAAATCTTGGTCAAAGGAAGCCTATCTTGTACCCGAATGTACATCCTTGATAAACATGTACTCTTCTATGGATTGCAGTTTGAAATCCATTTTATAGTTGCATTGTTTTTTTGACTTGTTTTTAGATGAGTAGCAAAGAAATAACGGAAAAAACGGACTCCATCCCGGGGACGGAGCCCGACAAGAAGCCGGCGTCCATCGGAAGGACGGAGCAGATCCAGAAGCCGGCGTCCGTCCGAAGGATGGAGCCCGACCAGAAGCCAGCGTCCGTCCCGAGGACGGACTTCGTCCCGGGAGGCCAGTAGTGGGTCCAGTACGTGGTGGCCGGAGTATATGCGATATCGGGAAATGGCCCGTATATATAAGAAGAAGGTATGTAAACACGTTACGATCGATTAGCGTAGGTCAGCATTTGCACGAGTTTAACATAAGCTTTATGTGTATTTTTCAAATTACAGATAACCGAACTGAAAAAGGAGAACAAAATCTTGAAATATTGGGCAGGAGGAGGAAGAGGAAGAGGAGGAAGAGGAGGAAGCGATGGAAGAGGTGGAAGAGGAGCGAAGCAGTTGTTAATTTTTAATTGAATTTTATTTATTTCGTATTACTTATATTTTAAATAAAATTAAATAAAGAATAAATTGTTTATCATTCTTCAGCCCACCCTTCTTTTGAGTTTAAACTTGGCAGTTATAAATACATACGCATATTTATATACATACATATACGTTTACTATATGTTTTATACAATAGTCGGTAGAATACAAAAGAATAATAATGAGAGAAATAATTTGAAATAATTGCTGTAACTTCCACAGTTTGAAAATATATGAGTAAATCAATACTACCAGTATTAGTAAAAAAGTTCCAATCTTTCTTTTTTTATTTTCAATAATATTGCCATATAATTAGAATATAAATTCGACAGTGATTTCAAGTAACCGATGACGTTTAAAATAAGCCGTCCCTAATATACATATAACCTAACCTACAATCGGACTAAAATGAATACATTGCCTGCATCATGCTTTTTCTCTGACATACATATGTATCAAGCTAACGCTTCGGTTTTCCTATGATTCCACGTTAGCAGTCCTCCTGAGTAGGCGCCATCTCCGAACCACTAGCTGAACTAAATTTGTCACGTGTCTTGCTCTGTAGTATCCAGATAATGGCGGAACTCGTCTTTGGGAATGCTTTTACGGGAATCGGTTATTCGTCCTTATATGAGAAGATCTTGAGCTGAATAAGGGCTCATTCGAAAGAGGAAGGTTCAATGAAGGGGGCTCAACAAATCGTTTTAGTCACAAAACTGTTATAGTTACTTAAAATGTACTTGGATTCAGCGGGCGTATTTTCTCGATTTTTCCTCTACTTTGGACACTCATATTATTAGATATCAACACAATCTCTTTAAACCATCGGTTGAGCCCCCTGCATTGGACCTTCCTCTTTCGAATGAGCTTTCACCCAGCCCTATGTGTTCTCTTATAAGGACAAATAACCGATTCCCGTAAACCCATTAATAGGCCCATTTTTGCCGGTAATGTCAACGCGCTGCATTACCCTAGTCTACCCCCTTAAGGATCCCGTTCAACGTTTAGTACGTTGGAGATTGAAATTACGGGATTACGAATATGATTTCGCGCACAAACCAGGGAAATTCAATACTAACGCTGATGCCCTGTCGCGAAACCCCATGGTCGTGGATGAATTAAACACCTCAGACGATTTCTCGCTAGATTCCTCCACAGATGAGGGACAGCCTGCGAGCCTGACAGGCATGGAAGAATCCCCCCAGGCTGCTCCCCTCACGGAAAAATGTGAACCGCCCTCGGTCATTAAAACGATTGAAAGGTTCTTACATACGAGCGCGCGTGCCAAATTAAACACTGCGCGTCGTGCTACGAAACCCAAAGTCGTTTTACCGGTTACGGATTCACCTGAAACATCCGGTTCCGAACTAGAGCCTGCGATTGTCAAACGAAGGGTAGGAAGGCCATTAGGATCGAAAACAAAACAGAAACCTCCACCTATTCATGATCCGGAAGCCATATCTACTCGAACTCGGCTTAGATCCGCGGATAAACCGACATCTCAACCTTTATCAACTCCACTTCTTTCAAAACCTGCTATCATAATCACTTCGAATACATCAACAGATATAACTACAGACAGTGATACATCCGACGTCGATTCAGATGCGTCCGAACCACCGATTTTCGTTCGTCGCAGGAGCGTCCTACCGAGCTTGGGGTTAGACTCCGATAAGGAACTCTTTAAAACACCTTATTCAGAAAGTGATCAGAAATTCTTTGACTTTTCACCTGACAAAGAGAATTTAGAACAAACTCAGATCACTAAGAATCCAGATACGGAGACTGACGTTGACGATTTACACAAACACTTAGACGACTTAACGCAACGGACGCATGACGTTACACAGGACACCATAATATACAGACCACATTACCAATCGCAAGTACCTGCTACACCACCATCCTTACCGCCAATAGCCGTATCAACACCGCGAAATAGAACAATTTCAAAACCGAACCCTCAGACTCAGGATGAAAACACTTTAGTGCAAACTGACGTGTTACCACACACTTCCTCCGCGAATATACTCATGGATTCAGAGGATCTATACTCGGATCCGCCTCGGAAAATAGAAGTTTCAAAAATAGTAACTTTTGCGTCAGAAAACTTGACCTAGTTCAGGGACAATTATGTGCACTTTCTTAGTAGCAATTTACGATTCGCACCAGTAAGCGAATTGCTCGATGATATCGGCGTAATAGACCTCGAAACGCTAAGAAAATCGGAATTGAAACCGGGTAGTATAATAGTGACGGACCGCGGTAAAAATAAAATTTTTAGCATCGTATTACAGAAAAACTCTAGTGACAATCCTTCGGTCGCGAAATTGGAATCAGTCCTACGGAAGCTCAAATTAAAGTTATCCGATTTGAACTTGAATACTTTCCGGATTTCGCGATTCGACGATCTCACCGATGCATTACCGCAGGACGTATGACCCGGAATGTTAAGAAAGATTTTTAAAGATTCCGACGTGAAGATCACCCTTTGCTACGGGCGCGTGCAGTTACCACCCAGCAAAATTCGGAACGAAATCATCGCGGAAATGCACGGGAGTCTCGTAGGCGGGCATAAGGGATTAACGAAAACCTATCAACGAGTACGCGAAAGATTCTACTGGCCGAATATGCGTGCTCAAATAGAGGAGTACATACGGCAATGCACTAGTTGTCAAACGCAAAAGATTTCGAGGAATAAAACGCGTGAACCCATGGTTATCACCGATACACCTGTAGAACCTTACGCGAAGGTAGCGATAGACACTGTCGGGCCTCTTCCAACTACACCTGATGGAAACAGGCACATACTCACAATGCAGGATAGTTTGACGAAATTTTGCATAGCAGTTCCGGTGCCGAATATTAAGGCAGAAACCATAGCTCACGCATTAGTAACTCATCTTATTCTACAATTCGGTACACCAAAAGTCATTCTATCCGACAGAGGTACCAGCTTCTTAAACAAAATATTTTCTACTATGGTAAGAATGTTTGGCATCCAACACATAACCACTTCCGGTTACCGACCTCAAACTAATGGTGCCCTATAACGTAGCCATGCGGTACTAGTCGACTATATTACCCATTATCTTGGAGATTTCAACGATTGGGACAGGTTAGTTCCTTTCGCGATTTTTGCATATAACACATCCGTGCACGAGGGTACGAAATTCACACCTTTCGAGTTAATTAATGGGAAACGTGCACGATGCCCTACAGCATTTTCTGCAAATGACGACCTTCCGACTTACGACGGATATATACGTGACTTAAATGACCGTTTGAACGAAATGCAGGAAATCGCAGGAAGTAATTTAAATCGAGCAAAAGTCAAATCAAAATCATATTATCACGCAAGAGCGCATTCATTCAAGGGTAAAGTTGGGGACATGGCATACGTCCTGGTTGAGCCAAGGGTAGGGAAGTTTGGCAAACGGTACCACGGTCCCTACGAGATGGTAGAAATTACACCAAAGAATAACGTTGTGTTAAGGGATAAAATGGGCAACTTCTTTTCTAGACATTTAGACAAATTAAAATTCTGGAAGACAGGAAAGACTTGATAACTATGCACAGTCGGCCTACTACTCGAAATTTAGAACCAGATGATTCGACGAAGAGGCAACTAAGACTCCGTGGAAGGGTCGACTGATGCATTGCGTTTTATTTTGTACATTTTCTTTACAGGAACGGTCCGAATAACCATTGTATCAGCGTTGTTGATTTTTTCCTCGTGTTAATTTCGCGAATGTTATCTATGTATCTTGCGTCCGTTATAGCCGCTCACGATGACGACATATCGAGCCAGGAAGGAGGATAACCAGGGAAGGCGCGTTTTCGTGGCCAATTTGGCCCCGTTCACGCGCAAGAACCTACTGATGAAGGTCTTCGAGGACTACCATCCAGAACACGCGGTTATTATCCGCAAGCCAACCAGCACGATAGCATTCGTGACCTTTCCAACGTGTGGAGAAGCTATGGTGGCTATCCGATGGGCCAAGGATACCAGCCCGACGCTGCATAAGCGTAAACTAACCGTAAAGGAGGCGGATTCATGGCATGAATCTAACCTGCTGCAGCCTAGGCCGCGGCCCAATCCATTTCCGGGATGGGAGCGTCCTTACTCTCCTCCGTTATCGGTGGAGGTAATCGTCCGCATCGCTCGTCTGCTCCGGTTTGAGGAGCGTGCACGCATGTAGTGCGTGTGCCGGGGTTGGAGAGCGGGAGCTCTCGCCTCGTACTCGACCATCCTCGGCCCTGAGGATTGGCGCTGGCCCGAGTATCAATTCGGAAGGAGAATGACGACCGCCACCTTCCATTGGGCTGTCAAAAGGATGGGCCCCTACATCGTCAGCCTACGCCTGTCCGATCGAGCGGTGACCGGAAACCTAAGCCCTCAGGCCCTTGCCATTGCTATAAGGGGTTGCCCCTTCTTAACAAACGTCGATTTATCTGGGGTAACGGTCCGTCCTCCCGCGATACGTGATTTAATTCCGATAGCCGCAACATTGCGGAAGATCTATCTGGGACCCTGTCATGGCCATTTGGACCCTGAGTTGACGGGATTGCTTGGAGCGGCGACGCAGCTCCTGGAGTTCGGGGCGAAAGCAACGGAGTTTCAGGGGAAGTCGTTGCTTCAAGTGGCCCCGTCACTCAGGACCTTGCGGCTCTGCCAGTGTCCATCACTGCTTCCGACTCCGTTAGCCGGTGCGTTAGGCCGATTAAGCGCTCTCGTCGCCCTCGAGCTCTCCCACTGCGAAGGATTAACTTCTGAAGAGCCACTTCATCAGCTCATCGCAAACCAGGCCCTGCACAACACTTTGGAGGACCTGAGAATCATAGCGATAAGCTTCGACCCCGTTATGTTAGATCCCACAAAAAGTACATTACATGTAAAAAAAAGGTAACGCCAAGTAGATTAGGCACTATATGGTACATATTTTGTGAATTTTCTAAAAAAGTAATGGATATCATGCGAAACCAGCCAAGTATTGAGTTATATATATTTTTCAAAATATTTATACTTGGCGTTTGGCTGCCTCGTTGCGATTCAACAAAATTTGTTGAACCATGACCAGTGCGCCCTGCATTGGACCTTCCTCTTTCGAACGAACCATCACCCAGCCCCAAATCTTCTCATATAAGGACGAAAAGTGTATTCCCGCAAACCCCTTTTTAGGCCCATTTTTGCCGGTAATGTCACCTGTCTGCATTACCTGCGTCTACCCCCTTAACATGGGTATCGGTTTCTGTGACCATTCCTCAAGGACACCACCGATTTCTGATTTTATTCTATATAAACACTCATAGTGACCACTGTGATCAGCTTGCAAAGAATGGTCAAAATTGATAATCCAGTTTTTGAGTTAAAAAGTCACAAAAAATGCCTATCAGTCGTTTAATAGAGGAGCTTCGCTCCAATAAAGTCGATAATGTATTCACAGGTTTTGAATAACGTACAACAAACTTTGTTGAATCGCAACGAGGCAGCCAAACGCCAAGTATAAATATTTTGAAAAATATATATAACTCAATACTTGGCTGGTTTTGCATGATATCCATTACTTTTTTAGAAAATTCACAAAATATGTACCATATAGTGACTAATCTATTTGGCGTTACCTTTTTTTACATGTAATGTACTTTTTGTGGGATATCACGACGTTTTCAGGGCCACACTGAAATGCATTGTGTATTAGTGCAAAGAGGTGCTCCGCTCATAATGCCTAAACTATAATACTTGGCGTTACCTTTTTTGTACATGTAATGTACATGATGCGAATGCAAATGACGATGAAGAAATATCGAGGTCGAGGTTTATAAAATTAAAGGACAATACCCGAATGCGAATCAGAAAAAAACCAGCTGTACTTCGCCACCGATATTATACCTTAAACAGTGATAGGGAAGGATATTTCTATAACTTAATAGTGTGTCACATTGCATTTCGTGATGAAAGTACACTTATGTCCGAAAACGAATCCTCGGAACAATGTTTTCTTCGACGGCAACGCGAGTTGAAACCTATGTTGGGTAACGCAACCGTCGAACAATTTACTCACGCAGAGCAAATTATTGAAGCGGCGCGGCGCTCGCCCAGGCTGTTGCTTTGAATGTTGTACACGAAGAAGAAACTAATAATGAACATTTAGGAGAACCAGTCAGAATTCATGCCGACGAAACAGTATATTATGATCAAGGTGATTTATATGAAGATCAACAGCAAGAAGAAACACGTGCAATGCCACAAGACGTATTCCTTAATAGCATTCGAAGTCTGAATATTCAACAGAAAGACTTATTGAAATCAGTTTCCGAAGTAGTTGAGAAAGATATTAAACAAAATGATGATGATGAAAATACCGAACAAATGTTGCTTTTCATTACCGGAGGAGCTGGTAGCGGTAAGTCGTTTATTTTAAAATTACTTGTTGAACATGTTAAACGCTGCTATAATCCTACAATTGATACGATGATAAAACCATCTTTCATTGAAGTAGCTTCTTTGACTGGCGTCGCACAGTGGTCCCGTTTGAGTATTTTAGTGACATTTAAGCAAAAAATGAAGTTTCTCATATCAATATCTATTCTATGTATACTGTTTTTTAAATGTCCGTCGCCTTCAAATATGTTAGAGTTAATAAGATTTAACCAAAGTCGTAGCCGAAACAAATACTTTAAGTTGCATATTTTGAATGCAGCGTTTTTCACGAAAAAATTGCTCTGCTTCTACGAGATGTATTGGCGATTGTATACAATATTTCTTTCCGCTGCTTTTTGGAGGTGGAAAGTACTGTCTTAGATTACAGATTATGTCAATTGATCAAAAATTGGTATTCATAGTGTACTAGAAATATCATCTCTAATGGAACAAAAAAAAATTTCAAATTTTGAACGTTTGACAGGACGGATCTTTTTAGTCCCAAAGAGTCCCGAGTTTTTACAAAGCAGAATGCTTTCTGTATACCTTCCGCTTTGTAATGGTGCAAAAATTAGTTCCTACTTCATCCTACTTTACAAATTATCACTGTTAAAAGCTCACGGTGTTACGGTACATACAATGTACGTTCGCGTCAAGCGTTAGGACTGCCTGACGTTCTAGGAATCTCTTCTCAGAGAATATCGAGATTCTGAACACTTGAAATGTTAACGCTATATTGCAAATAATTGAAAGAGTTTTCCTCTGTTAGACTGCATTCAGTTAGTACAGAACCACAGCAGAGCGAACAGTTACAATTTTTCAACATTTTTATACATTAAAATATTATATTTTAGTCTTTCAGTTACGTACATTTTATTTTTAATACTTTCTATTTCATTAGTATATTTATATTTTGTGTATGTAGTGTTATATTTTAGTAGTATTAATAGTATATATTTCATGCGTGTAGTGTTAAGTTTCACTAGTACATATTATTAGTATATATTTCGTGTGTGTAGTGAAGTATTATTAAACAATTGTTGTGATTATATTTCTTTTACATTTATTCTACATTTTATTTTACTTATACCTGGTAAGTAAAAAGACGTTTGTATATTTGTTACGTTTGAGTTATTTTTGCATTTCAACTTTCTTTTTTTATTAATCAGCAATAATGGAAACTCTTCGCAAACATAAAGATTTATTCTTCGCTCTTAAAAATGCATCGAAAGACATGAGTAACTATTTATTTTTGCATGATTTAATATGTAAAAAAATTGATATTTCGCCCGATGTATCTGATTTACTGAAAACGAGTTTAAAAAAGTTTGTTTTTAAACTAAAACAGAGATGGGTACAATCTCGGTACATTGAATCGAAATTTTTTAAACGTAACGAGGACTGGTTGGAGCGAGATTTTACTTATCCGTCTAGAATATTAGCAGTTATGCCATCTACCAGCACATTAAATGCTGAAAGAAATAGGTCTTCAACCGTAAAAGTATATAGAGGCAACAAACATATTTCTGAGTGCAGCAGTAGAGAAAAAATACGAAGAGCCAAATCTCTAGTTGATAATTTTTCGTTACAAGAGCTTTTAAATGCAACAAAAATGAGCTTTCGTAAGCATGGCATGCATTATAAATCGCGTCTGCTTCAAAATCTGCAAGATGATAAATTCAATAAACATGTTCAAAGTATATTTACGAAAGACAGAACATGTTTATTCAACCAGAGAATGTTTTCGATAGAGAAAGCACTAAATATTTTTATTACCGCAGATCTGTCTAAATTTCAATACGTAACAATCAGGAATGAAGCAATCAAATGCAACAGTAATCATTGGCCATCATATTCCAAATTATTGCAAGAGAAAAAGAACTGCTATCCAGAAAAACAAACCATATCAGTAACCGAAAAATACGCTAAAGTTGAAGTGCAAAGTTTATTAAACCATACAGCAAAACGAATTTTAAAATGTGTGAGAAGTTTAACAAACGGCATAAATTTACAATTATTATTAACGTGTAAATGGGGTTGCGATGGTTGTTCGGGACTATCAAGATACAAACAAATGCAGACTGATTTAAACATCAACGACGAAAGCGTTTTCGTATCTAGTCTTGTGCCATTAGAACTTTAAAATAAAATAACTGGTGAGATCCTATGGCACAATCAGCGACCATCATCAGCTTGGTTTTGCCGCCCAATCAAATTTGAATTTGTTAAAGAAACACATGAAGTTATAGAAACCGAAATTAATAGTATTAATGATCAAATCCGAAATTTGCAGTCATTAAAAATAAGAAATATAGAAATTGATTTTACTATGATTCTTACAATAGTAGATAATAAGGTGTGCAATGCCATTACCAACACACAATCTGCAATGCGTTGTTACATCTGTAACGCTAAACCTACAGAAATGAACAAGATAGATGTAATCAAATCAAATTTTTGTGATAGCACCAATTATGCCTTTGGCCTCTCAACACTACATGCATGGATAAGATGTTTTGAGTGTTTGCTACATATTTCATACAATATTTCGTTTAAAAGATGGACTGCAAATTCTCCAGAACTGAAGAAAATACGGGAAGAAAGAAAAAAACAAATACAAAAAGATTTTAAGGAAAGAATGGGGTTATTAGTTGATGTTGTGAAACAAGGGTGGGGTTCCTCTAATGACGGAAACACCGCACGAAAATTCTTTTCAAATCCCCAAGTTTCAGCAGACATAACAGGAATCGATGTGCAATTAATTAGAAAGTTTCATACAATACTACAAGTTATTTCATCACCACATAAAATAGACCTTGACAAATTTGGAGAATATACTAAAAACACAACGGAACATTTTATAAATCTATATGGTTGGTACTATATGCCAGCGTCAGTGCATAAGTTATTAATTCATGGGAAGGAAATAATAAAATATGCATTGCTGCCAATTGGCGAATTATCAGAGGAGGCACAAGAAAGCAGACATAAGGATTTGAAAAAATTCAGAACCAAAAATACAAGAAAAAATTCTAGAATGGCAACAAATGAAGATTTATTTAACAGATTATTACTGACTTCCGATCCGTACATATCGACACTGAGGATAAAATCACATGATCGGAAAATTAAAATTTTAGATCCTGAGGCTCAAGATCTACTTATGAAATAAACACTACAAAACCCATTAAAATGGTAAGGTACATTTACGTTTTATGTTTAAAAGTAACAGATAAAGAATATCAACTACATAATACTCACTACATATATTTACTAAACAAAATTTATTTACTTGCAGCATATTTAATCAAACTATGGCTATAAGCTAATCACAAAAAGCACGAAAATACAACACAAAGATTTTAAAAACATTAGAATTCAAAATAGCAGAAAATACTACAGGATAGAAATAAACAGACATGTTATATCGTCTCCTCATAACATCAGACCCAAGTATATCTACCATTCGAATAAAATCGTACACCAAACAAATTAAAGAATTAGATACAGAAGCCGCAGAAATAATCATTATATAAATTGAAATAATAATAATTATTATTATAACAACAACAACAACAACAACAATAATAATAATATTGATATAATTCTTTCTTTATCCTATCTGTAACTCGACATATATTATCCAGTCCAAGTTTCATGCCAATATCTTTTACGGTTCAAAAGTTATATGCATTTGTCACTAAAATACTCAAACGGGACCACTGTGCGTCGCCGCCCGTCAAATATTCGGAAAAACTTTGCATTCCTTGTTCTCGTTACCTATTGAAAAAGGTACTGCAATGACCTATCGACGACTGACAGGACAAAGGCTCGAACAGGAGAGACGAAAGTGGCGTCATACAAAATGGTTGATTATCGACGAGATATCAATAGTGTCCTATGAGAATTTGCGAATAATTCATTTAAGATTGCAAGAATTCAAAACAAATGATAAACTATTTGGTGGCGTAAATGTACTTCTCTTTGGCGATATCATGCAGTTGCCACCAGTAAAAGGACACTGGTGTTTTGTACAGCCACATTGGTGTACTGCAGAAATTAATTTATGGCACCAATTTTCATTCTGCGAACTGACCATTAATATGCGACAAAGAGATGACGTTGAGTTTATCGATTTATTGAATAACCTTCGGTTTGGAGAAGTGACAACTTCTCAACAGGAAATACTATGCGAACGAAGAAGAATTCCCCTAATCGGAGAGTTCGAGGATGGTGCAGCAGTAAGAATATTCCCAACGATAAAATTAGTGGATGAATATAATTCAAAAATGACTGATGAATTAGCAAAATCACATCGAATGTACATCATTGATTCAATAGACGAGTCCCGTGAGGCAGCTACATATGGAAAAAGGCCGCCAGCAAATGTCATACCTGTAAATGTAAATAATTGTGGCGGACTATTACATACAATAATGTTAACTGAAGGATCTCGAATCATGCTGCGACGAAATATATCAATTTCTGATGGTTTGATAAATGGCGCAATGGGAATAGTAAAGAAATTTACATGGCCGGCACTTCGAAGAGATCAACTGGAACAGGGAGAGTTGCCAGACTCAGTACTTATAAAATTTGACGACGAGTCGATTGGAAATAGATTCAAAGATACCGACGGTTACATTCCAATGTCTCCAGTTGTAGCAACGTTTCAAGCGACGAAAGGTTATGGAGACGTCGAGCGCAGAATGTTACCACTTATTCTAAGTTGGGCAGTAACGGTGCACAAATTACAAGGGACTACATTAAACAAAGCAGTAATTGATCTTGGCAAAAAGAATTTTGCAAAAGGCCAAATTTACGTTGCACTTAGTCGTGTTAAAAGCTTAGCTGGTCTAGTTTTATCTGATTTAGCACCAAACAAAGTCCTTGTTAAACCTCATGATGAAAGAGCACTCGCAGAAATGCAAAGATTACGACAGTTACTTTTGCAAAGAAACAGTCTAAATCGGCTGCCAGCTTCCGATACGTGAAGAAGAAAGCCAAGCCTTTTTATTATTTTTTATTATATTTATTAGCAACCAATTGCAATAAAAACCGTTCGGAATAAAAAAATGCGAAATATTTTTATAACGGGACCAATCGGGAGACATACTTGAGAAGATGTAAAATGTTTCGTTCCAATTGGTCCATCCGTCTCGGAATAATCGGCAAACAAAGGCAGAAAAAATAACAATAATTTTTCACGAATATCTTGAAAACTAAGGGTTTCCGTTAATTATACATAATGAAAAAGTTGTTCAGAATCATGCCCCCGACAATATGTTAAAGGATCATTGAAGTCATTCTATGTTGAGATTAGAAACTTCCCGTTTTTATTTTGCAATAATGAAAACCGTTCGGAATAAAAAAATGCGAAATGTTTTTATAACGGGACCAATGGGAAAACATATCCTACAAGACGCAAAAGATTTCATTCCGATTGGTCCATCCATCTCGGAGTAATCAGCGAACGTACATTTAGAAAAAAAAGTCGTTAGGAATAAAAAAATGCAAAATATTTTTTTTACGGGACCAATGGGGAGTTGTATTGTACAAGACGCAAAAAGTTTCATTCCGATTGGTCCATCCGCCTCGGAGTAATCGACGAACGTACACCGCACGTACATGAAATAGCACGTTTTTTGCAATAAAAAGCGTTCGGAATGAAAAAATGCAAAATGTTTTTTTAACGGGACCAATCGGAAGACATATCCTACAAGATGCAAAAGGTTTCGTTCCGATTGGTCCATCCATCTCGGAGTAATCGGTGAACAAAGCCAGAAAAAAAAAAAAAATATATACTCATCGAATTGAGTATCCTCCTCCTTTTCGAAGTCGGATAAAAATAGTGAAAACATTAATTGTTGCTGCAGCAAAAGAGATGGTAGCAGCGGCAGAGGAAGAAAAACGCTTGGCCATTGAAAGAGGCGATATTGTTTCCGGATGTGGAATCCCTCCCATCCCCGTTGTGGCCGATGGAAGCTGGATGAAACGATCATATCGGACTGGAACGTACGATTCCGCGTCTGGAGTCGGCGTTATAATTGGATATCACACGAAGAAAGTTTTATTTATCGGTGTGAGAAACAAGATGTGCAGGATTTATCGATGTGCTGCGAAAAAGAAAGAAGAGCCACGAAAGCACACCTGTTTCAAAAATTGACGCTATAGTCGAAGGCTTCAAGACCAGCGTAGAAAAACATGGGCTCATTTATTCAACACTGATTGCTGATGGGGACAGCAGCGTTTATAAAAAAATTATAGATGCAGATCCATATAAAGCACAGATTCGTGTAAAAAAAAATTGAATGCACGAATCATTTGTTGCGAAACTTTTGCAGAAAAATGAAAGAAGTTGTAAAGATGACAACACCTGGTCCATTCAGAAGAATCGTTGAAAGTAGCATTCGGCGAATGCGTGCGGACATAGTAAAAGCCGCAGAGTACAGATACAGTCAGCAAGTAACAACCGCTGAGAAAATTAAGAATTTGTATTGTAGGCTTTTAACATCATTTGGGCCCATGAAGGCACAAGGTTGGAGAAAGTTCCATCCGACCACGTGTTCAGGCCTATAGGTTGTACCTTTCAATCGTGGCCGAGTCGTAAAATAGCGGGACTCGTGGCCAGGCGACGACGGCCAGTACCCCTGAGTTTTAGGGGGTGCAAGGCAGAACGTTTCTAGTTAGTCACAGCGCAAACACGGAAACGAACGGTCGGCTCTTCAGCGAGCCGTGCTACCCTTTTAAAATACACGTATAATCATATTATTATAGTAGGACTTGGAGTTTTATTCAGATCCTGAAACATTCCGAAAGATCCTGATCCTCTCCTACAGTATGCCGACATATACAATGTTCCTAGCCACGTTTTTGGTAAACACGCAGATTGTTCAAAACTGCAGTACTTCTGCGATGGAACGAGTAAAAAAGATGAAAAGAACATTGTTCTCGAATTGATGAAGATGGGAGTGTACGAACACATCAAAGAAATACTTCGACCTCTGTTGGCGCATGCTGAGAGTTTGCTGTATAACAGCAACAATAATGTCGTCGAAAGTTTCAACGGAATAATCGCCAAATATACAGGAGGAAAAAGATTGAATTTCGGCGAGAGCGGATCTTACACGGGAAGATGTGCTGCTGCTGTCCTACAGTATAACACAAAACAAGTGTTGTCGCGTCTGAATACGGCGATGAACAAGAAACCGCCCGTTATTTTACGCAAAATAGAAAATAGAAGGAAGAAAGAAAATGAGAAATACACTGAAAAGAGAAAAGAAAATAAAAATTACGAAGTACGTGCGAAAACAATTCCGTTCTGAAAAGGATTCCAATTACAGACCAAACGCTGAAAAGCTGGATATGGCTAACAATATTTATGAACTAGAGCAAACAAAACATATGGAAATGTTGCAGAATTGGCAAAATAGTAGAGATGCCATTGAGGAAGAAACCATCGGTCAAGCGAAAAATCCGAGATGGTTGAATTATAAATCTAAATTATTGACGGCCTCTAATTTTGGACGAATATGCCGTCGTCGAATTGGCACGTTCTGTGAAAATTCAGTGAAGTCGTTTGTGTATCCACGACTGATTAGTGCACCTGCAGTACAATATGGACAAGAATACGAAAAATTCGCACGTGAAGAACTAAGTGCGTGCATTGGTGTTGAAATTAAAGAATGTGGCTTATTTATTGATAGTGCCATTCCGTTTTTAGGAGCTTCGCCAGATGGACTTGTAGACGAAGAGGGCATTGTGGAAATCAAATGTCCGAAAACGGCGGAGAATTTATTGCCGGAGGAAGCAATCAAAAGTGTTGCAATTATTCGGCGCATATTTGCAGATGCAGAAGGAAATGCATTGAACAAGAACCACTATTATTACTACCAGGTACAAAGACAATTACATGTTACAGGTAGAAAATATTGCTTATTTTGTATCTGGACCCGAAAAGGGTTAAAGTACATTAGAGTCGATAGAGACGGTAACTTTTGGCAAAACAATATGGAGCCAAAATTAATTCAATTTTATTTATTGTGCATGTTACCGGAATTAATAGATAGCCGGTACAATAGAGGAATGCCCATTCGGGAGCCTCAATTTATAACAGAGGAGAGAGCCAAGCTTAGAAAAGCGCAAAAGGTCTCTCTCAAAAAGTAGCACGAATACTGCTACTGTCCAGTGTCGCACTGCACTGTAAAGTGCAGTACAGTAAAACCTGGATATATGCAACAAAAGTTTGTCTGGATATATGCAACATCGCTATCCCCTCCACTTGGGGGGATCCCCCTAAGCCGAACCGAGCCGCTCGGCGAGGAAACCGTGTAATATGATCCGATCGTAATATCGGTGTGACTAATACTAATTGAACGATAAAACTTTTTTATTTTTAACTTTTTCTTAATGAAACTTTTACTAATGCATTTGTGAGATTTTTCTGATTAAAATGGTACCAAACACGATATGATTTGGCTACATATGTATAAGGCAGGCCGTACACCAAAGATACATGAAGCACGCAACATGCAACATGCAACACGTCGCATGTTGTGTACGAACGTAGAATAGGTAACGCGGCACGGTACAAACGATTTGTACGGACGCAGAATCGACACCTCGCTTGGATATATGCAACGTTTGAAACCCGAGCCGACGCCGCAACCGGTTTTCATTTCCAATCCTCCTTTGCTTTTCGCCAACTTTTAACATCAATTTTAGCAAGTAATTACAATTCAAACTATATCGCGTTTGGTATCATTTTAATCAGAAAAATTTCACCAATGCGTTAGTAAAAGTTTCAGTAAAAAAAAGTCAAAAATAAAAAAGTTTTATAGTTGAATTAGTATTAGTCACACCGATACGTTTCGGCTCTTTCCTTTGATCATCGGACCTCTCTCTTTCCACCACTGTCTGTCCTTTTCTACGTTCACGCTTGGCTGCTCGTCGCGTGTAACCCGAGATTCGACACCTCGACTGGATATATGCAACGCCTGGGTCCCAATGTTTGTTGCATATATCCAAGTTTTAC
Source organism: Osmia bicornis bicornis (assembly GCF_907164935.1). Taxonomy (NCBI): domain Eukaryota; kingdom Metazoa; phylum Arthropoda; class Insecta; order Hymenoptera; family Megachilidae; genus Osmia; species Osmia bicornis. Next base: position 843,284 of record NC_060228.1, on the reverse strand, counting down.
TGTACCACTGGCTCTGTTGGTGGTTCACAATTGCACGAAATAGCAATTGTACTCGCGGATCATACGATCTCGCGAGTTGTTCGACACCGGTATACACATTTGAAAATAGTGACTTTCGAAAAATCAAAAAAGGTCTTATGCGGACAATAATAAAAAATACTGTTACTGTCCGGCGTCGCGCTGCACTGTAAAGTGCAGTACCATTGACTCTGTTGGTGGTTCACAATTGCACGAAATAGCAATTGTACTCACGGATCATACGATCTCGTGAGTTACGCGATGCCATACTATATTTCTTTGTTTTGTTTAAAAAATTTGTTTCAGCTTTTCGAAGAAAGGATTCCCGAGAAGAGGTTTTTTGGAGCGAAGCGAGCGTAGAACTCAAAATTTATTTTTTCAACTGAAATAATTTTTTTCTTATGCCATTCTTGAAATTATTAATGTCCTGTAGTTTTCATTCCTATAATTAAAAAAAATATTCCAAAGTACCTTCGACTTCTTCGAGATACGTTTATATATTACTAAAAACTACAACATACCTAAATTTGAGCAAAATCCGACAAAAAACGTTAAAAGGAATTTATTTAATCATCTATTTCCATTAACTTTTCCTTTTTTCAATATTTATCTTTCATTCATCTTCGTTCATCTTTGCATGAACATTTTTGTCGTTGAGAAATTAAAGACAGCATTTTCCTCTTCTCGAAAAAAATTAAAAAATTATATATAAATATATTCAAGAAAGCGTTACCAGGGCAAATGGACTGCAAATATGCTGCCTGATCACGTATAATCAGCAAGTATAATCTTACATAATTAATATTACGTTATCTATACATAAATTACTTTCTTCACAGATGGACAAGGAAGAAGAGGAAGAAAAGAAAGAGGATAGAAAAAACAGGAGAAAGAGGTCTAACATAAAGAAAAGAGAAAGAAGAATTCGAGGCCGTCGACGTCGCAAGTAAGTAAAAGTGTTGATTCTTCTATGTAATAAATGTGGCGGAATTAGATTTTTCGTGACATGGAAATTATGTCTACAACAGTAGCCACTGAATTCCTACGATTGTTTTTTCTTCTTATAAAACATTCATTACTGTATTTCAGATAAAAACAATTTCCGTAACACAAACAATTTCCGATGATGCAGACGTCGCGGAGAAAGAAGAGGCCGAAGCAGACGGCGGGCGACGGACAATCATTGTTTATATTTATTGATTATATTTGAATGAATATTGTATATATAGATTAATTTACATGTCTTTATTTCTCTGTCCTATTCTGAAATTATTATATTTGAATGAATAAATATTGTATACAGGGTGTTCGACAACAGGTGGGCAATATTTTAAGGGGTGATTCTAGGGATCAAACTAAGACGAAAATCAAGAATAACGAAATAGCGTTTACGGCTTTGTTGTCTAGTTATTAACGTTTAAAAATTCGAGTAAAAAGCGCCAGAAACCTGCAATCCGCTCAGCACCGATGACCAAACGTCAGCTGAGCAGGGGTTGGTACAGTCATAACCAAGAATCAAAGCCGAATGGTGGGGTACCGAGAAACAGAATAGTGTAACCGATCGATTAGGCCAGCGATACGTCACATAGTGTAGGGGCCCGTAGAGTCGGCCCCACTATTATGTCACGGTACGAATCGCGCAAGCGTAAGATTCCCCTTCGCTGCATAGAGCATCGAGCGAGGTGCCTGCCGATCGGCGGAACGAGCACTTGTCGTCGAGACTCAAATGCGAATACACGTATCTTCAGCTCTTGCAAATTCACTCAAATCTCCGCACTCAAAGCAAGCTGATCAGCCGCTACGAAACATCGTGCGTTGGTCTTGCTTTCTAGATTGCTTCCGCGCCCATGAGCGACCGTCGTTAGTTCCTCGTATCTACCGAACTCTTGGGAATTCGCGAGAGAAGAGAGACTAACCACGCGAGCCATGCGACGTGTGAGGGAGTCAGTGCCCGCGTTCAAATAAATCGTTTCAGGTAGAGTAAAGAACTCGACGGCAGGTTTTGCGTGATTGATAGCGTGCGTGTACGTGTGTGTGAGAAGAAAGTCGCGTTCTGATTATGTACGGGTCGCACGCTGGAATCAAAGGTCAACCGTGCCGTTAAGCATTTGCGTTATCTGTTAGAGTAATGATTACAAACGAGGCAATCCGCGATCGTGTGTATCCGACCCACGTCGTATGAAGGAACGAGAATAAACTTTGTGAATCTTCCTCTCTGACAATCTGAGCGCGTCCTCTTTATTCTGTTCCCCTTCTTTCTCCCACGATAGCGTGCCCTTGGTAAAGAGCATGGTTACAATAGCACGAGGTAAGTTTCTACTATTGAACGATTGTTGGTTATGATTGTACCGACCCCTGCTCAGCTGACGTTCGGTCGTCGGTGCTGAGCGGATTGCAGGTTTCTGGCGCTTTTTACTCGAATTTTTAAACGTTAATAACTAGACAACAAAGCCGTAAACGCTATTTCGTTATTCTTGATTTTCGTCTTAGTTTGATCCCTAGAATCACCCCTTAAAATATTGCCCACCTGTTGTCGAACATCCTGTATATAGATCAATTTACATGTCTTTATTATTCATTCCTTTTCTGAAATTATTAATGCCATGTAGTTTTTATTCGTATAAGTTTTATAGTCGCGTACGTTATGTGTATTACAGAGTCTCATCGAATTTGTCGTGGCGTGTGACATATACGTTTCCGCCGATCGGCCCTACGTTGTTTCATTCATGATACTCTTTCTCTTTCTATCGCGCTGTCCTTTGCTATGTCCGCCTGGAATCAAAATCTTGCTCGGCTCGAGCGAATTCATTTTGCTAGATGGTCAGGATTGTCACAGATGTGGCAACACCGCGAAAGAATCTCTAAAATGATGTGATTCGACAACTACGCCACCTCACTTTCGTTTCTTATTCTGCATAATGACGTTAGATGTCGCACCGTCAAATGTCGTGTGGCGGCACCTACTTCCGGTGGGCCGTCCCGTCGAAAAGTGCACTTCCAGCTGCCACAGCGCACCCTGTAACGCTAGAAAACGCGGGAAAAGGCATTTTCCCTCCCCCACGCGAAGGCTTGGCGTGGGGCATTCGTATCCTCGCACTGACCACGGAAAGGTCGAGACGCCCGTCCATAGTTTAAGTTTGTGTGTGTCTAAAGTAAAAGGACTATTGTACATTATAGATAGACGAATTATATGTGAGACTGACTAGTTAAATAAAAGACCGGAATTTATATTTTTTGTGAAAGCTTTAGTGGTGTCAAGACTTTATTTTTCCCCTTCACGAGAATCGCCCGTCAGTTCTGTAGGGACCGCGCCTTACCACGTACGCAAAAGACCCTACAATTGGTGACCCCGAAAGCAGTGAATCGATTTTCCACGAAGGAATCGCGGGTGATTGAAGTGCAATAGAAAAGTGACGCCAACAAACAAAATGCCGTTGCAACGTTCACCCACGCGAGAGGACGCGCAGGGAGACAAGATGGCCGACACAAGGGGAGAGACATCCAACAGGGAAACGTCCATTAATGCGACTACGCTGCATAAATTACCGCCGTTTTGGAAGGAAAATCCAGTTGTGTGGTTCGCGCAGGTTGAAGCGGCGTTTGACCTGGCGCGGATCACGAACGATGACACAAAATATCGCCACGTGGTCACACAACTTGACCACACGGTTCTTCCGTTCATCGCGGACGTTCTCACCTGTCCACCAGTAAAAGGGAAATTTGAGGAGATCAAAAGAAGAATCGTCAATGCCTTCGATGAATCCCCGGAATCGAAATTGAGGCGGGTGCTCAGGGGATACGATTTGGGCAACGAGAAGCCCTCGCATTGCCTACAGAAGCTGAGGAATCTAGCGGGTGGCCAGATCGGGGAGGCAGTGCTTCGTACGTTGCTCCTGGAAAACTTACCAGAAAACGTGCGGAGCATTTTAGCAATTAGCGACACGGCCGATGTCAATAAATTAGCTCTGTTAGTGGACAAAGTCATGGAGATGTCCACACCGGTCGTAGCAGCAGTAGCGGCGCCCAAGCCCAGTTCGGAGCGCATCGACCAGCTCCAAGAGCAAATCACGAAATTAACGACCATGGTGGAGGCGCTTTCTGTTCGGCGGTCGCGACAACCGGAGCGCCGCCCACGCTCACCATGGAGACCACGATCTCAGCTGCGGGATTGGTCCGCAAACCGGCGACCACGTTCTCAGGATGGCAGGGTAGAACTATGCTTCTACCATCGACGCTTCGGGGAGGCAGCTCATCGCTGCGTCATCCCGTGCGCTTGGACCGGACCACCTCCGTCTGCACCGCCATCGTCAACCAGCCCCGCTCAGGGAAACTGAGTGGCCACCCCCGAGTTGAGACGGCATCGGACGGCTACTTGCAGAATTGCCGCCTCATCGTTAGAGATAAGCGAAGTAACCTTAAGTATTTGATAGATACGGGGGCGGATATTTCCGTATTACCGCTTAGCTCGGTGAAAGGAAAACCCTCCCCCGCTAATTTTAAGATTTTTGCAGCGAATGGTACGCCGATTGACACGTTCGGTACTCGGAACGTAATCCTGGACCTCGGGTTACGCCGCCCATTTTCCTGGGAATTTATCGTAGCCCGTGTACAACAGCCGATAATTGGCGCTGATTTTTTGAACAGGTACGGTCTTCTGGTGGACTTACGCAACAGAAGACTACTCGACGGATTGACCAATTTACAGACGTCAGGACGTACGGTGCAATCATTGGAGCCCTCACTGACGACCATCGACAACAACAACCGGTATTTTCAGTTACTTAGCCAATTCAAAGACGTGACGCGAACGGTTAGATGACAAGACAACCCGACGCATCAGGTACGTCATCACATAGCCGTTAAAGGAACACCTGTAGCGGAAAAGGTTCGCAGGCTACCCCCTGAGAAATTGAAAGCTGCAAAAGCTGAGATTGAACATTTGCTATCTCAGGGGATTTGTCAACCGTCGAGTAGCGAATGGACTAGCCCGTTACTTTTAGTTAAGAAGAAAAGTGGTGATTGGCGGCTATGTGGTGACTACAGACGACTGAACAGTATCACCGTACCGGACAAATATCCAATTTCTCATGTACACGATTTTTCTTTTAATTTACACGGTACAAAAATTTTTACAACACTCGACTTGACTCGTGCTTATCACCAAATTCCGATCGCACCGGAAGATCGTACCAAAACTGCTATAATAACGCCGTTCGGACTTTATGAATTCAATGTCATGATCTTCGGATTGAAAAACGTGGCACAGACGTTTCAACGTTTCATGGACACCGTGCTCCGAGGTTTAGATTTTGCATTCTGTTATATAGACGACATTTTAATAGCTTCCGCCGACGAGGTTGAGCATGAAGCGCATTTACGACAGGTGCTCGAGAGACTGCAACAATATGGGATGTCCGTAAATGTATCTAAATGCGTTTTTGGCGCAAGTTCGGTGCATTATTTGGGGTACGTCATAGACAAGGAGGGAATCCAACCTGTGCCGGAAAAAGTTGAGGCAATTAAGAATTACGCTCAACCCAAAATCATCGAAGAGTTACGTCGGTTTTTAGGCGTATTGAATTTTTATAGAAGGTTCGTCAAAAATGCAGCAGCAATTCAAGCTCCGCTCCACGAATATTTAGTGGGAGCTAAAAAGCGTGACAAGCGTGTTATTGAGTGGTCTGTAGAAGCGCTGGATGCATTCAACAAATGTAAGACCTCGTTGGCAAACGCAGCGTTGCTGGTACATCCTTCACACAATGCACCACTGATTTTAGCAACAGACGCTTCAGACAATGCAATGGGTGCAGTGCTTCACCAGCAAACCAATGGAGTATGGGAGCCATTGGCATTTTTTTCAAAAAAGTTTACTCCACAGGAACGACGCTATAGTACGTACGACCGAGAACTAACTGCAATTTTCAAATCTATTAAACATTTCAGACATTCATTAGACGGACGCAACTTCACTATTCAGACAGATCATAAGCCAATAGTTTATGCTTCTCAGCAAAAATCAGACAAAGCTTCGCCTAGACAGTTGCGACAATTAGATTTCATTGGACAGTTCTCTACTCATATAACTCACACACCAGGTTTGGAAAACACAGTGGCTGACGCTCTATCACGACTGGACGTTATCGATATGCCAGTCGTGGTGAGCACACAACAACTAGCCGAACATCAAAAGACTGATACGGAACTGATACAACTTTTACAAAGCAATACAGCACTGCACTTTAAACAACTTAGACTAGACAATACTGACGATACAGTTTACTGCGACGTTTCGTGCAATAATATAAGGCCTTATGTACCAGCAGCGTTGCGGAAGCAAATATTCAATAATGTACATAACCTTTCTCATCCTAGCGGTAGAGCGACGAAAAAGCTGATTGGCAGCAGATTCGTCTGGCCTAAAATGAACAAACACATTTTGCACTGGGCCAGAACCTGCATTCAATGTCAACGCAGCAAAGTTGGTAGGCATACAGTTAATATACCTCAACGTATGGTTGTTCCAGAGGAAAGATTTAAACATGTACACATTGACATTGTAGGACCATTACCTCCAGTAGACGGATACAGATACTGTTTGACAATAATCGACAGATTTTCTCGGTGGCCTGAGGCATTCCCAATTAAAGACATGACATCGGTCACAGTTGCTTCGGGGTTCTATGCCACCTGGATTTCAAGATTTGGAGCCCCAGCTACAATTACTTCAGATAGAGGCACACAATTTGAAGGAGCTCTATTTAAAGCATTAACAAATTTAATAGGTTGTAAGCATATTCATACTACAGCGTACCATCCCGCTTCAAATGGTATGGTTGAAAGGTGGCATCGTTCCCTGAAGGCGGCAATAATGTGCCATGAAAACAGCAACTGGGTCGCAATACTCCCAATCGTATTGCTTGGGCTGCGATCCAGCTTCAAGGAAGATATTGGTGCAACTGCAGCAGAAATGCTGTATGGGACCCCCCTTAGGCTGCCGGGGGAATTCTTTACTGGCTCTCAACCACAAGACAGTTTTTGTTTAGACAAATTTAGAGACTACATGCGACAGATTAGACCAAGACAGATAGCACATTACGACAGACGTAAACACTTTGCACTGAAACATTTACATCACTGTTCACACGTTTTCATTAGAGTCGATTCCGTTAAGAAACCTCTGGAGCAACCATATGAGGGCCCGTATCGTGTGCTAGAGCGTGTCACGGATACCGTATTTGTTATAGATTTTAAGGGTAAGGCCCAAACATTTTCGACGGAACGGCTTAAACCAGCTTTTATGGAAATTGTTGAACGTAGAGATCCGCCGAGAACATATGCTCGGGTGGTGTCGTCTGCTCTCCCTGACAGGTCAAGCGACTTGGAGGGGGGTAGTGTGGCGGCACCTACTTCCGGTGGGCCGTCCCGTCGAAAAGTGCACTTCCAGCTGCCACAGCGCACCCTGTAACGCTAGAAAACGCGGGAAAAGGCATTTTCCCTCCCCCACGCGAAGGCTTGGCGTGAGGCATTCGTATCCTCGCACTGACCACGGAAAGGTCGAGACGCCCGTCCATAGTTTAAGTTTGTGTGTGTCTAAAGTAAAAGGACTATTGTACATTATAGATAGACGAATTATATGTGAGACTGACTAGTTAAATAAAAAACCGGAATTTATATTTTTTGTGAAAGCTTTAGTGGTGTCAAGACTTTATTTTTCCCCTTCACGAGAATCGCCCGTCGGTACTGTAGGGACCGCGCCTTACCACGTACGCAAAAGACCCTACAGTCATGTGGCGCTACCGCGCCAACAGCGGCTCGCTGTCGCGTTAGAGTTTACTCTCTAGGTTCGGATGCCTTTTCGGGTCTTCCCCGAAGTTCGTACGACTTTCATGGCGTCTGAATTCAAACCGTCACGGTACGCGTTAGGACTTCTAGTTCGACCAGTTCGATTGAGTTGTTTAGCGTACTCGACATAATTGGTTCTCATTGTTAAAGCCTTACAAATAAACATTGTGCTATTTCCCATAAACGTGTCGGATTATTTCTAGCGCACCCCGAACAATTAGCGGGTGGAATAGGACGCTTTATAAATATATGGGCTGGATGGTCGGATAGTGGGGAACGCGGATACCAAGGGACAAGACCGACGTTACCGACCTGGTCAGCACCCATAGTCGAATTTCTCAATTATGTGTTTTCACGATTATCCGATTCTTTCCAATGGCGCTTACATCGATTCGGAGGAGGCCTCGAAAGAGTCTGTGCCCTTAAGAACATATTATTTCAGATACAAATTTTGACACTTATGTGCAATGTTTGCATAAACGAAATGTTAATATGTACAAAAATTATAATCAATCGATTCGGTCAACGCACACATATTCACATATACGAGCTGCGAATGAGCGCGCGGTCGAGCACAGAAAACGAACAAACTGCGCCCTACAGAAAAAGCGAGGAACTAAATTTGTGGTCTGCTTTACCTTTTTGACGTCTTCCGCGAGTGAAAAATCAACGAAATCGTAGTTTTCACTTTTTGTCTAAACGAAAGCTTGTACACCATCCCCTGAGTGCTCGTTTTGCTCTATCTGACACAAAGAATGGCGCTCTGGTCTCAATTTGGACATTTGTTTCGCAAAAATGTTTATATTACGAATAAATTAATGCAGGTGAGTCCGATCCGCCATTTTCTTGACTGCGCACAGACACCATGTAACCGTACTTTTTTAACCGACTTCGAAAAGGAGGAGGTTACTCAATTCGATCAGTATGTATGTTTTTTTTTTTTTTTTTTTTGTGTGTGTTCACCGATTACTCCGAGATGGATGTACCAATCGGAACGAAACCTTTTACATCTTGTAGGGTATGTCTTCCGGTTGGTCCCATTGAAAAAAAATTTTTCATTTTTTCATTGTTATTGCAAAATACAGGAAGTTTTTAATGTCAAAATTGGACGATTTCAATGACCTTTTAATATGTTGTCAGGGACATGATTCTGAACAACTTTTTCATTATGCATAATTAACGGAAAGCTTTAGTTTCCGAGATATTCGTAAAAAACTATTATTACTACTACATTGAATTCTACATATGCCTACGTGTCTCTACCGGTGTATGAGTCAGCATGCAGTTGCCGATTCTCTACTGTTTCTTGTATACATGTATACTCTCCAAGGTATAAACCGATTGCGAGGAAACCTTTCACATTTCCGCGATATCTCACTTGCAAAAATTTATGCAATTATTGATATTGTTAATAACTATTGTTATGTGAAGAAAAGAAGGTGCTTAGTCCTTACGATGATAAACGATTCATAATTCCACAATCCACAAGAACATTGCCTTGGGGGCATTATAAAATAAATAATTATTCCTAAAAACATAATTTATTCTTTGCTCCACGAGTAAAATATTAATTTCCAAGTATCTTTATAAGCCTGTAGGGTTTCGAGTTCATGCAAACCTTGCAACTTCATGAGAGAGAGAAAGAGACTGGAGTTTTTACTTATCTCAGGTCTTAGAGTTTGGAGGGAGATGTTTTCACAGTGCTTTATAAACCCAAGCGTGTTCGTTTTATTCATTATTTTCTGTTCAACGATGACGATCCCAAGGTTGGAATCCTTAGCATTCTTGGCGATTGTCAAACATTATCGTAAGTAATCTTCAACAATTATCCAAATTTTATTTATTTTTAACTAATTGTTTTCGTCTTAACAGCCATAGTAATGCCGGTCTTCGAAATTGCGCCGGCGGAGGATGACGCGCGACTACCCGCAAAGTGCCGCGAACGGCAGGAGTGGCGGCGCGAGTATGAAGCGCGGTGGGCGGCTACCTGGACGGAGGTCGATCTGTTCGACCTCCGATATTTGTTCGGAGAAGAAATCGATGTAAGTTGCCTGTCCGATTTTATTTTGATTTATTAGATTTTTACTGCGTATTAATGTATATTTTATCTGTTATAGCCGGACTGGTGGTAGCCGACTACATTTATATTTTTTTTTGTTTTTACTTATTATATATATATTATTTAACGTAAAATATAAATATCTATAACCGTTATTAGTGTAATTTATTCTGTACCACACCCTTCCCCATACTCCATTAATGTAATATGAAAATAAAAAAGTATATAATCGTTATTAATGTAATTTATTTTGCCCAACCCTTCCCAATAATCATACTTCATATCCTTATATTTCTTCTGTGTGTCTGTATGTGACTGAACTTCTCCTAAACGGCTGAACCGATTTTGATGAAATTTTTTGTGTGTTCAAGTTGACTCGAGAATGGTTTAGATTCGCAATTCGGTCCACTACATAATGTGTTTCTAATTAATTTTTTATAATTTGTTGTTGATCTTGGAATGTTTTCCATGCGTGGGGAAGGGCGTGGCAAAAAAAATACTTTGATTTCATCTTTACTATATATTTTATTAAAGGAAGTATAGGAAAGGGTGCGACAAAAAATAAATTACATTAATATTGGATATACTTGTATTTTATTATTATTATTATTATTCATATGTTTTTTTAATTTTTCCTCCTATCACCAATCCGGCTATAACAGATAAAATAAAACATACATTAATACATAGTAAAAAAATCAAATAAAACAAAAACGTGCAAGTAACTCACATCAAGCTCCTCGCGGAACAATTGCCGCAAATCGAATGCGGCGTCCGCCCATATCTTTTCAGCGTTCCGTCGCCTCTCCGCCCGCTCCCGCCGAACATTTCGGAGGTCTTTCTTCCGTACAAATCCTAAACTCCTTAAGGTAGCGGCTGTTAACAAAAACGAATTAAAAATAAATAAAATTTACGCGCTAAAAGTAATTATTGAAAAAACTACTTACGCTGAGAGGCGATGAACGCCTGCAGAGCAAGGAATTGGTTGTTTGTGAAGTTCATTTTGAATAACGAAAACGCTGCGCTGATACGCTTATAAAGCAAACAGGGGAAACATCTCCCTCCATTTCTAACAATGAAAACCGCCAACACAATCTGAGATTAATCTGTCGGATATCTTACATGTTGTAACAACTCGGAATCGGCATGAAATTAAAAGGTTTGCAAGAACTCGAAACCCTGCATGCGTATAAAGATACTTGGAAATGCATGGCCAGCGAACACGTGCGAGTCAGTAAATACAAAGCCTTCATGTATTCGCAGCTTCGCCCGCTCTCATAAATAAAAACTTCAAGAATTTGAAGTAATAATTGTTGTATTATTTTTGGTGATCAATCTCTAGTATTTCAGAAAAGTAGGTATTGCTGCCTGCACACGAATAAGCAGAATTCAATGCGATAGTTTCCATAGTTTATTAAAATAATATAGCCCATGTCACTCCAGAGAAGGCATGGAAGCTACTGTTAAAATTTGGTATCAATCGGGCAAGTAGTTTTTGAAATTTTTCTGTACATACAAACGCTGTCTCTTTATATATATAATAGTACTAGCTGCGTTACCCGACTCTGCCCGGGAATTTTAATCAACTATTATCCCTACTTCCTTATTCTTATCCCTATTTCCCTGCCCTTATCCCTACTAATATATAAAAGTGAAAATGTCTGATCGTTTGTTCCTCTTCACGTTTAAATGGCTACACGGATTTTAATGAAATTTGCACTATTGGACTGATTATTCTTTTAAGATGGACATAGGCTATGTCATATTGCGATTTGCCCTTCCCCCCTACTTCATTAATGTAATATGAAAATAAAATTGCAAAACCGTTAATGCGTTATGAAACTAAAATTATTCAATCGTTATTCTTTGCAACGTTCAAGTTTTTGCGAAGCGTGCAATTTCATGAGAGAGAGAGAGAGGTGCCCGACTCGGAGTTCTTGCAAATTTGCAATTTCGCGAGATGCTGAAAGTCTAGTGTTTGGATGTATTAGGATTGGAGGGGATATTTTCTCGGTGCTTTATAAACCGATGAGTTTTCATTATCCGCTATTCAGTCCGCTATTCATTTCGCATTAATCAGTTTACGATGGCTACCGTTCCACGACTTGAACTACTTGCCTTTAGGGCACTTATTGAACAGTATTGTAAGTAGTCTTTAACGATTACTTGTCTTGGTGTGTTAATTTTATTTTTAACTAGTTGTTTGTTAAAAGCTGAAAGGTTAGGATTAGTTAGGATGTAGGTTTATTCGATTTGAGGGCGCTGTTTGGAGAGGAAATAGATGAGGGCCCTATTTGGGGAGATATTGATGTGTATCACCACGTTTACCATACACGGAAAATTTAAGTGGTCAATAAATGCAATCCGATGCCGGTTGGAGGAGATTGATGTGAGTTGCCCGTCCGTTTATGTTTTTAATTTATTAGATTTTACCTAATGCGGGTTTTATTTTGTCTGTTATAGCCTCCACCTCCCAGCGAATTGTATTATTGTATTATGTATTATGTATTACATTTATTGTATTAAAAAGTATTCAAAATTATCAATATAATTTATTCTTAGACCAATCTCCCTTCATTTATAAAATAGCATTCCCCTGTAATAAAAGTAAACACAAAATAAAGCCGAAAAATTATTTATTCATATAATCTGTATAATTACAAACATTTTTAAATATAGATTATAAAATATTGTTCGCTCCTATCCATGAATTGTGCGTAGAATCAAACCCCAACCATTTGACGAAAACTTTATTTCCCCTTCGTTGTAGAACCTTTTCCACTAAGTATACATCGTGATTTTTTACTTTTTGTAGCTCATATTCGTAGAACCCGCCAACCAACGGTTGTTTTTGCATATCTTGCAAGAGATACGTTACAGGATTTGTTCGTTGAATTTTAATAATTGTGAAAATTTCAGTTGTCCAATTCGGTGTATAACCCTTTGCGAATAAGGTTTTGTATTTACTAACTCGCACGTGATCACCGACCTTGTACTTGGCCGGAGCTGCAATCTTTATGTTAGAATATACGGACGATAAAAGTCTGTCCGCGTGTTCCGGTGTCACGTCGATGGGACGCATTCTAATCGTACGATGCCTTCTATTGTTATAATCTGAGACCAGCGCCGGTAAGACGGTTGTTCACGCATAGCTTCCATTAAGCGTGAACTTTTTCCACATTTCGTTTTTCAACGTCCTATTCCAACGTTCTATTATCGATGCTTTCATTACACTGTGCGTAGAGTAATGATTTATATCGTATTCTTTCATAAGATTTCGGAATTCTGCATTATAAAATTCCTTTCCCTTATCCGTTTGAAGATTTTTTGGTTTTCTTCCATCATTCAAAACGTTTAAAAATGCATCCGTAACGTTTTTTCCATTTTTCGCTTTCACTGCTACGGCCCAAGCGTATTTAGATAAGACATCGATGACGGTGAGTATGTAATTGTGGCCATTGTTGATTCGCGCATACTGTCGCATCTCTACGAGATCCGCTTGCCAGAGATCATCGTAACCCCGTACAATGACTCGTCTACGTCTAAAGTTACGTCTCGCCGGCGCGTGCAACTCATTGACCAGCTGTAGCTTCTCGCCCGTGATATGATTGCTCTTCACCTTCTTCATGTTTGTAAACTAACATCATGCTTTACGAACGCATCAATTTATAATCAACCCAGCTTCTCGAAGTTCTTCGATTATAGAAACGATCTCGTTGTCATGCCTCGTATGTCCTGCGGATTTCGAGGATACGAGAAGACGTAATCTATCGACGAGCTCGTTTGGGTCATTCCAGTGCACGTAGTCCACCGCGTTATCGTTAGCCACCATATCGAACGGTATCAGATTACCTCCACGCCGCTCGTTCTTAAGCAATTTTGCAATGATATATTTATACTTGTAACCCTTGTTACTTTTCACAAGCCCCGACGAGATATGGCTGCGTCTATGAGCGTTCGACGACTTTAACATTTCCGCGTATTTGTGTAAATCAGCATCGTTGAACAAGGTGTCATCAGGCATTCTCATGAATAGTAATTCGTACAAACCAGTTGTTCCTCTGTACTTCACCCCATTAATAATCACATCGTCGTTTTTGTTTACGTCGAAAACTGAACTTCCAAGCATTAATTTGTTGCGTTGTACGTATACTCCATACACGTCATCTATTTTCTTCTCACGATCGGTGAAGAGTAATTGAATGTATTTAGCTGCCAACGGCCCTAAATTTTCCGTGAAATGGCTACGTATGTTTTCGCTAGGGTTGTCCAAAATTCGCTGCATAGAAACATTAAGATTCTCGTCGCTGTCGCCGTACGTTTCAACGGCATGTATCGATTCATCACGATCTTTCGTCACATCCACCGTCTGTTCACTCGAAGATGTACCAGGTTCGGAATAAATGCGCGCTCTTGCAGTTTGTGCGCTTTGAGGGTTAAGAAAAGGAGTTGACGTCAATTTTTGCGGTTCTTTAATATTCAAAGTTGGGAATGTCGACTCGGATTTTATATCGATCGTGTCTGAATGTGGCGATACCGCTGATATATTTTCGATAATTCGTTCCAGCGGTTCTACCACGGGTCTCAATCGTTTTTCGATGACTCTCTCTTCGTCGATGCTCTCCGATTTGAGAGCTCTGCGTTTTTTGCGTATAGCATCGCTTGTTTTAGCTATAGCATTCGCAACTTTACTCGATTCTTTAATATTACTATTATTCATTGCAAAGAAAAGACGTCTACTCGCTAAGCGTTCTATCGATGGACTAAATGTTTCAGAAAACGGCAAATTCGTTAAATCCTTTTCTGTAACGGCCATGTTCCATCGAGCTGTCCTTGTCGATTATTACGAAACCATATTTCTGTTCCCAACACTGCGCGCACAATTTACAAAAGTTTTCGTACGACATGTCTGTATTTACATGATCATTATAAATGTGGTGTAGATTCGTGCCATCTTGTTTGAACACGATCAAAAGGTTGGCATTGTCGCGAATTAGATGTTTCGGTATTCTCGCATAAGTCTGACAGAGATAAAAACAGTCCACGCGCGAGTGCCTACCCATAGCGAAATATTCTCTTATCACGTCTTGCTTGTCGCACGCAACGTCATCGAATATAAACACCGAATCGGGCAGCGCCTCGTTCGGTGGCACGACTTCGGCATTATTTGAAAATGAAAAGTATCCGATTTCAGGAACGTTTGTCAAAATTCGTTCGAGATATTTGTACTTTGGTTGTTGCAATGATTTTGAGTATACATATACGTTATTGAATCTTACACCGTTCGGGCTCTCGATCAGACTGATTACGACGTTCGTTTTACCGCAGTTCGATGGACCGCAAATTATACCACGTATCGTATTCGGCAAGAGGGGCCCGTGTCGTCGCCGACGATCGTCCATGCGTGTTGTCCTCTCGTCTAAATCGAGAATAAGGATAGACAGGGGCTGCTTTGCGAAACGCATATCGTCTATATAATAACCATATATTTAATGATTCGGCCTCTTTATAGGTTGCGGAAAAGCTGCTTGTCCGCGTCGTGAACGCGCTTTAACCGCGGCCGTAGACGAGCTTTAACCGCGATTAACCCTTTTTCTCCGCGGCGATAACGCGCTTTAACCGCGATTAACCCTTTTCTCCGCGGCGCGGCGGCAACGCGGCGACAGCGGCGGCGGGCGGCGGCGGCGGCGGGCGCGCGGTGGTGGCGGACACGCGGAATGTAATTCGTGACCGAGCCATCAAATACGCATCCAAGCAACAACGTGACCGAAAGTCTGTCTCGACAATGCTCCCTCAATCTGTATCAGATTGCACTCGACACGTGTCTACCTTAATCTGTGTTACAGTGAACACTCTTCCGAGGAATAACCTCCTCGTTGGGTATTTATGCCTAAATAAAAGTTAAAAGAGAGAGAAAGGAAGAAATAATGAACAACTTAAATATCCAAATGCCTCTACTGTATAGAAAAAAAAACATAAAAAGGAGAGGAAGCAAAAAATAACAATAAAAGAGAGCGAAAGCAAAAAATGAAGCAATAGAAGCGTAAACAAAAAGAAAACAAAGAAAGAGAGAAGAGGGGCCTTAAACCAAGGGTTTCTAACTGTTATACAGTTCAGCGGTTCACTCGGTTTAAGTCGAAAAGAGATTTGAAAAGATAGCTAAAATAATAGATGTCAATTATTAAATAAAATATAGTTTCAATTTGCTAATTTCCTATTCTAGTCATAATCTATAAAAGAATTTACTATTTCTATTGACGACCTTAATATATACCTTGAAAATTTCTCTATTTCATATACTTTAAATCCTAAGTTCATTAGCGCTTGTTTTGTATACAGGGTGTACAATGACTACGTGTTCAACGTTTAAGGGATGATTGACAATGTGATTCTAAACAACTTTTTCCTTTGCCAAAATGTTGGCAGACGCTTCGTTTTCGAGTTATTAACAAAAAACACTGGCCAATCAGAGCGCGCCTTTAACGCGGGCCGAACTACGAGAGTGTTGGGTTTGTTCTGCGTTCAAGCCGTGATCAAGTGCATCGGCACCACGTCGCGGTCGGTATAGTAGGACTCGTCGGGCAAAAGTTGTATGGAATAATGAATGAAAAAGAGAAAAGAATAATATAATCGAATTATTGGTTGCTCATAAACAACGAATAAAGTAATGAATAGGTGTCATGTAGGATAAATAAATTAATACTACTATTTTTTTCTTTTTTTTTTTAAATAAGTTTTCAAATAATAAAAAAAGAATTAAAATGCAATAACTAATAAACATGTGAATTATAACCTACGTTAAATTTGAAAAAATGCAAGAATAATGTAAATGAAACTTACCCATTTGTCGGTGAATGGCCCACTGTCATAAGAATGGTTGGCTGTCACTGGGTCATTGTGCCGATCCTTTGCATTCGAGAAGACAACACATTACGCTGAACAGCTGATTTCCAAGCGGGATCATTGAACTCACTGAATGGTCGCTATCACTTTTCACAGAAGTTTTCACTATCACTTTTTCACATTGTTATTTAGTTGTTTCAGATGTTTTCCGTAGTTCTTCCTACGTTTAAGTAATGGGTGGCCCCGAAAGGGGCCGATTGTTTCAAGTAAATAAACATTGTTATTTACTTGTTACGGACATTTGCCGTAGTTCTTACTACGTTTAAATAATGGGTGGCCCCGAAAGGGGCCGATTGTTTCAAGATCTTATAAAAAGGGTTCGATATACCCCCCTTCTGCCGTCACACATGCAGTCACTCGTTTCTTTATGTTCCGTTGCACGCCTTGTAACATTTCTGGCGTGATTAATGCCACCGCGCCATGTATTCTGGCCAGTAGTTCGTCCGGCGTGGAAATAGCAACTTTGTACACGTGGCTCTGAAATAGTTAATAAAAATACGAAATGGTGAGTAAGGTTACGAACATCTCAAGAAATATTTTCAAACTTAAAAATTGTAATACCATACGTACTTTTAAAAATCCCCAGAAAAAAAAATCCAGCGGATTCATATCCGGCGATCGTGGGGGCCACGCAACAGGACCGCCGCGGCCAATCCACCTGTCCTGAAAGGCTTCATCTAAATAGGCGCGGACATTTGTGGCGTAATGTGCAGGTGCACCATCGTGTTGGTAGAACATACCCCTCCGAATTTCGGGAGGAATTACCTCCGCGAGATCCGGAAGGATATGTTCTAAGAACACTCTGTATGATGGGCCGTCCAATCTATCAGGTAGAAGGTACGGCCCAACGATAAAATCGCCGCAAATTCCGGCCCATACATTGAATGACCAGCGCACTTGTCCTGCTCGTGTTCGAATCGCCAACGGATTCGCATCGCTCCACACGTGCGAATTGTGGGCATTGAAACACCCATCCCTGGTGAAGAGGGCTTCATCAGTCCACAAGACGCACTTGGAGAACGATGGATTCCGGGCGATTTCGCCCAACAACCACCTGGAATACTGAATCCGCTGGATATAATCTTGCGGATTCATTTGGTGCACTCGCACATACTTGTACGGGTGCATTTTGCTGTCCTTCAACATCTTGTGGACCGTAGTAGGCTTGATACTAAAATAAAATACACAAATCACATAATTAAAACAATGAAACAATTCATTATAAAATTTTGATTTCTTTTATACATATTAGAACTTACTCTAAACGCTGACTGGCTTCTCGAATGCTCATCGTTGGATCACGTTCAAATGCGCTTAAAACAGCATCTGTGTTGCGGTCTCGTGATGTAGTGTCGCGAACCACTTCACGCCTCTGTGGCATTGTTGAGCCAGTACTGTACAATCGCGATGCCATTTGGCGAAAACTATGTGCACTTGGCACGTTTGTTTCTCCATGGATTTCGCGATATTTACGCACGGCAGCGTTCGCGTTACTGTTACACTGCGCGTAAACATACATCATATTGTAGTATTCCGCACTGGTTCGCAACATGTTCCTTCTTGTGTTCTTGACGGTCTGACTTGAAATGGGACTGCTAGTTTTCGCGTTTGCGAAGTGGGTCCTATTTTCATTAGAGAGGGGATTTTCGTAGAAACTAACAAAGTAAAAATACGCTTGACTTGGCTTTTGTTCCTACGTTTTGCAGTTTTATTGCTCTGTCACAGAGCAACTGACCTTTTCTACGGATCTGATTTATTTCACCCGTACATTGTTAATGTCGCCAAAAACAGATAGTTCCGCTCATGAGCCTAAAGGACCCCAATAAAACTTTAAATTCCTGAAACTGGTACATTTTTGTTAATTTGCGCTATTAATTCACGGTGCAGGTATAACACTTACCTGCGGTACGCGTACTGTCATAAAGCAGTGTAAAAGGTAAAGCAGCTTGACGAGCTCACCGATATGTTTTTCCGGATCCTTTAATTCTCCGATCACGGGCCGAACGTAGAAAAGGACAAAGAACAATGGATCCGGAAAAACATATCGGTGAGCTCGTCAAGCTGCTTTACCTTTTACACTGCTTTATGACAGTACGCGTACCGCAGGTAAGTGTTATACCTGCAGCCCCATATTATAGTATAATTGAGTTTCATCAAAATCGACAATTGACACTTCGGTATGCTTCATTGTCAGGTCCACAGAAATTTCTCAAGGGTAAACGAAAAAGTTTTATTGAGGTCCTTTAGGCTCATGAGCTGAACTATCTGTTTTTGGCGACATTAGCAATGTACGGGTGAAATAAACCAGATCCGTAGAAAAGGTCAGTTGCTCTGTGACAGAGCAATAAAACTGCAAAACGTAGGAACAAAAGCCAAGTCAAGCGTATTTTTACTTTGTTAGTTTCTACGAAAATCCCCTCTCTAATGAAAATAGGACACACTTCGCAAACGCTAAAGCTAGCATTCCCATTTCAAGTCAGATCGATAAGAAAACCAGAAGAAAAATGTTAAAGACCAGTGCGGATTATTATAATGTGATGTACATTTACGCGCAGTGCAACAAAGTGTAAAAAAACGCATGACTGCATGTGTGGCGGCAGAAAGGGGGTATATCGAACCTCTTTTATAAGAACTTGAATCAATCGGCCCCTTTCGGGGCCACCCATTATTTAAACGTAGTAAGAACTACGGCAAATGTCCGTAACAAGTAAATAACAATGTTTATTTACTTGAAACAATCGGCCCCTTTCGGGGCCACCCATTATTTAAACGTAGGAAGAACTACGGAAAACATCTGAAACAACTAAATAACAATGTGAAAAAGTGATAGTGAAAACTTCTGTGAAAAGTGATAGCGACCATTCAGTGAGTTCAATGATCCCGCTTGGAAATCAGCTGTTCAGCGTAATGTGTTGTCTTCTCGAATGCAAAGGATCGGCACAATGACCCAGTGACAGCCAACCATTCTTATGACAGTGGGCCATTCACCGACAAATGGGTAAGTTTCATTTACATTATTCTTGCATTTTTTCAAATTTAACGTAGGTTATAATTCACATGTTTATTAGTTATTGCATTTTAATTCTTTTTTTATTATTTGAAAACTTATTTAAAAAAAAAAGAAAAAAATAGTAGTATCAATTTATTTATCCTACATGACACCTATTCATTACTTTATTCGTTGTTTATGAGCAACCAATAATTCGATTATATTATTCTTTTCTCTTTTTCATTCATTATTCCATACAACTTTTGCCCGACGAGTCCTACTATACCGACCGCGACGTGGTGCCGATGCACTTGATCACGGCTTGAACGCAGAACAAACCCAACACTCTCGTAGTTCGGCCCGCGTTAAAGGCGCGCTCTGATTGGCCAGTGTTTTTTGTTAATAACTCGAAAACGAAGCGTCTGCCAACATTTTGGCAAAGGAAAAAGTTGTTTAGAATCACATTGTCAATCATCCCTTAAACGTTGAACACGTAGTCATTGTACACCCTGTATATCGGCACTGCGCCCCTACTACCCAGTACAATAGGTATTACTTCGGCGTCCCTTGCTCTAAGTTTCGTTTTAAAGTACTCTTTGCAATAATTATATTTGTTAACTTTTTCCTTTTTAGCTTCTTGGAGGTAATTTTTATTCTCATAGCGGACTGTAACATCGACTATGAGAGCCCTATCCTCTTTTTTTATTACGAGGTCGGGTTTAAAGAGTTTATCTCCAATCTTCGCTGTAGGTTCTAAGAGTACTGTATGTTGTTTAGCGAGTTTAGTTGCCATTTGATTTTTTATTTCATCGTGTCTATTTATTCGTTTAGGTTTCGTATATGTACATAGTCCTATGATATGACCTAAGGTCTCTGGTTGTAGGTGACATTTTCTGCAATTCACATCGGGTACGCTTTTTGATTGTGCTAGTACTACTTTCGTTCCTACCGTATTCGTACGTAATCGCAGTGCATCTATATATCTTCCTGCTTTCATAGTATAAGGATGCCGAAGCCAAAAATTTCCAATAGTATCGTTTCTAAATTCATGTACTCCTTGTCCTTGTAGCTTTAGGGATTCCCATTCTTTACTATATTCATTTTTTAATCTTATTTTAGCATCATCGATATCTTTTATGCTAGCTGGCCAATTTATTCTTAAAGAGTTGGCCATTTTTTTTAGTTTGTTTTGGTTGTAATTGTCTTCTAAAGTAGATTTTAGCGGCATATCATTTGAGTTTAATATTTTAATGCTACTCTTTAGTACTCCTAGTTTAATTATGTTTTCTAATTTCGGAATGCCAAGTCCTCCATGTCTTTTAGGTGTATAAAAAAAGTTTTTAGCGGTGGATGGGACCAAGTGTAAAATCTCTTTTATTTGTTGCCTTATTTCACTGTCCAACAACCTAAGGACACTCTCGCTTGGTGGTTGTACTAACAGACCGTATATAAATTTTGGAATAATATATGTACAAATTAGGTCTAGTTTCTGGGGTGGTTTCAATGCTAATTTCCGAGTTCTTTTAATGATATCAATAATTTCAGGAACAATTATTCCATGCTTTATTCCTTTCCATGGACTTATTGAGGCACCTAAGTATTTAAACACTCTTTCGGGTTCCGCGTACGGTATGTATGTATTATTTATTGAAATTTTAGGGTCTTCGAGATACCATGTATCTTTTTTATTAATAATCCGAAATGCAAAACATTTATCTACCGAGAGTGACATGCCAATAACTTTTAAATATTCATAGAATTTTTGTATTTGCAACTGCGCTTCTGTAATGTCACAGCTTAATAGTGCTACATCGTCGGCAAAAGCCAAAACTGAAATCTTTCCGAGAGCAGATACCGGTATGCCTTTTGTATTATTTTCAATATCTTCAATTATTGCTTCAATAGCTAAGTTAAATAGAAGTGGAGATAGAGGGTCTCCTTGTTTGACACCGCGTTTTAATTCAATTTCAATGTCTGTTTTTTTGTCTATTTTAATTGTCGTATTACAATTAGTGTACATATCTCTTACTAAGTCGCATATCCTTTTTGGGAATCCTTTTCTTTCCAGTGCGCTAATAATTATGTGATGTGGCACTGTATCAAAAGCCTTAGAAATATCTAAGACTTGAACGATTCCGCCACTATGAAGTTTAGCCTGGCCGATCGCTTTATTTAATAATGTAATATTGTGTTGGCAACCCGATTCAGCCGTAAAACCTTTTTGTCGTAGGAACTGCTCTATTCCTTGGCTAAACTGAACGTGTAATAAACCGGAAAACAACCTATTTAAAATTGAGCCAATAGTAATTGGACGCCAATTCTTAATATCCGTGGGATCTTTACCTACCTTGGGTATTAAGGTAGTACGGTTTTTTTTCCAAGCTCTAGGAACATAATTAAGAAATAATAATACATTGTATAGTTTGCAGAGTATAGCGGAGATACCGGGAATAAGCAAGTGATTTTTCCTTATCCCATCAGGTCCACCTGCTGTTTTATTTTTTAATTTTCTTATTTTATTATCAATTTCTAAGCTAGTAATAGGTTTTATTATTTTATCAATTGATATTTTTTCATCATGATTTTTAAATTGTTTATTGATAGATTCAGGTGGGCCCACATTTCCCCAAAGCTGCTGATATAATGATTTTATACTGTCTACGTCAGGCAACGTTTTATGGTCGTTTAAGTTATTTAAATTTCCATTAATTGCAATCTCCGCTAACTTTTGGGGGCAATTTTTGTATAGGTCCTGACATCTCGCGTAACTCAGTTTTTTCCTTTGTGGTCCGTTCCTTTGATTATTTTTCTTGGCGTATTTACTTTTCTTTCTATTCTTATTATGATAATTGTTTTCCCTTTTGTCTTTTTTCTTATTATTTCTTTTATTATTCTTATTTGTTTCCTTATGTTCTTCCTTTTCATTTTGTATCATAAATGGGATTAGTGAATCCTCAATAAATTCATCTATTTTATTTTTTAGTTCTTCTTTGTTTTGTTTGTGTTGCTCCCAGTATAGTTGCAATTTATTAAATAGTTCGCTACTGTTTTCAGGTAAATCCATGGGTTCGTCGATATAGGACACCATGGTGTTAATCCAGTCCGCCTCATTTTCGATGTTGGATGTATGGGAAGCAGCAACCTCCGTGCTTTCTTGAGACGAATTGTCTTCACCACGTTCTTCCAATATTTCGTCCACAGAGTACGCATTATTATCCTCAACGTGATTCAGAACAGGTGATATAGCTTTATTTCTTAATTCTTTACGTTTGTCACTAATTTGTTTATTAGTTTTGTTAGGTAAAAATTTACTAATTTCTATGTTCGGGTATCTATGGTATTTAAATTCTTCATCTAGTAATTTTAATTTCTCAGTTTCCTCAAAGCTCCAAGTAGATCTACTTGAGGGGGCACGTATTCGTTTACTTTTAGATTGTTCTATACGTTTTTGATTCCTAATAGCGGGATGTTCATGTCGTTCGTGCATTGACAAACCTATTTTCGTGCCAAAGCTTGATGAGCACGCCTCGCATTTATGTCTATTCTCATTGGGGTCTGTATGCACGGGACCTTTACATTTTGGGTAATGAACTCTCCAGCCGTGGAGCTTTTCAAATATGTTATTACAACCTCTACATGTCCAATCTATATTAACCATAAGATGGTGCTCTCTTATGTGTTTAGCTAAATCCTTTATATGAAGAATGCTGAACCTCATATTTCTTTCTTCGCAAATGGGACATATTATACCCGAATCAATTAGTGGCAACATTATTTTCGGTTTTTCCTTGTGCATAGCCAGATCGTCGTTAGTGATCCCCTCCAGAACGGATAAATCCGTCGCAGAACTGCCGGGATCGAGTAGTTCTGCGTCCGAGGCTTCATTTTGGTTTTGTAGTTCCATAATTGCGTAATAACAATAGTGTATCCTATTAAATTAATTACCGTTCATAATCCATTTCAAGTCCAGAGAAGTGCCAGTTTCGATAACCAAAAGCATCCAGTTATGTGCAGTGAAGAACGCTGCAACAGATTACATTCTGTAGTCTCATCCTTAGAAGTCTTCGTAGATAAATCTACTAGGGCGGAAAACCGCAGCCCAGATTAGGTGTTTCAACACGTTATGTGTTCTTTCCACGTCCGGAATAGTACCAGTAGCCCGCATAGCGGTCGAAGCCGTGGTAACTCCGAAAATGGTTCGCCGCACCCCATTTAGCCATGACCCCAGTTCGCAGAGCTTGCGCAATTTTCCTCTGCGAACTGCGGCCATGTTACCGGCAGGTACCACGAGGAGGTAGGTCGTGCGACTTCCTCTGCGAACTGCGGCCATGTTACCGGCAGGTACCACGAGGAGGTAGGTCGTGCGACATTTCATCCTACCCCCTCATGTTAACCGCGTCAGCAAGCCGTCAAAGAGGCATCCAAGCAAAACGTGACCAAAAGTCTGTCTCGACGATGCTCTCTCTATCTGTACCAGATTGCACATCAACACGTGTCTGCATGTAAACATGGATTTCGCCCTACTCCCTCATGTCTTTGAAATAGAAGATCATTCCTTTTGTATCTCCTACATTGGAATATGAAACACAAACGTTACACATACAATCGTTCTAGGTAAAACAACATTAAGACGCATAAAGTATATTTTTACTAAATAGATTTTATTATTTTACAGTAATGAACAAAATTAATAAATGATATTAAATGTTTCGTGTTTTAAGACAAATGTAACAATTTTTCTTTTTCGGTGGAGGTCCATCTATGTGCGTGTCATCCCCCGGCCGGTTATAATGTTCCATGCACAGCTCTTCATCTTCCTCCTTCCTTTTTTTTAACCACCATTCTTTTAATATCGATACGTTTCTCATAGCACATGCCCCATTGTGCGCGATGCATGCCATATGTTTATCCATCCATCTATCCTGAATATGCCGGCTCTTGGTTGGCAAATTCGGTAGATCGTCATCTTTGTTCAAAACCTCTATATTGATTGGACTGACTGAAGGATAAAGTTTCTTCAGCCATTTTTCTTTCTCAATGCCCTTGACGTATACGGATCCATGAATACTATCTTTCAAACACGAAGTGGCACACTCTTGAAGGCATGAATACGGCACGGTACCATCATCCCACTCAAAACCGTGATGATTTTGCGTCAACCATTTTATTTGTCTTAATTCTGCTTTCGACAATTTTTTCTTAGCAAATGGTGGCGCAAAGATGAAACATTGTACACGATTCCCATTCTGGAAGATAGCAAGTTCCTTTACGAAAAACTCGTTCGTATCGCTTTTGAAGCCTTGAATGTCCACGAATGTTGGTACATTCATTTTGATTAGTTGAATTTGTGGCGAAAAATGACCGCTTTTACTGCGGAATGATCATATAAACCCTCTTTCACTTAAGAGAGTTTGCGCACTACATTGGTCAGTGGATTGTACTGCACGATACGATCGTGAATGATCAAACAGTAGGCGCTAGTATTTTCAGGAACGTTTTCACTACACTCAAAATGTCCCAGGAACGGTAACTCATAATTATCGTTTGACCGTTTTCAAGGATACGCAACAATGAAAGTTTGTGTCTTTCTTCGAGCGTGACATGTGGCATCCTCCACTGTACTTTGTATAATTGCAGCGTGTATTTTGCACCATCTGTTCCATAAAGAGCATTTTTGTCGTCTCGCGATCGAATCAGAATCAATTCATGATGCGCATTAATCACTATTCGTTTGTAATCTTCGCAGAAACCGAGCAGCATATTTAGAGGAACACAAAAGTCAAAGTAGCCTCCTGCATTGGGTATGTCTATCCAACCAGCGTTTTCAAGCATTTTTGATTTTGTCGTTGTCAACGATACTCCATTTTTTATCATAGTTGTTATTCCAACGTTTTTACAACGATCGATCTCCACGCCGTTTAATTCATATCGAATTTCATCAAACATAAATGCTGCGCAATTCATTTCTAGTCCAACTGAAGTTCCTGCAACATTCTCATCGTTGAGAATGAGTTTTCCTTCGACGTAAAGGTAACTCTCACTAGGAAACGTGTACAAATCTTGTTGTTGAATGGGAATTCGTATTTCATCATTCTTTCCGAACGTTGTGTTGGCGTATGGGCTGTAACTATGTAATTCGATCTTTGTAATTCGATCGTCAGAAATCGGTAAACTGGCAATGTTCAATGGGTCCATCATTTTCGTTTCTTAATCACAAAACCCAACGATTGCAGAAATTGCGTGTTTTTGTCGCTCAAATCTTGCGATGTGTTCAGTGTGGAGATATTGTCCTTACTAAATGATTGTAAAGAGTCATCACCGTTTAATACATGATTATTATTCCTGCAACCGTGGTAATTGCTGCTGCTGCAAGTACAATTTGTGCGTTTGTGATTGAAGTTCTGGTTCCATCCATTTTCTAACGATCCTTTTAGCAACTCGTTCAACGGGGTGCTCAATAATGCATTCGGCGGATTGTTGATCGGTTGAGTTTTAGCATCTGTGTACAACAGCATTATTTCTAGTAATGTTTAGCATAAGTGCCGCTTGTTCTCTTGAAAGGCGATTAAATGAACGGATATATAACGTATATTAAACGGTCGCGTCGTCGGAGCGTTTGACGATGTGCTCTTGCGATGTGTCCGATTTGGATATATTCCCTCTACTGAATGATTGTATAATTGTTATCGTTTTTACATCATTATCCTTACTGCAGCTGCCGTAAAATGTTCAGCATGCCGTTCGAGCTGTTCAGCGAGCCGTTCGAGCCGTTCGAGCCGTTCAACGAGCCGTTCGAGCCGTTCAACGGGCCGTTCGAGCCGTTCGAGCCGTTCAACGGAAAGCCGTTCGAGCCGTTCAACGAGCCGTTCGAGCCGTTCAGCGGGCCGTTCGAGCCGTTCGGCGGGCCGTTCGAGCCGTTCAACGAGCCGTTCGAGCCGTTCGAGCCGTTCAACGGAAAGCCGTTCGAGCCGTTCGAGCCGTTCAACGGAAAGCCGTTCGAGCCGTTCGGCGGGCCGTTCGAGCCGTTCGAGCCGTTCAGCGGAAAGCCGTTCGAGCCGTTCGGCGGGCCGTTCGAGCCGTTCGAGCCGTTCAGCGGGCCGTTCGAGCCGTTCGCGGACCGTTCGAGCCGTTCAACGGCAAGCCGTTTGAGCCGTTCAACGAGCCGTTCGCGGGCCGTTCGAGCCGTTCGAGCCGTTCGAACCGTTCGCTGGCCGTTCGAGCCGTTCGTGCCGTTCAACAGGCCATTGATTATTATGTTTATATTCATGTTATTTTTTACACCGCCTAATATGAAGCCTCACTGTCAATTCTTCTCCACGGAAATTTATCGGATTATCGTTTTGATCGGTAATGCGTATACTAAGGTGATCAATGGCTCTCACGATAACTGGAAGATAAATGACGTTCGTAGGACTTTCCGAAATTTTATATCCTGGTGGCACGCGCGGTGAAAACTCATGAATGGTATGAACACATTGACCGTTGCTATACGCGCCAGTCGTAATATTACATTCGATCCTCAGCACATTTACTTTCATAATATTTACGGGTATATCCGACTCGTGCCATTGCCCCGGCGGTAATATGCGATATGTAGAAAACCCGAGAAGCGATCCTATATTATTTGGTTTGGTAAAATCGATTGTATAATCACTATATATTTCACTTTTCAAAGTGCTGTTATTTGTACGAAATAAAATGATTTTTGTCTTGTCCATTATTTTCTCTTGCAAGTATTTATTTAGCGCTTCGAGTTCATACGAACCATCCGGTATCGTGATCTCACCATCGGCATCAAAGTAAAATTTATTGTTTGTAAAGTTGCAAATGATGCAATACATTATGATTTATTAAAGTATAATTTCTAACATAATTTGTAACATAATCCTTTTTTCTCTGTTAAGATGCTGCTGATGCAGCTGTTATTATTGCCTGAATACCTAAAGCTACTAATTCACAATCGATAATTGAATTTGGATCATAAATATCAGTTTCTTTGATATGCTGCACAACCTCTGCATGCACTTTTACATCTCCGTATCCCCGAACTAATGCAACAAACTCTTTAAATTTTTGTTCCACCGAATACAGTTTATCATATAATGCATTATGCATTTCAATTATACAATCATTTAAAATTACCATTTTCTCAAATGTTTTTTTCATCATGCACATACATATATCATTGCTAATCAATTTAATTGCTTTTACGCCATATAGCACTCCAAATTCAACACTTATATCATTAAAATTAATATTGTCGCGTGTATCTTTTGAATCGTCAAAGAAGCTGCATACGTTGTCCGCTTCGGCTACAATCAGCGACCACGTGACTATGCTCAGCTCCAGGCGGTTGTTTCGGCTGTCTGATAATATGAGTTGCGGGTAGAAATTGTCGCCAAGTATATTTATGCCGATTTCCAAATGCTTTGTACAAGAATCCGTCAATGGATATTTTCGACCCAAAATTCGACATCACGGATCGTGATCGTGATCGTGATCGTGATCGTGATCGTGATCGTGATCGTGATCGTGATCGTGATCGTGATCGTGATCGTGATCGTGATCGTGATCGTGATCGTGATCGTGATCGTGATCGTGATCGTGATCGTGATCGTGATCGTGATCGTGATCGTGATCGTGATCGTGATCGTGATCGTGATCGTGATCTGATCGTGATCGTGATCGTGATCGTGATCGTGATCGTGATCGTGATCGTGATCGTGATCGTGATCGTGATCGTGATCGTGATCGTGATCGTGATCGTGATCGTGATCGTGATCGTGATCGTGATCGTGATCGTGATCGTGATCGTGATCGTGATCGTGATCGTGATCGTGATCGTGATCGTGATCGTGATCGTGATCGTGATCGTGATCGTGATCGTGATCGTGATCGTGATCGTGATCGTGATCGTGATCGTGATCGTGATCGTGATCGTGATCGTGATCGTCATATAGAAACCGTAGAGGCAGGCGATTGCATTCTGACCCATACACCGTCATACTTCACTATGACGAACTATGCATAAATATGCGGCAAAGAGAAAACAATTACCGCGAGCTTTTATCGAGAGTTCGATTTGGTGTTTTTACGGAACAAGATATTGCCACACTACAATCGAGGACAGTTCCTTTTCATTCTGAATGTAGTGAAGACAGATTAAATGAATTATGCAATTATGTCCAAAATTGCCGTTTGACGCAATTTGTATGTTTCCTACACGTTACATGTGTGATGTATTTAATACAGCCATGCTTACAACAATTAACAGCGAAGAAGTGAAACTAGTGTCACGCGACACTCTTGATTGTGTTGAATATTTAAAGAAACGTGTGCACAAACTCTTGTGCATGTTTCCTACACGTTACATGTGTGATGTATTTAATACAGCCATGCTTACAACAATTAACAGCGAAGAAGTGAAACTAGTGTCACGCGACACTCTTGATTGTGTTGAATATTTAAAGAAACGTGTGCACAAACTCTTAGATAAATACGAGGAGGATAATTCGCAAAGAGCTGGCTTACATAGAATTATCACTGTCAAACTTGGTGCCAAGGTGATGTTAAGGCGTAATATAGATGTTACATTGGGCCTCGTAAACGGTACTATTGGAGAAATTGTTGGATTCTTACGAGCACCAGATAGTGAAGACATCAGCACAGTGCAGTTTCGATTATAAACGGGTACTGTGCATTCGTTACAAAGAATTACTTCCAAGTTTGAAATAATGGATAAAGCTTATGTCCTTCGATATCAATTTCCAATATCTCTGAGTTATGGAATCACCATTCACAAATGCTAGGGATTAAGCGTAAAGACAGCTGTAGTCGATATAGGTAATAGTATTTTCAGTTGCGGCCAGGCTTACGTGGCTTTATCTCGAGTAACGACTTTAAACAGGTTGCATATAATAGCATATATAACACCTATTCGGAATTGGAACATAGTGGATGATGCTGTATGTACACTGAGTTGCAATGAACTTGTCGCAGTGAAGTTGGCTCCAGATTTACTGACACATTCACGCCGCGTCGGTGAGACGATGGGCGAGATCGTCTCACCGACGCGGCGTGAATGTGTCAGTAAATCTGGAGCCAACTTCACTGCGACAAGTTCATTGCAACTCAGTGTACACATTGTGGACAGAAGGGTGTACTTTCAAAAAGTGATATTACGACAGCTGAAAATGTTTTCATAATACAATTACCGCTATTTCACAATACAAATGGTAAAATTGTGGACATTAAAAGACCTAACAGCGCAGCCGCGCATACAGAAAGCATACACGTTGCCCAAAATACATATAGGGCAACAAGCGCTGTATTGTATATTGTTAGTAATAGTAAAGGCAAGAAACATTACACATGCTATATAAAGCATTCAAAAAAGACGTTCGTATACATTGATGATGACACAATTCAATATAAGAAACAGTGGCCAAGAAGTGCAAAAGATGTATACATGATGTTCTTTGAAAAAAGTAACGTAGGAAACCATCCAATGGCTACAAAAATACATGACACTCAATGCACCAGAGATTAATTCTAACTACATTTCACACTTATAAAGTAATTTAAAAAATAAATATTAACCCACAAAAAGTACATTACATGTACAAAAAAGGTAACACCAAGTATTATAGTTTAGGCATTATGAGCGGAGCACCTCTTTGCACTAATACACAATGCATTTCAGTGTGGCCCTGAAAACGTCGTGATATCCCACAAAAAGTACATTACATGTAAAAAAAGGTAACGCCAAATAGATTAGTCACTATATGGTACATATTTTGTGAATTTTCTAAAAAAGTAATGGATATCATGCAAAACCAGCCAAGTATTGAGTTATATATATTTTTCAAAATATTTATACTTGGCGTTTGGCTACCTCGTTGCGATTCAACAAAATTTGTTGTACGTTATTCAAAACCTGTGAATACATTATCGACTTTATTGGAGCGAAGCTCCTCTATTAAACGCCGGATAGACCTTTTTTGTGACTTTTTAACTCAAAAACTGGATTATCAATTTTGACCATTCTTTGCAAGCTGATCACAGTGGTCACTATGAGTGTTTATATAGAATAAAATCAGAAATCGGTGATGTCCTTGAGGAATGGTCACAAAAACCGATACCCATGTTAAGGGGGTAGACGCAGGTAATGCAGACAGGTGACATTACCGGCAAAAATGGGCCTAAAAAGGGGTTTACGGGAATACACTTTTCGTCCTTATATGAGAAGATTTGGGGCTGGGTGATGGTTCGTTCGAAAGTGGAAGGTCCAATGCAGGGCGCTCTGGTCATGGTTCAACAAATTTTGTTGAATCGCAACGAGGCAACCAAACGCCAAGTATAAATATTTTGAAAAATATATATAACTCAATACTTGGCTGGTTTTGCATGATATCCATTACTTTTTTAGAAAATTCACAAAATATGTACCATATAGTGCCTAATCTACTTGGCGTTACCTTTTTTTTACATGTAATGTACTTTTTGTGGGATCCTCAATATCTGGAACAGATATCTTTAAGATGTTTTAACGACATCTCTGTGACGTTTGTACGACATCTTTAAGACATCCTGTTTTGTAACATAGGATATTTACAGGACGTATTTCAGACATTCGCAGGAATTTTCAGATATTTGTAAGATATCCTCAATATCTGGAACAGATTTCTTTATGATGTTTTAACGATGTTTTTGTGCTATCTGGGATATGTATTTTTATATACGTAAATAACAAATAATTGTTGAAATCACTTGTGTTGAAGATTAATTAATTTTAATTAATGTAATTTAAGCTGCGTTCTGTAAATATCTTAATATCGTACGGGCATAAAATATCAATTCGTGATATCAATTCTAATACGATTGAATTTCAGAATAACATTTTAAGAGTGACTATACGTATAGAAAACAGGCCCCCTCATTTTGACAATCCAGTAGATTTTTATTTCGCTGCAAATTCAACACCAACATGTGACATTTGTCGAAATGCTGCTATTATTACTTGTGCGTGGTATAAAAAAACATTTTGCTTTCAACATTTCTTTACGGATTATCATTTTTGTGAAACCTATGTTCCGTAAATTCACAGTCTTCATACTATTAATATTGTATTTTTTATATCATAATTGGGATAAATAATTCACTAACAAATAGTACACACGCCAAGTATATTTAATCTTCATTCGAAATGAAACGATATCAATTGTTAAATTTGACGAAATCATCCTCGTCTGATAGCGATCATATACACAGATGAAAGTAAATATGTAAACTGGTAGCCTTCTCGAATTTAATGCCTACGATTTCTTTAATTTTTACATCAATTTTGTTATTAACGTATATTAATTTCCAAGCAACAAATTATTTCCTAATAATACCATCCTGCAATGCATACTAATGGAATTAAGATTACTGTTGTAAATTTTAATTGATCTTGCTATGATTAATAAATGCGTGTCTCACAGAAATAGCCGCCCGTATACCTATACATGTATATCTCGTGCTGCCGTATCCCGGCGGATTCGAGCGTTCTGCGTATTATATGAAAATTTACAAAACTGTAGGAGGCAAATCTATCATATTATATATCAATGAATTCAGAAAAAAATGTCGATTCTTTTTTGGCATAATTTAAATTTTTGTATCTCTTAAAATAATGTAACAATAAATTTTTTTGCTATAAACAAAGCACTTTTTACAAAATCTGTGGCCCCCTTTTGTTTTACCTCAAGAAACCATGAATCTTTTCCTTAAGAAGTTTTCTTATATCTGTGATAGTTTTCGAGATATTGTAAGAGTGGTGGGATTGCCCAGGGCCATGATGTTAATGTGACTGTCCCTGCAATACTGGAACTTTCTATGGCAACATCAAATGTTATTAACAAAAGTGTAAAAACAGATCGATCATTCTGGATTTAGCGTTTGAAGAATAAAGTCTACAATTTTTCAGAAGTGGGATCAGAATCAGAATCAGTTTATGTGAAATTATTTATGATTTGCTTTATGGTTCAGTTTATGGTTTAGTTTATGGTTCAGTTACTGTGTTAGTTTGAGAGATTCTATGTGAACTAAAGACTTATTATAATTTTACGTGTTTTATGCGAATTTATGTGAACATTGAAAAGTTTTACGTTACGGATAAAAGAAATTTTACGGGGAAATTATCGTTTGTGAAGCGCGTAGTTTAAAAAGTGATTTAAAAGATGAATTCGAAATTATCGGTTGCTGATCTGAAAGAGAAGCTTCGTGGAATGGACTTGCCCACGACAGGCACCAAAGCTGAATTAATAAATCGCTTGTTGGAAGCAGGAATTAATCCAGCCGATTTAATGATGGCAACAGTTGCAGTTGCGGGACGAGAAGAAAATGAACGAAGTCCAGAATCCGTCATAGAACACCAGCAATTAGGTGAGAGGCCAATCGATTTTAGTAGTCAATCAGCACCATCGAATTCACAATTGTCTGAGGTGGAATTATTACAAAGAGAGAGAGATGTGGCTGAACGTGAGAATCAGTTACTTAGAAGAGAATTAGAAATGTTACGATTTATGCCGCGAGAAAATAGTCTTACACCAACGCATTCCAGTTCAATGAAATGGAAAGATGTTAAGGAAATGATTAGAAATTACGACGGTAACTCTCATGATCATAATATTTGGGAAAAACAATTAAGACAATTAATTTCTAGTTATGCTCTGGACAATTGCGCTGCTAAAGCATTGTTGTGCAGCAAATTGTCAGGAAAAGCCCTTAAATGGTATCATTCGCGAAGTGATTGTATTGAAATGAACCACGAACAGCTGTTGACTGAAATTAAGAAAATGTTTGGACAACGAGTAAACAGTTTAACTTTGCGACGCGAATTCGAAGCTAGGAAATGGACGCCAGACGAAATATTTGCCGATTATCTACATGATAAAATAATGTTAGGAAACAGGGTTCCTATTCCTCAAGAAGAACTAATTGATTATGTTATAGATGGAATTCCTAATGAAAGCTTTCGAACTCAGGCTCGTATACAATGCTTCCAGACGACAGACGCGCTTTTAAAAGCATTCGCGAAAGTATCATTACCTTGTGAGGCGGCTCGACGCAAGTTTGTACAGCAGAATGAGATTTCCGTAGCAGCAAGAAGAACTGGTAAAATTGTGAAGGAGCAAAAGGACACTGCAACACCTTAAAAGGACACTGCAACTCCACTTCGCTGTTACAATTGTAGCTCCGTGGGACATTTTGCTAAGAACTGCCCGAAACCGAAGAGAGAAAGAGGATCCTGCTATACATGCGGCAAATTTGGGCATCGTGCGACAGAATGCAGCAAATTGAAGACGTCAGCTGAAGAGGTCAACTACGTAGTTGTACAACGTGAAGAGGACGACGAGTTCCAGCGCACCGTGAGATTACGTTTAAGTGAGAAAAATGAATTTTGTATATCAGTTCCTGCTTTGTTAGATTCAGGTAGTCCTATTAGTTTTATTAAACAAAATCTTTTATCTGAGGAAGCGTGGAAAGCCAATGTACCGACGGCTGAGTTTAGTGGTATTAATAATAGTCCATTAGAAATTTTGGGAACGGTTGATGCTCGTGTTGCTCTTAATGATTTTGAAAATAATATAACTTTATATGTTGTTACAAACAAAACTATGCGTAGGGGAATAATTTTAGGACGAGATTTTATGAAAACTGCTAACCTAACATTAATGTGTCGCGAAGTTCAGGAGATTATGAATATAGAGGTAGATTCAGAAATTAAGAATTTAGAAAAGAAAAATACGATGAATTTAAATGAAGATTTGCCAAATGAAGTTAAAGAACGCGCCAGAGAAATTTTTGTAGAAAATTATTTATTACCAGAAAGACCGGAAAAACCTATAGTAGAAAATGTAATGAAACTTGTATTATCGGACGAAAAACCTTTTCATTGCCCACCGCGAAGACTTTCGTACACTGAAAAAACTCAACTTAAAGAAATTATAGATACATTACTTGAGAAAAAAGTTATACGAGAAAGCACGTCAGAGTATGCTTCGCCAATTGTGTTATTAAGAAAGAAAACTGGTGAGATACGTATGTGCATTGATTTTCGAGTTTTAAATAAGGTTACTGTGAGAGACAATTTTCCGTTACCTTTGATTGAAGATCAGTTGAATGTTTTGTCCGGGAAAAAGTATTTCACAACATTGGATTTAAAAGACGGCTTTTTTCACATTAGCATCCACCCAGATTCAATAAAATATACGTCCTTTGTTACACCATTAGGGCAATATGAATATCTTAAAATGCCGTTTGGTTTAAAAGGAGCACCTCTCAAATTTCAGCGTTATGTTACGAAAATATTTAAAGATTTGATTGATACTGGTGATGTGTCAGTTTATTTAGATGACTTTTTAATAGCTACTACCACAATAGAATACCACTTGAAAATTCTTAAAAAAGTATTTTTGTTGCTTGTTGAGAACAGATTACAATTACGGTTAGATAAATGTAAATTTCTTCAGACAACATTAGATTACCTAGGATATACAATTTCGGTTGAAGGTATTAGTCCGACAGAAAGAGGTATCGAGGCAGTGAAAAGATTTCCGATTCCCAAAAACATTAAAGAGGTCCAAAGCTTTTTA
This sequence comes from Osmia bicornis bicornis, assembly GCF_907164935.1. NCBI lineage: Eukaryota > Metazoa > Arthropoda > Insecta > Hymenoptera > Megachilidae > Osmia > Osmia bicornis. Next base: position 807,835 of record NC_060228.1, on the reverse strand, counting down.
GGTTTATGTTCCTATTTTCGGAAGTTCATCGAAAACTTTTCGCTTATTGCCAAACCTTTATATGACCTTATGCGCAAAAATATAGATTTTAAATTCGGAAAGGATGAAATGCAAACTTATGAAAAACTTAAACTTTCTTTACTAAACGCACCGATTTTAAGTATTTATTCACCGCAGGCTGAAACTGAGCTACACTGCGATGCGAGTGCTATGGGTTTTGGTGCAATTTTGATGCAGCGAAAGGCTGATCGCAAGTTTCATCCTGTTTTTTATTTTTCTAAAAAAACAACTGACACAGAGTCAAGATATCATTCATTTGAATTAGAAACATTAGCTATTATTTATGCCTTACGTCGTTTTCGGATATATTTAATCGAGTTAAAGTTTAAGATTATAACAGACTGCCAAGCGTTAAGTTTAACCCTTAATAAAAAGGAAACCAACCCTAGGATCGCGCGTTGGGTCCTTGAAATGCAAAGTTACGATTACAGTAAAACTTGGATATATGCAACAAACATTGGGACCCAGGCGTTGCATATATCCAGTCGAGGTGTCGAATCTCGGGTTACACGCGACGAGCAGCCAAGCGTGAACGTAGAAAAGGACAGACAGTGGTGGAAAGAGAGAGGTCCGATGATCAAAGGAAAGAGCCGAAACGTATCGGTGTGACTAATACTAATTCAACTATAAAACTTTTTTATTTTTGACTTTTTTTTACTGAAACTTTTACTAACGCATTGGTGAAATTTTTCTGATTAAAATGATACCAAACACGATATAGTTTGAATTATAATTACTTGCTAAAATTGATGTTAAATGTTGGCGAAAAGCAAAGGAGGATTGGAAATGAAAACCGGTTGCGGCGTCGACTCGGGTTTCAAACGTTGCATATATCCAAGCGAGGTGTCGATTCTGGGCATTTAAACGTTGCATATATCCAAGCGAGGTGTCGATTCTGGGCATTTAAACGTTGCAAATATCCAAGCGAGGTGTCGATTCTGGGCATTTAATGTTGCATATATCCAAGCGAGGTGTCGATTCTGCGTCCGTACAAATCGTTTGTACCGTGCCGCCTTACCTATTCTACGTTCGTACACAACATGCGACGTGTTGCATGTTGCATGTTGCGTGTTTCATGTATCTTTGGTGTACGGCCTGCCTTATACATATGTAGTCAAATCATATCGTGTTTGGTACCATTTTAATCAGAAAAATCTCACAAGTGCATTAATAAAAGTTTCATTAAGAAAAAGTTAAAAATAAAAAAGTTTTATCGTTCAATTAGTATTAGTCACACCGATATTACGGTCGGATCATATTACACGGTTTCCTCGCCGAGCGGCTCGGTCCGGCTTAGGGGGATCCCCCCAAGTGGAGGGGATAGCGATGTTGCATATATCCAGACAAACTTCTGTTGCATATATCCAAGTTTTACTGTATACACTTGAACATAGGGTAGGCTCTAGAATGGCACATGTTGATGCGTTGAGTAGACAAATTTTAGTAATAGAAGATAACTCGTTTGATAAAAATCTTGTTCTTTGTCAAGATAAAGATGAAACTATTGTAAAATTACGTAAACTGTTAAGTGAAAGTGAAGACAAGTATTATGAGATGCGGAATGGTGTGGTGTACCGAAAACGCAATGATCAACTTTTATTTTATGTTCCTTCGATTATGGAAAATAATGTCATACGTAAATATCATGATGAGGTCGGTCACGTTGGAGTGGAAAAGACAATGCAAAACATTTTAAGCAGTTATTGGTTTCCAAACATGAAAGTAAAAATTAATGATTACATTAAAACTTGCCTGAAGTGTATTGCGTTTTCACCAACTGCGGGCAAACCGGAAGGTACGCTACATAGCATTCCAAAGGGAAATAAACCTTTTGATACATTACATATTGATCATTTAGGACCGCTATCGAAATTGAAGTCCGCTAAAAAACGATATATTTTTTAGTTGTAGATGGTTTTACAAAGTACATTAAGTTATACGCGACGAAAAGTACTAATACTGTAGAAGTAATTAAATACCTAAAACTATACTTTGCGACGTACAGTAAACCTTTGCGGATTGTGTCTGATAGAGGAAGTTGTTTCACTTCCCGAGAGTTTGCGGATTTCATGAAAGAGTGTGATGTACATCATATAAAAGTAGCTACTGCGTCGCCACAAGCAAATGGTCAAGCTGAGCGAATGAATCGTACTATATTACCGATTATCGCTAAATTAAGTGATGAAAGAAAAGTTCAATGGTATACGCCTGTAATAATACTGTTAATCGATCAACAGGGGAATGTCCTAGTATGCTTTTGTATGGTGTGAAACAGAAAGGAAATGTTAATGATAGTTTAAGAAGTTATTTTGAAAGAAACGATTTTGTTGTTGAAACCAGGGATTTGGCGAAAATACGCGACGTTACAGAAAAACGTATTCAGAAAACTCAGTTTAAAAATCAAAATCAATACAATAAGAAACACAAAATACCTACAAAGTATGAAAAGGGTGATAAAGTAATGATTCGAAATTTTGATTGTACACCTGGTATATGTCAAAAATTAACGCCACGGTTTAAAGGCCTTTATGTGATATCGAAAGTTCTTAGAAACGATCGATATGTTATTGAAGATATTCCGGGACATCAAACTTCGCAAACGCCGTACCAAGGCACTTGGGAGGCTTCAAATTTACGGCATTGGCTACCTGTTTAATTATTTTTATATTTAATTGAATTGTGTTGTTTTAACAGTTATGTATATGTATGTTATTATAATGGTTAATCGGGACGCTTAACCGTCAGGATGGCCGAGTGTAAGAGTGGTGGGATTGCCCAGGGCCATGATGTTAACACTTTGCCGGCCGCACTGTTTTTAAACATTTCTTCGCTTGGCGCCGGCACAACTAACTCTGCTATTTCGCTTGTCGCCGGCTGTTTTTGAGGTTATTGGGAGATGAGATACATTTCAAGTCACCACTGTGGTGTCGCCGGCCGTCGAGCGATACTTTGGGAAGATCACCACTGTGGTGACGCCGGCCGCCGAGCGATACTTTGTGAAGGACACCACTGTGGTGTTGCCGGACGTCATAGTGTTAATGTGACTGTCCCTGCAATTCTAGAACTTTCTATGGCAACATCAAATGTTATTAACAAAAGTGTAAAAACAGATCGATCATTCTGGATTTAGCGTTTGAAGAATAAAGTCTACAATATGTACCATTTTTCTGCTGAAACTTCAAGAGGTGATTTTACCCCCTAAAGGGTCTAGCCGTATAAGCATAGTGAATCGGCCCCAGCAACAATTTCGGTTGATATATATACCACATAATGCTCTTTGCCTAAACAACAATTGTGTGCAATTTCAACTACCTACCCCCTCTGATAAGGGAAATATTGTAGCGCAGCGTAGTAGACCGCTCGCGGAACTATAGGAGCAGTTTATACTTTTAACAATCTTACGGTTTTAACTATCGAGAGCTATAAACTCACCGTAAGACATCGTCCGTTTTGCCTTCTATATACCTGATAAAAATGGTAACAATGGTAAATTCACGAACCGATGAATTTAATACATCAATTTAGAAGCACGGTCAGTCATATTCAATACCACATTTTCTAATTGCTAGAAACTACTAAACTGGTCGGAGTCATAGTTTGTCACGTATTAAGGCAATTGCTATTCAAGAATTCGGAATTTCCAAACAGTAAATAGAATTTCTAAGGATAAGGTTCTAAAACTCAGGACGTTTTAGAACTTGTATTGTCCGCAAAACTCGCGACCAGCGGTTTACAATCTTTTACGGGTGCTTTCACCTTTTCTACAGTTATCTAGCTGGCCTAAATGAGCGCCTAAACCTTTTGTCAGATTAACTCTGCAGAACATCAAACTTTTATTCCGTGTCATAAACAGGACCCCCTGCCGTGCATGTGTTTTGTGAGCTCTACCAACCCCGACAGGGTTCGAACCGTCTTCTGTGCTCTGTCCCAGGTACCATCGGTCACCAAGACCATCTGGGCCCACAGTCGCTCTTACCTGGGAAATATCACCGGTTCTATGCAAACACGCACCTTAAGACTCCCACATGCACCGCAGCCTGCTGGGCTTTCCGGCAGCTTACATGGGAAATGTCCGGCGAGCTGATTTGCTGAACACTTCAGCCTATCGCCAATAGCTAAACTCAAAACGTTTACTAATTGGCCCTTTTTGGTCAACGCCTACCTCGTCGGACTACCTCTCTGCGGCTTCTTGCTGGACGTTTTGACACGGACATTCATTCGAACATGAGTCTTCAGACAGTTCACTTAGTCTTACCGATTCATTCTCTTGTCAGATTCGAGCCGTGAAAAAGAACTTGAACTTCGAGTCAACGGGATCCTTCGGTTCTCCGACCAGTTGAGTGAATTCACATAGGCATCGTGCCGCTTGCTTCACAATTCCAGACAATTGTATCAGACATTATTATAATATAGTATCATATTTAACCTAGATTTAATCGAATTATTATCCTTAACATCGTAATTGGTATTAAGGAAGTACAAATTTCGTGGTGGTGTCAACCGGTTAAAAAACAATACCGGCTAATAACATCGCAAACGCGTACTGAGAAACAAATATGAGGGTGAAACCCCAAAACTTTACTAATTTTTTTCTCAGAAACTATTTAAGATATTTGAACACATTAAAGTGCAAATAGTAGGCTCGTTAGCTGTATTTCATTTTTTTTTTCAAAATGTTTATCCGATGATTAAGGGTTGAAAATTAATAAATAAATTTTTGAAAGTGATTTTTATAAACAATCCCTTGAGTGACACCCATCGAAAAAATTAAGAATAATCCTTTATTATTTAACTATTATCTGTAAAAGTTTCAAGAGTGTCGGATTGGTACATCATAGTTAAAAAAAAATAAACCAATCCAACGCCCCTTCATAAGGTAAAGCCAGGCTGAATGTTAGAGGCGCTCAATCTAACCGACTTACAGGGGAATACAGGGGGCGATGCGCCGACCCGCCACGTTTCTCATACCAGAAACAGCTCTCAGAAAAGTATGAACTCTTCTTTCCCTAAACTGTATGTTAGTTAACAGTCATTTATTTAAATAATATATTAACAATTTAAATTTTTTAATTAAGTTTTCTGATCTTAACTTTTAAAGTCCGTGTTTTCACGGTGTTCCTTGATTTAAGTATGTGGGAGCCCTAAAAAGAGCTGATTGAAGTAAATGATTTGAAACAGAATACTCGAAAACTTTTTTTTTTAAAACACGCTTGTAAATAAGTTTTAATCTTCGTCGCTATTATAATCAATAACTGGAATAATGTTAGTTTGATCAAATAAGTGAGTTAAAATTTATAACAAAATTAACCCTTTTCACGGCGCCCATATACTTAAACGAGGAAGACCTTAGTTACAACTATTCACAGGTACCGGCTATAATGTGATTGAAAGTTGCGACGACAGCCGCGGAAATGGCGTCGCTCATCGCAGGCCCCCACCGCGGCGGCATCCCCACTCCCGTGCGATTAGACTATAAGTAGGACCGATCGATGCGTTGATCGATGAGTTGCCTCGGGGCCGAAGCCCCGAGGGGACCTCCCAGGAGGTCCGGACCGGAGCACCATAGCTATCGACGCCATGGCTGACCTGGTGAAAAGATCTCTGGTCGACGGGCCGTAGCATTGCACTATACTACGACCTGGCAGCTCCCATAGGTCCAACGGCCGTAGACGCCTGGCCTCGTCAGTCCCGTGGTTGACCCGGGGTGACCAAGCTAGTGCGCGTTCATAATCTCTGCCGGTGCTTCCACGGGGATTCTGAACGCTAGTCTACTCGGCACCGCATTCTGCCTTTGGCAGCAGATTCCGTCCAGCTTCGTGGCGTTACCCAAGCTGGCCAGGATTGGTCGTCGTCTCGTTCGCTGTTCGGTTCTACCTCGGCGTACGAGAAGACGAGCCGCGTGAGGCAAGCGGGCAGCAACTCCACCGCAGCGTGTTTGAATAAAACACCGTCGGCCCAATCGGGTCCATCCTTTCCCGACTCTTGCGTCCGGTATATCGACACTCGATAATGTCTCGACGTTTTCGCTTGTTTGTTCGCGTTCGCGCTCCGCTTGCAGTCGCGTTCCGCGTACACCCGCGTGCGTCCGTTCTCGTTTAGTTGTAAGGCGGTAGCGACCGCAATAGTATGTAAGAGCGTTAGATATAAGTTTCGCAGAGAATCTCTGTGACGGACCGGGTTCCGACCGTAGTATGTAAGTCCTGTACTCTAGTTTTAAGTAATACGGCTCCACGCGTCTAACCACCAGACGATCTTTTGCTTGTAGTACCCGAGGCAGGAAACGAAAAAAAAAGTTAATGTAAAAAAGTTAAAAGTTAAAAAAAGTTAATGTAAAAAAAGTTACATTTTTAATTGCTGTTGGCGAGTACAGCGCCTCTCGCGATAAAAAAATTAGGTAAGCCAAGATGGCGATATGAAAAGTGTGAGAATAAATTACTCTGTTTAAAAGTTTGCAAAAATTTTGTATTTCATTTCCCGAACATTAAAGTGGCGCCCAACAGCGTTAAAGAACCCATCGAAGATGAGTTGTGAGCATTGAAAACAAAATAGTATTCGGAAATTCGCGAAAATTATCGGCGAAGCGGCGAGCGTGCCGCAGCATGAGGTTTTTTTCGGACGCTAACAATATGGCGAAAGGCGGCAACGAGCGTCAGCGTCGGTCGAGTTCGCGAGTTTGTGGCAATTTTACAGAAACGTGCAAAACGATCGCGATAGACGATAGTTTCGAGTGAAACGTGCATTACAGACACAGTGCAAGATCGCGAGAAAACTCGTCAGTGCTCGAGTTATGCGATCGTGCAGAAAAACATTTAGCCGGATAAATTTCCTAAATCATTAGTGTTCGAGTTTCGTAGACTCGTAGGACAATAAAGATCATAAAACCACGTGGCGTCACGCGGGAAAACAGTACGTGACGTAGTGAGCGGCCATATCAAAACAAAGGCCCAACAGCTTCTCTCGCGGAGAAACCGCGTGGTGTCGCGCGGAAGGACAGTGCAACGCTCTTGCGTCGCACGCATAGTAAACAAACATAGAAAGACTTGCGTGTCATGTATGCGTCGAATAATTCGTAATAAATATTATATCGAGAATTCTCGTGTCAAGTGCGCGTAGAATAAAAGCAAACTTATCGCAAATTCGCGTGTCGCGTACGCGTCGAAAAATCAAAACGCATCGAAACACTTGCTCAAGTCCAGAAAATTCAACAACGCCTGAGGGTTTAACGCAACGTTGATTCCTGATCATCGGCAGCAGCTGGCAAAATTAGGAGCATCAGTCAAGCAGTCCAGCATCTAATGCAACAAAATATTAACAGGTTGGTGGGTTCTCTACGATCCTTTCCTTCCCCTCGATTCGATTTCTACAAAATGGCGACACTAAGGCAGCTGAAGATAATGCGATCGAATATTAAGGGTCAAATGACGCGACTCAATAACTTGATAAATGCGGAAACTACAGTAGCAGAAGCACAAGTCCGTGCAAGCAAAATTGAAGAATATTACGTCAAGTTTGAGGAGGTTCAAACAGGAATTGACAATCTCAGATTAGAAGCAGATCCACCTAAGGAGGGAGAAAATGCACTCATGGCAGAGATTCTTAAAGATTCGCAAGCGGAAAGAACGCTATTCGACTCCGTTTATTACGAGGCGGCTGCGAAAGTCAAGAAAATCATCGGTGCAGCGATGCAAACAGTGCAGCCGCAGCAAAACGCAAACGCTAGAGCTTTTCACGAGCGATCTCTAAAAATCAAACTTCCGATCTTGAAATTATTGGAATTTAGGGAAGAGTACGATAGATGGCTCCTGTTCAGAGATGCATTCACATCCATGATTCACGGGAATCCTGGTTTGTCGCCGATCCAAAAGTTTCAATACTTGTGGAGCGCACTGCAAGGTGAAGCTTTACAAATCATCGGCGGACTAGAGACCTCTGTGGAGAACTATGCAAACGCGTGGGACTTGTTGGTGGATAACTATGAGAATACGAAGCTTCTCATCAACACTCATCTTAACCAATTACTCGACTTTTCAACAGTAGCGAAGGACAAGCCAGCCTCAATCAAGCAACTCGTTGTTCACATTCGAACACATTTGAAAGCTTTAAAAACGCTGAGGCTTCCTGTTGACAAATGGGATGAGCTCTTAATTTATCTCGTGAAGAACAAAATGGATTAACACGAAGAAAGATTGGGAAGAAGAAACTAATCGCGACAAGACAAAGCGACCGACCTTGGAGGAATTTCTTACCTTCTTAAGCGAACGGTGTCGAACGCTCGAGATGATCGACAAAGGACACAACAAGCAGGAATCGACGAAGCCTCTGACAGGAAAGAAGCTAGAAAAGCAAAAAACGAAGGAGAAAAAGGTAGCTCTAGCATCAATTTCTCAAAAAGAATGCGCGATTTGCAGCGAAGGTCACGCAGTAACCATTGTCCAAAATTCCTGCAGTCATCAATATCGGACAGAATAGCAGAAGCAAAAGCAAAGAAATTATGCATAAACTGCTTTGGAAAAGGACACTTCTCCGCAGCGTGCAATCATCAGCTTGCAAAATATGTTAAAAGAAGCACAATACTTTGCTGCATCTTGAACAAGAAGAATCAGATAAGAAAACAACAGAAGAGTCATCGAAAAAGTCAGTCGTGACGCACTGCACAAGGGAACATCCATCGCAACCGGAGAACGCGTCTTCAAGTATCAACTTTGTTCGAAGGCCGATATCCCAAGTGGTATTATCGACAGCTCGAATCACAGTGGAAGATGCGGATGGAATTCCACAGAGTTGCCGCGTACTATTTGACCCGGGATCTCAATCCAACTTAATTTCAGAGGAGCTTGTGCGAAGGCTCAAGTTAAAATGCAGCAAGCGAAGCGAGCTTATCAGCGGCGTTAACAAAGCGCAAACAAGCAGCACACGAATAACAGAAGTCAAATTAAGATCGATGTACGCAGATTTCGAAAAGGTTATCGACTGCCTGGTGTTACCAAGCATCACGGAGAGGCTATCGCAAATCAAGATTAACCTAAAGTTAATACACATTCCGGACGGATTGCAGCTGGCAGATCCAAACTTCCACGAGCCCGGGAAGATCGATCTTCTTGTAGGTGCTGGATTGTTTTGGCAACTGATCTGCGCAGATTCTATCAAGCAAGAAAAGATTGATTGCCAATACTTCAAAACATGCTATTGGGATGGATTGTAGGAGGAGAAATCATCGACACTCGACTGAAGGCTCCGCGATTCTGTGGTCTCGTCACAAACGCAGCATTGCAACAACAGCTCGAGAAATTTTGGAATCAGGAAGAAACGCGCGAAACCCGCTGTCTAACCAAGGACAAATCGGATTGTGAACGGCAGTTCATGGAGTCGGTAAGAAGAGATAGCACGGGACGATTCATTGTGGCATTGCCGAAGAAATTTGAAGTGATTTTAGGAGATTCAGAGAATCAAGCATTGAGAAGATTGTACTCGCTCAAAAGACGCTTTAAGGCAAACCCGGAAATCAAGAAGGAATATACAAAATTCATGCAAGAGTACGAGGAGCAAGGACACATGTCTCAGATATCGGACGGCGCATCCTTAAGCCCAAAGGAAACGTACATTCTACCGCATCAGCCGGTAATTAGACCGGACAGTATGACGACGAAGTTACGAGTTGTATTCGATGCCTCGGCGAAAACTTCGAACGGAACGGCCTTGAACGATAAATTAATGGTCGGACCCAATCTGCAAAGGGATTTATACGATATAATCTTGAGGTTCAGAGCTCACGAGTTTGTCATCACGGTAGATATTGCAGCGATGTTCCGACAAATCATGGTTCAGGAACAAGATCGAGACCTGCAGAGAATCCTGTGGAGAGTGGATCAAGCGAAGCCGATTCAAACGTATCGCCTTAATACAGTAACGTACAACATCAGCACCTTACCTGGCGATCAGGTGTCTGAGACAGTTGGCAACAGACGAAAAGGAGTTTCCACAGGCATCACGGGCACTTCGCAAGGATTTCTATATGGATGATGTGTTGACCGGCGCGTGTACCGTAGAAGACGCTATGGCATTGCAACAACAGTTGTCTCAGCTGCTTCAGAGAGGTCAATTTCAACTACAAAAATGGCGATCTAGTGAGCAGCGAGTTCTGGGAAATTTATCTGGCGAAGGTGAAGTCGATAGCCTGTTGAAGATCGATAAAGAAGGAGCGATGAAGACGCTGGGTCTTCTCTGGGACGCCAAATTAGACACTATGCAGTACAGCGTCAAGATCGATGAATTATCCAGGATTACAAAGCGTCTCGTACAGTCGAAAATTGCTCAGATCTTCGGCCCGCTGGGTCTATTGGGGCCTGTAACAATAAACGCGAAATGCATCATGCAGCAAATGTGGCAATTGAAAACGAGATGGGACGAGCCCTTGCAGCAAGAATTGCAAGCAGCATGGCACGAGTACTACAACTCTCTGCCAGAGATTAACGAAGTCCGAATATCAAGAAACATCAATCGAGGAAACACAGAAGGAACATTCGATCTCCATGGATTTGGAGATTCCTCAGAAAAGGCATATGGAGCATGTCTCTATGCTATTTCTCGAAATGCGCAAGGAAAAGAGCAATCGCACCTTATCGGTTCGAAGAGACGAGTTGCGCCACTGAAAACCGTTTCGCTGCCGATACTCGAATTGAACGCAGCTCTTTTGCTCGCGAAGTTAAGCGACACGGCACAAAAAGCGTATGGTGATAAAATCCGGAGCATACATCTCTGAAGTGACTCGACCATCGCCCTCAGTTGGATAGCAACATCACCTAACATACAATAAACGTACGTAGCCAACCGTATTTCGAAGATTCAAAATCTTTCACAAAACGCAGTGTGGCTGCACGTGCCGTCGAAGGAACATCCAGCGGATCTAAAAGTCAATTGTGGTGGAACGGACCTAATTGGCTCACAACAGGCAAATGGCCGCAGCGAGGAAATACCAAGATCGACACATCGGAAATGAAAGCATCAGCTGTGCTTGTCAGTACAAGAGCAACATGCGACGTATTGAGAAGATTTTCTTCGTTCGGAAAACTTCAACGAGTAATCGCTTATTCGCTCCGATTCAAGACGAACACATTAGGAGGAAAGAAAAATGGTCCCCTATCGGTCGAAGAGCTCGCAATAGCTGAGAAATCTATTGTAAGGATGACGCAACGAGAGTCGTTTCAACCTGAGTTTCAAGCTTTGAAGCGCAAGGGTACCTTGCTTCAAAGGATACTACCTTTGAAGGGTAGTAAGCTTGCAGCTCTCAGTCCCTTTATTGATAAAGATGGACTCATTCGCGTGGGTAGTCGACTATCGACGGCGAACATTCCTGAAACAGAAAAACATCCAGAAAAAGTCACGAGGATAATCCTGGAAAGAGAGCATCATCGGCTGCTTCATTTTGGTCCAGAACAATTGCTTCACTCACTTCGGCAGAGGTATTGGCCACTCAGCGGCCGACGAGAAGCACGAAAAATGACACGCGGTTGCCTGCAATGCTTTCGTAGAACACCAAGAGCTCCGGAAGTCATAATGGGAGACTTACCAAGAGATCGAGTACGCGGATTTGTGAGACCGTTCACGAATACGGGAGTAAATTACGCAGGATCACTCCAAGTACGAGAGAGCCGCAGACGCGGACGAATTCACATAGCGAAAGCTTGGATTGCAGTGTTCACCAGTTTTTCGACGAAGGCGGTGCACCTCGAGCTCGTTACGGAGCTAACGACGGAGTCCTTCTTGGCGGCGTTGCGGAGATTTGTCGCCAGAAGAGGAGTGTGTTCGCAGATGTCCTCGGACAACGGCACAAACTTCGTGGGAGCGGCGGGAAAGCTGAGGGAGGTTTACGAGTTCCTCGGGACCGAACACGACGCAATATCAAACCACTTGGCTCGGCAGAACATCGAGCGGAAATTCATTCCGCCCCGAGCACCGCATTTCGGCGGGCTTTGGGAGGCTGCCGTCAAGGCCACGAAGCGGCATCTCAACACCGTAACGAAAGGATTGGTCTCTACATTTGAAGAATACTACACGCTAGAAATCGAATCGATCCTGAACTCTCGACCTCTTACCCCCTTGTCCAGTGACCCGAATGACTTGTTAGCTTTGACTCCCGCCCACTTCCTCGTAGGGGACACCCTGTTGTTACCTGCTGAACACAGCTATGTAAATGTACCCGACAACAAGCTGTCTCGATGGCAGCACCTCCAAAAGGTGCGACAGCATTTTTGGACACGATGGCATCGTGAGTATTTGCAAGAGTTGCAGAAACGTCAAAAATGGAGAACAAACGGCGAGAAACTGCAAATCGGCACCCTGGTGCTGCTGAAGGAGGACCACGTACCGCCGTTCTATTGGGTCATCGGGCGGATAGCGAAAGTACACCCTAGTGTGGATAACGTTGTTAGAGTGGCAACCGTCAAAACTCCAACGGGACTGTTCAAAAGAGCAGTTAAAAACCTCTGCCCATTATCAACGGAAGAAGAGGATTAACAACAATTGTTACTTATTTTATTTGTTTATTTTGTTCATTGTTCAGAGAATTAATTTTGTTTATTTCCATTTATGATATTGCTCCAAAACAACATATTATCGTTTTTTTTCGTTTTTTTTTTGTGTTCCCACGTTTGAATTATTTACTTGTAACTATTCATGGCTCAAAGAAACGTTTATATTATTCATCATAGCATTACGTATAAGTTCATTTTCGTCTGTAAAACTTCGCAATATTAAAGATAAGTCATTGAAAGAGAGTCTTTCAACGGGGCGGAATGTTGGCGAATACAGCGCCTCTCGCGATAAAAAAATTAGGTAAGCCAAGATGGCGATAGGAAAGGTGTGAGAATAAATTACTCTTGTGACGGGTTACCGCCGGGGGCTTGCCGACTCAGCCGGTAAATCCGGGGTTCAGTTTTAGGTGGAGGAAATAGATTTATTCTAATACTTATAAATTAACTTAGTCTACGGCCCTAGGCGTCCTTACAATCTATTTATGTACCTATATCTATATCCTTACGGCTAACGGCTTAAGTCTAACGGTCTCGGTATAGTTCGGTCGCGGTGTCGAGCGGTCGCTGCGCGGTTCGGTCGCGGCGCGGTCACGGTACGGGTTGTTGGCCGTATATTTCGGAGTTGCGGTTTGGCACGGTGTAAGCCGTGGCGCGGAACGGCGGAGGCAGGGGGATGTCTAGGATGCAGTGATAGATGCCCATGGGCGAACGGCCGCAATCGCAACCCGTCCTAACCCCGACAATCGGAAGACCGTGGTTCCGGTGGACGTTAGGATAAACGTGTACACTGAGTTGCATTGAACTTGTCGCAGTGAAGTTGCCTACAAATTCACTAACACATTCACGCCGCGTTGGTGAGCCAATGGCGAGATCGGTTCACCGACGCTATGGCGTGAATGTGTTAGTGAATTTGTAGCCAACTTCACTGCGACAAGTTCAATGCAACTCAGTGTACGTCCGGTTCGGCGGTCGGGAAGCCGCTCGGGAGAATCCCGACAGTGGCTAGCGGAGGCAGCGGACCTATCGGCGGACGACCGCAGTCGCAACTCGTCCGTCGATCGCTGCTGGAGGAGTTGTGAGGAATTCAAAAATCGTGGTTGATCTGTCCCGCTGTAGCACATGCCTGTGCTGTCGCTCGGAGAACCGATCTGCCCGTTGTCGGTTCGCGGCGCGGTATATAATTGCTCGCGGGGCTAATTGCCTCGCGAGTTCGCGATGTGCGCGGTCGCCATCTGGCGGCGGTGTTGGCACTCGCGGCACGGTGTCAGCGGGGCCCGCGGTTTCACGGCCTCGATCTCCTCACACTCTGTGTAAAAGTTTGCAAAAATTTTGTATTTCATTTCCCAAACAATTGCTTTTATACTTTTACCAGGATCACATTCTATTACTCTATCTACTAAAAGAAACGGATAAGAATGTGGTAGTATTTTTATAATATCACTAATATTAAATTGCATAAACCTACTTAATGCCTTTTAAAGCAAATTCTGGTATTTCCTTATTTATATTTTTTAGTACTACATCTGATAAATCGGCTTCATCCATAGAGTATAAAACTTGATTCTTTTTTGAAATAAATAATACTAAATCTATGTTGTTTTTTTTTGTCGTCCTTTTAGCAACTTCTTTTATCTTGTTAGAGACATTTTCTACTGCTTCTCTATAGCTTTCTTCTAAATGTGACACTTTCTTAGCGTAATTATCCCTAATACTTATAGTGTGTATTAAATTGTTCTGCCTTCCCTTTTTTGCTTCTTCTGATAAAAGGTCAAATTCTTCTTTCAATGGCTTAAGTTTTTGGAACTCATTTTCAAATTCTTGCTGTAATCTAGAATTCTGTTCCTTTATTTGTTGCATATTTTGCAGAGCCCGAGATTCAGAGCTCCCTCCCGACCCCGCTCCGCCGCCTCCTTCAGGGCGATGACCTCCTCACCAAAAGAGGTCACCGCCCTCCATTGCGTCTCGCCGGCGAGCTTGTTTCTTACAACTGCTGCCGGCGAGCTTGTTTCTTACAACTGCTGCCGGCGAAAGGTCAATGCCACTCTCGCACTGCAGGGCGTGACGGGCCCGCGTAAACACAGGGCAGTCTGCCAGGGACTCGCCGAAACAACCGTGTCCGATAAGAACCTGTGTGGTCCGGTAAGTGACCCATCCAAAACCACGGTCCCGCCAGTTTTTAATTATCGGCAGGACCGCCCTGACCGCACACTGGCCAGCAGCGCCGCTTTTGATAATTTTGCTTCGTTAGCGGTCCAGGACTTGTTACCGGGCCTGGCGTCTCAACTCCGTCTCGACCGTCGACTCTGGCTGTGTTCCATCTTCTTGGCGAAGGCTCCGCAAACGCCAGTAAACTGTGGCGCGGGCCTCCGCCTCGTATTTGAACGGTACTAAACCCGTTAGAGTCATCGCCGCCGCGTGGGAGGCCGTGCGACATCCCCTTACAACCCTGATGACCATCGTTCTTTCTAGTCACCGCAGAACTGTCTGACTACGGCGAGATGTCATCAGGGCCTCTGGCCATATGGGCGACCCATATAGGGCCATACCCCGCACGATCCCCGTATACAGGCGGCAACCTTCTTGTTGGGCCCCCCGGTATTGGACAGTATTCGCCCAAGGGCATTGCTTGCCCTTTCCAATCGAGGGGCCAGCCGGTCAAAGTGAGTTGCATTGGGAGCGCAGCAACTTAATAGCGTCTTAAAGCCGTATTGCGATTCGGCCAAGTCAGGGCCTACCCAGGATAGGTGCTGGGCGAGGCGGTCAGCTATAATTCTTTCGAATAGCTTCCCAACCTCGTCCAGCAAAACTATGGGCCGGTACGCAGAGAGACTGTCTGCGGGCCGTCCTTCCTTCTTAAGCAGGACCAGTCGTTCCACTTTCCACTCTAGCGGGAAAATTCCCGCCTTCAGATAAGCGCTGAAGAGGCGCCTCAATCGCGGTCCAAGGACGCACAAGGCCAATGCCCAGGCTCTGCCGGGGACTCCGACGGGGCCCGGAGCACTGCTCCAGGCCGCCATCCGCTTGACTACCACGGGCAGTTCCGCCTCGGTGACCCCCATGTCATAGGATCACTCTATATCTTCATGGTCCGGCGAGGGTGGGGATCACCCAGGGCCTTAGCTTGCCCATCACCAACTTATAAGGGCGCTCCCACTTTTATGGCCTGCTGGAGAGCTACTACTAACACTCTGTAGCACCCGTACAGCTTTTCTTCCACCGATAGGTCGCGGTTCCTTCTCCGGCCGGTCCTTTCCCACTGACGTCGGGCGACAATACTGTCTTGCCGGATTTCGGCAATCTCGACCGACCACCAGTAGGCCACCACTTGGGGAGGCTCTTGGCCTGGGGCATGGCGATATCGCATATCGCCTTCATCATGCCCCGGAACCACTTAAGTTCCTCCCCAATATCCGCAACTAGTCCGGCCGGTTCTTCTGGCCAGGCCACAGCGAGGGCTGCGACCATTAGCGCCCATCTCAGCGGTGGTGGGCCACTTGCTGGGCGGCGGTTGGCGGAGAAGTGAAATCCGAGGCGGATATATCCATGGTCGCTTAGCGACTCCGCACCATTCGTGCGGCTAAGGAAATCGCCAAAGAAAGATCCACTATCGACTCCTCCTGAGCACGCACGCAGGTGCTAACCGAGCTCCGCTTTAACAGCCGGAGTTCCTATTCCGCCACCCACACGAGTGGGTCTTCCCCCTCCCCCCTCGCGTCTGTCTTCGGGGACCCCCATGATTATGTGTGGGAGTTAAAGTCTCCGCGGACAAGTACTGAGCGGGAGCAGCTGCGGGAGACCACGTCTCCGACTTGGCCTCAGCACGTTTCGAATGACGTGAGGAAGTGGCTGGGCGGGCTATACACGCCCACCACCGCTACATCACACCATAGTACCGCTACTTAACCCCGCCCCCGTTCAATTAGCGAAGGGGACGGGGCAAGGGCAGTGCCAATCATGGCCACGGAGCGGTCATCGTCCCCGTACGAATCATGCCTATTGGGGACCATATACGGCTCTGCAGCCACCGCCAATCCTATCTTCCACTCCACCAAGTGCTGCAGTAAAATGTCCTGCGCCCTGTCTGAATGGTTGAAGTTGCCTGGGAGATCTTTATCTCCCCGACCTTTATGTCTTGCGGAGTACAACCATTAACAGTAGCCAACGCAGGGGACACCGAGTCGTCTAAACCGGATACTCGTATTTCGCCCATTTTGATGGGGCGCAATATCTGGACCTCGGTGCCCCTAAAGACTTCCTGAAGGGAGCCAGCTAGTACGGCCGCCTTCTCCGTCCTCTCTTCGCCTGGTATCTCCAGTACCAGGCCGCCGATAACCGCCCGCCGAGGTCGGATCTCCTTAACAGCAATGTCTTGGATATTGACCTTCTGACGGGCGGTGTCCATCACCTCCTCGTACGTGACCCTGGCGTCTGGGGCCAAGGTCAAGGTGACGGCCGCCGTCTTCGGCGGCCTGGACATCTTTTGTTTCCCAGGGGGGGGGGGCTTGCTTCTTGAGGGGGGCCTTGGCAACCTCCTGCAGCTTCATCGCTGCAGGGCTACCAGATGACGGTGGTGGCCGTTCCTTCTTTTGAGTCCACTTTGCCTTATGGCCAACTATGGTTCACCCTGGGAGCCGAAACGCGTCTCCTCCTGGATGCCTCGCACCCGCGCCTCCACAAGCGACTCATTCTTTACAATACAGACATTGAATTTGATTAGTTGAACTGTGCGAATTTTGAGTTGACAATGAATTGTTAGGTCGATTCGTGTTTTGCAACTGATTTGGATTTTTATAATGACTTTGAGGATTATTTTGTCTGAAGGATGAATTTTGTTAAGTAAAACGAACTGGTTTAGAGTATCGAGATGTCGAAGGATTTGGTTTAGAATTCTTTCGGTAACAGTCTTCACTTGCGTGATTTGTTCTGCTACAATAAGTGCACCATGAAAAATTACCATAACGAATTCGAAGAGGCTTTTCTTCCGCTGAAGCGGCTGTGAAGGTTTGATTAATTGTTTGAAACTCTCTGTATCGAAGCATTTCTGTGATCCGGGGATGAGTATGGTAAATGAATTGGTTGAGGGTCATTTTAGTTATCATTACGATGCTGCCAGGTAGAAGACTTTCGTCTTGTTCTGATGTGTGAGTGGCTGCGAGAATTCGAGATGAAAGATCTTCGATTCTTTGAAAAAATTGTGATACGTTTTCATTTGGCTTTTAAACCATAGAGTTTAGTTCCTCGAACAACTGGTCGAGAGATTTGTTATTTTGGTAAAGATTTAAGAGAAGATCAGAAACTCCTTCCCAAGTTGTGAGATTGCAATGAATGTTAATTTACTCTCGTGCTTTACCGATAATACGACGTAAAGTAATAGAGCAGCTTTTTGAGCTTCTGCGGTGAGTTCAAAGACTCCGTCAACTTGCTTTACAAAACTACGGATTTGATATCGATCACCGACAAATTTCCGGGATTAATTTAATTAAAAATGAGAGTTCGTACGTGATTTCTGGCTTCGGATTAACGTTAAGCATGATTGCGTATGATTTAGGAAAATTTGGGAGAATATAAGAAAAAGAATTGTCTATACCGGCGAATATCTATCGAGCAATACTTACTATGGAACGTTTTTTGTCTGCATTCGGTGGTAGCGTTGCAAGGTCCAGTATTTTTCAACCAAGTTGCAGGATTTCCTTCTAGTATTATAAACAGAAGTCTGAAAATGTGACGTTTATTGTGTGCTCGATGACTGCCGGCGACGGACTGCCTAAAACCAATCGTTCGTTGACGGCGGGATTGACGAACAGCCGCACGCGTGTCGATTCCAACAATCGGCTCTCGCTTCAAAGAGCACGCCGCATCGTCGCATTGACTCTTACAGTATGCTGTACCCTTTGTACTTCGCCTCGTTCGATGTCTAAGTTCTCAGCAACTTGAATGTTGCCACTTGGTTTACAGGATAGAGTTGCTAATTCCATTTATGTTCACTCGTCGCCAAAATTTATGTTGTATTCCACTCACGATAGTTATTTCAATCACAAAATGAAATACAAGCAAAGTTCTTAGATACATTATTCGTTGTGACAAATGTAGATTCTAGTTCCTAAGACGGTTCGGAAAAATCTGGCCCGTAGGGAAAAGTGCTGGGTATTTTATAGAATCGGAAAAATAGGAAAGTGGGAGTTATTGAGAGTCCAGTGGTCGATAAGGGATGAGGTCATGAGATCAAGGTTTGAAGATGACTAGTTCGGCTGAATCATTAGGAATAGAAGGAAGGACTTGGGATGTTTGTTGTTGAAGGTTGACTTATAATACGATGAGAAAGCTGGGCTATCGAAGTACAATAATGAATGATTCGGTATACAACAAATAGTAGAGAGAGAAGAGAAGGAGATATAGACGCAAGCGTTTTTAGTTAAGTTAATTATGTTATAATCGCGAGCGAGTTACCATTCTATATTTTTGTGTTTCTTGGGAGAAATAAAAGGTCTTGTGTTAAAGAACTTGAATTCTGATCTAGGGAGCCAAGGCCCCTCCGTTTATTAGTTCTAATAGTACCATAGTACTTTTTTATGCAGAATGTTCCAAGGAGTTGATACGAGTAAAAAACATGTGAAATTCTATTTAAATAAAAAGTGCATCTGCATTGTTTTAGTGCATCGTTGCACTCGCGAAGAAAATGAAATCACAGAAAAATAGACATTATCATACCATTAAACTTTTACATAAACAGCTTTTTCCTACCTCTTACTGTTACGTCGCGAGCGAGATACGGCGCGCGACATACAAAATAAAAAGAAAAATTAATTAGGTTATTGATACTATTAATTTTGAAAGGTTAATGCGCGGTTGAGAAGGGTATTAGCGCTGCCACCAGTTCTAAACACTTATGACGATAACTTGCGCGATCGTCCTCTATGATTAGAACAATTAAAAAGTCAGTAATATTCGATGTTAGATTTACTGCTGGGTTCGTCAATGCCCTGGTCCCATATGGGCCTCTCGTGTGAATTTGTGCGAAGATGGTAGGCGTGATAATATAGGAAGGAAGATATGTTTGAACGCAAATTAATTGGAAACTGATTTAGTGTAACAAAAAGTATAATTTCAGAAAAATAAGTGTAACAATAAAAATAGTTTAGTTAACAGAAAGTACGAGCTGTTTGAAATACAAAAGACATAAATGAAATATATGTAATAGCAAGGAAGATATAAAGTTATACCGGACGTTAACAAGTGAACTATTTGATTTAATTAAATTTTGATTCGATATTTTTTGGTATGATTCGAACGACGATGTTCGGCAAACAATTATTATGCAACAAGAGAAAACGGTCCCAGGGGGAAACTACCAAGACCACGGTCTCGTGGGCCGTCCCTTTGTGTTTGATCGGAATTTTTACAAGAAATATTAATATGTTCGATACCTTGAAACGCAGTGTTGAACGGGACGATCCAGTGGGAAATTTCCAGGACACACAGTCCCGTAGATCGCCCGTTTTGCCTCACAATCAACCAGATTTGTCGTATTGAATAGAATGAAATAGACAACTTACCAAGCTCGATGTTAAACAATACAAGATACTATAACTCAAGATTTTGTTGAAATTTGAATGTTGTCTGGAAATCTGGAAGGCGAAGAAAAGATGAGAAAACTTGTCACACGCACTACGCGTTCGCGATCGGCCTTTCGACGGTGTTACGGTTACGGAAACGATAATTTACGAAACAATACGGAAAGCTAATTTTAAACGATGCAACGCGAAAAAAGAAAATATTAATTAACGATTGATTTAAAAAGAAAGAGAAAAGATAGATGATTGAAAAGTATGAAAAGAATTTAACGTATTCGTATGAGTCCTTTACGCGGAAAACGAGAATCGCAATCTCCCGGCATTCTGTCTTTTACAAGGTCTTTACCGGTCAGCTAATCACTACAATTTTCATGCGAAAACTATTGCTCGACGTGAACACGGGCTCCCCGTCACGTACCTCACGATTTTTCGGCGAAGAGTGATTTGCCTCAGTTAAGCGATCGTGTCTCAGGGTTCGACCCACGATCGGTACCCCAAAGTGGGAACATCATTTGGCAAATCAGGGTACGTGTCGGAGGGGAAATCCCGTGCGTATTGGGTTATCTGGCCGTGCTTCTTCGTCTCTCATCCCCTCTTGACCTTTCATTTCTGCTTTGTCTAATGTCGTCTATTTCCTCCTACCCCGCTAACGCTACATGAATTTCGTGCGTCGCAATTCTAATGCTTCTGGAATGTTCGAAAGGTAGTACGACTTGGTTTTATTTGAATTCGTTAATCAAAGAGGCTTTTATAAATGTTTCCAGTATCGAAGAAGGTCTAATTATGATAGATGTTTAATTTGTTGTATTGAATGATTATTAGTTATTCCGTTCTTTATTCGCGTTTCGGCGGTTTACGTGGAAAAAGGCAATCGATATTTTATAGTTATCGTCAAATCGCGTATATACGAAACGTTTTACATTTAACGTTTATCAGATGTTTGTTGCCGGTATTTATTGCCCTAGTCGATCTTTGTCTCGAACGTTCTTGAACGTCGCGTCGGTCGACGATTTCAAACTACAGTGGTTGTCACGCTAACCCTCGCATTTCATAATCATTCAAACAAATTCATTCCATTCAATTCCAATCGCTTTTGTTCTTAATTGCATTCATTCTTTGGTGGAAGGACCGGCTGACGCATGCTTTGCAGGTAGGAGAGGTATTTTGTTTGCGAGGTAAAACAAAAATCGTATTTCCCTTGTTCTGCGCGGTTAAGCTGGGAAACTTCCAAGTGCATCGCACTTGTAACGACCCAGAGTGAGTACGTCACTGCACCGACTTGTAGGGAGAGCGGTTCCCTTAGAAGGCGACTCGTATTCTGTATTTCAGGGATTATGGGTTCGTGTGGTGTGCGGTTAAGGAGTGAAATCCAAACACTAATGTGCTAGAAACTAATGGAAATTGTTTATTCAAGAATAAAAGGTAAGTGAATATTAAATTATAAAACAAAATCGCTAGTATCACAATAAGTACGGCTAGAAATAAGAATACAATAAGAAATTATAATTAGTTCGCACTAAATTGGGAATACAATAAGAAATATGTAATTAGTAGTTAATGATTAGTAATTAGTAATAAATTGTAATAGTTATCGATAGTAATTAATTGCGCTGACGCGAATGTGGCTTAGTCCTCTTGTACAGCCAATACTCTGTTTAAATTTCAATACTGATTATGGAAACTAAATTCCAGAGGTTTGTGCAAAACTATCGGAGTCGAGTTAACCTTTCCTATAGGTCGCAATCGGTTTCTGGTTATACCAGAGCTGTGTTTAGACGCAGGCCGTTCAAGGAGCTCCGCTCCTCGCTAGCTCTTTACACTTGAAATGTTGGCTTAGCGTAACACCTGTGTAACACGTTGCGTACCGTGGATAGGAGGCCTGACCCGTAGTACTGCACGCCACCAGTGGAAGAGTAGGAATTAGCTATAACTCGCGCTCTATCGCTGCCTAAGCAGTTCAGCGCAAGCTCTTCTCTACTGTTCAGAGTATTGTCTGCTTCAGACCGAGGTCTGAGAAGATCTGCGGTTGAAACCGTACGGAACGCCTCTATTTATACTCAGATCTTGCTGAGTCGGCACTTTTTTTCCGCATAGAGTTCTTGGGGTAGCTGGGTTTTCCCCATCATGTGGTGGTCCAGCATCCCCTCTCTAGAATTCCACCCCACTATGTGTTCACTGGGGTTGCGCTGGCGCGTGCGCGGTCAGACGTCGATAATTTATCGATAATCTGTTTTATCTTGTGAACGTTTATCGACTAAAGTCTTATCGACGAAAATGAAAATGTTTATTACTAAAATTTTATACATTAAATATTAACAATAAAAATTAAATTAGACACTTTGTATGAAATATAATAAAGAAAAATAAAATAAAAATGTATTGTTTTTCTTGTGGGGTCGTTACACACAGCTTAACCGCGCGGCGAAAGATGTTGATAATACCTCTCCTTAACCTTAGCGGTTTCGAATTTCTATGTGTTTATTGCTACGTGGTTTCGACGAGACTGTTCGGTCCCGAGCCACTTGCTTATTTCGAGGCAATTCTGTATCAAACAATGGTGGAACTACACGTTATAGGCAAAAGTCCGGTCCTGAGCGTTTTGC
This sequence comes from Osmia bicornis bicornis, assembly GCF_907164935.1. Classification (NCBI taxonomy): domain Eukaryota; kingdom Metazoa; phylum Arthropoda; class Insecta; order Hymenoptera; family Megachilidae; genus Osmia; species Osmia bicornis. The sequence goes on along the minus strand of NC_060228.1, from coordinate 785,071 downwards.
TTATAACGGGTCTATACTGTAGTTTTTTGTTTAACACTAAAGGTAGAGTTTTCCGAGTGTAGTTCGCTCAGCAGCACGGACCATAACTCCAGACTATCGATGGCGTTCAACCCGAAAAGGTTTACCCCGTCTTGCGCTGCGACGTCGATGTCGATATGCGCAGTGCGTCCAAGCACACGAATCGGAGTACGGGACCTGCCGATTAAATCGAGTCTGCCGCCACCAGCGTTTTCGACGGTTTCCGCCGTCACTTCTTTTGGCAATCCTAGACGACTCCACACGTCCCGGCCGATAATCGTGATGTCCGAACCGGTATCGTACTGTAAACGAACATCTTTGTTACCCACGTAGGCCGTTACGTAGCGCCTCCTGTTTTTGTCGATCGCGGAAATCGCTTGCGTCACGACGTGTCCGTTTTTACCGACAGTTTTTAGAGTTTTCAGATCGACGCGGCTCACCAAAGCAATATGGCCGGTCCTAGAGCACGTGTGGCATATCGCGTCGCGGAATTTGCACTTTGATCTCGGATGAGCACCGCCACAACTGTTACACTTAACGGACGTATTAGATTTAGGTTGGTTTTTTACCGCACTGTCGTTTTGTAGTTTATTCTTAAATTTAGGTTTAGTCTTAGACACACTTAACGCCATTACCGGTGAACTTTTAACCGGATTTTCAAGAGTTTCTAAGCCATTAGCAACGTTCATGTGAGCCTCGAGCTCGGCAACTATCTTTTTCCACAACACGCAAAGCGATCTTTTTTAATTGTTCGTTGTCTTGAGAGAAACAAAAGGACTGTAGAAGTAGCAGAGTTCTTAGGTTCTCGTCGGATAGACTCGCACGATCAAACTCAGCTGCATGACGATTAATCCTATCGATGTACTCGTTGATTGGCACTGATCTATCGTAACGATGGTTCAACACTTCGATGCGTCTTCGTGTTATAGGCGCTTTAACTCGAAGCAGTTCCTTCAAAGTGTCGAGCAACTCCTTTTGTGTCATTTTCAACGGATCTGTAGGCGCGACGTGATCCAGGAGTCGATCGAACTCGATTTGACCCAGCTTGTCTAATACTAGGCGGGTTTGCATCTCTGACGGCAGAGATGCCGCTTCCGAAACGACGGTGTATTCGTATCGTAACAGCCATTTTGCGAACGGCTTCGTTTCGTCGGCGGAAGCATATGCGTATTTCTCCACGTGAGTACTGAGCTGATTGAACAAATCAATCGAGGATATCGATCTAGATGGTACAGAAGGTCTGCCTCCTACGCCTTCGTTTTGAAGTTGAAGCTGGAGGAGACTCTGCACAGCTGCCGTGAGGGCTTTGATCTGCTCGATTGGGTCCGTCATTGTCCTTTTCCGCGTCGTTTTTCCCAAAATGTCTTAAATCCGCAGCGTCAGTGTTGGAGTTTTCACGAGCGGACGAGAGTATCCAAGTACAAATGATGCGTGTCAAGACGGTTGCTCGCGCAGCGCTCGTGTTGTCAGCCGGCGCCATCTTAGCTCTGCCCGTCGCGCCAGCTCATGCGCGTTCGGCAGCACACATTTGGGCGAGTCTCCAACAGTAACAATATTCTTTCGCGAATATCTCGCAAACCAATCGAGTCCGACATATAGCTTAGAGGGAAAAAGTTGCTTAAAATATCGAATTTTACAATATATTTAAAAATCATCAAAATCGGAGGGGGAGGACCTCATTGACAAGTTCACCAAACATATTTATTCACTGTCACGTTGCTATTGCATTGGACACAAATGAAAAACATGTAATATTCCGCACTACTTCGTAACGTTTTCACGACGTTACTGGTCTTCCTTTCCAACTTCAAATGGGACTGCCAGCTTGAATGTTGTGACGTCTTTTTCGCTCTTTGTCCTTTTCTACGTTCGGTGACTTCAAAGGGTCGACACGAGTCTCTTTCAGTTACACTTGATAACCGAGAATAACAGATTTATGACCACGAACCTTGACCTATTTCTGAATCTAGAAAAAGACAAAAAGCGAAACAGATCTCGCAGAAGCTCAAGCTAGCAGTCCCATTTGAAGTTGGAAAGGAAGACCAATCATGTCGTAAAAACGTTACGAAGTAGTGCGAAATATTGCATTTTTCATTTGTATCCAGTGCAAAAGCAACGTGACAGTAAATAAAAATGTTTATTTGCCTGAAAGAAAATTCTGTGAAAGGTGATAGTGACTGTGTGGTTGAGTGAGTTCAATGATCTTGTTTGGAGATCAGCTGTTCTTCATAATGTGTTCCCTCCTCGAATGTTCAGGATCGACCCAGTAACCCAGTGGGAATTATCTGCTTTTAGCGTAGCAGGTTAATTTAATTGAGTAAGTTTCATTTAAACTGTTTTCAAATTTTTCATCATTAACGTAGGCTCCAATTCAAACGTTTATTAATTATTTCATTTTAAAGATTTTTATTTGTTGTTTAGAATCCTTAGAATTTCCTTTTGTACATTATGACAGGCGACAAGATATTAGGTTCCGTATTCATTCTAAACAACAACTAAAAATATTCTACCAGTTCAGTTTTTTCATTGTGCGATGCCAACGGGGTGCCGAGCCGTTCGTTAGCGACCTACGTCAGGCCCGGTTTTCGTAGCCGACATTGCAGTCCCTGAGCCCGCGCGCTGTACGCGTTCGGATTGGTCGGTGTTTTTTGTGGATAACTCGAAAACAAACCAACATTTTGGCAAAGGAAAAAGTTGTTCAGAATCACCTCAGCAATCATCCCTCTTCGGCTGTCGAGATAGTCGCGTGACACCCTGGATATCCGCGATGATCTCACTCGTAAAAATTTAGGAAATTTGTTGTTTATTAATAATTTAAATTCGGTCAATTTTTTTTCGGTTTATGGTTATTAGCTAAGCAACAGAAACCCAAAATCACCTTACACTATCCTACAAATACTACAGGTTCCACTAAAAAGTGTGAAATAAAATAATTTTTAACAAAAAACAAATCCGACTTCGAAATACACTAAAAAGTGTAAAATAATTTCTATTTCATTTATACCAATATTCCATAGCTATTAATAATATCTACTTAATTGTTAAATAGGACACCTAATGTTTAGTACCTTTACTATTTAACTATTACCTGTAAAAGTTTCAAAAGTGTCGGATGTTTCTCATACCAGAAACAGCTCTCAGAAAAGTATGAACTCTTCTTTCCCTAAACTGTGTGTTAGTTAACAGTCATTTATTTAAATAATATATTAACAATTTAAATTTTTTAATTAAGTTTTCTGATCTTAATTTTTAACGGCCGTATTTTCACGATGTTCCTCGTTTATATATACATATATTACGAGTGGGCTTAAAAATTAAATTTAAAGGCGACCAGAATATCACTTTACCCTAACCTAATTTAATTCACTGATTAAGTAGAGTAGATTCGGTTAGGTTAGGCTATATTAAATTCCTAGCTGCCATTATAGCTACGATACATTGAAATCATGAATGCAGAAGTATACAAGGTATATACTGGTCATCGGTCGTCGTGCTGTTGCCTACAGAAACAGTAGAAAAGCGGCGATCCCATACTAATGCGTACGTTGTCAGGAACACACATGGATGGCTAGAATTCAATGTGTTAGTTTCGACAGTTTTTCGAAAATATCTCGAAAACCAAGGCCGAGCGGCGGTTATATGTATAGTAAAAAGTTGTTCAAAATGTTGAATTTTACAATATATTTAAATTTCAACAAAATCGGTGAGGTTGTAACCTAATCTCAATAATTACCTTGAAAAATATTATTATAAAAATAAAGAACATATGTTAAATTATTACATATCTCTTTATTTCTTATTTCCTTTGTAGGGAATCTCCGGCGAATAATCGTGACGGACCCGCGGGCGAGAATATTCGCGTCTACGAATCTCACTGTTCTTTTTTAATACGTTTTCGGTATTTCTATCACCAAATCCTCTCTCGAGGCTTCACAGAAAGCTGGTTTCAATCTCTCAACTGAAATATTGGCTTCTCTGCCCTTATAATTGATTTTATAAATGTGTTCAGTGACCCGCTCGATTATTTCAAACGGACCTTCATACGACGCCTCAAGGGGTTTCTTTACTGCGTCAACCCGAACAAAAACATGTGTACACGTGTCTAAAGCTTTTTAAACAAATATTTTCGGCTTATTATGGTTCGCAACTGGACTAGGTTTAACCTGACGTATGTGTTGCCTGAACTTTTCTAAAAATATCTGTGGATCAGTTGATTCCTCCACGGTGACGAAAAATTCTCCAGGTAGTCTGATGGCAGTACCATATAACATCTCCGCCGCAGATGCATTGATGTCCTCCTTAAAACTAGTAACAACCAGCAACACGGTTGGAAGTATCTCAACCCAATTTTTATTTTGATGACATATTATTGCTGCCTTTAATGATCGATGCCATCTTTCGATCATTCCATTCGATTGAGGGTGATATGTCGTAGTCCTAATTTTATTACAACCTAACAATTTTGTTAACGCCTGAAATAATTGCGCTTCAAACTGTGAACCTTGATCTGAGGTAATGGTTGCTGGCGCTCCGAACCGCGCGATCTAATTCAAATATAAAGCTGTAACTACTTGATTTGCCGTACAATCTGTAAGTGGTACTGCCTCAGGCCACCTGGAAAACCTATCAATGATGGTTAAACAATACCGATATCCGTTAACGATGGGTAATGGTCCAACTATATCAATGTGAATGTGTTTGAATCGACCCTGTGGTATCTCTATTTCTTCAGAAGCTGGTTTATTGTGGCGATGAACCTTACTTCGTTGGCACGCTATGCAAGTGCGAGACCACTCGGCTATATCTCTATTCATAAAAGGCCAGACAAAACTTTTCCCTACCAGCTTCCTAGTTGTTCTTCCACTAGGATGCGATGGGTTGTGTACATTATTAAATACTTTTTTCCTAAAATTTTGCGGCACATAAGGTCTGATACTATTCTTTACAATGTCTCCGTACAGGTATTTCTCTGAACTGTCCAAAAATATTTTCTGGAAGTTCCGCCTGTTGGAATTTTCTGTTATTATTTTAGCTAGCTGTTCGTCTTCCGCCTGTGCCTGCATTAACTCGTCTGTCGAGATAATGACAGGCATTTCTATGATTTGCAATCTAGGAAAAGCATCAGCTACCGTATTTTCTCTACCGTTTACATGCACGATTTTAGTAGTAAATTGACTAATATATAATAATCTAGCTGCGTGACTTGTCGCGGACTGGCTTTGTCAGCTTTTTGCAGAAATGCATATACCAACGGTTTATGGTCCGTTAGTATACGCAATTTCCTGCCCTCTACAAAATGCCTGAAAAATCTGAGGCTCTTGTAGATGGCTAAAAACTCTCTGTCGTACACGCTATAATTTAATTGAGCCTTTTCTAACTTTCTAGAGAAAAAACCGAGCGGTTCCCATGTACCATCTACGAACTGCTCTAGAACGGCCTCGACTGCCACGTCTGACGCGTCTGTGCGTAAGGTTAAAGGCGCGTTCTCCCTAGGATGACATAATAATGATGCTGCAGCTATTTGCCTTTTAGTTTCCTCGAAAGCTTTTTCCGATTCATCGTCCCAGTTCACCAGCCTGTTGTCTTTCTTTTTAGCACCCTTGAGGTGCTTGTTCAGGGGAGCCAACCAGTCCGCTGCTCTATATAAAAATCTACGATAGAAACCTATAACCTCCAAAAAACGGCGTAACTCGTTAATGGTTTTCGGTTTTTGATATTGCTGAATTGCCTTTACCCGTTCTTCCAACGGAGCGATTCCTTTACTACTAATCTTATACCGTAAGTACTCTACGGATTCTTTCGCGAAAATACACTTGGCGACATTAACTACTAGACCATGTTCTCGAAGTCTACCAAATAAAACGCGTAAATGACTCTCGTGAGTCTCTATATCTGGGGATGCTACAATAATATCGTCTATGTAACAGTGACAGAAATCAAAATCCCGGAGTATCGAGTCCATATGCCTCTGAAAGGTTTGAGCCGCATTACATAAACCGAACGGCATGACCGTGAACTCAAATAAGCCAAATGGCGTAATTACTGCTGTTTTCGGAATATCATCCGGCGCCACCGGAACGTGGTAATACGCCTTCATTAAATTTATTACAGAAAATACCTTGCATCCATCGAATTGATGTGCCACATCATGAATATGTGGCAATGGGTATTTGTCCGGTACGGTCACGCCATTCAGTCTGCGGTAATCCCCACACGGTCTCCAATAGCCCGATTTTTTCGGGACCATATGTAGAGGACTGGCCCATTGGCTTTTTGACGGGCGGCAAATACCATCTTTAAGCATCTGCTCAAATTCTGCCTGCGCCACTCTGGCCTTCTCCGGAGGCAAACGTCTTGCCCGCTTTGCGATCGGGGCACCTTTTGTCTCAGTATTATGAAACACATCGGATTTAATATTTTTCCTGGCTGCTGGCCTTGTAACCTCTATAAATTCTTTTAATATGTTATTAAAAATACTATTTCGATCTATAGTAGATACCGTAGGTACGTCACTTTTTGCAACTGTTATTTTTCTAAACATACCTGTATTTCCGACCAGTAACTTTTTATTTCGTAAATCAACTAACAGGTTGTAAAAATGAAGGAAATCTGCCCCTATAATTGGCTTAGCAACGTTTGCCAGTACAAATCGCCAGGAAAAAACGCGACGTAATCCTAAATTTAACGATAATAATTTCTCACCATAGGTATCTATTACTGCCCCGTTCGCGGCGTACAGTTTGAAAATATCGGCCTCCAGACTCTTACCTCCGAACGCTCTTGGCACGACCGACACATCCGCGCCTGTGTCCACCAGATACTGGATGCGCGTTGATGGGTCCGTGACGATGAGGCGGTACTTCTGCAGGCCGTCTCCTAGTGCCTCGACCTGGGACGCCGCCTTTACTTTTCCGGACGCCTCTTGTCCGGGCCGGTACATGAGCACGGTTTTCGGCATCGCCACGACTCCTCGCCGAATCTGCCATGAACATAGCAATATCCGTTGTCCCGGGATACCTCTTTGGATCGGGAACCGCTTCTTCGCCTGTAGAATCGCCTTCGGCTGCCGCTGCCGCTGCGATAGCGCCCCGTAAGGCGTGCTTCCAGGTGCTCCAACCTTTGGGCGATGGCCGCTAAATCGCCATGTTGTCGCCCCGGCATGGTGTCCTTTCTTGATTCCCTCGTGCCATGGTTTGAGTCGGAAATGGCGGCCACCTCCGCCACCCCCGAACGTTCCGAAATTTTATCGGCGAGCTTCGCCAATCGGTCAAGGTCGGCGTCAACTACAATCGCCAACACTTCCTGGACCCTAGTGGGAAGTCTCTGTATCCAAAGCGTCCAAAACACGCTTTCCCCGACGTTTTTTCCTGTGAGCTGGGACATTTCTCTTAAAAGCTCCGAGGACTTTTTATTTCCCAGCTCTAAATCAGTGAGGAGCTTCCGCAAATTGGCTTCGTCACTTTTCGCAAGGCGTTCTATCAACGCTTGTTTGATATGGACATATGTTGATTTTTCTTCAGGAGCCTCGATCACATCCAGGATAATTTTCATGGTCGCCGGGTCCAAGTTTCTGACGACCGCCGAACTCTTTACGGCGTCCGCTTTTACATTATAAGCGGTAAACTCCCTTTCCAACATTTTGAACCAAAGTCGCGGTTCGTCTTTCCAAAAGGCAGGAAGTTTCACGTTTCTAAACTCGTGCGCTTCTACCTCTTGCCTTGTGTCCATTGTGGATGTGTCCCTTGTAATGGCGTCCTTTTTAACGGCGCTCTTCGGTGTAACGCTTTCGGGCATTCCTTTTCTTCCTTTTTATCGAAAAAAAAGATTTAGATTCCTCCAGATTTAAGTTACGGCATCAATGTAGTGGTTTAGTTGTCCCAGGAAGAATAAATATATACACTTTGGCACTAAACGTAACTCTTTATTGCACAACGCTTGTTGTCTTGTTATTTTAGAGATACAGAGGGGAATAATCTTCTTCTTACTTCTGTTACGTGTCCGTTCGCGGAAAATAGGGATTTCTGGGGATTTAAAGGCGCAGGTATGATAATCCGTAGAGCGCGGAGGCGCTCCGTTCGCAAGGCGCGGAAAATGAATTAAACAACTGTTTAAATTCGCTGTTTCAATTTCGTGATTTATTTTCAGTAAATTGAGCAAAACTTTGAATTTATCAAATTCCGTTTGGATTGCAGCGTGAGAACAACTTTGCTAATCGAGTGACAAAATCATTCTACCGGTTCTACGCTTGGCAGAGGAGATCTTCGCGCGTTGTCCGTCGATGCCCCTTCCTTCGTGGATCCTGGATCCTCCCTCTGGGTCATCCCTCGTCCAATGGTGGAGGAGTCCACCCCGTCTTGTGTGGGCCCCTTCTCCTGGCTGTGGTCCACCCTCAGGCGCGTGGAAGTGGAGGCGCTCCGCCAAAACGCTAGAACGTTGCAGCGCACATGTACTACAAGAAAGCGTGGGACCCAGAGAAAATAGGAAACGACAAGACCTTGTACTTGCTAAAAGGCAACTCTTGAGGAAATTTTGCGACCCTCTTAAGCCGGGTATCCACCAGTATCAAACGCCCGTATCGTATCACCGTTCCGAACCCTTTTGAATAGGCAGACGTTGCCTCGTTGCATGCCACGGCGTGCTACGGCTCGGACAATAGTTCTTCGTGTCTTGAAATAAACTCCTATAGGCGAGAAATTTCGATTTGCTGCATGCTGTTTCTTTAGTGTAATTATCCAAACCATATCGTGTTTGGTATCATTTTAATCAGAAAAACGTCACAAATATCTTGGTAACAGTTTTTTAAGAAAAAAATGAAAAATAACAAAGTTCAGTCGTTGCATTAGTATTATCTCACTGATGTATCCAATTCCAAATCATATTATCTCGTGCCTCAAGTGTCATGTTTCCACTTGACATAGCATTTCGGGCCTTCGCCTGGGTATGTTGTTTTTACGTTTCAAGTGGTTTCCGAACCAATCCTTTGAACGACAAGAAACCGACAATTTTCGGATCGGCCCGTTCCTTCGCCTCCGTATCACAGACCAATAGAACTTTCGATACTCGGCAACGGAAAAATCTCTGGAAAATTAACATTGTCCTTTTTCAATAATCACACAGGTGATTATTAACATTGCTCTTTTATGTACAGCGTAGCACCGAAGATAATTGATCTGTTTAAATATATTTAGACGATAAAATTTGTCTAAATTAAATTAGATTAAATTCATAAATAATTTCATCGCTTTTGAAATGAATCCAATAATACCACAAGATTTCAAATAAATTGAAACCCAAGTGACGGCACGAAACGCTATGTCAAGTGCCAACGCATGAACCTTTCCTTCGATGCAACAGCAAAGAATCGACAAATTTTTCGGATGGATCTGTTGCCTCCGTTCCTTTGGAACGCCACGCAGCAAAACGAAACTCCTCGCCTGTAGTGGCCCAGTCCTATTGCCTAACCGTTTATATCAAGAAACGAAGAAATGTTGTCCGCGCCGCAGCATGCCGTTGCATGCAACGAGGCAACGTCTGCCTATTCAAAAGGGTTCGGAACGGTGATACGATACGGGCGTTTGATACTGGTGGATACCCGGCTTTAGAGTGCATGAAATGACAGGATATCAAAAAAGACTTAGTAGCTTTTAAGGACCGTTCGTGACTTGGTCGAAAACAACGAATTGGCTATGGTCTATCATAAATTAGTCGTTCAGGAATTTTAGAAGTGAAACTATTCCATTCTCTGGATTTGCGGCCTTCCCCCAGCTCGATCACCCACGTCGAGGGGTTTACAATTTAGGCTTTGTTTATTTTATATATGAGTGTACACGCAGATGGTTTAAACTCCGCTCTTAATTTATAACCATCGATAAAAAAGGTCCTCGAAGAACATTCAAGGCATATCGATACAATAGACTATCGATAAATATTCCCATGTCAATGTCGCCATACCACTCTAGACATATTCACGTGATAACGTTTCACGTTACACTTCTAAGGCCGCGCGTCTTACGAACTAGACTTACCAACTACTTAACCTAAAAATTCCTAACGTATGACTAGTAACTAACTTAACCTAGCTAACATATGATGGCGCGTCGAACGCCAGCAACGCTGGTCGCCACAGTCTATAGCGCCCGTGCCGCGCTGGAAAAACTCCTCATGCGTCATCTAGGTTAAGGTGATGCTAGCGTGGAGCCCGAACTTCGAATTCCGCGTCGGTAAAACAGCCAACGTTTCATCGAAAATTAGGCCGAACAGAAACTGATTTCAACGCCACCTGAATTATCGCATCCAACTAACGGCATGCTATGCTACGTCACTTTTCGCATACACCTAAATGACACACGGATGCTACGATAGCTATATGTATTATGTACGATGAATCAGACCAATTTTTGCGTGTCGTCGGAGAAACCACAGTTTCTCGAGCGAGTTCGGCTCGCCTTTGATGTGGTGACAGCCGAGAATCGACACAGCGTACAGGGAAAAAAGCAAGTTTAAATACCCGTGTACGTGTGAGACAATACTAACGCAATCAAAATTTAAGATTAAAACCTTTTTATTTTTGAATTTTTTAAAATGAAAATGTTACTAACGTATTTGTGAGATTTTTCTGATAAAAACAAGATCAAACATGACATAATTTGAATTATAATTATTTATTTACTTATTTATATCTAAATAAGTAAAAATAATGTAAATTATATGGTGTTTGGTCTTATTTTAATCAGAAGAACCTTACAATTACATTGGTAAAAGTTTCATTTAGGAAAAATGAAAAATAAAACAGTTATTGTTGAATTAATATTGTATCACTCAAATGTTTTTTCTCAGGCCCTTTAATTCTCGGACCTCTTTCTCTTTCGCTATTTGTCCTTTTCTACGTTCGCCTGCATTGAAGAACTCGCTCCAGCCGTGTTGTTTTTCCAGCATCACATTTTCGTTACCTATTCATCTAATATTTGGGCGTAACGCAAAATCAGGAGAGTCCAGCATAATATCACATTCTATGCTGAAGAAACATACTAACTTATTTGTCTAAAAAAGTTTTAATAACTCTGGCAACAGATTTATTTTTGGGGTGCTTTTCATAAGTAATCAGTATTTCACCAAATTGTTCAGAATATCAATTTTTATAACATATCAAAAAATCATTTAAATCGGGAAGGACGTATTTGTTCTTTAGTTTCACTAAAAAAAAGAATAATAATAGCAACAAAAAATAACGATAGTACGTCTTGTGACACATGGGTTGAAAATCGCTATCCTAGTCGATAGAACGATGCGTGAAAAAAAAATTTACGCGTCGGAGTTCATCGCCTCTTCGAGACTCGAACTTCCCATTCTCCACGATACATACATTGTATCGTCGTCGACGGTTCGGTCGACGAACACATATTCACATATACGAGCTGTGAATGAGCACGCGGTCGAGCACAGAAAACGAACAAACTGCGCCCTACAGAAAAAACGAGGAACTAAATTTGTGGTCTGCTTTACCTTTTTGACGTCTTTTGCGAGTGAACAATCAACGAAATCGTAGTTTTCAAATTACTTCTTTCTGGAGACTTGTACATCATCCCTTGGGTGCTCGTTTTATTATATCCGCCCCAAAGAATATCAGTCTGGTCCCTATTTGGACAAACTATTGGCAGAAATGTTTATATTACGAATAAATCAATGCAGGTGAGTCCGATCCGCCATTTTCTTGACCGTTGACAGACAGCAATTTCAATATTTTATAAGTTTTTGACGATTTGGATAATATAAGGACCAGACAAATATTCTTTAGAGCCTCCTGAACACGTCCCTCAAATTTTTTTACATTCTGTTTAAAAATGAGGACGTAATTTGAAAACTCGCGTCTAGGGATTTTTCTAGGGACTGTCGGTAAAGTTTTCGACGCTTGCATCGCCTTAAGGTGATGCTAGCGTCGAAAACTTTACCGACAGTCCCTAGAAAAATCCCCAGACGCGAGTTTTCGGTTTTCGTCGTCATTTCTAAACAGAATGCAAAAAAATTTGAGGGACGTGTCCAGGAGGCCCTACAGAATGGCGCTCTGGTCCTTATTTTATCCAAATCGTCAAAAAGTTATAAAATATTAAAATTTGTGTCTGTCCACAGTCAAGAAAATGGCGGATCGGACTCACCTGCATTAATTTATTTGTAATATAAACATTTTTGCGAAACGAATGTCCAAATAGAGACCAGAGCGCCATTCTTTGGGTCGGATAGAGCAAAACGAGCACTCAGGGGTTGGTGTACAACCTTTCGTTTAGACAAAAACCGAAAACTACGATTTCGTTGATTTTTCACTCGCGAAAGACGTCAAGAAGGTAAAACAGACCACAAATTTAGTTCCTCGTTGTTTCGGTAGGGCACAGTTCGTTCGTTTTCTGCGCTCGACCGCGCGCTTATTCGCAGCTCGTATATGTGAATATGTATGCGTCGACCGAACCGTCGACGACGATACAATGTATCGTGGAGAATGGGAAGTTCGAGTCTCGAAGAGGCGATGAACTCCGACGCGTAAATTTTTTTTTCACGCATCGTTCTATCGACTAGGATAGCGATTTTCAACCCATGTGTCACAAGACGTACTATCATTATTTTTTGTTGCTATTATTATTCTTTTTTTTAGTGAAACTGAAGAACAAATACGTCCTTCCCGATTTCAATGATTTTTTGATATGTTATAAAAATTGATATTCTAAACAATTTGGTGAAATACTGATTACTTATGAAAAGCACCCCGAAAATAAATCTGTTGCCAGAGTTATTAAAATTTTTTTAGACAGATAAGTTAGTATGTTTTTTCAGCATAGAATGTGATATTATGCTGGACTCTCCTGATTTTGCGTTACGCCCAAATATTAGATGAATAGGTAACGAAAATGTGATGTTGGAAGAACAACACGGCTGGAGCGAGTTCTTCAATGCTGGCGAACGTAGAAAAGGACAAATAGCGAAAGAGAAAGAGGTCCGAGAATTAAAGGGCCTAAGAAAAAACATTTGAGTGATACAATATTAATTCAACAATAACTTTTTTATTTTTCATTTTTGCTAAATGAAACTTTTACCAATGTAATTGTAAGGTTCGTCTGATTAAAATAAGACCAAACACCATATAATTTGCATTATTTTTACTTATTTAGGTATAAATAAGTAAATAAATAATTATAATTCAAATTATGTCATGTTTGATCTTGTTTTAATCAGAAAAATCTCACAAATACGTTAGTAACATTTTCATTTAAAAAAATTCAAAAATAAGAAGGTTTTAATCTTAAATTTTGATTGCGTTAGTATTGTCTCACACGTACACGGGTATTTAAACTTGCTTTTTTCCCTGGACGCTGCTTCGATTCTCGGCTGTCACGACATCAAAGGCGAGCCGAACTCGCTCGAGAAACTGTGGTTTCTCCGGCGACACGCAAAAATTGGTCTGATTCATCGTACATAATACATATAGCTATCGTAGCATCCGTGTGTCATTTAGGTGTATGCGAAGAGTGACGTAGAATAGCATGCTGTTAGTTGGATGCAATAACTGAGGTAGCGCTGAAATCAGTTTCTGTTCAGCCTAATTTTCGATGAAACGTTGACTGTTTTACCGACGCGGAATTCGGAGTTCGGCCTCGACGCTCGCATCGCCTTAAGTTAGTTTAGTTAGTGTAGTTAATTCTAGTCTTAGGTTAGTTACTTTTTGTTAAGTAGTTGGTAGGCTTAGCTTGTATGGACGCGCTCGTTCTTTTAAGGACGCCTGACGACTCACTCTCTTTTGTGCGTTGCTTGAAGTAGCTGGTCGTTTTATTGTGCAACGAATATAAGGATTGTAATAAAACAAAGTGAGCAAGATTCCAGTCAAATTTATTTTCTCCCATCGTTGAAGACCTCTATCGACCGCTACAAGTCTGTGGGGTGATGGTAATGTGGAACCTCTGTCAGTAAATGCGTGTTCTTCTTTCCTTCACCACACTTCATGTATTAGATTGATAATTATTTAATCGCAAAGAACTCGAAACAGATTTATGAATTAAAATTAAACTTAAAGAGTTTTAATATCACAAAAATATTTAACAACAGCAAGGATCTCAAAAGTTATAACAACCGAGAAGGCGAAGGCGTTCGAACGCGAAACACAACTAACTTGGAACTATACAGATATTACACTAAAGTTCAAGGGATCTCTAAATGCACTTTAAAAAGGAAATCTCACAAGAGAAAATTCAGCAAGGAATGCAATTCTGAAATTATCACAGCTCCGATTTAAAACGACGTGTTTCAATGCCGGAGGATGAAAAACAATTGCAATTCAGGACAACTGAATAAAAGTTAAATAAATAATTTGAAATAGAGCGCAGGAAGCGGAAATGCACAGGCGACGACGCGACGCCGCCACACCATTCCCCCCTTTTAAAAGAAAAAGAAATTTTAAATAAAATTAATTCAAATAATGTACCTGGTTGACATCAGCGAACCTTACAATCTTTGATCCAGCTGACGAGCGACCAGGGTAAACTTTCAACGGGGAAGTTCCAGAATCGCATGCGCTTGCTGTATTTGCACTGGTACTAGAATCATCAAGCTCTACCACGGTGTACGCAGGTTTCAGTCTTTCTACTGACACTTGTTCAGTTTTCCCGTTAATGTCAACAGAAAACACTCGAACCGAAATTCTTTCTACAACTCGGTGAGGACCTGTATATTGTTGCTCGAGCGGGCGCCTCGATCCATCTACACGCAGAAATACATGAGAACAATTATATAAATCTTTGTGCTGAAAAATTCTTGGCTTCACGTGATGAGCGGCCGGTGTTGGCCGTAACTTTCGCATAAGTCGACGAAACTCTTCCACCAAAATCTGCGGGTCACTGTCTAGTTCTTCCAAATCAAAGAATTCTGCAGGAACCCTCAAAGTCGTGCCGTACACAAGTTCGGCAGGAGAGCTCTTCAAGTCTTCTTTATAAGCCGTCCTCAGATCCAGCAAGACAACTGGAAGAACTTCGCTCCAATCCTTGCTCGAATGACATGAAATGGCTACCTTAAGGGAACGATGCCATCTTTCCACGAGACCATTCGCTTGAGGGTGATAGGCGGTGGTGCGACAGCGCCGGCCGCCGATGAGCTTCACCAGGGCAGCGAAAAGTGCGGCTTCAAACTGCGAACCTCGATTAGTGGTTGTTAAACGGGGTACACCAAACCTTGATATCCAGTGCGTGAAAATCGCTTTGGCAACCACATCAGCTGTCGCGTTCACGATCGGAACGGCTTCGGGCCAGCGAGGAAAACGATCGATCATAGTTAAAATGTACCTGTGACCCTGCGAAAGAGGTAGAGGTCCAACAATGTCTACATGAATGTATGCGAAACGATTGTCCGGCACCGAGACCTTTTCCGCTGCAAACTTGTTATGCCTTTGGATTTTCGCGCGCTGACAAGTTAAACAGGAACGAACCAAGTCTGCAATGTCCTTGTTCAATCCAGGCCACACGAATTTCTCCGAAATGTAGCATCTCGTGGCTTTAACTCCTGGATGAGACATGTGATGAGCTAGATCAAAAACTCGTTTACGAAGCGAAACGGGAATATAAGTTCTAATTCCTTGGTCGGAGACATCGCAGAATAAAGGTTGATCTGAACCAGTCAAATTGAACCTTCGCAGATTCAGCGCCGTTGTAGTGGATTGGAGCAGTGTTTGTAGCTCCTCATCTACTGCTTGCTCACGCGCTATTTCCTCAGTGTCCAATGACAAAGGCCTAACAATTTCATTGATGCGAGAAAGCGCGTCTGCAACACAATTTTCTTCACCTGCAACATGTTGAAAATCAGTAGTAAATTCCGAAATATAAGCGAGCTGCCGTGTCTGCTTTGGAGACAATTGATCCATCTTCTTATTAAAAGCGAAAATCAAAGGCTTGTGATCCGTGATCACGTGGAAGGTGCGTCCCTCAAGAATGTCTTGAAAGTGTTTGATAGCCCTAAACACGGCCTAAACTTCCGTAGGAGTTAGTTTTCTCGAAAAGAAACTCAAGGGTTTCCAAAAACCGTTTGACTTTTGCTGCAGAGTAGCGCCGACAGCAGTGTTTGAGGCGTTCGTTTGCAACGCAAGCTCAGCGTCTGAGTCCGGAAAAACCAACAAAGTAGCTTCGGCCAACTCATCCTTGAGCTTGCAAAACGCTCGTCTCATTTCGTCAGTCCAAACGATGAGATCTGAGTTTTCTCGTTTCGACCCGGAAATGGCAACTTGTAATGGTGCCTGGATAGTAGCAACTCCCTTCAGGAAGCGATTATAGTAATTGATCATTCCCAAAAATCGTCTTAGAGATTTGGCGTCTGACGGTTCAGGATACTCCTTGATCACCTGGACTTTACTAGGTAGAGGAGCGATCCCATTGACGTTGATGCGATGACCAAGAAAATTCACTTCATTCTTGCCCCAGTTGCACTTCTCAGGTTTAATCGCTAAACCAAAGGCCTTCAAACGATTGAAGAGTATTTCCAAATGCTGTCGATGTTCCTCTGGGTTTTTCGAAGCTACAAGAATGTCATCAATGTAAGTAAAGCAAAAATGTAAACCAGCCATCACCTCATCCATGAAGCGCTGGAATGTTTGAGCTGCGTTCCTGAGTCCAAACGTCATGTATGGAAACTCATACAGCCCAAAAGGCGTAATGATCGCCGTTTTTGGTATATCCTCTTTATGAACTGGTACTTGCTGATACGCCCTCATCAAATCAATCGTTGAGAAGATTGTGGTGCCATGCAGGAAGTTTGGAAAATCCTGCAGAAAGCGAAGGGGATACCTGTCGGGAACTGTTATGTGATTTAAACGCCTGTAATCGCCGCAAGGTCTCCATGATCCATCCTTCTTCCTAACGAAATGTAAAGGGCTCGCCCAAGGGCTCTTCGAAGGCCTGCAAATCCCTTGCTCAACCATGAATTGGAATTCTTGCTTTGCATCCTTCAATTTATCCGGCGCAAGTCGTCGCGCTTTTGCGATAATAGGAGGTCCAACCGTCTCTATATAATGTTCTACACTATGTGTAATTTCCGGGGGAACAACCGTTGCCCTAAACAACTCCGGAAATTTAGTTAATAGATCGGTAAAAGGCTCATCGCGAGAGAGGCGACTTACTTTTGGAACGCCTTTGGATCAAATCTGACCTGACGATTCCAGAAGAGTTTTACCGTCGATAAATCTGCGTCGCGAAATGTCCACAATTAGATGATAGTGCGACAACAGGTCAGTGCCAATGATAGCCCTGTTGACATCACAAATTATAAACGACCAATTCAAACGTCGTCGTAGACTGAGGTCGAGACCAATGTGACGCTCTCCATACGTCGGAATTTTCGACCCATTGGCTGCATAGAGTACAAGGTTTCGCCTCTTGTAGCGGTCTTGAATAGTTGCTGGAATTACCGAAACGTCAGCTCCGGTGTCCACTAAAAAATTGATGCCAGATGTCCTTGTCTCTGATGATGAGGCGACGCTACTCAGCCCCTGAAATGTCTGTCGCCGAAGACATTGAGGCGACTAGTTTTCCCGATGACGCTGGCTAATCCATTTGCAAGGTGGAAAACAATGGCGAGCATCCGCTCCGTATTTGGCGTGAAGTCTACAAAGTCCATCACGAGACTTGGAACGTGCCCGACGTTCCTCAGGTCTGTAAAATTTCCGGTCTCGTCTGCGAAATCTATCATCTCTTCCTACATCGCGAGCTTCCAATCGATGCAGGCGTGATAGGATCTCCGAGAGCTGTTCACTCAAGTCCGAGGATGACTTGGAGGTTGCCGCAACGATGTCGACGTTGGAAGGGTGTGCATCAGCTAATGCAGCTACACCTGGAATAACGATTTCGAAAAGCTTATCGGCTTGAAGAGCCAACTTCCCCAAGTTCATGCCCTCGCTAATCGCTAAAATCACACGGAAGTTTTCAGGCATTTGTTCAAGAAAAAGAGTTTTTAAAATGGATTCACTGCATTGACCGCCTGCAAGATTTCGTAATCGCTGCAAGTATGACGATGGCTTTTCATCGCCCATGCTGTGACCCCTTAATAGCCTGCGCAATTTGGATTCACTCGATTCGTCAAACGACTCTAAAATTCGGCGCCGGAAGGTGTCGTATTTGCCAGTTTCCGGAGGGCTGAGAATTACATCTGCAACGACCGGCAAAACGCTGGCATCTAGAACAAGTACCACGTTCCTGAACTTGGTATTATCCGAAACAATGCGTGACAGAGCAAACGCTGTTTCGACTTGAGAGAACCACAGCAACGGGTTCTCTTTCCAAAAAGGAGGCAGCTTCACCCTACCCACTGCATTAACTTCTCCTGCTGCTGCTGATGTTGATTCTGACTTCTCCATCCTGGACGAGCCGGCGACAGAAAGATCGCTACCGGAAGCTGCGTGGTCCGAGACCCTGGTTGGCGAACGTGCAAGCGGCATCCGGTTGAAGTACACGTTGAAATGTCGGTAACTCTACTTCACCGACGATCGGGGTCACCAGTTGTGGGGTGATGGTAATGTAGTTCGAGTGCTCAGTAAGAAACCTCAGTCGGTAATTGCGTGCTCTTCTTACCTTCACCACACTTCATGTATAAAATTGGTCTTAACAGATTAATTAATTAAAACCAAACTTTAAGAGTTTTAATAACACAAAATGTTTAACAATAACAAGAATCACAAAAGGTAAATCAATTGATAAGACGAAGGCGTACAAACGCGAAACACAACTAACTTGGAACTATACAGATATTACACTAAAGTTCAAGGGAACTCTAAATGCACTTTAAAAAGGAAATCTCACGAGAGAAAATTCAGCAAGGAATGCGATTCTGAAATTATCACAGCTCCGATTTAAAACGACGTGTTTCAATGCCGGAGGATGAAAAACAATTGCAATTGTTGAGAGAAGGGTAAATTTATATTACGCGAGTGGCGACACCTCTCGCTACTATAGGAAGCGATGTACATATGTATATTGCGCAATTAGAACAGGCTTCCCACGGCACATGGAGACAGAAGCACGTGTTAGAACTCATGTATCAATTCCTTTTTGTTAATTCAATAAACCTTTTACTTATTATCAACATGGTAGCAGTCAGTGGTTTCGTTAAAAGGAAAGTAAACGCGTCCAATGAGAAATGCCAAAATTCAGTATTCGTGAAGATTCAAGCGAAAATATCCTCGAAGAAGATTCCAGAAAAAAATCAGGAAAGGAAGAAAAGATGGCTGAAGAAATAAGAATCCCTGTTTTTGATGGCAAAGACTACGAGTGCTGGAAAAAGAGAATTATCATGATTTTAAGATTGAAAAAATGTGAGGAAGTAGTGATGAGAGAAAAAGCAATAACAGACAATGAGGATGAATGGAATGAAAAAGACTTGAAAGCAATAAACGTGATTTATAGTGGGATCTCAAATGATCAGTTACAATTTATCAAGGACAAAGAAACTGCGTATGAAACAATGAAGAAGTTTGACGATATGTACGTTAAGGAATCTACTGCATTACAAATCTGTATAAGAAATAAACTGGAAAAACTAAGACTGAAAGACTTTGAAGATGCAAGTGCTTTTTTCTCGGAATTTGAAAAATTGATAAACGAATTAAAAAGTGCAGGTGCTAATGTGAATGAAAAAGAAAAACTAAGTTACATGATAAAGATGCTTCCAAGCTCGTTAAGTTATATCGGTGATTTAATAGATGTACTAAAAGAAAGTGACCAAACTGTTGAATATGTGAAAAGCAAGATTAAAATGGTGAAACTAAAAGAAAAGGAAGAAGGAAAGGATGAAAGTCAAAGGATGAAGTATATAATTGTTTTGTTGACTATGTAAATTTGATTGAAAGTAAGACTGGAAAAAGAGTTAAAAGACTGAGGTGTGACAACGGTAAGGAATATATGAATAAGGATATATATAGTTTCACTAGGGAAAAGGGAATATCAATTGAACCTTGTCCACCATACGTTCATGAGCTGAATGGTACAGCAGAGAAGTATAACAAAGACATTATGAACCTGTCAAGATGCTTATTGAGTGAAGCTAGAGTACACAATAGGTTTTGGCCTGAAATAGTCAAAACATCTGCCTATTTGAAAAATAGAATTATAACTAATACCGTTGAGAAAAATAAGACACCGTATGAAATTATGTTTGGTGAGAAACCGAACATAGAACATTTAAAGATTTATGGAAGTAGAGTCTATGTAAGAGTGCCCGAGGAAAGGAGAAATTCAAAATGGGATAGAAAAGCAGATTTAGGTATTCTATTAGGTTATGAAAATGTCGGCTATAGAGTTCTAATAAATAATAAAATTATAGTTGCGAGGCATGTTGACATAGTTGAAGAGGGTACAAACTATATAGGTCTTAAAGAGGAATGTAGAAGGGTTCAAGACATAAATTTAAATAAGAGAGAGAATGATATTGAAGATGAAAATGTAATTGAAAATATGGATGACCAAAGTGAAAATGTAGGGTTGAGACGTTCAACTAGGGAAAAAAGAAAACCTGTTAGATTTAATGATGATAATTTTGTGTATAATAATGTTGTCTATGTAAACTATGTAAATGCTCAAAGTTCTGTATCCTATAATGATGCAATTAGGAGTAACGATTCGGAAAATTGGAAAAAAGCGATGGATAAGGAGATGAGGTGTTTAATTAAAAATAAAACTTGGTTGCCAGTTAATAAACCAAAGAGCAAAGAAGCGTTAGATTTAAAATGGGTTTATACAAAGAAAGCAAATAATATGTACAAAGCCAGATTAGTAGTTAGGGGATATCAGCAATATGATTTAATAGATGATATTTACTCTCCGGTGGCGAGAATGCAGACTTTAACAATTTTGTTGGCACACTGTTGTCAAAATGGTTTGATTATTATGCAATTAGATGTGGAGACGGCATTCTTAAATGGAAGAGTTAAGTCAGAAGTTTATGTCAAACAACCTCAAGGGAATGAGGATGGAACGGATAAAGTATTAAAACTCGATAAAGCACTATATGGTTTAAGAGAGAGCCCTCGAGCATGGTTTGAGTGTTTTGACAATTATTTAAAAGACTTAGGTTTTGCGAGAAGCGAGAATGACTGTTGTTTATATATGCTAAATGATAACAATAATACTAGTATTTACTTGATTCTGTTCGTGGATGATTTACTTATATGTTGTAAGGATAGAGATAAGTTATGTTCTATAAAAGATTTATTGTTTAAAAGATTTCAGATGAAAGATCTAGGGGAAATAAAGACTTATTTGGATATTAATATAAACTATGAATGCGAAAAGGGAAAAATGACTCTGGATCAGACAAGTTATATCTTATCAGTAGCACAGAAGTATGAAATAGGAAACTCTAAATTATATGCTACTCCGATGGAGCAAAATTTAAAATTGGAAACCGCAAAATCAACATGTGAAAAAATTCAATATAGAAATCTGATTGGAGCTCTTTTGTATATTAGCTCAGCAACCAGACTCGACATAAGTTTTAGTGTCAACTACTTGAGTAGATTCCAAAATGGCTACGATAATACTCATTATAAGTATGCGTTGAGGGTCTTAAAGTATTTAGTTCTAACCAAAGATTTAAAATTAAAGTTTACTAGAAGTTTGGATGTTAAGATTATAGACTGTTATGTAGACGCCGACTGGGCAGGCGATGTTACTGATCGGAAATCGACAACTGGCTATATTATAAAATTATATGGAAATGTGATATTTTGGAAGTCGAGGAAACAAAATAGTGTTACAAAATCCTCTACTGCAGCGGAGTATGTAGCATTATCCGAATGTGTGAGCGAACCAGTGACTACAGATACAAGAAGACTAAACATGCCTATGTACTGGAAGGGTCGTGAATTTGTGCCTCGAGAACGAACGCCATCTGCTCTATCCTAGTACAAAAATATGAAACACTTCGCACTGCAACAGTCTACGGCACGTTGACGATAACAGAAAATTCCTTCAATACCAACAGCTATATCTCTTTACTCAGTGTCTCGAGCTCAATGTTGCCATATCTCTGAAGAGCAAGAAAGAGAATACGCGTAACGAGATAAAATGAGATGGAATATGTTTAAGGGATGCCGCTTGATTTTTCACTTTGTCGTGCTGAAGTCAACGGATGCGGATGTAGTTTTCACTATAATTTTTTACTTGAATTGTGTTAAGGCAGGTCTATTCAGATAATGTTTTTCTGTTCAAAAAATAATTTGGTAATTATTGAGATTAGTTTACACCTCACCGAGTTTGATGAAATTTAAATATATTGTAAAACTGAACATTTTGAACAATTTTTTCCTATACATATTGTTGCGACGGCGAGAAGTTCCCGCTCTTTCGACGCATCGACCGCTTCTTGATGTATCGAAAGAGCCATCGACTGCCCCGTCCGAAGCTGTCGTCGAGTCATAACGTGAAGCTATCCCTTGTTTCGAGCGGAAACACGTCACCGGATGCTTGAGGTCTCTTAGACAACCGCGCGTCTTTTTAAATATCAGATTGTATCGGGAAGCCGAACTGTACGGATCTATTGCAAAACCAATTGTGTAACTGAAATATAGACAGTCTAGTTTGCTCCTGGTGTATTCATTTAACTATGGAAAGCGCGAGCTCCACTCCCCGGCGCAACAATATAACCGCCGCTCAGCCTTAGTTTTCGAGATATTTTCGACAAACTGTCGAAACTAACACATTGAATTGTGGCCATCCGTGTGTGTCCGTGACAACGTACGCATTAGTATGGGATCGCCGCATTTCTACTGTTTCTGCAGGCAACAGCACGGTGACCGATGACCAATACATACCTTGTGCATTCATGATTTCAATGTATCGTAGCTATGATGGCAACTTTGAATTTAATATAGCCTAACCTAATCCAATCTACTCTTATTTACCTAATCGGTGAATTAAGGGTAAAGTGATATTCTGGTCGCCTTACGGCGACCAGACACATATAATGACAATTCATAATTATGAAAGTTAGTTAAATTTAATTTTTAAGCCCACCCGTAATATATGTATATATATATTGATGTCGGTCGCCGTGTTGCTGCCTGAAAAAACAGTAGAAAAGCGGTGATCCCATACTAATGCGTACGTTGTCACGGACACACACGGATGGCCACAATTCAATGTGTTAGTTTCGACAGTTTGTCGAAAATATCTCGAAAACTAAGGCTGAGCGGCGGTTATGTGTATAGGAAAAACTTGTTCAAAATGTCTAATTTTACATGTTTAAATTTCATCAAAATCCGTGAGGTGTAACCTAATCTCAATAATTACTAATAATTTTAATATCATGCGAAGTTGGTAAATAGTACGTACATATGCGGAAAGATGAAATTTATGCATGTAGTAATGATAAGTAATTATATTTTTTAAATATAATAAGGGATAGATTGCGGAAAGAAGAGAAATGTATGTTTATAATATTTTTATTGCATAGATATATATTTTTATTATAGTTATAAGTATAATTCATGGATAATAATTAACCCTTTGAGTGCTATGGACGCATATATGCGTCCGGCGAAAGCTATTGGTGTGGACTATGGGCGCATATATGCGCTTGGTGAAAGTTATCAGCATAGCCTAAAGGCGCATATATGCGTTTGTCATTTTTTTCGATCTCCCGTGTAGTAATATTACAAGTAGCTATATGTGAGATGAACACGTGTGTGTTCCTTAATAACGGCAATAAACAGAAACAAATTATGGTGCGTTATAACAATTATCTGTTTATTTCGCGAAGAGCCGTAATTGTTGAATAGTGAATCAACAGAGTTCATGTTAGTGAAAAAGTATTCCGGCCACAGCGATCGCCAGCGCTAGGCGCGCGCCGGCCATGCGGAGCGTATAGGCAGAAAGTATTCAGCACTCAAAGGGTTAATGGGGCCGGGGGCGTATATCGGTCCCTGCGGGGGACCGTACATCGGTGCCGGCGGAGGAGTGTACATCCTGGCATAGTACTGCGGGGGGGGAGGGTATGTATAACCCACCGGGTATGTATACCCCCCTGGGTATGTATACCCCCCCGCGTATGCGGCTGGTGGGCGTCTGCGGTACGTAAGCTTCCGGATTTTTCGTACGGTTTTCTGTACTTCCCGCCTGGCCATCTCCCTGATTTTCTGAAATTCATTTAAAATTACGCAATTAATAAAATACATATACATAAGCCAGAAAAAGGTTTATTACGAAATACATTCATATACACGTATTATGCAGATGCACACGCACACACACACGCACACACGAAATCTATTTCGACGCATATCGAGAGAAGTACACTGAGTTGCATTGAACTTGTCGCAGTGAAGTTGGCTACAAACTCACTAACGCATTCACGCAGCGTCGGTGAGCCAATGGCGAGATCGGTTCACCGACGCTGCGGCGTGAATGTGTTAGTGAATTTGTAGCCAACTTCACTGCGACAAGTTCAATGCAACTCAGTGTACATAGTACATACACTTGTCACTACAGTTATATATATTTAACAATAATGGTACCTTTATTTCCGCCGGTACCTCCGCTCTCGGTGCCCCCGCTGCCACATTAGCGTTATCCATTCTCAAATTGTCCCTTCTCAAATATCTGTAAAATGAAAGTTATAAATTAAAATAGGATTATTAGAATCCGAAACTCACAGTTCGTTTTAATTACAATCACATTTGCTGAACAGAATACAAGTTTAATTCTTACCTTTTGTATAATGACGACGGTTTTTTTTTTATGCTGCCGTTTCTGCTGCTGATCTTCATCTGCACCATGCGTCTACTAGAAGACGGCATGGGTGAAGGTGAAAGTGGGGATCTATGCCCCACTACCCGATAGTTTTTTCGTAATTGGTCGAATCGCTTGACGAAGATGTCAAATGAATTGGACAAGTGAGACTGAAACAGTAATATGCGCAGGCT
Source organism: Osmia bicornis bicornis (assembly GCF_907164935.1). Taxonomy (NCBI): domain Eukaryota; kingdom Metazoa; phylum Arthropoda; class Insecta; order Hymenoptera; family Megachilidae; genus Osmia; species Osmia bicornis. Next base: position 760,122 of record NC_060228.1, on the reverse strand, counting down.
CTCTCTCTCACGCATTGACACTTGTCTCATTTCCTCCATTTCACACTCGCTAGTTTCCTAAAGGCAGAATTTCCTATGTGCGTCGATCGCATGCGGTTTAAAAGAATATAGTCGCAAGTCACCGACGTACATAGAAAATTAAGCGTTTATAATGAATATTAATTAATAGTGATCTTCCACACCACCTTTGAGGTTCCACTAATGGCGCGTTAGATTTTTTTATAGTTGATCTTCGCCTGGAGCCCTATTATACCACTTCATAAATTGTCACACGTTAGATCGCCTCTGACTGTATTTGTTATAAATTGTCAGCCCACGTTAGATCGCCTCTGACTGTATTTGTTATAAATTGTCAGCTCACGTTATATCGCCTCTGACTGTATTTGTTATAAATTGTCAGCTCACGTTATATCGCCTCTGACTGTATTTGTTATAAATTGTCAGCTCACGTTATATCGCCTCTGACTGTATTTGTTTTAAGTAGACAAGTAGAAGGGCAGATATTCTGAAAATGAAAACAGTCTTTCACAGATTTTGCAATTTTCGCACCTTTGCGGTTGGCTTGTGAGGAAAACTTTTAGGGCGTCGTAATTCTTGACCCAGCCAGACCGTATCCTTATGAATTTTTACCTTCATCATAAAGTATGCTATTTTTTTCCGATGTTCGTTACACGTATTACTATCAAACCAACCATGAAGCTCAGGTGAATTGTTAACACCTTGTATAAAATAAGGAAATATTTTATCAAGAATACCCTCTTCAGCCCGGAAGGTAGGATATATTTTATCAAAAATAGCATTAAATATCCTGAATGCAAAAGAAAATTTCTTACTAGGGGCTATAAGACTTCCAAAATCGGAATCATTATTTTTTTTCTTGTAGGCACGAAGAAAGATTAAAATCTGTTCATTTCGTGAAAGAATTGTTGTACTATCTAATAATTCTGCCTTGCATATGTCGCAGTTAGTTTTTCTAATGTTTTTCTTAGCGACATATCCCGCAAAATATTCAATGGCACACGATTCTAAGGTGTGGGCAGTTTCAGATACTTTTTGCAAGATATCAGCGATGATAGTATCACTTGCATCCTCTGCTTCTAGGCTTTTACGGGTGACTCCAGAATCTCTGATCAATCTGGAGTCACTGCTATCATAATTAATAAAATCTGACGAATTGCCGGTACTAATTGACGCAACATTTTCCGAAGATTGTGGTAACTTCAACAGATTAAGATCTTCATCATCTAAACAATTTGCAGATTGCGACGGCTTCATTAAATTTAACATCATATTTTTCTGCAAATTTAATCTAAATGTTTTCGCGGACGGATTTTGTTCATAATTACCCGCGTTATGTCTGATCATAGAAAACAAATTTTCTATTGGATCTTGTTGTAATCGCGACGTCATTAAATATGACGTACCTTCATCGCGAATGTCATGCCACAATTGTATCGTCGCATTAATTGACAGCTGCAAGCCTCTGAAGCACGGAGGACGTACCTGCCGACCCTTTTGAATCACAAACCAATTTGTACATGCTGTTGCCTGTCTTATCAGATTCTCTTCTACTTGAAGATTTTTATTTGATAAGGCACACTTTTGCGGATTAGCATCATGCGCGGTTCGACTGTTTAAATTATCGAATAAATCATTCAACAGTCGAACAAAACATGCAGTATTCACAACAGTATCGCTTTGGATCTGTCCCTGCGTGCTGGCCGTTAACAAAGCTGCCGAAACTGTTCGACTAAACACTTGCAAAGCGAGCCTACAATTCATTCGTTCGAATACATTCGGTCGAATATGCTTTTCTGACAATTTTACAGCTGCCCTAGTGCCTTTCTTTCGTTCAAGGTCCCATAGAGATGATATATCTGACCATGAAACTACAGAATCGTTAATCATCAAATCATACTGCAATAAATTGTTGCGAATGTTTTTAAATATATGCAAATAATCATGAAGAAAATAAATTTTATTTCCTTCATGTATTATATATGGTTTCTCAAGAGATACTTTTCGATCTACTACCGATCTGTTACCAGAACCTTGATCGCAAACAATTGCACGTATACGTAAACCAGTGCTACAGACAGCAGCAATTACCGCATCAAGCACATTCAACAAGTTTACAGTTGACATGTTGCTGCTACTTATGAAATAAGCAATTGGTTGCTTCCAATTAAAAAATAATCCGCGAAGCATGAAAACTAAGGCTTGCGTGCCTGGTTTCATCTCAGATCCAAAAGCACCATAATCTTGGAAGCTTTCAATTTTTTGCTTTTTTGAATGAAAATCAAAGGACTTCTTTATTGTCATTTCGTCGAACAGTAACACGCAATTTCGTTCAGAACTATCCATCCACGATATCTTTCTATGTAACTGTGTAAAAAAGGTCGTACAAATGCCCGGCCACATTTCAATGCTTCCAAACCATCTACTAATTGTCATAGCACATGGTAAACGGAAACCGAAATCGTCACGAAGTTTTCTGAATAAACTCGGTGACGAATAGTGCATTGATAGACAAATATGTTGCTCGTCCGCAGAATATACGGGTTGCGGATACAATTGCATTAACATGAACGTCTTTACTTCGTTCGAAACTTTGTCTTTTATATTTCGAACGAAATCTGACTCCGTTATTTCGTACGACTCTATTTTACGTTTCAATGCTAATATTTGTTTATTTTTTCTGTTTACGCAATTTCTGCGTTGCTAATTTCAATTGATCAATTTCTTTTTTCTTTGATCTACAAAGGAATTTGGGTGAATGCTTACGACTGTTACACGTAGGCTCTTCATTATCCTCACCCAAATCGTACAATACCGGTACGGCATCCTTCTTCAATTTCAGTTGCACCACCTTGTCTTTTTCGGCAAAATGCCTTGAACAAATATACCGGTGTTTCAATTGGAGATCGGTTAAATCCGCGAAATCGTCGTTTCCACTATTCACGATCCACTGTATTAACCGATCATTGTCTGCAACTGGGAATGAATGTAATATCTCAGTTGTTCTGTTACGCGACGTAACATTACAACCGCGATAAACACATTTTTTATATCTAGCGCGCGTATCACGAAATACCATTTTTGGAACACTGAAAGCGGTTACAAATTTGTATATTCCACGTTTGCACCGCTTGCATAAGTTCTTTAGACTGACGTGAACTGGAAGAACGTAACGCTAGAAACAAATAAACATAAACTTCTTACATTGTTAGAAAAGGACAACGAATGGAAAAAGGAATGCGGATTGTTACGATCGCGGATTCTCTTTCTTTTTCATTCGCCATCCTTCCCCGTGTTCGATACTTATTATCGTCAATTTGTAAATATACTCCAAATTATATCGCGTTTGATGTCATTTTAATCAGAAAAATGTTACAAATATCCTGGTAAAAGATTTATAAGATTTAAGTATTAAGATTTCAATTTGTACAGGAGTAGTGACTGTGACAGAGAGAGAGGGATTGAACGAGAGAGAGAAATGGCGAGAGTATGAAATGACGAATGGGCGAGTGAATGCATTTGAAATGAAGCGAGTGATAGGTTGGACGAAGAGAGAGCGAGAAGGAATCAGTGAGAGAATGAGAGAGAATAGCGACCAGGCGAATGTGTTGGCCTTATCTGGTGCATTATACTTTTGAATAAACTTTATTTTTCTTTGAATTCAAGTAAAGACTACAACATATTGAAATGTGTAAAGTTTGAGTTTTAAGTTCATATATATATAAGGGGTTGATGGGTCCAGTGCCACTGTTTGCAGAAACAGTAAGCAAGCGGCCGTCGCACTTGTTGCTACAGACGCATATATGCAGAATTCACTGTAGTAGAAACTCGTCAAAGAAGTAAAAAGTAGTAATTTCGTACAAAAATATCGCTTTTTTTCAGATATATAATGTATAATACGTATTTTTAATTGCTTTTGTTCATTTCTTAGAATTGCTTAATAAATTTATAATTACCTTTGTAATTAATTTATCATTGTCACGAAAGTATTGCCGGCCGCCTTACAGCGCCCGGATTTAAATATATAACCTAACCTAACCTAATATATCAATAATATTCATTTCTAATTGAGTTTTAATAGAGATTTTTTGGAGTCTCGTATGTGCAGCTGTAAACAGAGCCATTACGTTCCCTAGACTCTCGTTTCTAAACAGAAATGTGCTGTCGTAGAATTCTTTGCAAAGTTAAATTACGAATTGATTAAGAATAATAAATAAAATTGTCCCCGTGGGATTAGAACTCGATCTTCTGGTTGTGACTGTCAGATTACTCGGGAAGCGGCAGCGTACACAGATGAAAGCAGATATATGATTGTGTGAAGTGCGAACCCCAATTGCCATGCATATGGAAACAGATGTGGCAACACTGCAAACGTACTATACATGTATACGTTTCTTCACTTTCGTGTAGTAGATAAGGTAGTTCTGCCATGCATGCTCCAGCAAGGTATGGTAAGAGAAGAATTGATAAAACAGATACAACTGTTATACCAACTGTGGAAACCCAACCTCACCTTGGGCACCGACGAGATACTGTTAAAGACTGCCAGCCTTATGGGAGTTCGCGGGACCGAAAAAAGTCGACGTTTTCGTACGCCCTCTAGAATATATTGCGGCCGCAGTAAGAAACAGAACCAGAATCAGTGAGTTTACCAACGACGAGGTTTGGTGCTGAACTGTATCATGAGACATGAGATGATATTTTATCTGGTCGATGCTATTATTATTTCTTCGGTGATTCGAGTTAAGTTCGTTTTACAAACCTTTCGGAGATACTTTTTAAGACGTAAAATATTTTAAAGGAGGTAACTTAATAACCCTCTTTAGTTCATTGGCAATTATTTTTTTAATAAATGACGAACTCTAGTTCTAAGTTTAGGGTATGTGTTTTTAAGGTAAAAGAATATTCATTTAGAAAAAATGATGAATAAAAAAAATATTACATAGGTTCTGTAGGATATAGTCATAGTAATAATAATAATATAATAAGTAACAGGTGTCGAAAAGAAGAGAAATGTATTTCAATAAAATCTTTTATTTAATAGTAAGTAAAAGCTGGATAAGTGCAACATCGCTATCCTCTCCACTTGGGGGGATCCCCCTAGGCGAACCGAGACGCTCGACCAGGAAGCCGTGTAATATGATCCGAACCGTAATATTGGTGTGACTAATACTAATTCAACGATAAAACTTTTTTATTTTTAACTTTTTCTTAATGAAATTTTTACTAACGCATTGGTGAGATTTTTCTGATTAAAATGATACCAAACACGATATAGTTTGAATTATATTTATTTATTTATTCAGAATATGCTGCGGTAATGCCACGAATGATCGGTAATGAGCAAGAGCCGTTATTCCATGTTTGATTGTGAGTCGAGCAACACACGGTGCGATTGATAGCAAAAATTGAAAAAGTAACTAAGTCGTGGTATTTTCAGTGTTAGATTTGTATTCCACGAAAAAATAAATATCTAAAATTACCACAATAGTACATATATACAAATTTGTCCACTGCTTGACACAGTCTGCGACCTTTCAGAATATTCGGGGTCTGTTTTCTGTTATAAAGTCTTGCCATAAAACCTTGAAAAAGAAAGGACAGTCAATGATGGGCCATGATGGGGTATGTGCGGGCAATGACGCACTCAGAATTTGTTCTTGGAGGGAGCTAAGTTGAACGAATACAAATATTTTTAATACAAAAAACAGTGTTATTAATATGTGACATAAACAGTAACACTAATTTAATTAGGAACAGATTTTGGAAAATTTTCTGTTGTTCTCCTTTCTTTTTCTTTGGGGGATGCTAGAGCCCCTTAGCCCCCCCTTGAGTGCACCAGTGTCAGCGCGGGGTATGCAAGGATGCGAACTTTCAAACGTTTGGGGCGTTCGACTCTGTTCACCACATGGCAGAATAAGGGAATACACTAAGCGCTTAGTATGTCATTCTCTGTTAAAAATGCCTACTTCCGCTACCTGTGAAAAAGGTAAAAATGCCCACCTGTTAACAGTCTGCTAAGAGACGAGTCTCTGTTAACAGTTAAATGATATTTTTGGTTTAAGAATCATTATTTTATAAATATAACAGTAATTTTCGAATTATTTTTCATTCAGTTCTTGTATTTCTTCAGAATGTTATATATCAAATATTCTTATTTTTCATATATTTATTTAGTATCGATTATTACAATAATTGTATTATTGTATTACAATAAGAATGTAATACAATTATAAGGTAAAATATAATTGTTTTCCAAGCAGCACCGACGAGATAATTATTGTACTGTGGCAAAGCTAAATCATCTCGTTGGTGGTATAAGAGTTTTTTTCGGTGGTAGAATGGGTAATATCACTATTCTACATTATCCATTATTCCTATTTACCGATCGTACCCCAGGCCCACTGGGCCCACTTGGCGGGCCGAACTTTAACACAGGGGCTGGCAGTCTTTAACAGTATCTCGTCGGTGCCTTGGGGTACCGGGTACTCCAATAATGACGCCCCATCGGTAACATAGGCATGTTTAGTCTTCTTGTATCTGTAGTCACTGAGCGAACTAAGAGTTGTTAAAAATATTTTGCTAGACTTTAACGTTGAAACGTATGAACCTATAAAAATCTATGAGGATAATTCGGGTGCGATAAACATAGCCAAGTTCGGTAATTTTACTAAAAATTCGAAATACATTGAAACACATTACCATTTTGTGAATGAAAGTTACGTCAAGAAAATAATTGATATTGTAAAAGTAGACTCTGACGAAAACATCGCAGATATTCTAACTAAGCCTTTGGGGCGGAGCAAATTCGAGAAATTTAGAGATATGTTAAATGTAAAGTAGTTTGTAGGTTTTGAATAATGCAAAGTAGTATATAAGAATAAGTTTAAAATGTTGAAAGAAATATAAATTTAAAGAGGTGTGTTGAGAGAAGGGTATTTTTTTATTATAAACACTCGAGGCCCCTCTCGGGCCTATGTGTGTCTCTCTTTATTATAAAACATACAAAAATTTTATAGATACAAGTATAAGTATTAATGGTTTATCTATGTTACTTTGTACATTCTAGGAACTTTCGTTTCTTGCTATTGCTCATAAATCTAATCCCTAAACTCTATCTTCTTACAAACTATATACAAGCTAATCGAGGTTTACATCTATGTACAATTATAACTTAGTCTTTGGATATGTAAATCACAATTTCAAACTGTTTTTAATTAAGAAAACTTCAATAATTTTTAAGGCCGAAATGTTTGGTGTTACTAGAAGAGTATCTATTGAGAATGGCGGTGACACTCCTTTTGCTCTGAGCTGTTGTAACATTTCTTTCCTGTATTCACGTGTCAGAGTGCAATCCCAGAGAATGTGGTCAATGTCTTCCATAGGGTAGCCACATTGACACCTAGTATCTTGAGCCATGCCAACCCTTGCCAAAGAGGCCTTAAGGTGAAAGTGGTTAGCTCTTGCCCTGTTTATCCAAACCGTTGTGTGTCTTGACAGATTTTTATTGTGGAACCAAGGCTGTGCCTTAGATTTTGCATAAAATTCCCTGAAGTATTTCGTCCCTTTGTATCTGCCTTGCCTTGTCAACTCAATATCAGCGCTATCCTTAATCTTTTGTTTAAGGAGGGGAAAAACGTCGGTATATGGGACCTGACTTAGTTGTTTTACTATCGATTGTGCTGCAGCTTTGGCATGCCTGTCTGCCAGCTCATTCCCTTCAATCCCTCTATGAGCCGGTACCCACATAACTACAACTTCCTGGTTTGGTGCATTAACTTTGAATTGTCGAAGAGAGCTTTTAATATTGATGATGTGCCTGTTCGTTTGTGGACCGATACCTGGGTTGAACAAAGTTTGTACCAGGCTGAGTGAGTCTGTACAGATCACGTATGAATGTTGGTGGTACCTATTTATATAGTCAGTGGCCAATTCCAATGCTATACATTCTGCAGTGAAGATCGAAGCTTGGTTAGGTAGGGTGATTTTACCAATGTAATTGTCCTGAGGAATAACACATGCTGCGCCAACCGATGGAGAGTTGTCGAATTTCGACCCATCTGTGTAAATTATTTTGTGATTTTGATATTTATTATGTATAGTATCCTGGAAGATTTCCATCGGGTTTGGAGTGTTTCTTGATTTGGATATGAACTCTGTTTCTATTTTTGGTTGAGTGTATTGTGTAGCATATTCAGCTGTGTTGATTCCTAGGTTGGGTAGTCTTACTAGGAGAGGAGTGAATTCTTCTATTAAATTGATGATCCGCACCAATGGTCTGTCCTTATCTATCTCAGGGTTAGAAATATGCTCTTGGTTCCTGTATACCTCACAGAAGTCTGCCAAAACTTTTATAAAGGGATTCGCTCCATTTGTAAGTACTTTCAACACATACCTGGAGCCCAGGTAGCTAGTGCGATCCTTAATACTTAGAAGTTTGGTCTCACCAAGAATAACATTAGTTGGGGTGGATCTTCTATACCCCATCGCCAGTCTTAAGGCCTCCATTTGGATACCTTCCAATTGAGCCCTGGATCTATTGTCAGAGGGAAGGTACCACATACTGCCATATTCTATTCTAGATCTAATAAGAGTTTTATAAATGATTATCAACGATTGAGGGTCACAACCCCACCACGTTCCCCTGAGAAACTTGATGACGTTTAGAGTTTTGTTACACTGGGTAAGTACTGCCTGTACATGTTCCCTAAATTTAAATTTATGGTCTATGTTTACTCCTAGATATTTTGCTACCGGCCTGGAATTTATGGTGTGTCCACCCAGGGTTATATCTGCTTGGACCGGTTTGTGAGGAGACCTCCCAAAGGACAGCAGCTCCGTTTTTTCTGTTGAGAGGTTAAATCCTATGCTTTCCAGATTGTTCTTAATTACATTGACCGCGTTTTGGAGTTGTGATCTGAGATCATGTAAATTACTATTTTGTGAGATGACCGCTATGTCGTCAGCGAATAACGTAACTGTCACCCCTTCTGGTATGCCGTCCGTAACACTGCTTATGTAGAGACTGAAGAGGAGCGGGCTCAGTACACCCCCTTGAGGGACACCCTTATGTACTCTTAGAACCTGATGCGTTATCTCTAGATACTCACTTCCATGAAATGCAGTGCTTCTGTCAGTCATCCATTCTGCAATGAAGTTGTAGGCATTACCAGTGATATTTAATTCTTTAAGTTTGCACAGAAGGATGTCTCTTTGTACGTTGTCGAATGCACTTTCAATGTCCAAAAAAGCTGCTACTTGTTAGCACGATGACCAGTGTCTACCAAAGTAGTTAGGATCCCCAAATTATCCATGCAGGACCTACCCCGTCTAAATCCAGCCTGCATGTGCGGGATCAGGTTACAGAATTCACACCAGTGCTGAAGTCTATTATTGATCAGTCTTTCCATGAGTTTGCAAGCACAGGACGATAAGGTAATGGGTCTGAGACGTTTACCATCCTGTTTTGGGATAAAGAAAACTGAGGATTTTTTCCAATCCTCCGGTAAGCTTGAACCTCTGTACAAGTCATTGTAAATGTCCAATAGTATAAGTTTACACTTGCTTGATAGTTGTTGTATCATGTTATATTCTATATTGTCTGGACCTGGGGCTGATGAAGTCTTGCATTGGTTTATGGCAACCAGGAATTCCGTGAAGTCGAACGATTGATCTAAAAATGGATTTTCTTCAGCGTGACTTTTGACTGGAGGAGCACTGGGCACCCAAGGAGGGCAGATTTTGTTAACAGCCTGCTGCTCCAGATCGTGGGCTTGTCCTTGCGGCATCGATGAGGTGGATACCCACCTTGATTTGAATTTACGAATGGTGTTCCAGAAATGTTTTATATTTGAGCTGTGACTAAGCTTACTTGCAAATGTTCTGAAGGCCGATCTTTTCTTATTTTCTAAAATTTTGGTAGCTTCAGCTACTTGCTTCTTGTGGGCAATCCAGTCCTCAGTTTTTAAGGTATGCAGCCACTTCTTCAGCGAGGCTTTTCTTTTCCTGACTGCTTTGTCACAGTCCAAGTCCCACCAAGGTGCAGGATTACCTTTGCGACAGATGCTTGCTTGCTTTTCAGAGTTTCTTCTTTTGCTCGGAGTGTGTTTGACCACGGCATTCTTCATTGTGTCCATGAAGATTTCATATTTCCGGATTACTGGGAGGTTTACATAGGTTTCCGTGAAGAATGTATCCCAATAGATGTCCATCTCAGTTCTATATTGTTGCCAATCCGTTCTTGTTGTGGAAAGCCTATTGGTTTTCCTGAAATGGAGTTGTTTTTTAATTTCAATTGTCGCTTCGATAGGAAAATGATCGGATCCAAACGTGTCCTCCAATTGTCTGGTATCCACCAGATACGCAATATCTGTGGTTGTGATAAAAAGGTCTATGTTGGATTTCGTGGAGTATCTGCTGTCTATTCTTGAAAAGCTATCGATATTGTGGACTATCATACTGTGGTCCGTTAGTATTTTCTCCAGGTTTTCCCCTGCCGCATTCACCGTGTTGTTATTCCACATGGGATGATGAGCATTAAAATCTCCTGCTAGAACTAGATTACCTCTGTTTTTGAGAGATTCAACGACTTTGTTCCATGCACTCTTGTTCATCTGATCCTGGGGAGGTCTGTAACAACCTGCTACAACAATGTTATGTGTCAAGTTGGTGGTTTCCAGAGCTATCATTTCTCCATCCAGAAGATCCGAATCTGGGATGCTCACAGGGACAAACTTTATATCCTTGCGGATAACTAATGCTGTCCCTCCACCATTTCTGCCATGAGGCCGATCTTTTCTTAAAATATTGTGCTTAGGTAAGGAGAAATGATATCCTTCCTTAAGCCAGGTTTCTGTAAGAATTACAATATCGTATTCACTACAGATCTTGATAAGCTCCTCCTTTTTGTTCAGAATGCTGCGACAATTCCAAAGTAGTAGCTTTAAATGGGACATAATTTATGATGATTTTTTACTAATTGCTCCTTTGTATTGTTTGATATTATGGTCCTTTGATGTTTTTGGAGTAGTGCCTATCGAAAGGTGAATTTGGTTTTTATTAACGTCACTTCTCCCTGCTGGGGAGTCTATTAGTTTAATTTTATGAGAAGTGATTGGGCGGTGATGCTGAAGAACTACTTTTTGCTGAATAAGCTTTGTGTTCGATGTCTCCAACTCCTTGCAAGTGGACAAGGGTATAGGAGAGACAATTGGAGTGTTTTGTGGTGTTATTTCTTTTGTTGGGTTGGTGTTTACCATGATTGGATTAGATTTCCTGCTCCATTTTTCTTCAATGATAGAAGGACGGGCATGCCCGCCTATCTGTTTTAGCTTGAATTCATTATCCGTGGATACCGGTACTAGCGCTGGGAAGTTTTTTTTGTCAAGTCTAATCTGGGAAGGGGTGATAGAATGGCCTGAGTGAAGGCTTTCTACAGATGTGTTTTTAATAATCTCCTTGGCTTCCCAGTAGCCCACACTTTGGTACGCCATAGTTTCCTGAATTTCCTTATTATATTTGTAAACGTTGCACTCATGTGCAAACGTCTTGTGTGTTCCTTTGCAATGTAGGCAACTGAGCTTGTCACCAGGCTTACAGGGATGAGTGTCCTCCGGGTCAGCATCACCACACACTTGGCAGACGCAGGTGCTTCTGCATCGACTTGATGTGTGTCCATACTTCATGCACTTGAAGCACATTTTAAGCGCCTCAATGTAAATGTGGACCTGAATGTTCAGAATCCCATATATTTTGAGGTGATTCGGCAAAGTATTACCCTCAAAGGTAACTAACACAGTTTCGCTGGGCAACCAGCTTACTTTTTTATTCTCTTGATCGTATGTTTTCCTATTGAGTCTAATAGCGTTAATTATTTTGACCGGTGATTCTGATTTATAGATGATTTCTTCCATGAAGACATCAAGAGGGATCTCTCTTATAAGACCCCTTTTTTCAATCCTGTAATGTGGAATGAAAGCCTCCAAGTCACTTGCTTCGGATTTTACTTTGTGTACAAATGAGTTGGCCAGCTCCTTGCTGGGAAATTTAAGATCAGCTGCTCCGTTTCCTCTGGCTTTCATATCGGTAACCCCCGCATTCATGAGATTTACAGCTTTGGCAATGTGTATGAGGTTTTGCGCTCTAGAACGTTTTGGCATTTGTTTCTTGAGTTTAACTTCCACGAAGGCTGGACCCACATGGCTATTCGGATAGAGGTTAGTCCTCTTTTCTGTCTTAGCGTCATCTCTTGCGTTTGCCATTTTCTCCTTTTTGTTGATTTCCAAGAGTTCTTCTGAACCTTTTCTTTTAAGGGGGTAGGTGTTACTCATTTGTTTCATATTATTGGTCTTGGAACTTTTGCCTTTTATACCGGTCAGAGATGTTGTCTCCGCCATTACGGCGTCCTCCTCGTTGCCCATGCCCCTCGGGCCGGGGTCCGAGGTATTCCCGACAGTATTTTGCCACTCCACTCTTCTTAGAAACCTTCTTCTTATATGGAATAGAATTATTTAGCGTCTAATCACTATAAGGTTAATCACAGCGACAAATTTTTAGATATATTCGCAAAAATACACTTTACCGGAGCATAGATCACCGATCCGCTCGATCGATTGTTGAGAGAAGGGTAAATTTATATTACGCGAGTGGCGACACCTCTCGCTACTATAGGAAGCGATGTAGATTGCGCAATTAGAACAGGCTTCCCACGGCACATGGAGACAGAAGCACGTGTTAGAACTCATGTATCAATTCCTTTTTGTTAATTCAATAAACCTTTTACTTATTATCAACAGCAATTCAGGACAACTGAATAAAAGTTAAATAAACAATTTGAAATAGTCCTCCTGAGTAGGCGCCATCTCCTAACCACTAGCTGAACTAAATTTGTCATGTGACTTGCTCTGTATTATCCACAAAATGGCGGAACTTGTCTGTGGGAATGCTTTCACGGGAATACACTTTTCGTCATTATATGAGAAGATTTTTATCTAAATAAGGGTTCATTACACTTAAAGAGGAAGGTTCAATGCAGAGCGGTCTGGTCACCATTTGAGTCGCAAAACTCTTTTAGTCATTTAAAAATACTTGGATTCTGCGGATGTATTTTGTCGATTTTTACTCTACTTTAGACACTCATATTATTAGATATGAACACAATCTCGTTGAACCATGACCGGACCGCCCTGCATTGGACCTTCCTCTTTCGAATGAGCCATCATCCAGCCCAAATCTTCTCCTGTGAGGACAAAAAGTGTATTCTCGTAAACCCCTTTTTAGGCCCATTTTTGCCGGTAATGTTACCTCGCTGTATTACCCACGTCTACCCCCTTAATTATTCAGTGCAATCAGAATTTAGAGTGACTTGTGAAGAAATTGCATTATTTTATTACTGTTACATTTCATTTGAACTATTAAAATACATTACGCACTTATTTACGGTAGAGTTTTTAAATAATGAATTTTTTAATGCGATCGCGCTATTTCCGAAAAAAATTCGAGAATGTCCTGTATAGTAAATTCAAGTGTTACCATACTGTCTGGATAACATCGTTGAATTAATTCTTCAATGTATATATACTGTGCAATAAATTCACCTTGCATTTCACGCCAAACAACCTAAAACGAATAAATATATACCATGAAAATAAAAAATACAGTAAAATATATTTTTTTTACTTACCTGTAATAAGTTTTCTTCTTCACACAGATGTTTCTCAACTTTTCTGTACAAATTTTCCAAACCCTTTTTAACTTCCCGAGCAGGATATTCTTTTACTACACGCCTAAGCTCTTGTTTACTAAAAGCCATTTGATAACTAACTTCAGATTCTTTAACTCCAGCACCAACTTTAGCTTGTACACCTTCAAAGAATAGCTGTAAGTATATTATGTATTATAATAATTTTTAAAATTAATCTTACAAATTAAGAAATATAAGTAACAAACATTAAGTTTTTCTAGAGGTCTTCCAAAATATTGTGTGACATATGCACGTAGAGCATCTTGATACTTTTGTTTTGCTTCTTTCCTTTCATGATCAAGAACAGATATTTTTAATTGTGATAGAAGGTCATACAGATGATGAAAATTTTCTAAAATTTAACAACTATTATATAAATAATATAAGTAAATAAAGAGACCAATGACAAATTAAAAAATCTTACCCATTTTAATAACTTCTTGTGGAGTTTTATGATGATCTCTACTGTGAATTACAATAGCTTCAAACATCGTACTCACTAATTTTGTATACCATTTTTCAAGGTCAACTTTTCTGTCTGAATTCTTGAAAATCTTTTCTGCTGTTCTTGCAAATGGCTCAAAATTTTCTACATATGGCAATATACCACATTTATTTCTACGATTAACTTTTGTATCACATAGAATTGATTGTAATTGTGCTTGCATGAATTTGTCAAACGCTCTTTTAACTTGAATTAAAGCAGAAGCGAACGTCATAGATAAAAAAGAGCCAGTATCTTGTGCTGACATAACATGTTGTGATAAACGTACTAAGACATACATACACCAACTAAAATGTTGAACTGTAAATTAGTACGAAAATAAATTTTGTTTGAAATGGTGTTAAGTAAATTTTATGACACAAACGCACAAACTATCAATTTTGTCCAGAAAATTGATAAAATTATTTAATTCAGTTTCCAATGATGGAAATATGGCTGCCATTGTAGCACGCACTTCTTCGTTAACTTGTCGTTCTAATCGTTTACTGGCAGTAGATGTTACTGATTCAGGACTTGCTGCTCCGTTACTAATATTATCTGTTTCTTCTATTTCACTGCTCTGACATATTCAAATAAATATTTAGCTCCAAACTGTTACAATATATTCAAACAAATAATTTACGTACTTTTGATGGGGAAAGAACAGAATCTAATTGCAAGAATAAAATACAGAAAGCTTGTTCTGCAAGACAAACTGGTTGCATTTGCGAAAGCATACAATCTAAAACTGAATCCAAAAGATTTCCTTCTCCTACAGGTGCCCATGTTTCACCACTCAATAGACAAATAGGTGCTGGGTTCAATAAATCTTCTGTTTTTTGACCACTAGATTTTGATGTGCTTGCTTAAAAAATACTTTTTTATTAAAGAAATAAACGTAATTTATTATTATTACAGATAAAAATAGGCATACCTTGGAAACGTTTACAAATAAGTTTATTTTTTGCTTCTTCAAAAAATCGTTTTAAATCTCTTTTGTACAACTTACTCATTGTATCTGTATAAACTTTGGTTAACTGCACAAAAGCCTTATTATCTAATGCTCTTAGTAACTGCATCAATTCAGTATATGGTTCAAGTTCCTGATGAACTGTTTGATGTGTTGGAAGAATTAAATCAGTTATTGACATTGACATATCCCCAACATCGTTACCCTACAAGATGCACGATATAGTTTAATATACATCTTTTTCAAAATTTTCGTTATTTATGTAAACAGATATACCAAATGTATGAAGAGATTATTTAGATGTCTGGCCACAATTATGGAAAATTTTGCTCTGAGTTTATCAAGTCGTCTTCTTTGTTCGGTGACTGCACTCAATTTGTCCAGTCCTGGTGGCAAAGAAGCAGTTACTGCTTTTAAAAGAACAGCACCTGCCTCACTAAGTTCTTCTTTGTCTCCTGGAAGCTCAGCTTCACTTAAAGTATGCTGATGAGTTGGTAAAATATCTAGTTGTAACTTACAAAATTAAAATTAAAAATTTTGTATAAAATACATGAAGTTGATTAAGCGCAGATAAAGTATTGTTAAATGTATTCATTGTTGTTATACATTTCGTATACTTTTAAAAATTACTTACAATTACTGTGTTTAATTGATCTAACAGAAGTCTGGCATTACTGTTAGCTGTATGGATAGCTTGATTTTTTTGGCCCACACGAGCCATAACCTCTCTGATTCTTCCAAGTGCTTCATCATAAGTTGCAAGACGAGCTTCAGCAACTGAAGCTTCAATTATTGCTTCTTCTATACTATTCATCAGCTGAGTTACACGTGTTTCCGATGCCAAAACTGATTGTACATTTTCCTACATATCAATAATTACAAACAAAATATAAAATTATTACATTAGGAAAAGATATAATTTGTATACACTATTTAATAACCTTATTTCCAAAATGCACAAATATATATGTAATTCTAAATTGTAACAGTACTTTTTTGCTGAAATTAATTAGTTTATCAAGATTCAACTTTACCCCATCTAGAATTGAGAGATCCTTAGATAGATTTTCCATAAATAATTCAGCATTAGAGACAGCATATTTGCAGTTTTCCATCATTTGTTTCAAATCAATAGCTTCCTTTTCAGTAATTGGTTGGTAATCGGATGAAATAGGTGATGTAAGAAGTTCTTATTTATTTATACATAAAATCATAAAATATGTATATACTATTTAAAGTAAAATACTTTCGTGGTGTAAATATTTACCTGGTGTGAAAGTAATACTGTCGCTTTCTTTCAAAGAACTGGGATCTATAAGCCATTCTTTTGGGATATTTTTAAATTGAGGTCTTTGTGCTAAATTACAAGAGTAAGTATATAAATTGCTTAAAAATGTTTTGCGCTCTTGCGCTGTTGTTGCAGCCCATTTATATATTTTATCTATATGAAATTCTATATCCATAGAATCATTTTTAACTCCATCTACAGTTTGAATATCATTTAATGACCATGACTGTTTCTTTTTAAATACATTTTTGTCATTTTTCTTTACTTGATACAAAAGTAAAGCTGAAGGTGTATCTGTTGTTGTAGTTAAACACAAGAAGCTGGTTTTTTTCTTTTTATATGCCTTACTAACATAGCATATACTTAATAATTTCTCATCACTAGGTGTGAATACTTCTCTTTGTAATGTATGTCTTATCGCTGCCATAATTGTAGTTATAGTTCAATTATGGCTAATATAAAACCATCACTGTTTTATTACTGTCGTACATTAATGAATTAATTTTAAAAAGTCTATAAAAATAAATGTTACTTCATATACAAAATTATAAAACTGTATAATTTCAAACTCTGGTCAACAATTTCTCAGTATCTAGTAGGTTAATATATCTTAATTTCAAATTTTCGTTTTTAATTCTATTATTAATTTTAAACTAATACAAGCACTTTAATGTTACATTAATAATAACATCTATCAATTTTAATCCTTCATAAATATTTGTCAAATAAAATTTTAGCCTTCTAGTACTTTCTTACACTTTCTTAGGTCACCGCAGGCCCTCCAAGCTCCTGTTGCGAACCTCGCTTGTATGTATGTGTGTGATATCATGTGAATTTAGCCGCAAGCTTGTAATCACTAGCGCTGAATGAAATGTAATGTTGCGAACCTCGCTTGTATGTATGTGTGTGATATCATGTGAATTTAGCCGCAAGCTTGTAATCACTAGCGCTGAATGAAATGTAATATGGCGACAATGCCATAAGAGTATGACTGCAGCATGTCTGCATTATGTTATATCAATGCTCATAAATTAGGAGCCAAAATTCAAAGGAATGTACAAACAATAGATAAGATATTGTAAAACTCTCAACACGGGTGATCGTGCTGGGAGAGAGTTGGAAATCCGGAGAAATAAGACTATCACACTTGAAATTTCTAAAGAGCTAATTTATTGCGGGCTGTATCTAATTCGTTAATCGTAACAAAAATCATGTTGGTTCTTGAAACTGTCGAAGTCTCTTCGACATCCTGTTTATTTACAGAGGGTCGTAAATTCTCTTAAGGGTTGCCTTGGCTCGCTAGCGCGAGACCTTTTGTTATCTTACGTTTTCTCTGGATCCCACGCTTTCTCTTAACACGTGTGCACGGAATCGTTCTCGAGTCTTGGCGGAGCACCACCATCTTCCGCTCGCCCAAGGGTGGACCGAAGCCAGGGAGAGGGACCGCCTCCGGACAGGGATGGGCCCCACCACCATTGGACCAGGGATGATCCTGAGGGAGGATTCAGGATCCAGCGAGGAGGGGATGGCAGCCAACTTCGATCGAGGATCTTCACCGCCAAGCTCAGAACGATTCAAAGCTTCAACCCGTTTGCATACATTCTTCATAAAAAGATAAAGTCTAAAAATAAAGAAACATAAACTATTATTCTTCCTTCAAAATAAAGTGTACTTTATTAAAACCCGCGCCGCGAGCAGAGTGCTTTAGCGCTCCACGGGCACCTTACCCACGTAGCATATATCCAAAAATCCCTAGACACCTGAAATCCACGCGCAACAGTAATATGGCGACAATGCCATAAGAGTATGGGCGGTATTCACAGTCGCAACTTATTTCTAAGCTGGGCTTAAACACATGCTTAAGACGTCGGCTAGATTCACAGTCGCCGAATAAGCAACGTCATAAGTCTGAGCTTAAACATTTGCTTAGAAAAGTAAATGCTTATTGGTGTAGATTCACAGTCGATGCTTAATAAAGTCTTAAGATCTTATGAATTCATAGTCGAATAAGTCCGCCTTATTTGTAGAAAACGAGTTCTTATTTGGCTTTATTGAGGTTAAATTTTTAAGTCGACGATATTGAGGACTTAAGCACGCGTTTGAAGTTGTTATTGTGCAGTGATGGGACGAGAGAGAGTAGGTTAGGGTACACGAATACGGTAAAAGAGATTGTGTTTGCGGTATTATGCTACTGCAAGTTTTTAAGTAAGTCATAAATATATATCAGTATCACTACTCTTAAAAGAAGTAGAAAAAAATAAAAATTATCTATATATATATATGTACTGTAATTGTAGCTTATTCTGGTGGACACAATGAATGTTTCTCAGCCCACAGTCTCCTGTATAGTATTTAGGGTGAGTTTACTAATAGGCAGTCTGATGACGGAGTATATCAAGTTTCCCAGGGATCCGGACAATTCCACTCAAAATTGCAGATTATTCAATAATCTGGGACAGGGAAACGGAGCTATTGGTTTACCAGGTGTGGATTTTATATCATTATAACTTTTTCTATATACACATATACATACATACATACATATACAATGTAATTGATTTACCAGGTGTGGATGGCGCTATTGATTGCACCCACATTAGATTAACAGCATTCAACAACATGGAAGAAATGTACAGAAATAGAAAAGGATATTTTTCATGACACCCCTGCGGAATCCACAGACTGAAGAAGAAATAAGGTAATACTGATACTGTTTTACTTGTTTATTTACTTGTTTACTCGACTGATTGATGCACAAATTAACATTAAATTATTTGATCGACACAGGTACAATGAAATCCAGATCAGGACCCGACAGATAGTAGAAAGAACGTTCGGTGTTTGGCATTCTTGTAGAAGAAGATGAAATTGAAAACCAGAATGAAGATGGAGAAGAATTACTAGGAAACGTGGAAAATGTTAATGGCATTGATGGATTTGCTACACGTAAAGCACTGATTGACTGTATGTTTCATTGTGTAATTGTGTCAAACGAAATGTAATAAGGGGTTTTTCATGCCGCAAGGCTTTTTCCCCTTATTGTGTCTATGGAGCCAATAAATAATCATTATTCTTTCAGCACAAATTGGTTTAATTTATTGATTAAAATACCCCCATCCTCAGTCATATCACAACCTATACCTTAAACCACAGGATTTTTGCAATATCTTTTGCAATCACATACTGCTGATTTATTAATGATCTTCAATAATCGATAAGTTTGCTACAACTACTTTTATTTCATTTTTTAGGATTCATAATCAATACAAAGAATTACATATAAATTTTTCTTTTAAATAATTTCAGTCGTAAGTTTAATTTTGTGTTATTTTGTGTTCGTATTTCACAATGAAACTTTAAATATAAGAGATTTTTATAACGTATGTGATAACAGTAATAATAAAATTGTTACTTTCTCAATTGAATTGATTTTGACTTAATAAATTTGGCTCTGTCTATTGCACGCTCAATTATTTGAATTAATTCAAGCGATAGCGTTAAAATTCAATTCAAAAAGCGCCGCTCTAACAAATAATGCTACAGTTTCAAAAATCATTTTTATTGGTTGTTACAGTAGAAAATCGACGGAAATAGCCGAACGTCAAATAAGCATTGCTTAACCACGGACTTTACTAAGCAAAGCTTATTCATCGTTTTCTTAACTAAGTCGGTCTTATTCTCCGACTCTGAATACATAGCGACTTAAGCATTGCTTATTCGAATAAGATGATCTTTGTAAAGAACGTCTTAAGTCCTCAATTAAGTTGCGACTCTGAATACGGCCCTATGACTGCAGCATGTCTGCATTATGTTACATCAATGCTCATAAATTAGGAGCCAAAATTCAAAGGAATGTACAAACAATAGATAAGATATTGTAAAACTCTCAACACGGGTGATCGTGCTGGGAGAGAGTTGGAAATCCGGAGAAATAAGACTGTCACACTTGAAATTTCTAAGAAACTAATTTATTGCGGGCCGTATCTAATTCGTTACTCTTAACGAATATCATGTTGGTTCTTGAAACTGTCGAAGTCTCTTTGACATCCTGCTTATTTACAGAGGGTCGTAAATTCTCTTAAGGGTTGCCTTGACTCGCTAGCGCCAGACCTTTTATCTTCCGTTTCCTCTGGATCCCACGCTTTCTCTTAGCACGTGTGCACGGAATCGTTCTCGAGTCTTGGCGGAGCACCACCATCTTCCGCTCGCCCAAGGGTGAACCGAAGCCAGGGCAAAGAGGAGGTTATAACAAGAGGCGACACTCCCGGCGGCACCTTTGATGTTGAGGTTTTGCTGTCCCTTTAAATGGGTAGGATTAACGAGCGGGAAGTTTGAATGAGTTGGATGTATTACTCTTTATAACTAGAAATTTTTTTGTGTAGTCAATTTTTCTGTATATTATTAATCGAAGTATTTACATTAATTTTACATAATTGAAAAGTGGGAAAGTAAAAAATATAATAAAATGATAGTATTAGAAAATATATTTGAACATAAATAACACAATTATACAATAAGATTTGGGAAGGTTCTCGAAAATATATTTGAACATACATTACACAATTATACAATAGTAGGAGGGAAGGTTTCGGATGATATATTTCAACATAAATTATACAATTATACAATAGTAGGAGGAAAGGTTTCGGATGATATATTTGAACATAAATTTACAAATTTAATACAATATGAAGTTTCCTATCTTTTCTAATACAAGTTTTAAAATCCCTATTGCTGTATGTAAGAGTATAATAAATTCTTAATCTAATAAATAACTTTAATAAATATTGTAAAGGAAAATTGTCGCAAGGGTGAATAAAACCAGTAACATTTCTACATAAATCATACATATTTTTCCCTACATGGGTGCGAGGTAAAATAGAATGTGCGTTTGAAAAAAAGATGTTTTCTAAAGTAAATAAATGATTGTAAAAAGATGCTTCTGGATTTCTTAGTGCACCATAAAAATTGCCGATAATATTTTGGCCCAACAAAATACAATGATATTGCGAACTTTTTAAAATCTTCCGTATAACGCCTACCGTGAACATTTCTATTATTTTGAATAACTTGCATATTAACAAAATTAATTATTTTGGGGGATAAAAATATTTTGCATAAACCCTGAAACGTACTTAAACTAGACTCATTATTTCCAAGTTCTAACACTTCCGCTTTTAGCTCTAAATTCTCGCGTTCTAAATTAGAAATTTCATTCTCAAGCTTACGCTGCCTCGGTGTCCCTGCAGATATCGATGCTGGCGTCTGAACACGCATCAAAGCCGATTGATGTAATGTTTCCCTGATGAGATGGACCTGAAATTGCTAAAGAACAAACATATAAGATCAAAAATATTTATTCTCATTTATCTAAATTATTTGTTCTTATGTATTTATATATTAAACTCTTATTATGTACTTAAATGTATTTTTACCTGCTATGTCTACGACACGAATTTTTGCTGGAGGCTGAAACTCAGGATTATTACCGCTCTCTTCTTGAATATTTGTATCTGATATGAAAATAAGAGATCAATATATTACTCAATTACTACAATTAAATGGTTAATACAATTAATACTTGTATAATATTCATACCAGACTCAATCTGCTTTGGAACTGCTGTTGGTAATAACCTGGACTTGGAAGGACCCATGTACATTTTCTTTTCGAAATGGTTACTACATACTCTGCGGGTCTTGTGGTAGTGTTGATATTCCAAAGACGGAAGATCTTCTCTACCACATGCCTGAAGCCAGAGCTTGCATCTAAAGAACATAATGATATAAATATATATACTTGAAGCATGTTATTGTTCCAAGATTTATGTTTCTATAGTACCTAAGTTCTTATATTGTTACACACATATGACTTTATAATACTTACAAGTCTCCATTCTTAAGAAATCTAAAAAAATGTACTCCTTCCCCTCCTCGATTGAATCTTGCTGTACAATTTTTGTAAGAGCATGAAACTCCACTTCGTTTTGGAGCACTCATGTTGATATTTAAAAAATGCTGCAAACAAAAAACAGAAAACAGAAAACAGAAACCAGAAAATAGAAAATAGAAAATAGAAAGCACAAAGCAGAAAACACACAGCAGAAAGTAGAAAACGGAACAAAATCGTAGAACAAGAAACGATATCTGATAAATATACAAACCTCACGGTTGTACGTTTCCAACAGAAATGACCAAGCCACAGTGCACTTCGTATCTACCTGGTACCTGCCAGGTAAGTACGGAAATTCCCGGTTCAGGACGGTCTGAAATGCCATAAACTCTTGCTTTTTGGAGCATTCTAACAAAGAAGTTTCCACAATATAGGTTATGTACGCGAATCCACAGTACAAACTTGTCGCGCGCTCACGACTGTTCACGGTCAAAACCGAAGATTGCCGAATGGCCCTTTAAATGGGTAGGATCACTTTGTCTCACTCTACAAGTAGTTTCTCTCTCAGAGTGTCGCCTCTTAAGGCTGGTTCAGACACGGCTAGTAATTTAGTCGAGTGGGGAGTAGCTACTTACTACTAAACCGTTTAGTGCATAGAAAAGTGTCCGGACTAGTACAGTTGAGCTTTGAAAATCAAGAGTTCAAGATATACCCTTGACTAAAGAAATGCGTCCGGACAGGTCTGTCCCGAAGGCTAGTTAGTGGTGGGAGAAGCCTACTCGACCAGCAAAATCCAATGAAACGGATCGACTCGACTAAACCGTTTTACTAAACTACTCGACTAAACTCTAGTGTCCATACACTAAACTACTCGCCACTCGACTAAACTACTAGCCGTGTCTGAACCAGCCTTTATTATACTTACTCTTTGGCCAGGGAGAGGGACCGCCTCCGGACAGGGATGGGCCCCACCACCATTGGACCAGGAATGATCCTGAGGGAGAATTCAGGATCCAGCGAGGAGGGGATGGCAGCCAACATCGATCGAAGATCTTCACCGCCAAGCTCAGAACGATTCAAAGCTTCAACCCGTCTTGATTCAATTTCTGGAAAGAATAAAGTCAAAAATAATAAAGAAATTCAAACTCCATTTATTCTTAAACGCAAAGTGTGTTTTATTAAAACCCGCGCCGCGAGCAGAGCGCTTCAGCGTCGTTTTTTTTACTACCTGATCGAACGGAGTTGGTAATACTGATCGGGCGCCTGCGCGCTACAAGTAGGTCCCTACACTCTGCATGCCTAGCTTGTATCACTGATTTTAACACACAACTAAAGATATCGTGACGTCATGTTCCCGCGAAATTTGTCGCCGCGTTTTTTAATTGTTTCAAAATTTAAAGAGACTGAAGAAATATGGCGCACAGTGGGTGACAGAATTTCCAGGTTCGTCAATTCCATTATTATAATTATTACTATTATTATTATTACTACTATTATTATTACTATTGCTATTATTATTATTTAAAAAGATATTTTTTGAAATTTTTTCTAGGTTTTTAGGTTTTTCAATAACTTCTACTGATGAGATGCAGCAACAGGAGGAGAAGATAGAAATTAAGTACAGAATTTTTTAAAATTATTACTGAAAGCATTAACTGTTTATATTACTGTTTTAGTAATATATTTAATTTTAATTATTAAAATGTATCTTTAAAACACGAGGAAGAAAATATGCAGCATCAGAGGGTGTATTAACGAAAACAGCAAGATGTTCTTCTTCCTCCAAGAGAGAAAGGATAAGAAGAGGATGGCGCAGTGAGTGGAAGTATGTGACAACCCAAAGTCGGTGCTTCCACCTAAAAACTGAGATTCTAGGTGATGTGTGGCAGCTACTTTAAAGAAAAATACTTCATGAGGAAAAGATTAACATCAGCAGTTCCAACATTAAACTTATTTGGTAATAACTCTTATATACTTTTTATAGCATATGTAAATAATTGTTAATGAAAATATTTATTACAGAGGCTGTAATAAATATTGCATGTCAGAGGCTGCCTCTATTAAAATAGAGCAACAAGACATCTGGATGCAAATGAAAAGAAGAAGAAGAAGAAGAAGATTGTAAGTATTAAGTTTACATATACAATATATAGAACCATTAACGTGATATTAATATATTAAGTATAATCTGCGAGCAGAGTGTGTGTTTTATTGTATGTATGATTGTGATTAATTGTATATTATTATTGATATATATATATTTATTATATTTTTGTAAAAATTTAATATATTTTCTTTTTTATACATATATTGTTGTCATTTTTCCCCTTTCATTATTTTTATTTTTCAAAGTTTTGAATAAGTAAGACTATGTACACTGAGTTGCAATGAACTTGTCGCAGTGAAGTTGGCTCCAGATTTACAGACACATTCACGCCGCGTCGGTGAGTCGATCTCGCCCATCGTCTCACCGACGCGGCGTGAATGTGTCAGTAAATCTGGAGCCAACTTCACTGCGACAAGTTCATTGCAACTCAGTGTACACGTATATAGGGACCATATGCTTGTGTGTGTGTGTGTGTGTATTCCTCACCGATATCATTTATATGTGTTTGTACTGATACCAGCGCCGCCTGGATTTGCTACGCAAAACTAATTTTCGTTACAGCATGAAATACGGGAGTTTGGAGGGCCTGACCATAGACATATGAAAATATAGACGGAGCATAAACTGCTACTTTAGGTAAGGGGGCTCTGATAATCGGGGCGAGGTGGGGACTCGTCTGACTTCGACTTATTCCGGCAAGACTCGGTAGTATTCGGCTCACATTTCACATGTATGCATGTACGCTGAGTTGCATTGAACTTGTCGCAGTGAAGTTGGCTACAAATCGGCTCACCAACGCTGCGTGAATGCGTTAGTGAGTGAATGCGTGGCCAACTTCACTGCGACAAGTTCAATGCAACTCATCGTCGGTGTATGTACGCCGAGTCCCATCGAAGTTGTCGCAGTGAAGTTGGCTACAAATTCATTAACGCATTCACGCCGCTTCGGTGAGTGAATGCGTGGCCAACTTCACTGCGACAACTTCGATGGGACTCAGCGTACACTCAGTCCCATCGAAGCTGTCGCAGTGAAGTTGGCGCTCTAACGCATTCAAGCCGCGGCGGCGTAGCGCGCCAACTTCACTGCGACAATTTCGATGGGACTGACAATACACCGACGATGAGTTGCATTGAACTTGTCGCAGTGAAGTTGGTCACGCATTCACTCATCGACGCGGCGTGAATGCGTAGTGAATTTGAACTGCTACAAGTTCAATGCAACTCATCGTACGGATGCGAAAAGCCGAACATACCCGAGTCTGCGCTTACGAAAATAGTCGAAGTCAGATGAGTTCCCCCTTACCGCGATTATCAGTTACCCCTCGTAGAAAGGCTCCGTCTATATTTCATATGTCTATGGGCCTGACCCAGGATGGCCGTGGCATACAAATATTGTAAGTATGCATCATAGGCAGTGATGCCAGAACCGTGGGGCGTGGGACAAATTTTTACCCTCTCCACGACGTCCCAATGACTCCCCTACCGCAGTTGTTTCATCTAACACAGGCCTGTCCAAGTAGGGAAATCCACTCCTGGAACACATGTTTTGGGTCCCCTTCCAACGCTGCTCCTTCAAATAAGATGGGACGGTTCCGACTACCGTCTCTTCGTCTTTCCTAGCGGCGGTATTGTCTCCTCGGTCCCATCTTACTTGAAGGAGCAGCGTTGGAAGGGGACCCAAAACATGTGTTCCAGGAGTAAATTCCCCTACATGGACAGGCCTGATCTAACACAAGCGCGTTGTCCCACGTGTCCGTGTGAGCTCTGCGGGTTTGGCAGAGTTCAGCTGCTCTCGTCATTTCTACGTTATCGGCTCGATGCTCAAGCCGCTAAAGCACGTGGCAGCAGCATCGACGAATCGACAAAATAATATAATTTCGTCCATGGCAATATGGCTGAATTAAGAAACTAGGCGAATCAGTTCGAATCCCGATTTTACGGTTTCAGTTCTGATTCTTAATGCATTAACGTTTTTTTAATACATAAAAATACATTTTTATTACATTAACATTTCGACGTACATTAACTTGGGAAGCAGTTAAAAAAAGAGTTGAACTGCTTCCTTTATTTATATTTTTTGTAATATTTAAGTTATATATATATACATATGTATGTATGTACGTGATACAAAAGTGATTTCTTCAATTAGATATTACTGTTATTCTATTTATTACAATACGTAAATGCGAAGACATACGAGGAAAATTGGTTAGGATAGAATGTAAGGATATAAAGAAATTTCAATTTTTTACGGTTTGTTAGTTTTATTTTTTATTCGTTACAACTATTATCATTTTATTCTGTGAATAGTCATTAAAATGAAAGACAGAAAAGTACAGTTCGATTTTTTGGTTAATTTGTACTACATATTTCATCAGGTTTCCGGCAACTGTTGCAGCTGATCCACGCTTATACGATGCTGAATATTTTACCTTTCTATGGGCGGTATTCACAGTCGCAACTTATTTCTAAGCTGGGCTTAAATACATGCTTAAGACATCGGCTAGATTCACAGCCGCCGAATAAGCAACGTCTTGAGTCTGAGCTTAAACATTTGCTTAGAAAAGTAAATGCTTATCGGTGTAGATTCACAGTCGATGCTTAATAAAATCTTAAGCTCTTATGAATTTATAGTCGAATAAGTCCGCCTTATTTGTATATAGAAAACGAGTTCTTATTTGGCTTTATTGAGGTTACGTTTTTAAGTCGACAATATTGAGGACTTAAGCACGCGTTTGAAGGTGTTATTGTGCAGTGATGGGACGAGAGAGAGTAGGTTAGGGTACACGAATACGGTAGAAGAGATTGTGTTTGCGGTATTATGCTACTGCAAGTTTTCAAGTAAGTCATATAAATATATATCAGTATCACTACTCTTAAAAGAAATAGAAAAAAATAAAAATTATCTATATATGTACTGTAATTGTAGCTTATTCTGGGAAACACGATGAATGTTTCTCAGCCCACAGTCTCCCGCATAGTATTTAGGGTGAGTTCACTAATAGGCAGTCTGATGACGGAGTATATCAAGTTTTCCAGGGATCCAGACAATTCCACTCAAAATCGCAGGTTATTCAATAATCTGGAACAGGGAAACGGAGCTATTGGTTTACCAGGTGTGGATTTTATATCATTATAACTTTTTCTATATTTACATATACATATATACATACATATACAATGTAATTGATTTACCAGATGTGGATGGCGCTATTGATTGCACCCACATTAGATTAACAGCATTCAACAACATGGAAGAAATGTACAGAAATAGAAAAGGATATTTTTCATGACACCCCTGCGGAATCCACAGACTGAAGAAGAAATAAGGTAATACTGATACTGTTTTACTTGTTTATTTACTTGTTTACTCAACTGATTGATGCACAAATTAACATTAAATTATTTGATCGATACAGGTACAATGAAATCCAGATCAGGACTCGACAGATAGTAGAAAGAACGTTCGGTGTTTGGCATTCTTGTAGAAGAAGATGAAATTGAAAACCAAAATGAAGATGGAGAAGAATTATTAGGAAACGTGGAAAATGTTAATGGCATTGATGGATTTGCTACACGTGAAGCACTGATTGCCCGTATGTTTCATTGTGTAATTGTGTCAAACGAAATGTAATAAGGGGTTTTTCATGCTGCAAGGCTTTTTCACCTTATTGTGTCTATCGATCGAATAAATAATCATTATTCTTTCAGCTCAAATTGGTTTAATTTATTGATTAAAATACCCTCATCCTCAGTCATATCACAACCTATACCTTAAACCACAGGATTTTTGCAATATCTTTTGCAATCACATACTGCTGATTTATTAATGATCTTCAATAATCGATAAGTTTGCTACAACTACTTTTATTTCATTTTTTAGGATTCATCATCAATACAAAGAATTACATATAAATTTTTCTTTTAAATAATTTCAGTCGTAAGTTTAATTTTGTGTTATTTTGTGTTCGTATTTCACAATGAAACTTTAAATATAAAAGATTTTTATAACGTATGTGATAACAGTAATAATAAAATTGTTACTTTCTCAATTGAATTGATTTTGACTTAATAAATTTGGCTCTGTCTATTGCACGCTCAATTATTTGAATTAATTTAAGCGATAGCGTTAAAATTCAATTCAAAAAGCGCCGCTCTAACAAATAATGCTACAGTTTCAAAAATCATTTTCATTGGTTGTTACAGTAGAAAATCGACGGAAATAGCAGAACGTCAAATAAGCATTGCTTAACCACGGACTTTACTAAGCAAAGCTTATTCATCGTTTTCTTAACTAAGTCGGTCTTATTCTCCGACTCTGAATACATAGCGACTTAAGCATTGCTTATTCGAATAAGACGATCTTTGAATACGGCCCATACTCTTATGGCATCGTCGCCATATTACATTTCATTCAACACTTGCGATTACAAGCCTGCAGCTAAATTCACACGATATTGCACACATACATACAGGCGAGGTTCGCAACACAATCATAGTGTCCGTTCGTCTGGTGAAAAAGCACTGACTTTGGAGTCCAAGTTTAACCGCAAGAAATATTATAAATCTAATTATTTAATAAAAGCGTTAAAGTAATTAACATAATCATCTGATAAAACTTTCGAATATTCAATAAATTAGAATTTCAATGATTTATTTGAAATTACAAAATACACTAGACTATTGAATTACATGACTATTGAAATACACTAGATTTATTGAATATTCGAAAGCTTTTATCAGATGATTATGTTAATTACTTTAACGCTTTTATTAAATAATTAGATTTATGATATTTCTTGCGGTTAAACTTGGACTCCAAAGTCAGTGCTTTTTCACTAGACGAACGGACACTATGATTGATATTGTACCTTGTTGCGTGTCCGTTCACGGTGTATAGGGATTTCTGGGGAATTAGGCGCAGGTAAGGTGATTCATGGAGCGCGAAGGCGCTCCGCTCGCAAGGCGCGAAAATAAAACAAATAAACTATGTTTCACTGTTGATTATGGTTTTAATCTTAAGAATTTAATCAAACTGTTTAATCAGGTATGATGTTTATTTGCGGCGTGAGAACAACTTTGCAGAGTCAAGCGACAAAATCATTCTGAACGTTCAACGCTTGGCGGAGGAGATCTTCGCGCGTCGTCGGTCGATTCCCCTTCCTTGATGGATCCTGGATCCTCCCTCAGGATCATCCCTCGTCCAATGGTGGAGGAGTCCACCCCGTCTCGCGTAGGCCCCTTCTCCTGGCTGTGGTCCACCCTCGGGCGCGTGGAAGTGGAGGCGCTCCGCCAAGATGCTAGAACGTTGCAGCGCACATGTGCTACGAGAAAGCGTGGGACCCAGAGAAAGTAGGAAAAGACAAGACCTTGTACTTGCCAAAGGCAACTCTTGAGAAAATTTACGACCCTCTTAGAGTGCATGAAAAGGCAGGATATTGAAAAGACTTCGTTACTTTTAAGGACCGTTCGTGACTTGGTCGAAAACAACGAATTGGCTATGGTCTATCATAAATTAGTCTTTTAGGAATTTACTAAGTGAAACTATTCCATTCTCTGGATTTCCGGCCTTCTCTCAGCTCGATCACCCACGTCGAGGGGTTTACAACTTTAGGCTTTGTTTATTTTATAATACGAGCGTACACGCAGATGGTTTAAACTCCGCTCTTAATTTATAGCCATCGATACAAAAGGTCCTCGAAGAACATTCGAGACATATCGATACAATAGTCTATTCGATAAATATTCCCATGTCAATGTCGCCATACCACTCTAGACATATTCACGTGATAACGTTTCACGTT
Organism: Osmia bicornis bicornis; assembly: GCF_907164935.1. Lineage (NCBI taxonomy): Eukaryota > Metazoa > Arthropoda > Insecta > Hymenoptera > Megachilidae > Osmia > Osmia bicornis. The sequence continues at coordinate 729,819 of NC_060228.1, read as the reverse complement.
ACAACCTCCTTTTTGCCACTGCCACGTTATATTTATCTCCCTAAATTTCCCCATACCGCAAATGGTACGCGCAACACAAGTAATTTTCCCTTCTATCTATTGCAGGTCAATATTCGTACCATGGTCGTTCTATTATATGTCTGCTAGAGATATTTGGAGCCATTGTGTCAAGTCTGAAGTAGATATCTACGTTTTATTTAAAACTAACAAAAAGTCACTTTATAAATAATAAAAATGTTTCGACATATGCTACGACCGATCGTTCAAAATACACGAATTGGTAAGTTAATAACATTCGTTCGTTATAATATTTAGCTATTCAAAAAATCTTACGTAATATCGACTTTCGTTATCTTTGTTATACTTTGAAAATGTTTAGTATTAATCATAAAACATATTTTTTAAGTCTCTGAAGGTATTTAAAATCAAAATAAGCTCAATAATTATGGCTTTTTCTCTTTCATTTAATCCAATCCTCCCAAATAAAGGCAATAGTTTTTAATGTTTCATTGTTTTGACCTTTGATGAAACTTCTCATCAGGGATTAAAATTATTTTGTATATCATCTGTATTGAGAAATTCATGACATTTTTGGAACATTCTTAGCAAACGGACGGATCGCCGATTTTGACGTATTATATATCGTTAAATTCGTCTTTTCTCATACATTATTAAGGTGTTTGTCTTTTTTTGCGGAAATTCCTTTTTTTTTTTTGAAATTTGATGTGAATATATAACACATCAAAATCGGTGATCCGTCCGTTTGCTAGGAATATACCAAATTTTTCTACATTAATTAAATACAAAGAATTTAAATCGTTTATTAACTGTTATCAATTAATGTCTACTATTTGGTATTAGATTAAATATTTAAAACTAAGTTACAATATTCTTTTATCATTTTGTGTGGTAAGCCAAGAATGGCTGTTATTGTATGACTATGGTTTAACGTATAGTGACCATAAATTGGAAATATGATACTAAGACACTATAATTTTTTTGAAATCTCTTGCCAAAATTTTGTTTTGGACAACTTTTGGAGAAATAATAGTTATGATAAAAAAAAACGTTATTTTGTAACTATTTTTTATTGAACATTATATAATTGAAATAGTTTGTAAATAGAACAATTTTTTAATGAAACAATGTTTTAATACAAACTTATTTTAAATAAAACAATACATTTAAAATTAATTATATTTTAACTGTTGGATTATTGATAATAATTATAATGCGTCAGCTAGAAAGCAAAAATAAATTTATTTTATATTTGGGAAACACTGCGTGCTTCAAAGCTATATTTACAGACCAGATGTCAAGACCAGACCTATAGGCCTGGGACTGTTTATACCTGAGGGCCTGGGTAATAGACTGAATGCAGTTTTGGTCCTTTTGATACTATAAGTGGGCAATAGACTTTCCGTCTTGTCCTTACAGGCTTTCTTGCCACTTCGTGTCAGTGTTTCAAGCAGTAAAGATGTCCTTCCTAGCCTCTTAATACAATAGATTTGAAAGAAATAAACTGTATTCTAGAATTTATTTTACCCATATCCAATAGGTTATGGGCCCAGTGAACGATTTCATTATTAACTTTGTGTTTCAAAAAAAGTGACAGACTAATAATATAGTGATTATAAGGGAACAATATATTGTGATAGTGTTTAAGAAACTATAGTGACTAAAAAATATAGCGATTAGGCCTTTTTAGTATTAAATAGTATATAACTCTATATTTAGATTAAAGCCAAAAGGGTCGCCAAAAATGTAATTGTGGAATATTTATTGGATTCCTTCCTCGGGTTCGCAAGTACAGGGAGTACAGTGAGAGAAATTCTGGAAAGTTTGGAAGCCATATATGAAAGGAAGAGTTTGGCAACTCAATTGGCAATTAGAAAATATTGGAAATGGGTTAAATATAAATGAAACACATTAAACACTTATATTCTTTAACTTTATTATAAGCTAAAAACACACGAAAGACGTCTGCATGGTACCAGAGCTAACGAAGAAGTAAGCCAAAAGAAAATCATGGACGAAAAGCCCTTGTTGGGTCCACTTAAGAAAAACTAAAAATAGATGTACCTGGAGTTTATTGCTCAGGCCTTTTCCGAGCGTAACTCTACAGGCTATCGGTCCCAACCTAAGAACCGTTAAAGTCAAAGACATGCTTTCAATGTCCTTCAACACTCGGCTTATTTTTGCGCCAAGATTATTTTAGATAATCCAACAGGCCCCCTCAAAAATAAGTCGGTATTCTTAACATTAATTTAATCTATCAAAAATTTAATAACCATAACACAAAAATTACCGTACAGATCATCTTACTTATGTTCTATTATGACTCTACTTCTGGAAACAAAATACAAATGGTCCAACATTCGTTGCTTAGGAATGGGGAAACCCAGAAAAAACCCATCCAGACCATACTAACTATACATATCATATAACACACAAAAACAAAATAATTCTTATTAATCAATCAGTATAATTATTTAAGGCCCATTCCTGTCCTGAATTCCAGGAATTTAATTGCTTGCAATGGCTTTGTCAATGTGTCTGCTAGTTGGCTACCTGTAGAAATAAATTCAAGTTTTATTACATTTTTCTCAACTTGTTCTCTTGAAAAATGGTAGTTTATGTCTATATGCTTCGATCGTTTGTGACTGCTCGGATTATTCGCAATATGAATGCAACCCATGTTATCTTTAAATATTATTATTGGATCGGAGACATTGATACTAATACTAATTGCTAATGATTTTAACCATAGTGCCTCTCTCACAGCTTCAAAAAGAGCCATATACTCAGCTTCTGTAGACGAGGCAGCTACCGATGCTTGTCTTTTAGTATTTCAACAAATTGTGCATCGTTCATGTAACTTAAACAAATAATCCGTTGTGCTCTTTCGATCCGTTTGATCACTACCACTCCAATCTAAATCCACATAACCAGACAATAAATTTTTATAATCATTTTTAACATAAGTTAATTTAATACCAGCAGACCCTTTTAGATATCTAAGAACCCTTTTAAGATTTTGCCAAAGTTCTCTACTACTTTTATTTGAGTATTGACTCAAAATATTCACAGCAATACTCAAATCAGGTCTAGTACAAATCATTATATACATTAAACATCCAATTAGATTACGACAAGGTGCATTATATTCTTCATCCGAGTTTAAAGCTATACATATAATCTATTACACTTGGAAGAGGTGTACTAACAGGTTTACAGTCTAGCATTTTCTTAAGTACAGTCTTAATATATGTACTCTGATCTAATGTTATTTGCTCATTAGTTCTTTCCACTTTAATTCCAAGAAATAATTTAATTTCATTTAAATCTGTTGTAATTTATTTTTTAAATAATTTTTGAAACTTTTCATTGTCTCAATTTCAGCAGTTATTATCACCAGATCGTCCACATATAGTACCACATATATATGTTTTAATATATTTCCTCTATCTAATATATGTATAAATACAGCGATCTGCTGATGAATTTCGGAAATCTTTCTCTACAAGAGCTTTCTCAAACATTTCAAACCAACATCGAGCAGATTGTTTGAGACCATACAAAGTTTTGTTTAATTTGCACACCTGATTATCATTATTACATTTAACGCCCTCAGGAATTCGCATATAAATTTCTTCCCTCAAAATACCATTTAAAAACGCTGTTTTCACATCCATGTGGTGAACTAATAAATTATGCTGATTTGCAAAAGCTATAAGGAATCTAAAGCTTGAGATTCTAGCAACAGGTGCAAATGTCTCATTATAATCTTCCATATATTTCTGACTAAAACCACGGGCCACTAGTCGAGCTTTGTATTTCAATGGGTTTCCGAATTCATCATTTTTGATTACGAATACCCATTTACAATCAACAATGTTTTTATCCTTTGGCTTCGATACCAAATCCCAAGTTCTATTAATTTCGAGTGAATTTATCTCATCAGCAATAGCTTGTTCCCATTTAACTCTATCTTCCCTAGTTTTTATTTCCTCAAATGAAGTCGGAATTTTATAAAGCACTGACTGAGCGCACAAAAGATAATCATTGTCAACATCTATTTCATTATACGAAATAGAAGCTCGTTGTTTAATCCTGTCACTCCTTCTAGGTTCTATATTATCATTTAATTCTCCTATTCGATTTTTCTCCGGTCCTAACACTCCTATTACATCTGTTTCAGTTACAGATTTATTTCTTACATTATTTACTATTACTTTTATTCTCGGCTCTACCATATCTGATTCATCGTTATCAGATTTTTTCCTTTTTAACACATCTGATTTTTCATTATCAGATTTATAAATTCACTTTGTATTTCTATTGATTTAGGCACCACTTGAGATGCATCAGTTTCACATAAATCACCTTTTGAATGTATTCCCTTAATTACAGGCCGAGATTCTAAGTAATTAACCTCATCAACAATTACATTCCTTACTATCTCAAACTTCCCATTTTCTACGTTCCACACTTTATATCCGTTTGGTACAAATCCTACCAATATACACTTGTAAGATTTTTCATCAAATTTTGACTTTCTTACTTTATTATGAACGTATACTGTGGAACCAAAAACCTTTAGATATTTTAATTTGGGCTTTTTATTATGCCACAATTCAAATGGGGTTTTATCAACCACAAGAGCTTTCGATGGGGTTAAATTAATTAAATATGTAGCAGTTAAAACTGCTTCTCCCCAAAACTCTTTTCCTAAACCTGCACCGTTTATCATAGCACGTGCTTTTTCAGTTATTGTCCTATTTATGCGTTCTGCAACGCCACTTAATTGAGGAGTACGCGGGACCGTAAAATGATAGCTAATGCATCTTTGTACACAATAATCTTTCATTTCATTAGATAGATATTCCCTACCGTTATCACAGTATAAATTAACAATTTTTAAGTTAAACCGCGCCTCACTTTTTGCAACAAAATCTTTAAAAACAAAGAAAACACCTGATTTATGCTCAAGCAAATATGTTACGCAATAATGCGTATATTCATCTATGAATGTAATGAAATATTTTTTATCGTTAATCGTAGAAAGAGTGACTGGACCACAAACGTCTGTGTGAACTATAAACAGCGGTCGTGTAACGTGACTCTTATCCTTTTCCTTCCCAAATGGCAATTGTGCTTGTTTACCATTAATACATGGCTCACACAAATAATCACACGGAATAGCTTTTTCGAGACAAGTCACGTCCTCGACCATCTGTTTATTTTTTAATTGTAAAAATTTTGTTTTCCCTATATGCCCTAAACGTTTATGCCATAATTCATAGTTATTTGAAATTCTGTTACTCATTTGAGAAGTAATTAAATTTACCCTTTTCGTAATTTCAAAATCTATAGATATTAAATTATTTGAAGGCTTACCATACATCACCATTTTACCGTCTTTAATGATTTGAATACCATTTTCATTGAAAATGGTACTTATCCCTCTTAGCTGCATTTTCCGTACGGACAATAAATTGTATGGTACGTCCGGGCAGTATAGGACATCTTCGAGAACACCTTTGATTCCCATATTGTTCGTTACTTGTATTTGTCCCTTCTTCGTAGCCATGACAAATTCCCCGTTCTTCGCTACCGAAATCTTGATTGGTGGGTCGAGAAGGAAAATTAATTTATCCGTTTTGGTGACTTGATACTCTCCGGTCATAAAAGCATAGCCAGAAACATTATCGTTTGATGTCGTTTGCGTCGTTTGCACTGAATGTACATTTTTGTTTCTTTGCTCTGCTTGGTATTGGAGCCTCTTCTTATAATGATAGCAGTCTTTTATCCTATGCCCTTTTCTTCCACACTGATGACATTTTCCACCAAATGAATATTTGTTCGGCTTAAAACCATTTCCCCTTCTATTTTGGCCTCTGCGATTCCCTCTTTTGAATCGAGAATTTCCAAAATTATTTCCTCTAAAATTCTCTGTGTCCATTATTTCCACTTGTAGCACTTTTGCACTTGTGTCATTATTTTCACTTTTTATTTTTGTCTCATGATCAAAAAGTCTCTTCTTTACTACATCTAAAGTTATTTTTGATTCTGCCATCATAGTTTCAATAACCGTTGATACTGTGTCATACGCTTCGGGTAAACCAGACAACAGAATTGAAATCACTTCGTTCTCTCTCGCATTCACGCCTGTAGACGATAAATCGGTTATCAATTCATCAAACACTTCAAAATGTTCCTTAAGTGAAGTGTCACTTTTCATTTTTAATTTTAGCAATCTTTTGCGAATTGATAACTCAGTTGCAGTACTCTGGCTTTCATATACAGAGTCCAGATTTTTTAAAATAGACTTTGCAGTACTTCCTGGTGTATCATATTTTAAATGTGTATCTGCCAAGTACTGTACAACTGTACACTTAGCAATCCTTTCTGCCTTCAACCACTCAGCAGTAACTGGCTGCGGTGGTATATCATCAATAACACTAAACACATCAAGTTCATATAGAAAATTTCGAATTCTATGTTTCCACGCATTATATTTCGCGCCGTTAAATTGTGGAATGTTTCTTTTGTCTCTGGATGTATCCATTGTCACTTATTCTAAATTATTCTACACAAAACACTGTTAAAAACTATAGCAAGTCAAATACACTAAATAAACATTTAACGATTACACTTAATACTTCTTAAACAAATAAAATAAATTTACAGTTAATGCACAATGTGTCCTGGGCCCATAACCTATTGGAAATGGGTTAAATATAAATGAAACACATTAAACACTTATATTCTTTAACTTTGTTATAAGCTAAAAACACACGAAAGACGTCTGCATGGTACGAGAGCTAACGAAGAAGTAAGCCAAAAGAAAATCATGGACGAAAAGCCCGGTAATTATTTAGAAGTTGGTCCTCCTCACCGATTTTCGTGACCTTGAAATATGTTGTCAAGGTCATCATTCTGAACAACTTTTCCCTATACATATTACCGCCGCTCGGCCTTAGTTTCCGAGATATTCGTAAAAAACTGCAGTTATATTTATGTCACCAGTACACTGTATTCCGGGAAAAATGGAGACTGAATAGTGATTGAAAGAGTGAATGAAGTGGTTCGAGGTTAGGGTTAGGGTTAGGGTTAGGTTTGGTTTAGGTTAGGTTTAGGTTTAGAGCGTACATGGCGTGATACGAGAGCTAATATTCCTCGTTATGGAACTCGTACGTCTCATTACGTGGGATATATAGCTGAGTTTTTATTCCGACGTCAACATGAAGTTAATGAGCGTATAATGGCATTTTTCTACATTATGGGCGAAATGTTTCCGATTTCTGACAAAACACAAAATGAATAGTAGGTATACAATATATAAAAAGTGAAAGAAAGAGTAATTATAACGTGAAAAAATTAAAAAACAAAACCCTAACCCTAACCCTAACCTCAAACCACTTCAGTCACTCTTTCAATCACCATTCAGTCTCCATTTTTCCCGGAATACAGTGTACACGTAATCTAAGTTTAACTAAAGATTTTTGCAAACATCTCGGAAACTAAGGCCGAGCGGCGATAACATGTATAGGGAAAAGTTGTTCAGAATGATGACCTTGACAACATATTTCAAGGTCACGAAAATCGGTGAGGAGGGCAAACTTTTAACTAATTACCAAAGATTTTTGCAAATATCTCGGAAACTAAGGCCGAGCGGCGGTAACATGTATAGGGAAAAGTTGTTCAGAATTATGACCTTGACAACATATTTCAAGGTCACAAAAATCGGTGAGGAGGACCAACTTCTAAATAATTACCAAAAGCCCTTGTTGGGTCCACTTAAGAAAAACTAAAAATAGATGTACCTGGAGTTTATTGCTCAGGCCTTTTCCAGGCGTAACTCTACAGGCTATCGGTCCCAACCTAAGAACCGTTAAAGTCAAAGACATGCTTTCAATGTCCTTCAACACTCGGCTTATTTTTGCGCCAAGATTATTTCAGATAATCCAACAGAAAAAAAGGGTGTACTTCTGAAAAGGACATACCTCCGATTTTTTTTATACTCTGGATTTTTACGTATTTTGATGTGCTGATTACGAATATGATAGTGAGAATTAGCGTAAATTGTATTTTCATGGCAGAAACTATTCAAAGACCATAAAAATCATAGTTTGTTTTATTTACTTCCGTAAATAATAGGAATTTTGAAAAATACTTCAGATACAAGTTGTAGACCTCATCAAAATGCACATTTTATGTCGTATTAATTTTTGTCATAAAGATAATAATTTTTATGAATAAAATAATTGTTAACAAAAACAAAACCGACTTCGAAATGCACTAAAAAGTGTAAAATAATTTTTGTTTCATTTATACCAATATTCCATAGCTATTAAGGGGGTAGACACGGTACGTGATCTCTCCGATTTGAGACGTCGGTATTATAGCAGTTTTTTCATTGGGCCTGGTGGAGCCACTTGCGTGGTCTGTTACGAATTTGATAGGTTTAATTCTCAGCTAGCGTGCGCGCAACACGATCTAGGAAGGCAACAGCGCTTCAAGTATTTTTACAAACACATTCAAACGCTCATCTCGCCAGAGGCATCGCGACAATACGGCTGAAGAACAAAAACGAAACATTGGCGCGTGTTTAGAGTGAGATGTACGGTGATTATGCTATCCTTCTTTGAACCTAAATGATAGAATTGTCCCGCTCCGGTAAATTCTGACTGACTGAACGCGTGGATTTTATATAGCGCACCGTAGCACGCCTCGCTGCTGAAAAATATATGTCTACTCTGAAGAACCGAAGGAACGTGCAATCTGAGAATTTTTTTAGAAAAAGTTATTAGCTTTTTTAATTTTTTAATTCATAAAAGCATACAGGGTGCATCATGCAATTGGGACGGGTTATATCTTGAATTTGGTAAGAGATAGGAAAAAGCTGTTCATGTAAAAGTTCAATGGTATGATAATGTTTATTTTTCTATGACTTTATTTTCTTCGTGAATGCAACGATGCACTTTTTGTTTAAATAGAATTGGATTTCTTTCTTTACTCGTATCAACTCCTTGAAACATTCTGCATAAAAAAGTACTATTAGAACTAATAAATGAAGAGACCTCGGCTCCTTCTCTCCTCTCCCCTCGCTACTATTCCCTCTCACTATTTCGCTGACGCGCCTATATCTAACAGTACAATGTTTAAAAAACTAATATTTCGTGAGATATCTCATACTTTTCATATGGCTTACCATTCAACTTTTACATCAATAGCTTTTTCCTATCTCTTACCAAATTTAAGATATATCTCGTCCCAATTGCGTGACGCTTGTGTTTCCAGAAACCTATAGTAACTTTATTTTTCGAAACTAATAAAAAATACAAAGGAGTGTTAGTCAATATTCTGAGTGAATGTAAATAATTTAAATAAATAAATACCTCATATACAACTTATGTAAACATTTGCAGAATTATTGCAAAGAGGAGGTATATTCATCTCTTGTTATACCTCCGCTTTGAGCGAGGTTTGTTATGGGGCGCTGTGAAAAATCCAGGTGGGTGTCAGTCAAAACTTAGCAAAAAGGGACAATCTCAACATTCAGAATGAGAGAAGGACAGCATGACTGTAGTGCGTCTCACTCAGCGTTTGAGCGTTGTTGCCTTTTTTGCTTGCCTTCGTTGACAGAATAGAGTGATGTAACCAAGCTAACGCCTGATTTTGGCTACGATTCCAAATCGGCAGCCTTCTTAGTTAGACGCCACCTTATAAATACTAGCTGAACTGAATTTGTCACGTGACTTGCTCTGTATTATCCAGACAGTGGCGGAACTCGTCTGTGGGAATGCAATCGCGATTTGTCGTTTTTCGTCCTTATATGAGAATGTTTGAGGCTGGATGAGGGCTGATTTGAAAGAGGAAGGTTCAGTATAGCGTGCTCCGGTCATCATTTGAGTCACAAAACTCTTTTAGTGACCTAAAAATACCTTGGATTCTGCGAATGTATTTTCTCGATTTTTTCACTACTTTGGACACTCATATTATTAGATATTAACAAAATCTCGTTGAATCATGACCAAAGCGCGCTGCATTGAACCTTCCTCTTTCGAATGAGTCCTCACCCAGCCTCAAATATTGTCATATAAGGATGAAGAACGAAAAATCCCGGACCCCTTTTTAGGCCCATTTTTGCCGGTAAGGTTACCTCGCTGCATTACCCGTGTCTATCTCCTTAATTGTTGACGACGTTACGAAAACGCCGTCGAACACTCTCCAAACGTCGCTGTTGTTAGTCTACCGAAATATGACTCCCTCCCCTTCTATAATCAAATTCTATTATGGATATCTAAATTCCAAGCATCCAAAAATTAAAATATAAGGTAGCTTAGTGTTCTCGCTAACATCTCCAGTATATGGTATTAACATATCACATCACATTTTTATGTTATATAGAAAATAATAGTTCATTAAAATTCCCGGGCAGAGCCGGGTAATGCAGCTAATAATGTTATAAAAATCATCACAAGTAAATGTACTATAATTCTACAAAATTAAAATCATTGAATTCATTGTGGTTATTTCAAGTCTATTATGCTCATCTGTCCATTGTGTGTTTACTGTTGAAAATACTTATTCTGTGTTTCCAATATGGGTTGTTAGTGCAAATAAATAGCTGCACAATTTAAAAAGTCCATTTTTTTGTTCTTCTGCCTCAACAACAGGAAAAAATGATTCCATTTATGATTGGGTTAAATATAAAAATTAATAAATATGTAACATTTAAGTGTCCCAACAACCTTTATTGGGTTAATGGAAGAACATGCAGAAAACCAAATATGTCCTGTAAAAACGAGACATCCTACTATGGTCCCCACAATGTTCAAATTTGAAAACAAAAACTGACTCTTATCTTTCATTTACTTTAAGCTAGGGGATTTAAGGTAGAGTCTTTTTGTTTTCAAATTTGAACTTTGGTACTTGGAGTTGCTGTTGATATAATAATGGTTTTTTGAACAATAAAGGTTAATACTTCTATTTATAAGGATTGGATTAAATAAAAGGAAGGAGAGGTCATAATAACCCTTATTTTTAAAAATATATCAAATCAAAAAATTTAGAAAATGTATTAAGAAAGTTCAGCACTTGTTCGTATACTTGTTTTCAGATTATGAGTTTATATTGTAATATGTTTTGTAATTATTAAAGGTCCATTAACAGTGATGTAACTGGGGTTTTTGTTTAACTTTATCGTATGTTTTGTTTTTAGTTGCATTACATATCGCATTTTAGGCAAATTATCTATTTCTATTAACGTAAGATAAAATTGTACACTTCCGAATTTTCAAATTCTGTACTTTTGGGGTTTTACAATTATCTGAAATTTTTAAATTTGAGAGTAGTCAGGGAGCCACTTTACATTTTTGAAGGGGCTAGGCTTACTCTAGTACCTACCTGATTACGTCAATGTTCATTAATAAATATATTTATCAGAATAATTATTATTTTTGAAAGGATATAAATAAAATTTTTTCGCTGAACTTGTAGAAAATGCATTCCCCTCCGATTTCGATGATTTTGAAATATGTTGTAAAATTCGACATTTTAAGCAACTTTTTTCCTCTGACCTATATATATGTCGAACTCGCTTAGTTTTCGAGATATTCGTGAAAAACCGTGAGTACTACTACCTTGAATTTCACCTGACACTGACGATGAGTGATGAGTCGTATCGAATCTGTTGCGGCGTGTGACTCTAACACATGTTCATACCGGAGGGCCGATGTGCGTAGGATACGCGGAGGAAAGACTGCAGCCAGCCGGCTACTGGTGTGAATATGTGTTTGAGTCACACGCCGCGACAGACTCGATAAGATTCATCGTCAGTGTATTGCGTTGATTCTGTCGCGGCGTGTGACTCAAACACGTATTCACGCCAGCAATCGGTTGGCTGCAGTCCCTCCTTCGCGTACCCTTCGCCCGTCGGCTCTCCGGCGTGAACATGTGTTACTGTCACACGCCGCGACAGAATCAACGCAACTCAGTGTACATACATATACGTCTGTGGCCGTATGTGCGTCGGCAAGCGACCGTTGCTTATCTACTGCTTCTATTACAGCACCACGTGACTCGTCTACCATATAATGAGTGAACTTAAAAATCAAACTTAACTGATTTTAATCATTTTGGATTTTGACTTGCGTGAGCGACCCCCTCACGGCGGTCGAAATATTGACTTAACCTAACCTATCCTAACTTAATCCATTGATTAGATTAAATATATTATAGAAATCCACATTTTCATCAACCTTTTCCTTTTATCCGTCTAAATTAAGTTAAGTTAGGTTAGGTTAAATTAATATACTGGCCGCCATTAGATGACCGGCTACGCAATTCAAAATAATTGAAATGAGTTAAGTTCGATTTTTAAGTTCACCCGGGAAAGAACAATCAATTTACATCACACTCAAAATATTTTATATAGGGGGTTGCCGGCGGGCCCAGTGCCGCTGTTTACAGAAACAGTAAGCACGAAATTCGTGTGTACATCTCGCAAACTAATCGAGTCCGACATGTAGCTTAGAGGAAAAAGTTGCTTAAAATGTCGAATTTTGCAATATGTATATTTAAAAATCATCGAAATTGGAGGGGGAGTGCCTTTTTTACAAGTTTACCTGGTAATTATCGATATCTCGTCAACCCCACCGATTTCGCTCGTTTTTTAATATGTTGTTGGGATAATGATTCTAAGCAACTTTTTCCTATATATATTGGGTGTGAAGAAAAGTCATCTATGTTTTTTACACTTTTTTCAAACCTTTATTTAATATAGTTACAGTTATCAGATTTAGGTCAAATATGCGCCGTTTTGTTCGATTATTTGTTGCCATTTTGAGGGTAGCTTCATGATTCCTCTTTCATAGAAGTCCTTGTCCCTATTGGCAAAAAATTGGAACAGATGGTTTTCACAGGCCTCTCTTGAAGCTAGTTTTACACCCATAAGGGAATTTTGCAACGACTTGAACAGATAATAATCGCTTGGTGCTATGTCCGGACTATAAAGGGGATGCATAAGAATCTCCCAACCAAGCTCCTGAAGTTTCTGGCGCGTTACCAATGATGTATGCGGCCTGGCGTTGTCTTGATGGAAGACAACGCCCTTCCTATTGGCTAATTCTGGCCGTTTCTGGCCGATTGCCTGCTTCAAACGGTCTAATTGCTGACAGTACACGTTCGAATTGAGTGTTTGGCCAGACTGGAGCAGCTCATAATAAAGGATCCCCTTCCAGTCCCACCAAACACACAGCAAAACCTTCCTGGCCGTCAATCCAGGCTTAGCGACGGTCTGGGGTGCGTCGCCAGCCTTACACCACGATCTTTCTCGGATATTGTTGTCGTAGGTGATCCATTTCTCATCCCCAGTTACCATGCATTTGAGAAATGGATCGACTTTGTTGCGATTCAGCAGCGACTCGCAGATGGAAATGCGATCCAGCAGATTTTTTTGCGTCAGCTCATGAGGCACCCAAACATCGAGCTTTTTGGTGTATCCTGCCTTACGCAAATGGTCCAAAACGCTTGTATGAGTAATGTTTAGTTCCTTGGCAATTTCTACGCTGCTCATATGCCGGTCTTCATTCACATTTTCAATGATTTCATCGACGTTTACGGTGACAGGCATTCCAGAGCGTGCAGCGTCTTTTACATCGAAATTTCCGGAACGGAATCGGCGAAACCAAAATTGCGCGTTATTATCTGTTACAGTATCGGGCCCATAAACTTCATTCACAATTTTGGCTGCCTGCGCAACTTTTTCACCTTTATCAAAGCTAAATTGTAAAATATAGCGAATTTTCTCCTTGTTCACTTCCATCTTTGACGCGCTGTAACAATCGACTGGACCAACCAAACAAAAAACTGTCCAGGAGAATTTTTGTCTACGTAAACGAACCTCTCCAAAGAGTATAAGCCTAACGCGATGTAACTAGTACATCACGAGATATTTGGTTCAATTTTATCTACTGAGAAAAAACATGGATGACTTTTCTTCACACCCAATATATAACCACCGCTGGGCCTTAGTTTTCGAGATATTTGCAAACGAACGTTGCTATTATACCAATGAATTCTGTGTATACCTACATGTCCGTGGCGGTGTGTGGATCAGGTCCTCCAAACTCCCGTATTTCATGCTGTAACGAAAAGTAGTATGGCCCACGAATTTCAAGATCGCTGGTGTTGCTATTAATATATGTAAATGATATCGGTGAGATAGACACACAAGCACATGGTCTTACTTATAAATTTGAAAAATAAAAATAATGGAAGAGAAAAAATTACAACAATATATGTACAATAAAGGAAATATATTAAATTTTTACAAAAATTCAATAAATATATGTATTGTGACCCTCTCGGGGGTTCACTCTATACTCGATACACTCGTAATATAAAATTCTCAACTCGTTGGGCGCCAGCCACTCGCTGTGGCAATCGAAATCAGAAAGGGAAAGGGGTAATCGTGGGTGCTTTACAGGGGATGGGTTTCGTGGCACGGAGGATAATTGGGGGGGGGGGGGGGGGAAGCTCAGGGTGGGAAAGGTTCGCAGTATATTCCTGTACGTTACGCGTCGCGGGGAATATCAAAAAGGGGAATAGGAAAAAGGAGTTAAACGAATTCACGGAGTACAACGCGCAGACGGAGAAGGTGGTCGTTGTCGAACTCAGAATATACACACTTAATATTGTAAGGGAACTTACTAGTCCGCTGGTACGCCACACACACAATCTCACTCTCGCACGATACTCGCAAATTACTCAAAATCGCTTCGGAAAAATCTCTATAATCGCTTTTATAAATCGCTTCTCTAAATTTCTCTGTACACTATGGTTGCAAAATGCTAATTAGCGGCTCGTCGTCCCGTCGCGGGATATTTTTGGGAAGGGGATGGGGCTAGGATGGGGGCCTCTTCCGGCACTGGGATAGATCGCTTAGGGTCGAGACACACTATCGGTCCGGTCTCGGTCCGGTAAAATATAGTACAATGTATTTCTTATGGGCGTATGCACACTGTCCAGCTCCGGTCCGTTCACAGTCCAGTCTCGCTTCGATATTGCTTCGATCCCAGTCCGGTCCCAAAACCCTTGCGAACAATAGTCACTTGGGCCACACAACGACCTTCCTTCGGTTCGCTTTACGACCGTTCTCGGTCCGGTAAAATATAATATAATGTATTTCTTATGGGCGTATGCACACTATGCGTTCTCTGCAAGCTCCGGTCCGATCACGCTCCAGTCTCGGCTCGTCTCGATTCGTCACGAAGAATACTTTCTTGGAGCGGGACTGCGCTCCCTCGTTTGAAACGCTTCAGCTTGTACATTTCCACCTTGTCTAGATAGATTGTTTACGTGATTTGTTTCTGTTGGGTTTAAACTAAATATATTTATTATATGAAAAGTTATAAAATATATATGTTAATATAGACTTCTACTGCGCGATCGATTAATCTTTATCCGAGGTTCTGGGGCAAGTGCCATGCCGTTCCTCATGGTCCTCTTACCAGAAGATCTAAAATCTTCCCCACTCCGTGGCCTGATCCTTCTAGAAAATCCTTATCTTTTCCACGTGCCATGCAGCACCATGACTTCGGGTCATCGGCCACACGCGCGTTCCTTCGAGGATCGGCGATCGAACTCTCTATCGCCGTTCCATAAACAAAACATCCGCGACTCTTAGAATTTGTCGCACCTCAAGTACCAACTACCGCCGGCCCAAGTCCGATGACAGACATATGGCTCGGGATATCGATAGCCTAAAGAATCCTGAGAAATCCTTGAAAAGCAGGTCAAAGCCCCAAATGCATTGACCCTGCCACGTGTCAACCCTTGCACACGTGCTGACGCTAACATATACTCTTACTAGTTAAGATATAATGATTATATAAAAACAAAGAAGTAACGTACTGTCTAGATCCCGATCATTCTTGCGACAAACACGTACTAGTTTCAATGTATTCGAAATTCTTTTTGCAATTTGTACTGTATTTTCGACTGTACTTTTCGCGTTGCAAAGCGTACGTTTTCGGGGCCTGGGAATCGTAGGATTTCAAACTCAGGTAAAACTTCGCAAAAATGCCACCATCACTATTTTTACCATACGACCCTACATCCACAGCAATAAATTTACAATTGGCATCTACCAATGCCAAAAGCACAATTGAAAACGATTTCTTATAATTAAAATATAGTGATCCACTATTTGCAGGCGCCTGAATTGTCACATGTTTGCCATCTAGGGCTCCTAGACATAGAATTTGGAAAATTCCACATAGTCCACATTTCATTAGCTGTTTCTAACCATTTCTCTTTACTTGGAGTTGGAATATATTCAGCTAATAATATTTCATTAATTGCTCTACAAACTTCAAGACAAATACTTCGTACGGTTGAATGACCAAGACGATAGCTAAAAGCAATCGTTTGATAGGAATCTCCAGTAGCTAAAAATCTGAAAATACAAACGATTCCAGACTGAAGAGTTCTCGACATCTGGCAGGACTGAGACCGAGACCGGACCATGACCGAACAGTGTGCATCTAGTCGTACGGTAAGATTTTACCGGACCGATAGTGTGTCTCGACTCTTATCGATTTACCGGTGATTGGGGTCGATGGGGCTGACGGCTCTTCTGTGGCGACGGGTGTGGGCTGGGGTCTTCGGACACGACGACAGATGGCTCCAGGTGGGCTCTTTTCCGCCGTCGTCTGGGCTGGACTGTTGACTGTGGTGTTCGTTATTGCTCCCTTTCCTGGGAGGGATTGGGGGTCTGTCGCCGGCCTCGAAGCTCCTTCTGGGGTTGTCCACATCTGAATCCTTTCCGTCGCCTCCATCGGCCCGACACCGGTGGGCAGGGAGAAAGGGGGTAAGGTGAGGGAAGGGTTAGGGGTCATTTTGGTGTGGGAGTGGGAGGTGAGAGAAGCGCAGCGATTGTAACCGGGGGGCACACGTGACACCACGTTACAGTATTAATAATAATATAAAAAATACAATCATACAATAAACCACACGCTCTGCTCGCAGATTACATTATAATACATTAATTTACAAATATACAGTACAGAACATACAATATGAATCATAGTGTCCGTTCGTCTAGTGAAAAAGCACTGAAGGGAAAGGTGCCCCTACCACCGGGTCACGCGCGAGCGCGCAGCCATTATGCCTCATTCGCATGAGAAATACCTTTGTATTTCAGGAGACCAGGAATTTTTACAAATAAATGCTTAGTCGGAGAAGTGAGGCGGTTCATTTCTCAACGAGTAAAATATATAACCAGCACGATTAGAAACTCGGTTCTCGAAATAATTAATCGCGTCGAGCCTCGGACGCCGAATATGGCTTCTTCAGCCCAATAGGATGGTGCACGAAACTGCGAACGCATACCGCGATTCCATACTGAACCAGAAGCTGCATAAGAGGCTCTGTCTCGCACTATAACTTCCGCCTTGTTTCGCCCCATTTCACTCTGACTCGAGGCTCCTCGAATGCCATCCTTGTCGTTTCACTTACGCCGAGATAGAGCGAAACCGCCCCTCGTTCGAATGCCTCGATTACTTCTTAGCCACGTGCGATACTTCTGGTGTTTCAAATTTCATAATAGTTCAGAATTTGGGAAACAAGGTAATTAGAGGCTTTGGGGAACAATCCTCTTTACAAAATGCAAATACGAGTAACATAATGGGAGATCTTCTTTCTTATATCAGTTTCTTTAACACAGGAGTAAATGCAAGCATTGAATAACAGTGAATAAAATGACAGTTTCATCTTATTCGTTTTTCGTTTTTTTTTTCCTTTTCCTTCGGAATCGTTAGAGTTATCAAAAGACTTTATAAAAACAGTTATTCGCCTTAAGGTATAGTATCTTTTATGCCTCGACAAAAAATTGCTTGAACAATTACAAAAAGTTATAAACGTAAAAAGGATTGTTCCCAAAAGCCTCTAATTACCTTGTTTCCCAAATTTTGAGCTATTATGAAATTTAGATCACCAGAAGTATCGCGCGTGGCTAAGAAGTAATCGAGGCATTCGAACGAGGGGCGGATTCGCCCCAGAAATACAAAGGTATTTCTCATGCGAATGAAGCAGAATGGCTGCATGCTCGCGCGTGACCCGGTGGTAGGGGCACCTTCCCCTTCAGTGCTTTCTCACTAGACGAACGGACACTATGATTCATACTGTACATATATCACGGACACCTTCTAACACAGAATGCTTTTTTTACTATTGGATCAAATAACTTGAGATTTTTTTAGAAGCTATAAAAATTAACATACTAGATGATGTGCTTTTGTCATTTTATACAGGGTGTCCCAGCACTCCCTTTGATCCTGTGAAGGGGTGGCAGCTGGGGTGATTCTAAACAACTTTTTCCTTTGCGAAAAGGTTAGGTTACTGACCAATCCGAGCACGTATAGCGCGCGGGCTCAGGGATGGCAGCGTCGGTTACGAAAGCAGGGCTCGACATAGGTCGCGAATGAACGGCTCGGCACCCCGTTGGCATAGCACAATAAAAAAATTGAACTGGTTGAACATTTTTAGTTGTTGTTTAAAATGAATACGAATTTTGTCGCCTGTCATAATGTAAAAAAGGGAATTCTAAACATTCTAAACAACAAATAAAAATGTTTGAAATGGAATAATTAATAAAAATTTAAAAACAATTTAAATGTAACTTACCCATTCTTACTCAGAACTTACCCAGAAGTGTATATACATCACACACGTACAGAATGTCTCGAAAATCACGTTCTTCACTCCCCTAGTGCAGTTAGGTTCAACTATAAGAACAAAATTATATAACATTATACATACACTTCATGCTAGAAGTATTATTATGTATGTTACAGTAAATGTAATAAACTGGTCATTATGTATAATTGCCGGTTATTATATATAATTACCACCTGAATTTGGTAAATGTGATAAATTATTGAATATTTATTAAATTAACCGGCGAGTGTATATAATTCCCAACTCGTAACGGCCAGTGTGATAAATATCTTGACTGATTGAGCCAGTAGAATACAGCGTATTTTTTTGAGTAGTTACTAGTCAGAAGGATAGTTTTTCGTTGGACAGTATGGCGCGAGAGGTTAAAACCACACTTAGATGTGATAGGTTAGGTTAGGCTATATATTTAAATCCGGCCGCCATCAGGCGGCTGGAAACGCTTTCCTACAATAATAGTGGTGTTTGAATAATAACGAAAGCGTTGCCGACCGCTTTACGGCGGCCGGATTTAAATATATCGTCTAACCTAACCTAATACATCAATAATATTCACTTCTAATTGAGTTTTAATGAACATTTTCACCTTAATTTTTACAAATCTTTTTTGGTTAATAACTTTTTAATGAAAACCGAGCGACGACGGCTGAAACCTTCTGAAGATCACTCATTGTCAGGAGGGTGACCTTGACAACATAAGTCAAAGTCAAGGTCATCGGAGGGTGGTCCATATTGCTACATAATTACCAAACATTTTTTCAAATAACGTTTATTGCTACTAGTACAAATTATTAAATATTTTAAGTTTATTTATTTAGACATATTAGACTGTTATGACATTTAGAATTACAGAGTTTACCAGATTTTTTACATTTGCACTTATTAGACTTGGATTGTCCCTTGCAAACACATCGCTGATATCCCTGATCTCCAGAAGGAGATGATTTTCTAACACATTCTCAAAGTGAAATTGCTAGATCTGTAACATCGCCAAGCAAAATAAATTGTTCTTCACAAATTGTGAACTGATTTCTGCTATACAACTGTGAAAGTCTTCCTTGTTTTGTTCCTAACTGATAAAACTCTTCATTTTGAACTTCCAATATCACCGCTAATAAATTTCGTGGATCACTTCTTGCTCTGTCAACGTCTGGTACTCGAAGTTTCACTGTGTCACCAACTTTATCAGGAGGAAATTTAAGATTTGAAGCTTTCAACATTTCCTTTGCCTGTGATCCTAAACCTTCTTTAGCACTCATCCTACGTTTTCTTACTTGTTCTTGCTTGCTTAAAATATCTTTCTGGATTAAAGGGACCGCTGCTTCATCCTCTTTCTGTATCTCAAAATTAACTTCAGGTGGGGAGACATTTTGCGATCGATCGTTATTATTCACATCAGAATCATGTTCTATTTCGCTATTGCTGTTTATGGAAGCGTTATTAAATGTCTTGATTAAAGCCTGAAGCTTTTCTTCGGTTCTAAGATGTTTCAAAACGTCATTAGGGAGAGAAGACGTTTTCAAGCCTACTTTTACAGATGTCCCAAACATTGCTTCATAAGGAATACATTTGAGGCCTTCATGATATGCCCTATTTTTCATAAGTTGTACAAAGCGTAACCCTTCAGACCATTTACTGGTTTGGTTGCTTTCGAACCAAGAACTTAGCATATTTTCTATATCCTGGTTTGCACCCTCGACCGAACCTTGAGTCTGGCTGTGCCTAGGTTTTCCGTGCACAATTTTCAGATCTGGCCACATTGCACAAGCTTCTTCTACGATTTGGTAACTGAACTCGCGGCCATTGTCACTTTGCAGTACACTAGGGGCTCCAAATATAGTAAAAATATCAATTAGGTTATATGCAACCTCGTTTGCACGTTTGCTTTTTAGGGCACGCAACTGTACGAACTTCGTTAAGTGGTCTTGATAGACCAATATAAATTTATAGTCATTATCTGGTTGCGACTGCATGTCAATTAGGTCTACCTGGCATCTTGAGTTCATCTCTTGAAAGACCATTGGCTTAACAACAAGTCCTTTCTTGGGAATCTTTGATTGTTTTTGACTTTCACACAAACTTAAATAAATCATCACTTCTTCAGTAGTAATGTTTTTGTACTTTTTTTGAAGTTCTTTTAACAACCTGTTTCTACCACCATGGCCTATTGATAAGTGTGTCTCATGAATTATGGTAAAAATTTCTTCGAAGTACACGTAAAATCTAACATTGGAGGTGTCTTTACTTATGGGGAAGATAAGTTTTTCAACATTGCCTACTTTCATTACGTCGTATCTTTTTAGTCTTTGATAATCTTCTGGTTTTTTCCCACTACTTTTGTTTTTACTATTACTCACTTTTTTTAGCAAGATCTTTCTTTCGTCAGAAAACCACAGTTTCTTTTCTTAGTTTTCATAATATTAAATAACTTGAAATTAAAACGCTCAAGCATATCAGCCATCATTCAATATTTTATAAAATACCAGAGGGTAGTGTTACGAGCAGGAGGGGGCGGCTGCGTAGCCGGGGCTTAATCTCGGTTATGGTATTTGTTAATGGCTTGACCAGGAGGTTGTTTATAGTGGACGAACTTACGTATGGCTAACGTAAGGAGCCACAGGAAAGGTGAAGACGTGAGGACGAACCTACGTATGGCTAACGTAGGGAGCCGCAGGAAATGTTTCGTAACTTGATTGATGTACCTCGAGCGGTAAAGGTACACCTTAGTAGGTTTCTGGACTAGTCAATATAATTGGACAATAGTAGATAAGTTAAAATAATATGAATTTATTCTCTATGCCGGGACCTTACAATTGTTGTGTGTAATTGTCGCGGTGTTCAATGAATTAAACTCTAAGTTACAAGTTTAAATGCGTTGAATAATAAAAAGTTTAATTTCGATTCCGCGAAGCAAGAATTTAATCCTTCTCGGTTTTCACGAACGCGAGCAAACGGGGGCGGACTACACGATCAACATAATGCTTAACAGCAGACAACGTACTGTATAGTTACTGAGTGCTTGAAATGGACTTGAATACCCGATCTCGCAGAGTTTCCTCGTTGCAGAGATTATCCGTAAGAGAAACGTACTGACGTGTATCGAACTGATTCTAGACTTCAACTAGACTCATGGTGCCTTTGCCGCCACCCTTTTTATACCCAAAAATTGGAATAAAAAGAGTGGTGGGGACGGACTCTACGTGCCCCGTAGGACCGCGCCCTTGCTTTTCTTTGGTCTCGAATTTTCCAGAAGACGGTTGGTGCCGGGTGCGCACATCCGATTCCATATAAGGAAATTTTTGAGAAGGGTTTGTAACTCCATATAAGGAAATTTCCGAGACGGATGCGCAACAGCAGCAAAAAACGTCTAGCCGGCTCGAGTTTGGAAATACTACTGAAATCACGGTCCTCTAAGGTCAGTGCATGCCCAGACTAGTGCATCAGGCAACAGGATATGTTATCTGTTGTCTACGTCATGATAGAAGTCAAGCAGCTGCGCAAACTGGACGAATTTTGTTAAAGTTATAGACTTTTATCATATTCGCCATTACGAGTTTGGAATTATATAAACTCGCCGGTTAATTTGATAAATATTCAATACTTTATCACGTTTACCAAATCTAATGGCGATTATATATAATAACCGACAATTATACATAATCACTGGATTAATCACATTTAGAGCCCTCGCAGACTGCAGACTTTCTATCGGCCGATAGTTTGGTCGGGTTCTTAATCAGTATGAAGATGTATGCAAGTGCGCATATTACAACGATTCGGTATCGGCCGATAAATAAGTTTGATGGGCTACACGATTGCATTCAAACTAAACTATTCATCTGTTTTCACCCTTTTTTATCCGACTTCGAAAAGGAGGAGGATGCTCAATTCGATGTGTATGTTTTTTTTTGTTTTTAATGTATGTTCACCGATTACGCCGAGACGGATGGACCAATCGGAACGAAACCTTTTCCGTCTTATACAGTATAACTCCCCATTGGTTCTGTAAAAAAAATATTTTGCGTTTTTTCATTATTAATGACATTTTTTTTCTAAATGTATGTTCGCCGATTACTCCGAGACGGATGGACCAATCGGAACGAAACCTTTTGCGTCTGGTACAGTATGTCTCCCGATTGGTCCTGTTAAAAAAACATTTTGTATTTTTTCATTCCTAATGACTTTTATCGCAAAATACGTAATACTTCATTTATATCTTCCGGCGTTTATGCTGCAGGGAATGTACCGATAGCGATGAAACCTTTCACATTTAGTAGGAGGTATATCCGCGATGATCCCATTTGCAAAAAGTTATGAAATCTGTTGTTTATTAACAACTTAAATTCGGTCAATTTTTTTTCGGTTTATGGTTATTAGCTAAGCAACAGAAATTTAAAATCACCTTACACTATCCTACAAATACTGCTGGTTCCACTAAAAAGTGTGAAATAAAATAATTTTTAACAAAAAACAAATCCGACTTCGAAATGCACTAAAAAGTGTAAAATAATTTCTATTTCATTTATACCAATATTCCATAGCTATTAATAATATCTACTTAATCGTTAAATAGGATACCAAATACATTTCAAAGTTTTCGGAGGCGGCGCAAAATTAAAAATACCCGAACAAACGATGCTGCCAATAACGATTTGATTGCGATATGGCAAACTTGGTAATTAATAAGTCGTAAGAGAAAAATTATAGGTCCGGCTGAAAACATTTGTAATTGTAACGATTGTATGAGAAATTGGCAGTACTCCTGATGTACATGCACTATACTGCAGTTCACAAAAGACCATACTTAACTCGCGCTGCTCACTAGGTCTAGAGAGATTTTTAATAACGTGTGTTATTCCCCTCTACAGCTTGCTTCTTATTATACTTTGCGATCATATAAATGGTGGGCAGAAATATATGACGTACGATAACTGATAACCGGTGATGATATTGTAAAGTTTCATGATACAATGAAATTCCTATTATTTGTCGCAAAAAAAAATTATGTGAACGCAAAGTAAGAAGCAAGCTGTAAAGGGGAATCACACGCACTATTAAAAATCTCCCTAGACCTCAGTAGGTCACTAGCTGCGCGAGTTAAGTGCAGTCACTCGTGAACTGCAGTATAGTTAATTCGCAATGGGTTTGTTGATTCCCGTTGAATATTGTTTACTTGAAATTATCAAATGGGTGATTTATCATAGGTTGCCGACGAACGAGTTAGGATCTTCCTAGTAGAGGAAAAGTTTTTAATTTTGCGCCGCCTCCGAAAACTTTGAAATGTATTTGGTATCCTATTTAACGATTAAGTAGATATTATTAATAGCTATGGAATATTGGTATAAATGAAATAGAAATTATTTTACACTTTTAGTGCATTTCGAAGTCGGGTTTTTTTTTGTTAAAAATTATTTTATTTCACACTTTTAAGTAGAACGAGCAGTATTTGTAGCATGCCGTAAGGTGGTGTACCGTTCTTATTGGATAATTACAACAACAATAGTTATTAACAATAACGAATACCACAAATGTTTGCAAGTGGGATCATCGTAGAAATATCTCCTATTAGATGTGAAAGGTGTTACGGGCAATCTGTTCAACGTGGGCATTTTGTAAAATGACCGGACATTGTGTAGGTTGCACATTCTTCTGGGCAATGTATATAATGGACAGGTATTTCACAAATGGCCTGGACATTTTATATAATACCCACGGTTCGTTGACATTAAACTTATTATTATTATTGTTATTATTAAAACCATACATAGGTGTGATAGGTTAGGATGGGCCACACACCTAAATCCGGCCGCCGCGAAGCAGCCGGCATCGCTTTTGATATTATTTAAACAACACTATTGTCTTAGGAAAGTGTTGCCGGCCGTCTTACGGCGCGCTGCGGCCGCGGCAACCGGATTTATATACAGGGTGTCCCACCACATCTGTTATAAAGCTATAACTCCAAAACTATCGGCCGCAGCCAAAATTGTAAATATGGAAATTGCATGGTAAAATAGGGCCCATGTTTTGGCGTGAACGAAAATTTATTTACATTGTTAGTTTAAAAGATAGGATGGTCAAGTTTCGTTTTTTAAATGGAACTATATATTTTTTTTCACATCATGTGATAGTGCTTTTCAAGACGAATTCATTAAGCTTTAATGTATACACCCGATTTTAATTAGTTTTCAAGATATACCGTTTACAAATTTCCCGATTTTCAGTACGTTTCGGTTTGAGTGACAAGTCGTAAAAGCGGCCTTATTGTTGCGGTTTCTTATTCTTTGGGTCTGCCGTTCCTAGCGTAGACCCCCGCTGAGGCACTGATCGCTACAATAGGGCCACTTTTACGACTTGCCACTCAAACCGAAACGTATCTACTGAAAATCGGGAAATTTGTAAACGTTTTATCTTGCAAACTAGTTAAAATCGGGTGTATACATGACAGGTCAGTGACTTCGTTTTGAAAAGTACTATCAAATAGACCAAAACAAAATATATGGTTCCATTTGAAAAACGAAACTTGACCATCATATCTCGTAAAATAACAAAGTTAACAAAAATTCCTTCACGCTGAAACATGCGCCCTATTTTACCATGCAATTTCCATATTTACAATTTTGGCTACGGCCGATAGTTTTGGAGTTATAGCTTTATAACAGA
Organism: Osmia bicornis bicornis; assembly: GCF_907164935.1. Classification (NCBI taxonomy): domain Eukaryota; kingdom Metazoa; phylum Arthropoda; class Insecta; order Hymenoptera; family Megachilidae; genus Osmia; species Osmia bicornis. The sequence continues at coordinate 704,412 of NC_060228.1, read as the reverse complement.
TGTGGTGGGACACCCTGTATGTAGCATAATTTAACCTACCACATCTATGTAACAAGAGCGTTTCGATAGATTGATCACCGCCCCCTAGATATTCTGTATAATGATCGGACATTTTATAGATTGACCGAACCTTGTTACGGACATTTTGCACAGTGTCTTTTCTACACAATACCGGGTCATTTTATAAAAGGCCCACGTTAAACACTTTGTCCGTTACAAACGATTTCATCGCGATTGGTTCATTCCTTGCAAAGTAACACCAAGAAATAAGCTTTTCGCTATAACAATAGTTATTAACAATAATAAATTCCATACATTTTTGGAAGCGAGCTCATCACGAAAATATCTCCAATTAGATTGGAAATATTTCATCGCGAACGGTATATTCCTTGCAGAGTAACACCAGCGAATAGGATTCTTGCTATAACAATAGTTATTAACAATTACAAATTCCACAAATTTTTATAATTAGGATCATCGCGAAAATATCTCCGATTATGATCCGTCTCCGATCATAGTGATCGGTACATTCCTTGCAGAGTAGCGCTAAAGAATCGAAGTTTGCAATAACAATAGTTATTATATATGTACAGGTAGGTCTTGATTAGTGCGAGTAATAATTCCCAGAAATTGTTCGCATTATTTGAATTCGTACTATTCGAATATTTGGAATATAGGAATTGGTCCTTATCATACGTACATTATTAAATTATAATAGCATAAACATGTTTAGTATTTTAACAGTGTTGATTGCACTTTCTTCTGCTTTTTCATATCTCCGTATATGTGATGATAAACCCGCAGTATTTTATCAAAGTCTCTGTTAACTTGCATGCTTCGATCCATGTCTGAATCGAAAAAAGCCTCGCAAACTTCGCATTAACTGAATTTTTGTTCACATTAAATGCGACCTGGTATCATTTTATTTTAAAATTCGCACTAAACCGAATATCGCACTATGTGAACTAGCATTAATCGAGACTTACCTGTATACTGGTTTCTGGTCGACGCGATATGTGTATAGAAACTGTAGAGACAGGCGATTGCATTCTGACCCATACACCGTCATACTTCACTATGACGAACTATGCATAAATATGCGGCAAAGAGAAGACAATGTTTACCGCGAGCTTTTATCTAGAGTTCGTTTTGGTGTTTTTACGGAACAAGATATTGCCACACTACAATCGAGGACAATTCCTTTTCACTCTGAATGTAGTGAAGACAGATTAAATGAATTATGCAATTATGTCCAAAATTGCCGTTTGACGCAATTTGTATATTTCCTACGCGTTACAACAATTAACAGCGCAGAAGTGAAACTAGTATCACGCGACACTCTTGATTGTGTTGAATATTTAAAGAAACGTGTGCACAAACTCTTAGATAAATACGAGGAGGATAATTCGCAAACAGCTGGCTTACATAGAATTATCACTGTCAAACTTGGTGCCAAGGTGATGTTAAGGCGTAATATAGATGTTACATTGGGCCTCGTAAACGGTACTATTGGAGAAATTATTGGATTCTTACGAGCACCGGATAGTGAAGACATCAGCACAGTGCAGTTTCGATTATCAACGGGTACTGTGCATTCGTTACAAAGAATTACTTCCAAGTTTGAAATAATGGATAAAGCTTATTTCCTTCGATATCAATTTCCAATATCTCTCAGTTATGGAATCACCATTCACAAATGCTAGGGATTAAGCGTAAAGACAGCTGTAGTATATGCTAATGTTATATTGCAATGTATACTTTGTTGTGATAGTATGCGCCGAAAGTTATTGACACGTAAAAGTTCAGATGCTATGAGAGCTGTAGCCCAAGCTTACCTAGGCACTGATGTACAGATACTTAACTCTTTTGCTGTTAGACAACATGCGGGTGGTACTTTCGTACATGAAATTCCACAGGACGCATCTGAATTTTTCTTGCATATTATAAATAGTTATACTGATATCCGAGCGATTGTGAAACATGAGTTAACTCACACAATACGTTGTAAATGCTGTCATCAAACGTCTGTTAACACAGAGGACAATATAATTTTAACACTACCCTTATCTCAGGTGGAAGGAAAAAGAATAACATTCCAGGATATCATTAACACCTATTCGGAATGGAACACAGTGGATGATGCTGTATGTACTCATTGTGGACAGAAGGGTATACTTTCAAAAAGTGATATTATTAAAAATGGTAAAATTGTGAACATTAAAAGACCTAACATTGCAGCAGCGCATATAGGAAGTACACACGTTGCCCAAAATACATATAGGGCAACAAGCGCTGTATTGTATATTGATAGTAATAGTAAAGGCAAGAAACATTACACATGCTATATAAAGCATTCAAAAATGACGTTCGTATACATTGATGACGACACAATTCAATATAAGAAACAGTGGCCAAGAGGTGCAAAAGATGTATACATGATGTTCTTTGAAAGAAGTAACGTAGGAAACCATCCAATATCTACAAAAATACATGACACTCAATGCACCAGAGATTAATTCTAACTACATTTCATACATATAAATTAATTTAAAAAATAAATATTAACCCACAAAAAGTACATTACATGTACAAAAAAGGTAACGCCAAGTATTATAGTTTAGGCATTTTGAGCGGAGCACCTCTGCACTAATACACAATGCATTTCAGTGTGGCCTTGAAAACGTCGTGATATCCCACAAAAAGTACATTACATGCAAAAAAAAGGTAACGCCAAGTAGATTAGGCACTATATGGTACATATTTTGTGAATTTTCTAAAAAAGTAATGGATATCATGCAAAACCAGCCAAGTATTGAGTTATATATATTTTTCAAAATATTTATACTTAGCGTTTGGCTGCCTCGTTGCGATTCAACAAAATTTGTTGTACGCCGAGTCCCATCGAAGTTGTCGCAGTGAAGTTGGCCACGCATTCACTCACCGACGCGGCATGAATGCGTTAATGAATGTGTAGCCAACTTCACTGCGACAACTTCGATGGGACTCAGTGTACGTTATTCAAAACCTGTGAATACATTATCGACTTTATTGGAGCGAAGCTCCTCTATTAAACGACTGATAGGCATTTTTTGTGACTTTTTAACTCAAAAACTGGATTATCAATTTTGACCATTCTTTGCAAGCTGATCACAGTGGTCACTATGACTGTTTATATAGAATAAAATCAGAAATTGATGGTGTCCTTGAGGAATGGTCACAGAAACCGATACCCATGTTAAGGGGGTAGACGCAGGTAATGCAGACAGGTGACATTACCGGCAAAAATGGGCCTAAGAAGGGGTTTACGGGAATACACTTTTCGTCCTTATATGAGAAGATTTGGGGCTGGGTGATGGTTTGTTCGAAAGAGGAAGGTCTAAAGCCGGGTATCCACCGGTATCAAACGCCCGTATCGTATCACCGTTCCGAACCCTTATGAACAGGCAGGCGTTGCCTTGTTGCATGCAACGGCGTGCTGCGGCTCGGACAACATTTCTTCGTTTCTTGATAGAAACGGTTAGGCAATAGGACTGGGCCACTACAGGCGAGGAGTTTCGTTTTGCTGCGAGCCGTTCCAAAGGAACGGAGGCAACGGACCCATCCGAAAAATTTGTCGATTCTTTTTGCCGTTCCATCGAAAGAAAGGTTCATGCGTTTTCACTTGACATAGCGTTTCGTGCCGTCACTTGGGTTTCAATTTGTCTGAAATCTTGCAGTATTATTGGATTCATTTCAAAATCGATGAAATTATTTATGCACTTAATCTAATTTAATTTAGATAAATTTTATCGTCTAAATACATTTAAACAGATCAATTATCTTCGGTGATACGCTGTACATAAAAGAGCAATGTTAATAATCACCTGTATGATTATTGAAAAAGGACAATGTTAATTTTCCAGAGATTTTTCCGTTGCCGAGTATCGAAAGTTCTATTGGGCTGTGATACGGAGGTGAAGGAACGGGCCGATCCGAAAATTGTCGGTTTCTTGCCGTTCAAAGCATAGGTTCGGAGACCACTTGAAACGTAAAAACAACATACCCAGGCGAAGGCCCGAAATGCTATGTCAAGTGGAAACATGACACTTGAGGCACGAGATACAGTAAAACCTGGATAAATGCAACGAAAGAATGCTTGGATAAGTGCAACATCGCTATCCCCTCCACTTGGGGGGATCCCCCTAAGCCGAACCGAGCCGCTCGGCGAGGAAACCGTGTAATATGATCCGACCGTAATATCGATGTGACTAATACTAATTGAACGATAAAACTTTTTTATTTTTAACTTTTTCTTAATTAAACTTCTACTAACGCATTTGTGAGATTTTTCTGATTAAAATGACACCAAACACGATATAGTTTGAATTATATTTATAAACAATAGTAATCGAATAAACAACATAGAATTGACACCACGACTGAATATAGATGATGTTGGCTGAATACAAAAGATGTGTACGGACACAGAATCGGCATGTCGGCTGAATACAAAACATGTATACGGACACAGAGTCGGCATGTCGGCTGAATAGAAAACATGTGTACAGACGCAGAATCGACACCTCGCTTGGATAAATGCAACATTAAATACCCAGAATCGACTCCTCGCTTGGATAAATGCAACATTAAATACCCAGAATCGACACCTCGTTTGGATAAATGCAACCACTGGGTCCCAATGTTGGTTGCATTTATCCAGGTTTTACTGTAATATGATTTGGAATCGGATATATCAGTGAGATAATACTAATGCAACGACTGAACTTTGTTATGTTTCATGTTTTTCTTATAAAACTGTTACCAAGATATTTGTGACGTTTTTCTGATTAAAATGATACCAAACACGATATGGTTTGGACAATTCTTATTTATAATAGTATTTCCTACAGTGTGATTCTCTTGTGCTCGCAAATTCATTGTGCTATAACTTAGTAAAATCGAATAAATCTGTTGAAACTAGCAAATGCTTCTACTGCTGTTGTCGAAACAACATTGATCTTTTTCCGTATTGATGAGAAATATATAACTTCCTAATCGTGGTGGGGGTTTCGGTGTAGAAACTTCCACTTCCTCTATTGGTTGAAATTCGTATTGCAGATGTAATAAAAGTTGTACAGTACTAATTGTAAGCGACGGACTCCTACAGTAAAGAAACAGCATGCAGCAAATCGAAACTTCTCACCTATAGGAGTTTCTTTCAAGAAACGAAGAACTATTGGCCGAGCCGTTGCACGCCGTGGCATGCAACGAGGCAACGTCTGCCTATTCAAAAGGGTTCGGAACGGTGATACGATACGGGCGTTTGATACCGGTGGATACCCGGCTTAATGCAGGGCGCTCTGGTCATGGTTCAACAAATTTTGTTGAATCGCAACGAGGCAGCCAAACGCCAAGTATAAATATTTTGAAAAATATATATAACTCAATACTTGGCTGGTTTTGCATGATATCCATTACTTTTTTAGAAAATTCACAAAATATGTACCATATAGTGCCTAATCTACTTGGCGTTACCTTTTTTTACATGTAATGTACTTTTTGTGGGATATATACATCTCCTTGCCCGGGACATGTATTACATTTAAGTCATATTTTTGAAGCGATAACATCATTCTTTGTAGACGGATTGGGACATCATGCAGTGACTTATTGAACAGATTAGAGGCTTATGGTCTATGTGGACCGTAACCCTGTTACCATATATACAGGGTGTCCCACTTTTTTCCCGCCAAACTTTACCAATATATTCTACAAGCAAAAATAAGACAAAAATGTCATATAAATATAGGCTCTTAAATGCTTCATTAAAACGTTATAAACGAAAATATGAAATCATAATTATCTGGTGTCGTTCACTGATATTACAGTTTCGACATGAGCCAACAAACAAATCAACGGCCCAGCAAGTAAACATTAGAGTTTATGTGGTAAATATTTAGTTAGAATAAGGGAGCCACCTCCGATTTCGATCACCTTGAAATATGTTGTCAAGGGCGTTATTCTGAACAACTTTTTCTTATATATATATTAGTCGGACTCTTTTAGTTTTCGAGATATTTGAGAAAATAGTTATCTTAAGGCTACATAAATTTTCGACAAGCATTTTGCGTTCAATAGAGTGCCTTGTGTGTATATATACATATATCTTATTTATGTTTCTTACTAAAGTCGTTGACTCAATGTCCAAAGTTATCAGTGAACTTGACATTTAGCATTAGACTGTACTACTAATGTCGACGGTACTTGAAATTTATCGACTCATATCTCGAAAAGTACTCAACCGAAAGAAGCTCATGGAAGTGTTTTGAAAAGCTCTCGATGTCAGCTACAAGAATATTAAATAAAAAGTGGATGTTTCCATTAAAAATTTTTAACTTGATCTGGATAGCTCCTCCATACTTACGCTCAAGGTCAAGTACGTACCACCGTTTGATGCATCTATTGACACCCTACAATTTATGTATTAAATATTTTTTCCTAAAATGTCTTGTTTTCGAGATATTTCACCGGTCCCGGACTTTTTCCTCACCCTGTATACTATCCGTTCATTAATCCCCACATGTGTTTTTGAAGTACTTAAGTTCGTCCCAAAGGGGTTTGGGATTATTGTCGTCGTGGGGGCGGGAGTGTTTGGGGGGCGAAGCCCCCCAAAACACTAGAGGGGATCCTAGTTGCAATTTATTCACTCTTGGAAATATTGATAGTAAAGCGCGTTATTCTTTCAAATATCTCGAAAACTAAAAGAGTCCGACTATTATATGTATAGGAAAAAGTTGTTCAGAATGACGACTTTGACAACATATTTCAAGGTGATAAAAATCGGAGGTGGCTCCCTTATTCTAAATATTTACCCCCTGTATATTGGTGAAATTTGTCACACCCAAATTGTATTGCAAACAGCTCTTTTTCTATCTGCGCATACCTCTCTTGAGTGATAGTGAGTGTTTTTGAACTCTAGGCTATTGGCCTACGTTACTGGCCTACTGGTTTTGCATGATCACCGCGCCTATTGCCGACTTTGATGAATCTACCGATAGAACCATGGGTATCTTGGGGTTATAATGTGCTAGAACTGGTGCTTTTGTAACTGTCTCTTTGAGAGACGCCAGATATTTCTCATAATTTTCATTCCATAGCCAGGTTGAGTCTTTTTTCAAAAGATTTCTTAAAATGCTGGTTTTTTCTGACAAATTTTTAATGAAAGGACCTAAATAGTTTATCAGGTCTAGAATTTTTTGTAATTCTTTTATATTAGTTAGCGAGGGCATATTTACTATGACTCTGACCTTTTCTTGGTCTACTACACCTTGCTTGCTGAACACATAACCTGAAAAGCTTACTTCTTGGACCGGAAACTTGTATTTGGATCTGTTTAGTTTAAGATTGACTTTCCTGGCCCTTTCCATGACTTTATATAAATTTCTATTGTGAATCTCTTTCGTTTCTCCATATACTAATATGTCGTCCACAAATATTATAACACCCTCTAAATCACTAAAGGTATCTGTTATTATTCTGTGGAAAATCTCTGACGAAGCGTTAATGCCATATGGCAACCTTAAATATCTATGTCGGCTGAATGGCGTTTGAAATGTACATAAGTCTGAATTCTCATCATCAAGTCTTATCATCCAAAATCCGGAGAAAGCATCAAGGTATGAAAACCATGCAGAACCATTAAGCTTGGAACGAATTTCATGTATAGTCTTTAAAGGATAGTGTGCCCTGATTATGTTCTTATTTAAATTTCTAGGGTCCAAGCAAACCCTAAACTGACCAGACTTTTTAACAGTGATAACAACCTAATTTACCCACTCAGTAGGCTAGGTAACTTTCTCAATGACCTTCATCTCTGTCATGCGATTCAGCTCCTCCTTCAGCCTTTCGTACAACGCAAATGGAACCTTCCTAGGTGGATCGACACAGGGCACGACATTCAGCTGCAATGTCAAGTGACAAATGGGTGGCAGACAGCCAAGACTCTGAAATACATCTTTAAATTCTTCCATTATCTGCCTACAATTATTATTACTGTTTATCTCTAGAACTATTTTTATAATTCCATTTTCCACTCATGTTGATAAACCTAAGATTGTGGCACAATTAATATCTGTTATTAAAAACTGTATGGATTGCACTGAACCCTTGAAACGACATTCCACATTGCATTGAACTATTATGGGTATTATGTTGTCCCCAAAACTACAAACCCTTGCACTACTGTTCTGGACATATGATTCTGGTAGACTTAACCTATTAAATGTTGATAAGGTCATTGTATTTATGTTTGCCCCGGAGCCCAGCATGCATTTCACTTCAATGTTGTTAATCCAGACACTGAAATACCAAGACTTCGTAGATTCCTGGTCATCTTGTCCTGATACTGTCCCAATGAAGAAATCTTCAGTAGACTGGGTTGTCGTGGCCTTTTCTCCTGATCCCAGACTCCGAATGGCATTTTGGTTTGTAAAACAGTACTTTGCAAAATGACTTTTTTTATTGTATGCCCCGCACTTGACTTCAGCAGCTGGACATTTGTAACGATGATGTTGACCACATCTGCCACAGACTTTGTTAGATGTTGCTGGGTGGTGCCCTGAACGGTTGTGGGCCTGACGATTGTGACTACGTTGACAGCTGGAGCTTGTATGTGGTGCTCGTCCTGACTGCGACTGGAATCTTGCTGTTGACCTTTGGACTCGCAATACATTCTCAGCACCGTGTGAAGAATCTATTTTTTGTGCATTTTCTTGTGCCAGTATGATTGTTTTGGTATGACGTGAGCTGGTTGCTGTTTAGTGTGATCGAGTTGAAGTCCCCTTCGAGCAAAGTTAACCTTATAGAATCCGCGAGTCGAATCAGTGTTTCTATTTGGCATTCAAATGAACCACACACACAACACCTCCGCATTGCCAGTGCGTCAAAACCGAGCATCAGCGGAAATAGGTAATATACAAAACACACCTATATTCGCGCCAAGAACAACTGTAACAGCCACATATATAACCTAACGGTTGTATTGACCATAAATAATATAAGTTACGCGGCCTCTCATCCGAAAGCCTCCGCTATCTACACATGCTGCCTAGCCTTCGGCCACGCAACAATACAATAAAAATGACAATTTCACAACATCAAAGGAGGTAGAAAAAAATTAATATTTCGTTCAATATCCTTTCATCCTGTGATCGGCTATTTCACATCATGCGTCGTTTCGTGTTGCCAGGTGCAAAAACAAAAATAACACGGTTTAGATTTTTTTGAATTAAAATTTTAAAACATATACATACCAAATCATGTGAAAATATTAAATATAAACTGTGACCCGAATCGCACTCTATAATCGCTATACGCAGAAAAATCTCCAAATTCGTTAGCCGCCAGCCACGTTTCATGGCAATAAAAAGGAAAGAGGGAAAATCGGGAACACATACCTGAACCTGGCACCCGACTTTGAAAAAATCAATTTTTTCCAATTGCATTGTATTCTCCTTCGTTTGTACCGGTTTGTACCACTTTTCTTTTCGTTTGTACCCTAAGGGGTGAAAAGATATGAGGGGGTGAAAATAGCCTAGCACCCCACTTTAACATTTTTCAAATCTTTTTACGGGTGCTGTTTCTTAATCGTTTGTACCCGTTTGTACCACCTTCAGTTTCGTTTGTACCCCAAGGGGTTCGTTTGTACCGACTATTCAAAAAACTCGCAAGGGGTAACTTCGCCATTTTTGAAGATTTTTCAAATCTTTTTACGGGTGCTGTTTCCTAATCGTTTGTACCTGTGTGTACCACCTTCACTTTTGTTTGTACCCCAAGGGGTTCGTTTGTACCGTCTTTTGAAAAAACCTGCAAGGGGTAACTTCGTCATTTTTTAAGATATTCGAAATCTGAAAGCGGGTGCTGTTTCCTAATCGTTTCTACCCGTTTGTACCATCTTTACTTTCGTTTGTACCCCAAGGGGTTCGTTTGTACCGCTTTTTGAAAAAACCTCCAAGAGGTAACTTCGCCATTTTTTAAGATTTTTCAAATCTCCTTGTGGGTGCTGTTTTCTAATTGTTTAAGCATTGACGCGTATATTCGTTCTAAATATTAAGTACCTTTAAATATTTTCTAATGACTACTTGTTCCAGATTGTCGATAATGAATGATCAAGGTTGTCGATAATATTGATCACTATACAGGGTGTTACCTGTAACGTTACTCACGATTTCTTACCTACTTGCAGCTACAAATCTAAATATTTCACATTTACACTTCTGTAAATCAGGTAATATGTTAGTAAAAATATTATGTAATATGTGTTTTGAATTCGTCTCGATGTCCTCTAAATATAGTAAACATGAAAAATATATGGTCCTATTTACAAAACCCAAGGTGACCCCGACTTCGCCATAAAAGCAAACTATTTTCAAAGTTTTTGTTACTGATATCTATTGTGCACTTCATACACTGCAACTCTGGGTGTAAAATTTTTTTAATCAGATGGCTGCAAGTGGGTTAAAAATCTGAGAAGACTTATTCACTTATCATCAAATTTGATTCCGCCGTCCATAATTTAAATAATTACCGAGAAAAACATTACTGTTTCCAACAAAGAATTATTTTCGCGACTCAACAGCACATACAATGAAACGTAGCGAAGTGTAACACGCTTATTTTGATGAGACTTTGGGGAAATATAGGATTTATAAAAATATTCCACACGTATTTTCTTTTATCTGCCATCGTCCATGTTATGGAGGTGGAAACAGTTTTGCGTTATTTTCTGTTATTCAGCACATGAGAGATCTCAATCATCACAAATAGTTCCTTTCTTTTAACGAGCCACTATAGAGTTTCCGACCAACGCATAGACGATGAAATACAGTAGATCGTAGATTTGAAGTTAGTAATACTAGTTACGCAATATTTATAGTCTTTATGTCATTAATATAAAAAATATACAAAAATGGCCCAGTTGCCCCTTGGTGCTTTCTTCAAAAGTCGGTACAAACGAACCCCTTAGGGTACAAACGAAAATGAAGGTGGTACAAACGATTAGGAAACAGCACCCGTAAAAAGATTTGAAAAATCTTCAAAAATGGCGAAGTTACCTCTTGGGGGTTTTTTCAAAAAGCGGTACAAACGAACCCCTTGGGGTACAAACGAAACTGAAGGTGGTACAAACGGGTACAAACGATTAAGAAACAGCACCCGTAAAAAGATTTGAAAAATGTTAAAGTGGGGTGCTAGGCTATTTTCACCTCCTCATATCTTTTCACCCCTTAGGGTACAAACGAAAAGAAAAGTGGTACAAACGGGTACAAACGAAGGAGAATACAATGCAATTGGAAAAAATTGATTTTTTCAACGTCGGATGCCAGGTTCAGGTAGGTATCGGGAACTTCACAGGGGCCGGGATACGCGGCTCGACCGTGGTCTGCCGTCACACCAATTACGCGGGGGAGTACGCAGGGAGGATAGTCGCGGGAACGGAAATCTCAGGGTTGGGAAAAGGGTTGACAGGAAGAGGTTCGTGGCGTTACGCGATCGAGGGAAGGATTCAGAAGGGAAACTGTAAGGGGAGGAAAAGGGTGTCGCGTGCACGATAACGCGGAAGTACAATACGCGGACGCGGAAGTTGCCGTTATCAGACTCAGAATTATACACAATAATATTCGAAGGGACTCACCAGTGCAGTGTTGGCCACGCCACAGATACACACTCCGCAAATCTCACGCAAAATCGCTTCTCTACAATGCTCTGAATCGCTTTCTGAAATCTGTCTATTCGCTCGGTATACTCTAAACGCTAAACACTAATTGTCGGCTCGTCGTCACAGGGAATTTTTGGGGAGGGGATGGGGTAAGGGAAATTGGGCCATCTTCCGAGTCGCAGGGTTAATCGATGATCGATGGGCCGGTAACGGGGATTGATGGGGCTGACGGAGGCTCGCTGGTGATGGTCTTCGGGCTCGACGACAGGTGGCTCCAGGGGGATCCTTTTCGGGTTGTTCCCTGGGCTGTCTTTGGTGGACGTTGTGGTCCATCGTTGTTCCTTCCTTTGCGAGGGCATTTTGGCTGTCGTCGGCCTCGGGGCTCTTCCCACGAAGACGGGGGTGGTAGCTTCGGTGTGTCCTTCCATCGCCTCCATCGGCCTGGTACCGGCGGGTGGGAAAAGAGGGAGAAGGTGAGGGAAGGGGTATGATTACGTGGGATTGAGGAATGAAAGAGCCCGGCGATTGTAACGGGGGAGCACACGTGACACCAGGTTACAAAACATTATACAAAATATTACGGTATCAATTTAGCATAGCAGAATATACATTTACTGCACAGATATGAAATAAAGAATATTTTTATGCAAAGTGTCCAGAATTAATTCCACCAGTGTGCATTCTTCTTCTTCTTCTTCTTTTTATTTGTGCGCAGGTGTCCTGTTGCTCTATTTTAGTAGAGGCTGCTTCTGACACTGTGTAATAAATATTTTCATTAACAATTTATATATACTATAAAAATTATATAAGAGTTATTACCAAGTAAATTCAGTGTTGGAACTGCTGATATTAATTTTTTCTTCATGAAGTATTTTTCTTCAAAGTAGCTGCTACAGATCACCCAGAATTTCAGTTTTTGGGTGGAAACACTGAAAAATTTGTGTTGTCACATACTTCCACCCATTTCCATCCTCTTCTTATCCTTTCTCTTCTAGGGGAAGGAGAACATCCTGCTGTTTTCGTTAGTACACCCTCTGATGCTGCATATTTTCTTCCTCTTTCTTTAAAGATACATTTTAATAATTAAAATTAAATATATTACTAAAACAGCAATGTAAACAGTTAATGTTTTCAGTAACAATTTTAGAAAATTCTGTACTTAATTTCTATCTTCTCCTCCTGTTGCTGCATCTTATTAGCAGAAGTTATTGAAAAACCTGAAAACCTAAAAAAACTTAAAAAAATATCTTTTTAAATAATAATAATAGTAATAATAATAGCAATAATAATAATAACAGTAATAATAATAATAGTAATAATTATAATAATGGAATTTACGAACCTGGAAATTCAGTCACTCACGCTGTCATCATCTGCGCCATATTTCTTTAATTCTTTTCATTTTGAAACAGTTGAATAACGCGGCGAGAAAGGGTCTAGCCGTATAAGCATAGTGAGTCGGCCCCAGCAACACTTTCGGTTGATATTTATACCACATAATGCTTTTTGCCTAAACAACAATTGTATGCAATTTCAACCCCCTACCCCCTCTGATAAGGGAGATATGAGGGTAAAACCGAAAACCTTTATCATTTTTTTTCTCGGAAACTATTTAAGATATATGATCACATTAAAGTGCAAATAGTAGGTATTCATTAGCTGTATATCATATTTTTTTTCAAAATTTTTATTCGATGATTAAGGGTTGAAAATTAATAAATAAATTTTTGAAAATGATTTTTATAAACAATCTCTTGGATGACACCCACCGAAAAAATTAAGAATAATCCTTTACTATTTAACTATTATCTGTAAAAATTTCAAGAGTGTCGGATTGGTACATCATAGTTAAAAAAAAATAAAACCAATGCAACGCCCTTTCACAAGGCAAAGCCGGCCTGAACGTTAGAGGCGCTAAACCTAACCGACCTACAGGGCAATACGTAACGACGACCCGCCACGTTTCTCGTACCAGAAACAGCTCTCAGAAAAGTATGAGCTCTTCTTTCTCTAAACTGTGTGTTAGTTAACAGTCATTTATTTAAATAATATATTAACAATTAAAATTTTTTAATTAAGTTTTCTGGTCCTAACTGTTAACGTCCGTGTTTTTACGGTGTTTCTCGTTTTAAGTATGTGGGAGCCCTAAATCACAGATTTATATCATGTCTTGAACAATGGCACTGTGTTAGATGCCATTAGTTGTCCTTTTAATAGTCGAAGAAGGTATCACAGGTATAACTGCAATATCATTCTATTCAACGCTGTAAAGAACATAGACTTCTATAACTATTTCCGTCTTTACCTTTTCACGTACGTATTACTTTTAATTAAATTGTAGCTGGTACCTGTGAATAGTTGTAACTAAGGTTTTCCTCGTTTTAAGTATATGGTCGCCCTGAAAAGGGTTAATTATATTATAGCGTACCAGTACTATCTGGAAATGTACTAACATTATTCCAGTTATTGATGAAAATAGCGACGAAGATTAAAACTTATTTACAAGCGTGTTTTTTTAAAAAAAGTTTTTGAGTGTTCTGTTTCAAATCATATACTTCAACCTGACAATACATAACACAATCAGCTCTTTTTAGGGCTTAATAATCAGCCCTTTTCAGGGCTCCCATATATTTAAAACGAGGAACACCTTAGTTGCATTTATCAAAGGGTGCCATTTGTAACGTACAACATAATCAGCTCTTTTTAGGGCTCCCACGTACTTAAAACGAGAAACACCGTGAAAACACGGACGTTAAAAGTTAGGACCAGAAAACTTAATTAAAAAATTTAAATTGTTAATATATTATTTAAATAAATGACTGTTAAGTAACACACAGTTTAGGGAAAGAAAAACTCATACTTTTCTGAGAGCTGTTTCTGGTACGAGAAACGTGGCGGGTCGGCGCTACGTATTCCCCTGTAGGTCGGTTAGGTTGAGCGCCTCTAACGTTCAGGCCGGCTTTGCCTTATGAAAGGGCGTTGCATTGGTTTTATTTTTTTTTAACTATGATGTACCAATCCGACACTCTTGAAATTTTTACAGATAATAGTTAAATAGTAAAGGATTATTCTTAATTTTTTCGGTGGGTGTCATCCAAGGGATTGTTTATAAAAATCATTTTCAAAAATTTATTTATTAATTTTCAACCCTTAATCATCGAATAAAAATTTTGAAAAAAAATATGATATACAGCTAATGAATACCTACTATTTGCACTTTAATGTGATCATATATCTTAAATAGTTTCCGAGAAAAAAAATGATAAAGGTTTTCGGTTTTACCCTCATATCTCCCTTATCAGAGGGGGTAGGGGGTTGAAATTGCATACAATTGTTGTTTAGGCAAAAAGCATTATGTGGTATAAATATCAACCGAAAGTGTTGCTGGGGCCGATTCACTATGCTTATACGGCTAGACCCTTTCGCGGTTACATGACGTCACGATATCTTTAGTTGTATATGTTAAAATCAGTGATACAAGGTATGTATGTAGAAAAGCGACATCAGCGCCGCTTGGAATTCCGGCGCAGAGTTAAAATTTGCTTCAAATTCACAAGAATGGAGTTTAGAGGGCCTGATCAGCACGGAACTGTGGCGGCACCTACGTTCGGTGAGCCGTCTTGTCGGAGAGTTCATTTCCGACTACACGAGCGCACCCTATAGTTAGGAAAAGCGGGAAAATGTTTTTCCTCCTCCACGTCAAGCGTTGGCGTGGGTCATTCTGTCCTTAAACCTCGAAGCGGTTGGTTGGAGACGCTTGTATAGAGAATACTTACATATTTTTATATTTTTATAATTTTATATTAATACATATTTATAAACTCGGTTAATTAGTTATAAGAGTTTAGTGTTAGCATCAGTTCGGTGAATGACTTATTAGAGATAATAAAAGGACTTGTTTCACGTGCATTATAGATAAAGAATTATTAATTTACCATTCTGTGTAACTATTGATGATATGGTAGAGGCCTAATTTATCCTCACTCGTGAAGGCCCCTACAGAACCATCACTTATCTCCTCTTTCTGTAACCAGATTGTGGCGATCGAAACCTAAGGAGTATAACGGGTGAACTAAACAAATCGAATTTGATTGATTTCAATGATTTTGAATTTTGAATTGCCTGGCTGGCCGCCTCACGGTGGCCGGAATATTAATCTAACCTAACCTAATCTAATTCACTAATTTAATTTTGGGCTGCTCTTCGTCTTAGGGGACCAACCACCTTTTTCTGAATAAAAAGTATCAAATCTTATAGTTTTTGACCTGAAACATTCGAAAATGCAAGTTAAAAGTCCAAGAAACCAATGGTTTGAAAAATACAATTGTGTGAAAAAAGTGTGTTTAGCGTACTTAGTACGACGCCATATTGCCTCTACCCATCTTCTGATTGGTTCGCACATAAATTCGAAACAGTAACTTTTCGAAATCTGTTCATACCGACTCATTTAAAAGTTACGTGGGTCTCGCTGCTGAAGGACACATCCATAAGATTCTACAACGTCGAATTTGTTGGTAAATAAATATGTTGGCTATTTCCTGTCGGCTTGGTCAGGCCACCAAAATGTCCGGCCGCCGCACGGCGGCCGGTCACATTGTTGTGATATTACATTTGTACAATCTTTAATTATAGCTCAAGATGGAACCCACACGCAAAAAATCGAATCTTACTGGCGATCGGCAAAAGATTGGATGCGTGGAAGGAGTCGCTTCCACGACGAAGACTTTGCCGATCGCCTATGTGAATTTTTGTGGCGTAGATTTTGTAAAATTAATCAAATATATTTTATGGATTCCTTGATCACAGCAATCAAGGAGCAGTATGTTTTTAAATAAGGTAAACGGAAGTTACAGTCATTTTAACGAACCAATCAGAGAATGTGTAGAAACAATATGGCGTCGTACTAACTTGTCAAACATTACTAAATATGTACATTTTTATATAATTGTATTTTTTAAACCATTGGTTCCCTGGACTTGTAACTTGTATTTTCGAATGTTTTAGGTCAAAAACTACAAAACTACATATTTTGGAAGCGTTAATTTTTGGTCTCCTAAAACGAAGTTTGATCTAATTTTGTATTATATTAGGTTCAGTTAGGTTAAGTTAAATTAATATTGGATTTTTAAGTTCCACCCGTTCTGTATACTGCTTTATGGTATACTGTGTTTACAGAAACTAGCCATCCCATACTGACGCACACACCGCCACAGACATGTAGGCTTTTCGCAGAATTCACTGTAATAGTAGCAACTTTCTTTTGCAAATATCTCGAAAATTAAAGCCGAGTGCTGGTTATGTATATAGGAAAAGGGTGTTCAGAATCATCATGTCAACGATATATTAAAAAATAAACGAAATCGGCGAGGTTGACGTGATATCGATAATTACCGTTTACCTTTTCTTTCTTTATAACAATTTAGCCATGTGCATGTGTTTGTGTTTGTTAAAATTAATTAGTAACAAATTATTATCGAAGGTGCCCGTTCATATCATGTGCCTCATGATGTCAGACCTCCACACATGGATGAAGTAATTGTACCATCAGGTTCATGGCAAGAAGCATATAGTAAAGCTAATAGAAAATATAATTTGGTATTAGCACTTGGTATTACTTCACTACTTGTTACAATAGCAATTGTACGTATGACTATAAAGTAATTTTGAATTTTAAATTTTGATTTAAATGATTTCTAACAGTACTTAAACTTTCAGGGCAGATGGAATGGAACACTGTGGCTTAATTTTGCTCCACCAAAACCAAAGCCAAAAGAATAATGTTTTATTAAGGTACATATTTAAACAGAACGCAGTAGCATCTAATAAATATTGTATCTGTTCTTTTACAATTAAAAATTATAGTGCAAATGTTATACCTGTCATTGTAATTATTTTATTGTAAAGAAGAATATAAAATTTCTTTAGAAATATTTATATTGCACATGAATTTTTTATTCACACTTTTATATACAGTATTGCCTCGAAATAAGCAACTCGCTCGGGACCGAACAGTTGCTTATTACGGAGCAGGTATGCTATTCGGCTTGATTTTGTTTTCGAATCGGAACCGAGCGGCACAGTATAAAGTAATCGGCCGAACATGCGAATTTGTTTTTTTAAAAAGGATGGAAGATGATTTCTTTTCTCATTCTGACATTAAGCGACTCGCTCTGCGGGCGACTTCAAACAAAGAAGAGAGGATAGCGAGTTGCTTATTTCGAGGCAATACTGTACAGGTAACCCTCCTACAACACGGCATCCTATAACACGGTTTCGCTCTAACACGATAGGATAAATTGCGGGAACCCTCGTATAGCACTGCAACCTATAGCACTGTTTCGCTCTAACACGATAAGAAAATTGAGAAAATCTTTGTACAACACTGTACTTCTACAGTACTGGATAACATGATTTTTGTTTAACATATTTAATAACTAAATTACTTAATAATAATAACGGGAAGAAATAATGAACTATAGTGCCTTTACATGAAAATATATAAATAAATTATAATTTACTCATTTATAACTCTATTCCGATGTTATAGCGGAAAGCGTTGTTACGTCCCGCGGGGCGTTTATTATATGATAAATAAGATATACGAGTTCTGCCGCTTTAAGCGCTAGGGCGCACCTTGACCTAGATTTCAAAAGATAAAGGATATAGGAGGGGAGTCCAGTGATCAAAATACACGTATGTGGTTATTCGAACATGTATGTATATTCTAATTGATTTCTATTACATACCCTTCGCTGTCTTCGGGTATCGTCAGCAATTGCTTTCCTTGCACGCTTCGGTCACTCACACTCGAGGTCTCTCTTTACACTTAGTTCGCGGATTCGACGGAACACTAGACTCGCGGCGCGTGGGTACAACTCGACCTTGGAAGATGCAAGCGGTTGGTGGTGGTCCTGCACAGCACAGGGGTGCACTCCTAGAGCTTGTCCTATTATGGGCCTGGAACCTCAGACCTCGGGGATACACTCGTGTTGAACCGTCGGCCGAGCACGTCGTTGATGATCTTCCTGGTTTCGAGGTAGCCAAAACGTGGGTCGCGAACGAGCAGAACTTCGTCTCTGCTTTACGCTATCACGGAACTGGTGTACTTGCGTTGCACCGATAACTTATACTCCCAAAAGGGGAGTAGGCCACGCTCTTTGCTTGCGAAAACCTGCAAGCAAAGGGTTTTCGCCATCGCATTCCGCGAGTTACCTGATTTCGTATCGCGGTCGTCGCTAAGCGAGAAAACGCTGATGTTTCGCGGATTCCAGAGCAAGACCTCATTGGAATGGCGAAAGATGAAAATGGGTTATACCTAGGGACGTAACAGCGTCATGCACATGTTACGAGCCGGAGGGGGTGGATGCGTAGCCGGGGCTTAATCTCGGTTATGGTAATTGTTAATGGCTTGACCAGTGTTGTTATTAACACTGGGAGCCTAAGGAAGTAGACGTGGGGACGAACCTACGTATGACTAACGTAGGGAGCTCCAGAAGGTTGGCTATGGTGGACGAACCTACGTATGGCTAACTTAGGGAGCCACAGGAAAGGTGAAGATGTGAGGACGAACCTACGTATGGCTAACGTAGGGAGCCGCAGGAAATGTCAGTATTAGGTCTCGTAACTTGATTGATGTACCTCGAGCGGTAAAGGTACACCTTAGTGGGTTTCTGGACCAGTCAATATAATTGGACAATATTAGATAAGTTAAAATAATATGAGTTTATTCTCTATGCCGGGACCTTACAATTGTTGTGTGTAATTGTCGCGGTGTTCAATGAATTAAACTCTAAGTTACAAGTTTAAATGCGTTGAATAATAAAAAGTTTAATTTCGATTCCGCGAAGCAAGAATCTAATTCTTCTCGGTTTTCACGAACGCAAGTTAACGGGGGCGGACTACAACGATTAGAATAATGCTTAACAGCAGACAACGTAGTGTATAGTTACAGTGTGCTTGAAAGGGACTTGAATACCCGATCTCGCAGAGTTTCCTCGTTGCAGAGATTATCCGTAAAAGAACGTACTGACGTGTATCGAACTGATTCTAGACTTCAACTAGACCCGAGGTGCCCTTGTCGCCACCCTTTTTATATTCAAAAATTAGAGTAAAAAGAGTGGTGGGGACTGACTCTACGTGACCCGTAGGACCGCGCCCTTGCTTTGCGTTGGTCTCGAATTTTCTAGAAAACGGTTGGTGTCGGGTGCACACATCCGATTCCATATAAGGAAATTTTTTGAGAAGGGTTTGTAACACCATATAAGGAAATTTCCGGGACGGATACGTAACACACAGTTTATACGCCATCCGCGGCGAGACTTGACGTCTCATTATAAGTAGTGACGAGGAAGAATTTTAATAAATTAAGGATACATTAAATGAAAATAATATTTTATGGTCTTTTTTCGTTTGTGTTATATTTTTAATAAAAATTAAGTTGCTTATATAGAATTTAAAAAAAAAATGTTTGTTTTTAATAAGTTCTCGGAACGTTATCCCCCTTTTTGTATTAGCACTGGGTCTCATATAACACGATTTCACACAACACAGCATTTTTTATCCGACTTCGAAAAGGAGGAGGATACTCATTTCGATCAGTATATTTTTTTTTATTATTATTTTTTTTTCCTGGCTTTGTTCACCGATTACCTCGAGATGGATAGTCTAATCGGGACGAAACTTTTTGCTTCTTGTAGGGTGTTTTCCGGTTGTTCCCATTAAAAAAAAATTTTTCATTTTTTCATTGTCATTGAAAATACAAAAAGTTTTTAATCTCAACATAGGACGATTTCATTGATCCTTTAATATGTTGTCGGGGGCATGATTCTGAACAACTTTTTCATTATGCATAATTAACGAAAAGCTTTAGTTTCCGAGATATACGTGGAAAACTATTGTTACTACTACATTGAATTGTACGTATGCCTACGTGTCTCTACCGGTGTATGTGTCAGCATGCAGTCGTCGATTCTCTACTGTTTCTATACACATATCGCGTCGTCCGAAATTCAGTATGTATACAGATTGTTTACTTTCTCACTCTGTTCCACCTCTCCTGCTCCCGTGCGCTATGTCGTTATTGGCTACGGCCAGTGACAAAGGACGACGACGAGCGTATCGGGACAAAGTGAAATAGAATATCTTTACAGCATTGACGTAGCCTCCCAATTGCCGAGCTCTAGCGGCAATAGATAGAAAGTAAAAAATTGTATCTTTTTATAGCTGACACTTTAATTGGGAGGTTATGCCAATGCTGTGAAATCATTCTATTTTACTCTGTCCCGATATGTTCGTCGTCAACCTTTGTCACCGGCCTCAGCCAATAAGGAACGTGCGTGTGGTAGATAGCGAGGAGGAATAGAGTGAGAGCATGACGTTGACTCGCCAACTCGTCGTGAACCGGCAATACATATAATAATAACTATTGTTATTGCAAAATCCGATTCTATACCGCTACTTTGTGAGGAATACACCGATTGCGATGAAACTTTTCACATCTTGTACATCTTTCCATCATGATCCGATTTACAAAAATGTATGTAACTTCTTATTGTTAATAACTATTGTTATTGCAAAAAAACTTATTCTTTAGGGTTATTCTGCAAGGAAATAGCGAGCGCGATTTTTCAAACTTGTTCCTGCAAGTAAACTTCGTTAGTTTCTTTACTAATTGATCGCTAATAATAAAACAAATAAAAAAAGGCTTGGCTTGCTTCTTCACATACGAGGCGCTGCAAGTTGATTTGGATTGTGTAACCGTACATTTGTACGTTACATAGTATAGTATAAAGTAGTATAGATTTTTCAAGGGAAATCGGAACTGTAGCGATGGTACGTGCTATCCCTTCTATTTTCGTCATAGCGGTGCGCGTGCGCATGCGCGTATCCCCTCCTTCGAACGCCGGATCGAAGGAGCTGACAATGAGTATCGATCCAGCGACAAGCAGAACGGACGCTTTCGCCTACGGCTCTCTTCCAAGAGACAAGCGTCTTAAGATTGCGATCCAGCAAGTCGTGACTAGAGCCCGAGCTTGGACATCTCCCTTTCATTAAGTAGTGGCCTTCTATCTTGGGACTCAGCACCCTTGAAAGATCGCTCTACGCAGGCATATCCGAGACGTCGTTGATTCCTAGGGAAACCTAGTCGAGTCATCCTCGTTTTGCTTGTGCTCTGGCAATTTTACATTGCAATTTGGAGGGCCGTAATCTCGCTCTTGGCAGTCTTAATTTCTTCCTTGCGTACGCCTTCTACGACAGGAAGAACGTTGACGGATTCCGGCAAATCCACGGTTATCGGATACTCTTAAATTCACGTATTTCAATCTGCAAAGGAGTCGAGAGTCGGGATTTAGTGCGCGACTTTCTCATCCTTTGATTGTGAGTGAAATCGTGAAGTCAGTGCCCCTGTCGATCTGAGGTTCGCAGGCGAAAATCTCGCTGGACCGGAAGTATCCTCGGAATCTACTGGCTCGCCATTCTGCGACTTACGAGGCGCGTAAAAGCTAATATTTCGCTGCACAGTTAGTAAATTTAAACGTTCCTTTTTGCCTACACGCTCCACGATCACGCGACCTTCGTGCGTCGTGATTTCGGTGTATGTTTCCAAAACAAATCGAGCGAACAATAACTCGTCCTTGGTGAAAGGCGTTTGAATCGTAGACAACCGACGAAATTTTGTAACCGTCGCGTCGTGTGTATATTACTTTTCGCATTCCGAGCAGAGTCACGATTTTGCGTTCTGATATTTTGCGTTATTCTTTTTGGTATATTCCCTTAGATTTTCGTATATTTTCTTATATTTTCTTAAAATGCGTTATTCAACCAGTCATTTTTCCGTATAAAAGAATACTGAGTTTTTTGGGTCGCGTTAAAGTCGCTCGACTGGTTGAAATATTTTATTTTGCGTTACCGTTCTTGTATTACATTTCCGATTCGTGTAAATCCGATCTGCGTGGTTGGTACAAATTATTGACGATCAATCTAGTCAAGTCCGTTATATATTATATTTTTGTAATCAGCGCGTCTGTTGAACATCTAGTAGATGAGAATTGCGTTCCGTTGATTGTTAAACGCGTAAACTGCCATAATATGTAGTTGCATGTGCTGTGTTGCATAATTGAGCCCTAATTTTCAATGACATTCTTGTAGAAGAAGATGAAATTGAAAACCAAAATGAAGATGGAAAAGAATTATTAGGAAACGTGGAAAATGTTAATGGCATTGATGGATTTGCTACACGTGAAGCACAAATTGCCCGTATGTTTCATTGTGTAATTGTGTCAAACGAAATGTAATAAGGGGTTTTTCATGCCGCAAGACTTTTTCCCCTTATTGTGTCTATCGAGCCAATAAATAATCATTTTTCTTTCAGCTCAAATTGGTTTAATTTATTGATTAAAATACCCTCATCCTCAGTCATATCACAACCTATACCTTGTGACCCTTTCGGGGGTTCACTCTATACAATTCTTTACAGTACAAAATTCTTGCTTACGAACGTTGGGCGCCAGCCACTCGCGGTGGCAATCGAAAATTAGGAAAAAGGGGGTAGAATGGGGGTCGTTACAGGGGATGGGACTCGAGGCACTTACGTCCTTACAATATCGCGGGGGAGTCCGCAGGGCGGATTATCTAGGGCTAGGAGAGGTCTCAGGGCAGGGAAGGGTTTCAGGAAGTTCGTACACGTTACGCGTAGGAGGATTCTTGTGGATGGGATTAATAGGGGTAGGACAAAGGGGTTTTGCAAACGTGGAGACGTTGAATAGCCGATACAATACGCGGGCGAGAAGATTGCCGTTGCCTTGCACTCACTCTTTACAATTGATATCGAAAGGGACTTACTTCAGACTCCACACACTCGCTACTACTCCCTCGCACAATTCGCTTCTCTATATCGCTTCTATATAATCTCAATATTCGTTCTATTAGATAGCCCTGGGCTCAACGACGGCTCGTCGTCGCTGCCGCGACGACTGGACCGTCGCGGGATGATTTTTGGGGAGGTGATGGAGAATAGGAAGGGGGACCTCTTCTGGCAACGGAATAGATCGGTTATCGATTGTCGATCTGCCGGTGTTCGTGGTCGATGGGGCTGGCGGATCTCCTGCAGTGGCGGGTGGGCTGAGGTCTTCGGGCTCGGCGACAGATGGCTCCGGGTGGACGTTGGTATCAGCTTCTGGGCCGCTTCGTCTATTTTTCCGAAGTCCCGCGTTGTTTTTCCTTTCTGGAAGGGTTGAAGATCTGTCGCCGGCCTCGGAGCTCCTTTTTGCGGGTGGTCCTTGTTGTCTTCTTTTCGTCGCCTCCATCGGCCCGACACCGGTGGGTAGGGGAGAGGGGTAAGGTGTTGGAAGGGGGGCACAGGTGTCACCACGTTACAACCTTAAACCACAGGATTTTTGCAATATTGCTGCTGTTAGATCAGGATTATGGGTGTGAACAGGGTGTAAGAAAAATGCACGAGAACACAGTTTTGCATGAAAAGAAATATATATATTTTATAATGAAAGATTAGATGCACACGGCATGTGCTTTTCGCTTTTTCACATAAACAAAAACTAAACGCCTTCCTGCATGCTCTGCTGCTCGGTGTGACCCCCGAGACACGAAGGCTGCCGAGAACACCCGACTCGTCTGTCGCAAGAAATGCGCCGAACTCAGCTCATCTCAATAGCTACAACTATTTTTAATTCATTTTTAATGATTTAGAATTTTCAGTTTTATTATAAATATTTAAAAATTTAATTTTACATTTAATATTGTTTAAGATTCATAATCAATACAAAGAATTACATTTAAATCTTTTTTTTAAATAATTTCAGTCGTAAGTTTAATTTTGTGTTGACCGATGGAGGCGACGAACAGACCCATCGAGGATCACCCTCAACAGGAGCTTCGAGGCCGGCGACAGACCCACCCCTCCAGCAAACACGGAGCAACGTGGAATTCCCAGAAACCACGATGAAGCGGCCCAAAGGCTGACGCAAACGTCCACCTGGAGCCATCTGTCGCCGAGCCCGAAGACCTCAGCCCACCCGTCACCGCAGGATATCCGTCAGCCCCATCGACCCCGATCACCGGTATATCGAAGATCGATAATCGATCCATCCCGTTGCCGGAAGAGGCCCCCTTCCAAACCCCATCCCCTCTCCAAAATATCCCGCGACGTTAATGAGCCTAAGGCTACGATATAGAGTGCGTCAAAGAGAATTTTGTAAAGAGTGTGAGAGTGCGATTAAGAAAAGCGATTTTGGAAAGAGTGAGTTGGAGTGTGAGGTTTTGGGTAAGCCCTTCCTTTATTACGAGTATATCAATTACATTATTGTTTGAGTATTGGCAACGAACCCCTTCTCGTTTTGACCCCGTCCTCGTTTTGAGGACCCATCCCGACCTTGCCACTTCCCTTCCCCCGCTATTCCTCCTCGCGTGCTCCCCCGCGAAGCTGTGCGGACGAAAGTGCCCGAATCCCCTCTATTGTAACGCCCTATACCCCTTTTCTTTTTTGATTCTGATCGCCACGACAAGTGGCTGGCGCCCAACCACAATTGTATCGCGTAAAGCCCGTATAGAGTGAACCCCAGAAAGGGTCACAATACATATAACCTATAAGAAAAATATTTTACTTATAACTGAAGCGATTTTTGCATCCGTACACCATACGAAAACTCATTTGTTTAAATCAAATTTATTAAACTAATCGTAATACATGTGAACATGTGGTACTGTGTACATGTAAAATGTGAGTCGAATACTACCGAGTCTTGCCGGAATAAGCCGATGTCATACGAGTACCTTACTCGCCCCGAATATCAGATCCCCCTTACCTAAAGTAGCTGTTTATGCTCGGTCTATATTTTCATATGTCTATGGACAGGATACTGTTAAAAACTGCCATCCCCTGTGTTAAAGTCCGGCACGCCAAGTGAGCCTAGTGGGCCAGGGGTACGATCGGTAAATAGGTGTGATGGATAATGTAGAATAGTGATACTACCCATTGTACCTCCGAAAAAAACTGTTATACCACCGACGAGATGATTTAGGTTTGTCACCGTACAATAATTATCTCGTCGATACTGCTTGGAAAACAATCATAGTTTATCTTATAATTGTATTACATTCTTATTGTAATACAATAATACAATTATTGTAATAATCGAATTGGATAAGTTTGAAATAATGTATTTCAAAACAAAAAAAAGATTGAGTCTGAGCGGATTCGAACCTACGAAAAGAAGTCTCCAGCGGTTTAGCAGTCAGACGCTTTACCGCTGGACCACGGACACCGTTGAAAATACCTTCAATCTTCTGAAATATAACGGACGTAACGTACTTTTAAGAATTAGGTTTGTTTAGTTTAATTCCTATTCTATTGCACTACATGTAAAAACATTGAACAGTGTATATACAATGTATTTGATAAATAACAGACGAAAATTCGTCGAATAAGTAACTCTAACACGCAAAAAACAGCGAAAAAATCGGTTTTTAATTTTTTTAACTATGGCGCACCTCTGCCAAAAATCTGAAAAAAATTGAGGATGATAGTATCAATAGTATACACTTATAAAAAAAATATGATCGTAGGACCTCATCTCCTTCAATACAAAATCGCAATTTTTCAGGATTTTTCGACGTTTTTGATTTTTCACGGCTTCAGTTTTCAATATAAAAATCTGAAAAAATTCTGTAATATGTGCCTCACAAGTAGAAATGTCTCCGATTTTTTTCAGAATTTTCGAATGTCATTAAATAGGAGAAATTGGCCAAAAACCTCGCATTCACATGTTTACCCGTAACTACCCTCCCAGATGAGATACAGGGTTGAAACTTGGCACAGACTGGTTTTTTTTTATCACCTATCGAATGGCTCATAGCAAGTCGAATTTGGTTTGGGGGCATTTTTGACCATCTTATCCGGCTATACCCTTTGATGATAAGTGAACAAGTCTTCTCAGATATACAGGGTGTCCCAGAACTGGGGTAGGAGCCGAAGAGGAATGATTGCTGATATCATTCTAAACAACTTTTTCCTTTGCCAAAATGTTGTATAAGGCTTCGTTTTCGAGTTATTAAAGAAAAACAGTGGCCAATCAGAGCGCGTCCTTGGCGCGGGCCGAACCACGAGAGTGTTGGGTATGGGGAGGAGCAACCCTCCGCCAAACAGGGCGTCTGCGGCCCGCCGAGTCGTCCCCCTGTGGCCTCATCGCAAAAGGAGGTCGCGGCCCTCCATTCTGTCTCGCCGGCAAGCATCTGTCTCACGCCTGCCGGCGAGAGGTCCGCCCTGATCTCCACCGTTAGGGCGTGGCGGGCCACCGCAAACACTGGGCACTCCGCCAGCGTGTGCTGTGGGGTGTCCCGCGCCGCCCTGCAGAGCCAACACCGGGGGGACCACTCCCCCTCCCTCCGGCACAGGAACTCCCCGAACACCCCGTGTCGGGAGAGCACCTGCGTGACCCGGAACGACAAGCTACCGTGGCCGCGGTCCCGCCACTCCGAAATCACCGGCAGGACCGCCCTGACGGCGCGGCTTCCGGCGGCAGCCCCCCCAACTAGGGAGCTGTGCCCACTTTCCGCCGCGACCAGCCGGGCCTAGCTCCGATGTTTCTCGACCGTCGGTCCCGGCGGATCCTCCCCGGACCGGCGGAGGGCTCGCGAATACCAGTATGTACTGAATTCGACCTCCGCCTGGTACCGGAGTGGGATGAGACCCGCCAGGACCATCGCCACCTCGTAGGAGATCGTGCAGTAGCCCCGCACGATCCTGATGGCCAGCCGGCGCTCCACCCGCCGCAGCAGAGTGCAGCTGTGCCTGCTGACCGCCAGATCGCCGGCCCATATCGGAGCCCCTTAGAGGGCTATGGACCGGACGATTCCCACGTATAGGCGGCGAACCCTCACTCCTGGCCCCCCGAGGTTGGGCAAAAGGCGGCCAAGATTGGTCGCCACCTGTTCCAATCGGGGAGCCAGGCGGTCGAAGTGAACATCGAACCGCCAGTGGCTGTCGAGATATAGGCCGAGGTACCGAAGACCTCGGCCAATCACGTTCCGGCACCCGTCGATCTCGAGCCAGAGCTGGGCCGGAGGGGCTACCCCACGCCGAGGCTCGAAGAACCACATGGCCTCGGTCTTGTGGGGAGCAAGCGCCAGACCCAGCCCCCGGATCACTTCTCGCACAATGGCGACCCCCACCTCTGCACGGCGCCAGGTCCTCAACTAGTCCCGCCCGGTGGCCAGCAGGAAGTAATCATCTGCGAATACCGTGGCCCACACCCCGGGCGGGAGGTTCACCCGCAGCGCCGCGTCGTACTTCAGGTTCCATAAGGGGGGGCCCAGTATGGACTCCTGGGGCACTCCGCGGTCGACCTCCCTCCGGTGCAGTGCACCGCCCGGGCCCGTGTACTGTATCCACCTGCCATCCAGGAAGGCTCTGATGATCCTCTGCAGATACGGGGGACCGTTGTGGTGAACCAGCGCCCCCCGTATCGTCCCATAGGGCAGGGTGTTGAACGCGTTTGTAACGTCCAAAGAGGCGCGCAGCGCCACCCCACCCCGGGACGTGGCCGACTCGGCGAGGGTGCGCACCCGCTGAATAGCGTCTATGGTGCTGCGACCCTCGCGAAACCCGAACTGGATGTCGGCCAGATCGGGGCCAACGCTCGACAGGTGGTGGACGAGGCGGTTGGCGATGACACGCTCGAAGAGTTTTCTCACCTCGTCCAACAGCACAATGGGCCGGTACGCAGAGGGAAAATCTGCGGGCCGTCCGTCCTTTCGGAGGAGGACCAGCCGCCCCTTCCTCCATATCGAGGGGAACACCCCTTGCTCTAACGCGGCGCTGAAGAGGCGGCACAGCCTCGGACCTAGGACGCCAGACGCGATAACCCAGGCGCGGCTGGGGATGCCGTCCGGGCCCGGGGCGGTGTTCTTGGTCTCGAGCCTTCTGACGGCATTGTCCAGCTCCTCCTCTGTGACCCCCAGGTCGGCGGACCAGGCGACGGGCTCCGCTGGCCCTTGCTGACGACGCGGGTGCGACGTTCCCCCGAACCGGGGGAAGAGGGTGTCTATTACCCGCGTCAGCAGCTGGGGGTCCAGGGTCTCCGAGACCGGGGGCGCCCGTGCACGGAGCTTGCCCATGACCATCCTGTAAGGGCGCCCCCACAGGTCCTCGTCCAGAGAGCCCTGGAGCTCTTCCCACGCCCGGGATTTCGCGTCCCCGATGGCCTGCCTCAGGGCTACCACGAACACCTGGTATGTGCCCCTCAGCAGATCCTCCCTCGCCGGGTCACGGACCCGAGCCCTTCGGGCGCGCTGCCACTGGGGCCGGGCGTGCTGATACTCGGATCGAAGATCCGCAATGTCGCCCGACCAGTACACCTCCCTGCGGGGGGGGGGGGGGGGGGCAGGCGCGGGACCCGGGGCATGGCGGTGTCGCATATTGCAGTCATCGCCTCCCGGAACAACTTGGCCTCCCCCTCAACGTCCGCGACCGGCCCGGCCTGGCCGGAATAGCTGGCCAGGCCACGGCGGGGGCTGCGGCCATCATCATGTTCCTGTCCAGCCTCCTCAGCACCCAGCGACGCAGTGGCAGGTCCCGCCGGGAGGCGGCGGGGAGGGAGTAGTCGAAGCTGATGTATTGGTGATCACCCAGCGTCTCCCTCGCCGCCACCCTCCAATTTTGCACCCTGCACCCGGCCACAGAGGACGTCCAGCCCAGATCCACAATGGATTCCCCCTGAGCCCGAACGCAGGTGCTGGCGGAGCCCCTGTTCAGGAGCAGGAGACCCGCGCCAGCCGCCCAGAGCAGTACCGCCCTTCCTCTCGCGTCGGTTCTCGGGGACCCCCTGGCTTCGGCCTTGGAGTTGCAATCCCCGAGGACCAACGTCGGCCGGGTGTGAGAGCCAATCACGACGCTCCCCACCCGGTCTAGGAACTCCTCGAACCGCTCCAGGGACCAGCTGGGCGGCGCGTACACGCCCACCACTGCGACGCCCCCCCAATCAACGGGCACGAAGCCCCGCCCACGTGCTAAGACACCACCGCAACCTCAATCTGCCACTCGGCCAGGGTTTGGGGCAAAAGGTCAGGCGCCCCGGCCGAGTGGTTGGTGTTGGCCTGGAGGAACGGACCCTTAGGCCCCATTGCGCGCCGTGTCCACCGCCACCTCCACAGCTGCCCCAGCGTTGCTGGGGCCCGCTACCCTAGTGGGCGATGCAGCCGGGGCTGCTTCGTGCGCGTCTTCTTTGCGAACTTCTTCCGCCCCTTTTTCGAGGAGGCCGAGGGGCATCCTCCGGTCCCCATCCTATGCCCCGCGGGCCGCCCTGCATCGGTGCACAGGGGGCACCGCGGCGGGGCCGTGCAGCCGCTGGCTCGATGGTCCAGATTGCCGCAGTTAAAGCAGCGATCTGAACGATCGACCCCGCAGGGACACCGCTGCCTGACATGGTCAGTCTCCAGGCAGCGGTAGCACTGCAGGGGGCGAGCCGTCAGGGCCTCGACCCGTGCTGAGGACCAGCCGACGCTCAGCCTCCCCGCGCCGACCACCTTGTTGGCCGAGGTAAGGGGGCACCTCACCCAGACCCTGCCCAGGCCGCGGGGTGGGGAGCGAATTTCCCCTACCCTGACCTCTTCCGCGGTGCAGGCGCCTCCGGCTGCCACCGCCGCTGCCACCTCCTCCCGGGTGACCGAGTCGGCCAGTCCGATCAGACGAATTTCGCCCTTCTTGGTCGGGCACGCCACTCTGACCTCCTCCGACCCGCGAAACACGGTTCGGAGGCGGCTGGCCAGGGCCGCCGCCTTGGCCGCCCTCTCCGTCCCGGAGATCTCAAGGACGAGGCCACCCGTGGCCGCGCGCCTGGGCCGGAAATCGGTGATGCCGATCTCCGCGAGGTCAACCCCCTGCCTGGCCTAGATCATGGCCTCGCAGCAGGTGGTCTTCACCCCGGGCGCGACCGTTAGGGTGACCGCCGAGGTTTTGCGAGTGCGGGCGAGGCGGAGCTTCTTAATGGCCTCCTTTGTCGCCTTGCCCCCCGCGGTCCCTTCCTTTCGTACGGCCGAGGGGTGGGTCGTCCCGGCCGTCATCCTCTTCCCCGTCTTCTTCGCAGGCGCCGGGGGGGGGGCATCTCCCCACCCTTCTTCTTCGCCGCCTCTGCCTTCTTGGCTTTGCGGCCTACCACCTTGGACCACGCCTCGGTCTCCTGGCGGTGGTCCTCCTGGATTTTTGCCATCCTGTCGGCGACGAACGAGCCGGAGGAGGCCGTAGGGCGGGAAGGTGCGCGAGTCTCAGCCGCCCCCGAACCCTTTTTCTGGGGCTGCGCAGTTTCCTCGGATGCCGTGGGATCCTCGCGCTGTTGCCTCTGCCCCTTTCCCTGCCGTCCAGAGGTGGTAGAAGGGGAGCCCCCAGCGGCGCCCGCCGGGGGGTGGAGCAGAGCCAGCTCCCCGACGGGCTCCAGCCTGAGGTCGGCCACGCCCCGCGCGACGATTGCAGCGATGCCACCCATGAGCGCGGCCGTCCTCGACGCCCCGGCCGCCCCCGTGGCGGGCGGGGCCCCGCGCTCGGTGGGGTCGTCCGCGGCCCGCACCCCGCGGTCGCGGGGGGCGACGGTGAACGCATCGAGGCGAGGTCCTCCGTCTGCTCCAACGTGGTTGCCCCGCGACAGCTCCTCTTCGGCCGGGCCTCCTCCTCCAGCGCGGACGCCGCACAGTGGCGAGAATCGCCGAAAACGTGGACAAAAGTCAAAAAATGAAAATCGGAATTCTTGAAATCTGTTTAATGGAACATGTTCATAAGGAATGTGTGCATAATGTTCTGACACTTTTAATGATTTTATTATTACCATTTAGCAGATATGAACCTTCAAAGTTGATGATTTTGTGAAGTCAATTTCATCGGGCAAAGTTTAACATAATGCTGTTCATTATTTTTTAACTATTATGTTCTTTCGCTAATATTGCCACTTTATGTGATCCTTTTTGAATATAATTATGTAAGTTGCACAACAAAATGTTTATTTTTAACTGTGATATAGGACGAAATAGAAAGAATGGACATATTTAATGTTTACGTAAGGTAAAAGTTGTGTTCTACACGGATCTGCACGTTCAAATTAGGCTTAAATTAAAGCTGGAAGTTTCCTGAATAAGGATCTGTAAAAACATCTTGCGGTAATTTGCGGTCTTCTGAGTTATTCACATTTTTGTGCACACGCGCACCCTATTAGCGTTCATGACACCAGCAGTTTCAGTCGTTTCTCAAATATGTCGTCACTGTTGATGATCTGTACATATTGTTTTACATATTCTAGGCATTATCGTACTAATTTTTTATCATTGCGGGGTACAAATTAATTGTTGACAAGATTACAGTAAAGTTTGCCCTGCGAATATAACTTTTATTATTTCCGATATTTCTGAAACTATTTGCATTAAGCCTTTTATGAGGTAGTTTTTACAACCTAGTCGCCTAGTTTTTCAATAACAAATGACTGCCATAAAGTATATGCGCCTTAGCTCTAGTTCGCAAGTTAGAAGCTATTTTACAGGGAAAGGTTTCTATTCTTTTTTCGCATTTGAAGGTATCGTAACCATACCGGTACCTTAATGCATTATTAACTCTGGGGGAAACCTGTAAAATTAATATTTAAAAATGTAAGGTAAATTAATGAAATAAATTACAATATTACAGTTGTGGAAGGATAACAATACACTTTTTTAATGAAAAATATTGTATTGTGATATAGTGTGACTTTAAAGTTTTTTACGTATGAGGATGGTATGGCCGAGAAAAGGAAAAACATATCTGCGAGATGTAATTCAATTTTTCGATATTGCTAATATCAACGAATCTGAAGAAGCAGAAGAAGAAGAAGAAGAAGATGATGGTGAGAAGAAGAAGCAGAAAAACAAGAAGAAGAAGTAGAAGATGAACAGGAAAGTAACTTAGAATAATTTATGTATATAAGTATGTTTATCAGTAAATATTATCTATTTTGTATATATTAATGTATATATGTATTATATTGTGCATTTCTTTTCATTTTTTTAATATTACACGTATAAAAAAAGATGTGCCATTCTAATTAACAATTTAAATGTAACTTTCAAGTCACACTATATAAAAATAAAATATTTTTCATTAGAAAAGTATATTATTATCCTTCCGCAATTATAATATTGTAATTTATTTGATTAATTTACCTCACATTTTAAGATATTAATTTTGTCCACGATTTCGGGCAAATTCGCCACTGTGGGCCGGCCGCAAGGCTTTCCTGGTGCCTGAGGTGGCCGAGGCTTCTACCGCCGCGACCCTCTCACGCACCGCCTCCAGCTCCCGTCGTAGTGTCGCGATTTCCTCGCCTTGGGACGCTATTTTGGCGTCCCGGAGCTTCAGCAGGGCCCTGAGCTCCTCCACCTCGTGGTCGTCGCGATGCCGTTGAGTCCTCAGCCCCAGCTCGCCCACGACCGCCTCCAGGTCCCGGGATGCCTCCCTGAGGGCACGGACAAACGTGCCCTTCAAGTTCTTCGAGCACCCCGCGACTTTCTCTACCTTTTCGGCGCACTCCATAGCGCGCGCTACAAGGTCTGGCGGGGGGTGGTGGCGCACTCCCGCGCGATCTCCTCCGCCTCCCTTAGCCGCAAGGACGATCGGCTTGGCTGGCGGTGGGCCGCGTCGACGTCCAGCAGTTCCCTTGTGGCCTGGAGCTCCAGTTCCTCTCGCTGCAGCCGCAGGTACTGCTCCTTCTTGACGGCAAGGGCCACGTAATCCCCCGATGTAGGGGGGCGTCCCCTCTTTGCCGCAGTCGTGGTGCCGGGGGTCGTGGACGGCACCGAAAACACCGAGCCATCCAACTCCTCCTCCCTGTCCCCCGGCCGTCGCCAGAACCCCCTATCAGAGGCAGCAGAGGAAGCCCTGCTACCTCTAGAGGATCCCGCCGACATGGGTCGCGCCCTTCTGGCGCGAGCGGGAGCCGCGAGCCTGCTGGGCCCCGGCTGCGCCGTCTCCTCATGCCTCGCCGTCCTGACAGTGTCAGGTTCCCTTGCCTGTGTCGTCATAGTTTCGTCCCGTCCTGAATTTTGTGTAGATTCTGAGTTTTCCATAGCCGTCCCACGAGTAGGGCGGAACCTAGGTCCGCCCAGGCAGAGCCGCCTTACCTGGGTAACGCAAGTACATCCGGGGGGTCGCCAGGTACCCCGGGGTTGGTCGCTAGTGCCTGGTGCACCCACCAGCCACCCCTGGCGCTGACTCCAGGAGCACCCTCCTCACCGTGTGCCGCAGCTCGGGGCTAGGGATTTTTGAAGAGGTTGTCATCCTCGCAGGCCGGCCGGTTAAGGCAAGCCTCCCAGCGAAACGTGACCACTGGATTACGGTATAATTGCTAGGGCACTCCGGGTTCGCTACCCGCACCAGACTGCCACGCAGCCCGGCCCCTGGAGAACTCAACGACGCCGCTGCAGCCTTCATCGCCTCTCAGCCCTGGACCTTGCCGGCATGGTAGTACCTTCCAGAGTCTAAGGGCCGTAGCCCAAGGACCCCGCCGGCATTGCCCCAGGTCCTCATTGAGGCTGTTCCAGCGGCAGCGAGCGCCCCCCATTCAGTCGCCTTGTACGACAGACAGGGCTTACCGTGTCTGTATTCTATCCTCCAGTCACAGGGGAGGTTTTGATGGGCTTTCCTTCCCTTGGTGTTTGGTCCGCGGGAGCTATCTCTCCCACTCTCCATGCACTCAGAAAGGTGCATGGCGAGCATTCCCCTATCCGCCACCTGGGGACGCGCCACGTCGGGGTATCACCTCCCCGCCTATCCTGGATAACCAGGTAGGTCCGTGGAACTTAACCTAACCTAATGTAACTCCTCCCCTCTGCTCCCTTATATGGGGCGGTTTCGGCGCCTTGGCTCCGTTGACTGCTTAGGTTAGGTTAGGTTTTTTTTTTTTTTCATATATTCTTTCATTTTTTTTCATATTTTAAATATTTTTTTTTCACTTTTTTAAACATTTTTTTAATATTTTCTTTTTCACTTTTTTCTTTCTTAATGTGCTCACTGGGATCAGTGCAGAAACCACTTTTTGGACGATTTTAGTTTTTGACCTCTACCGGGGCGGCGGGTGGGAGTTAAGAGATGGGATGACCACCGTTGGAATCGCCATCTCAAGGGCTATCTATGGTAAAAAAAATCAGGTCGATCTGAGGTTACCCCGACAACCATAACTCAACCGAGCCGAGGGTAGTGCCGGATTTTTACCGACTAAAACCCCCACGGTGGCCTACGCTGGGCGTTGGGAAGGGCCCAGGGACCTCTAACGAACAACAGCGGGACCCAACACCCATGGCGCGTTGGCGCCCCTTGCTTGGGGGAGGGTCTAGATTTGGCCCTCCCCTACGTGCCAAACTCTGCCGCCAACGGGGGCCACGCCCGATGACGGCACTCCTCGGGCCGCGTGCAATAGGGATCGAGGCCCCAGCCTCGGCCCCCCGCGGCCCTGCGGCCCCGCATAAGTTTCGCGGGGCCGCGCGATCGGTGTTGGGGGAGGGGCAGTCGCCTGTCACCCCCCATAGAACTCCTCTTCAGGGGGAGCGGGTGCTCCCCCCATACTCTTCACCCCGTTGGGGGCGGTGGGCCTGGTATGTAACATCTTCACGGCCCAGCGCCCCATCTCCCTCAGGTGACGCCTTCAGGGGGTCTCCCCCGACGACGTCCCCTTCTTCTTCTGCGGGTGGGGTCGAGTCTCTCCCGACCCCGTTCTGCTTCCTCCTTCAGGGCGATGACAGTCTCGCAGTAATCGGTCACCGCCCTCCACTGATTCTCGCCGGCGAGCATCTCTTTGACAAGTGCCGCCGGCGAGAGATCACCCCCAACTTCGCACCGCAGGGCGTGACGGGCCCGCGCAAACGCTGGACAGTGCTCCAGGGTATGTTGCGCGGTGTCCCGCCCCGCCCTGCAGTGATAGCACGCTGCCGTCACCTCCGCCCGGATCCAGTGCAGGAACTCACCGAAACAACCGTGTCCGGTGAGCACCTGTGTGGTTCTAAACGTGAGCCTTCCGTGGCCGCGGTCCCTCCATTTCTTGAGCACTGGAAGGACCGCCCCGGCTACGCGCTGGGCGTAGCAGTTGCTGGCTGCACCGGGAATCCATCAGGGCGTTCGCCCATATGGGCGCACCATAGAGGGCCATGCTCCGCACGATCCCCACGTAGAGACGGCGAACCTTCTCGTTGGGCCCCCCGATATTGGTTGTAGACGGGCAAGCGCGTTGCTTGTCCTGTCTAGTCGGGGGGCCAGACGACAGAAGTGCTCCTCGAAGCGCCAGTGGCTGTCCAGGTGGAGGCCCAAGTACCTGTGGCCCTTCCTCACCTGGACGTCGATTCCATTCACATGGACCACCGCCTGGGGCGGTGGCGCAACCCCACGCCGAGGCGAGTAAAACCACATCGCCTCAGTTTTGTGGGGAGCTAGCTGAAGCCCCAGCCGCCGGATCCCCGCGGCAACGGCAGCGACGCCAATCTCGGCGAGGCGGCTAGTCCTTTTCCACCCCCGACCGACGGCCAACATGTGCGTATCATCTGCGAAGCACGTGAGGCTCACACCGGTCGGGAGCTCGACCCGCAAGACCGGGTCGTACCCCAGGTCCCAAAGTGTGGGACCTTTCGCAGAACCCTGGGGTACGCCACAGTCCACGTCCCTCTCGTGCATCTGGCCATCTCGGCCCCTGTATATTATTTTCCTGTCCCGGAGGTAGTCGCCGACGATCCTCCTCATGTAGGGGGCGCCTTGTGGCGTATCAGCGCCCCCCTTATCGTCCCGTGAGGCAGGGTGTTGAAAGCGTTGACGATGTCTAGACTAACGCCCAACGCCACCCTGCCCCGGGACGTGGCCGAGTCGCAGCGGGAGCGCATCGACTGAATTGCGTCGATAGTGCTGCGCCCCCGCCTGAAGCCATATTGCGACTCGGCCAAGTCGGAACCCTCCTGGGAGAGGTGTTGGACGAGGCGGGATACCAGAATCCGCTCGAACAACTTCCCCACCTCGTCCAACAGCACGATGGGCCGGTAGGCCGAGGGACTGTCGGCGAGCCGCCCATCCTTCCGGATGAGGATTAGCCGCCCCGTCTTCCACTGTTCTGGGAAGACTCCTTCCTTAATGCAGGCGCTGAAGAGGCGTCTCAATCTCGGACCGAGGACGCGTAGAGCCTTCACCCAGGCACGGCCGGGGACGCCGTCGGGGCCCGGAGCAGTGTTTCCGGCCCCCATCCGTTTAATCGCCCCGGCCAGCTCCTCCGTGACTCCCAGTTCGTCGGACCAAACCATCGCCTCGTGGTCCGGCGGAGGGCGGGTGTGTTCCCTCTCTCGTGGGAACAAAGTGTCGACTACCCGCCCCAAAAACTGGGGGTCGAGGCTCTCCGTGATCGGGGGCGCCCAGGGCCTGAGCTTGCCCATCACCATTTTGTATGGGCGCCCCCATGGGTCCTTCTGGAGAGAACCATAACTCAACCAGTAATTTTAGAATAAACGACTTACCGCTACCAGCTCCTCCGGTAATATAAAGCAACATTTGTTCGGTATTTTCATCATCATCATTTTGTTTAATATTTTGGGTACACTTCCGTATAGGACATCACTCCGATCGGGTCGAAAATGGTGTCAATCGATAGATCTCGGTTAACGTAGTCGAATGCAACAGGTTTTAATATGAGGAGATCACCCGTTAATTAAATAAAGTCAATTAATAATAATCGCCGGTCTACCGTTCCGTATGAGCCAGAGTACTCCGATCGGGTCGGAAGTGGTATCAATCGATAGATCTCGGTTAACGGAGTCAAATGCAACAGTTTTTAATGTGCGCAGATCACCCGGTAATTAAATAAAGCCAATTCAAAATAATCGCCGTCTTCGGCACAGTAGGATTACTCTTCCGTCTGTTGGAATGCTAGGCAGTAGCGGTCTCGGTGTCCAAATTTAGATCAAGTGTATGCAAAATTGGAACTTAAGACATGGAATCAACTTGGACCGGAAGTCGGGTCGCAATAGAAGTGGTTAGGTTAGGTTAGATGTTATGGGGAGGGGGTACAGGGGGAGGGGCAGAGGCCCTCCCCCGCCCTAAATCTCGAGTTCTTAAAAAAATTAAAATCGTTTTATCCTACTTATCAAAAATGCAAAAATGCGTTAAAGGGGAATGCCATCGGAATACACGTTACCAGATCTTCAAGTGGGTCTACATTTCGCCTTCACGAATATTCACGTAAGGAAAATATGAGAATCATACTAAAGATGATCAAATCTTATCTGGTTAAGTTAGGTTAGATTTAGGTTTGATGTAAATGACGACATTGTGCATTAATATTTATTCAGTGATTCTGCTGCTTTTGAATAAATTGTAAAACATCATTGAAGAAATAAATGAAATGAAAAATATATATATAAAGAATGATATAAACAGAAATACAAAGAAAGATATACAAAAGATATAGTGTTCGGGATTAAGCGCGCGTCAATTTAAATTAGGCAAAGTTATGTCAAACGCCGAAAAACCTTCGGCGTTGTCAGCGCGCTCACGATTATAAAAACCGCGACGCGGCGACGATCGGCCTACTCTTTCGCTATTCACCAACGAAAACAAGTTAAAATGAAGATTCTAAGCTCGCGACTAATTCGCCTTGTACTAGTGCATTTATATAAAACCGTTTGCCTTTACGAATTAAAGGCCTTACAGTGTGAAGTGACTCAACACTATCCTTTTTTGTTGATTAAATTATATTATGTACATTAAAAGTGTTTTCTATTAACGTTACTAAACTCCTTCCTTCCTTACTAAAATTACCGGAATTTTGCCCAGAGAAAACCACCTGTGGCTCGGGGGGCTTAGAATACGGCCACGGTATCCCCTGCCTGTCGTAAGAGGCGACTAAAAGCGGTCACACAGCACATACACACATGTACACATGCACGCACACACACACGCACACGCACACATATACACCGATGAGCAGACCCTAAAAGTACGGATTGAGCAGGAGAAAGAGATTAAAATAGAAGGACAATGTAACGATAATAATAGAAGGAAAACTGTAAGAGTATGCATAAAGAATCAGAAAAAGAAAAAATTCAAAAATGCGCGGGGGTTTGGGGTTGGCAGCATGGCTGCCAGCCCATCTCCCTAGGCGCGTGGACGCTAGTTTTCGTTGGGCAAAAGGGGACAGATAAGTCCCCAAAGTACGCCAACCCTGTATGATAAGGGATGCAAACGCATCCCCTTATCAACATTTGGCTAAATATGTTGGTTTAGTTTGCCCAGAAAAAAAATTTATTCTCTGCGCGCAACAAATGGTCCTTCGAGCCGGATAGTAAGGAAATAAAGGAAGTACAGTGCCACATAAAAACAATTATATTAGTGTGGTGAACTTTAAATTCGCGAAAGTGCTAAAGTTTAAGCCGGATTAAATCGGCAGAACTAAAGATTTTGCACGTGTCGTTCGAACTCAACCGACATCGCGACCTCCGCCGGTAAACATCGGAGGACGTTCACGCGCTTCGCTACGCGAAAACAGTGGTGTGTTCGTTAAAGTTCACCTTACGGTTTATTTTTCAAACTCGTAATATAACAATATCATGGATCCATTAATCCGTGAACCCCTGCTGTGATTCGCGGACGTCTCGCTTTGCTGAAGGACTACTGGAACAAATTCCAAGCCACGCACATCCAGATTGAGGTTGTTGCAACTGAGGAGGAGACCATGACAAATTCCTACTTCTCCGAGGACATCTTCGACAATACGGAAGCGGCCTTCCTCGCCGCCCCCGACGCTCTGACGGCAGCCTTATCTGCGGACAACGAAGCAGCAAGTAACCCTTGTAATATAAGCTCCGTTTCTTGTCATCGCGAATCCGCGCCGGCTGTCAAATTCCCTCGCATTGAATTGCCTAAATTTTCCGGGGATAATACCGAGTGGGAAAACTTTAGAGATCTCTTTCACGCTTTAGTGAGTTCAAATGAAGCGTTGTCCGACGTTCAAAGGTTGCACTATTTAAAAGTAAGTTTGACCGGTGCAGCTTCTCTTTTGTTAAAAAATGTTTCCACTTCCGCGGCGAATTACGAAGCAGCGTGGAGATTGTTGACAGACAGATACGCGAACGAACGCGCGCTCATAACTGCTCATTTAAAAATGTTATTTGACTCACCCCCGATCGGATCTGCCGTTTTAAACGATCTAAGGAGCTTACGTGATAGATCTCGCGCCACTTTAACGGCATTAAAGAATTTATAGCGTCCGGTCGAATACTGGGACGACGTGCTCATTTTTCATTTTGTCCGTAAACTGGATAAAGAGGGCCAAGACGAGTTGTAGCCATCCCTCGCTGATTGGGATCAAGCGTTTATTAACGTACGAATTCGCACCTTAGAGTCGTTGGCGTCTTCGCGCGGTGAAGAAAACAGCGCCTGTAAAAGTAAAACAGGGCAAATTAAAACGGTTAAGTCACATTTAAATGCGTCTGAAACGCAATGTATTGCGTGCGATTCTGATCACGCGTTGTTCCGATGTGACGTGTTTCGCAGACAATCAGTCGAGCAGCGTTTGTCCCTCGCGCGCGAACACCGGCATTGTTTCAATTGTTTGCAAAAGGGTAATTTTCCGACGGCCTGCTCTAGCAAGCGTCGTTGTTCTATCTGCAAGGGGCAACACCACACACTCTTGCATTCTGAACGTAAACCCGCGATAAATCAAACGGGGAATAAAAGTCGCGAATCGACTAATAACGTGGCATCTCAAAAGATTCAAAATTCGAGCACGGCAACGAACACCGACGATAACACGGATGACACTTCAGGGTCAGAGCCGGTAAACACACATTGCGGTTCCGCGTGTCGTGAAAAAAGAGTTTTTCTCGCTACTGCGTGGGTCAAAGTCGGCACTCCTGGAGGACGACACGCGATAATTCGCGCGTTAATTGATTCCGGTTCGCAAGGTACCTTTATTCGCGAATCGGTTACCCACGCGTTACGTGCGCCTCGCCAACACGCACACGCTTCTGTTACGGGTATCGGAGCTGGCACAACGGCAACGGTACGCTCGACTGCAAATATATTATTGCAGCCGCGCCAGGGTAAAGGGCCTGTGATTCCTTTACGCACGTTCATACTCAAAAAACTAACGAATTACCGCACTAATTCGGTGTGTCAGTCCGATAAATGGACGCATTTACGCGATCTCGAGTGGGCCAACCCACTCTCTAACAATGATGCTCCCATCGAGCTTATTATCGGGGCAGATTATTACAGCGCGATTCTCCTCGAAGGGCTTCGTAAAGGCTCTCGAACAGAACCGGTCGCGCAAAATACTATTTTTGAATGGGTGTTGACTGGTCCCATTCCGTCTACTGATTCCCAAGCAATGCAAGTGCATGTGCACTACGGCGACATTAACGCCGAAATTAACGACACTTTAAAAAAGTTTTGGGAGGTAGAGGCGCCTCCGCTCGTTACTTTTCTCTCCGACCCAGATAAAAAATGTAAGGAACATTTCCGTAACACTCACTCGCGTCAAACTGATGGTAGATACACGGCGAGATTGCCCTTCAAATCAGAACCGCCTATTGATATCGGGTCTTCAAGAAATTTCGCGGTAGCTTACTTTTACAAATTAGAAAAACGACTTGCCCGTGATTCGGAACAAGTCTCGGCGTACCACGCTTTTCTCGAAGAGTATTTGAAGTTAGGACACATGCGGGAAGTCAGTGAAACAGAAACGACTTCAAATCAAACCGTGTATCTTTCAGATCACCCGGTTATTCGGTAAGAAAGTAGCACGACGCGCTTGAGAGTGGTTTTCAATGCATCTATGCCTACGTCAAACGGGTCTACACTAAATGATCACCTACTGGTCGAGCCTAAATTGCAAGCCGACATTACAGCAATTATTTTGCGCTGGCGTGCGCATCGGTTTGTTTTCACGGCCGATATTGCGAAAATGTTTCGTCAGATTTGGATCAATGCTCGGGACACCGCGTATCAAAGGATCGTCTGGCGACCGAACCCAGACGAAGCGCTCAAAACTTATGAGTTACTTACCGTCACTTATGGTACGGCGCCAGCTCCCTTTCTCGCTAATCGCGTAATTAAGCAGCTTGCATTGTACGAAGGAACAAAGGAACCCTAGGTCGGATGACCAAATGTCACCCTGGTAAAGACGGCCTCATTCGTGTAGTCACCG
This sequence comes from Osmia bicornis bicornis, assembly GCF_907164935.1. Taxonomy (NCBI): domain Eukaryota; kingdom Metazoa; phylum Arthropoda; class Insecta; order Hymenoptera; family Megachilidae; genus Osmia; species Osmia bicornis. Next base: position 662,523 of record NC_060228.1, on the reverse strand, counting down.
TAAAGACTGCACATTCACAATATGTCCGGCCGATCGATAGGTTATGTAAATTACCGATTAGCCATTAAGAGTTACTTGTATTATGTTCAGGATTGATGGAATTCCTGGAAGGATTGCGCTGGGAAAGAATTTCACTTGCTGGGTCGGTTTCACAAATTGATTTATTTGAGTCACGTTTAAAATTAGGTGAACACGATGATCTGACAATTGATGGTGAACCGTACAATGATCCGCTTTGAGTTTTTCACGTAAGAAAATGAATCGTCTGAACGGGTTTCAATTACAATGATTCGTCGTGAATAATGATTTTACATGAGTCAAGACATATAGATTATTGATTTGATCTGTCACCTGCTTGGTGTTACATGAACAATGCTTTTACAATTTTGAAAGGCGAGCTTCTCAGCTCCGTTAATTATATTAATTCGGCCCGCGGCTGTGATGGTGCCCGTGATCTCGTGCTTGATCGACACGTGGTTGGCGGCTCACGCTTCAATGAATTATTTGTAGGTGAACATTACCTGGTGATCCTGTTCGCTTGCACAATTGCGATAGATCCTGAGTCGACAGTGAACGTTTCGGTGATCTTGATCTGGTGTGTGAACTGCACTTTGAGAAATTACTGAACAATTCTGATGAGCACTTGTTGCTTGCGGTGATCGATGATCAATAATGGCGGCGTTGCGCGCGAGCCGGCCAGAAGACCCCTGCTCACGCGTTACCTAGATGGGCAACTCCCGATCGATAAATCGATCGACCGTGAGCGCCATCATGGCTGAGCGGATTCTCAAACATATTATATTATTTTTCTATTTTTCTATTTTCTACTTTAATTATGTATATATTGTGACCCTTTCGGGGGTTCACTCTATACGATTCTACAATTCTCTATTACAAACGTTGGGCGCCAGCCACTCGCGGTGGCAATCGAAAATTTTGAAAAAGGGACAGAATGGGGGTCGTTACAGAGGATGGGACTCGTGGCACTTACGTCCTTACAATTTCGCGGGGGAGTACGCGAGGAGGATGAGCGTGGGAGGGGAGATCTCAGGTCTGGGCGGTTCGCTGGAAGTTCGTATACGTTACGCGTAGGAGGATGTTGTGGACGGGAGTAACAGGGGCTGGACAAAAGGGTTCGCAAAAAAATATAACGACGGATAACCGGCGCGATACGCGGACACACAAGTTCGCAATCGAAGATCGCCGTTGCCGAAACTCACAAGCTTCTACAATAATATCGGAAGGGCTTACTTGAAACTCCACACACACTCGTACTCTCCAAAAATCTCTCTCTATGATCGCTATTCTATCTCTCTACTAAAAATCGCACAATCGCCGTATACTAAGATAGCCTAGGGCTCAATGACGGCTCGTCGTCGCTGCCGCGACGACGGGTCCGTCGCGGGATGATTTTTGGGGAGGGGATGGGGAATAGGAAGGGGGCCTTTTCTGGCAACGGAATAGATTGGTTATCGATTGTCGATCTGCCGGTGTTCGGGTTCGATGGGGCTGGCGGATCTCCGGCCGTGGCGGGTGGACTGAGGTCTTCGGGCTCGGCGACAGATGGCTCCAGGTGGGCGTTTGTCTCAGCTGCTGGGCCGCTTCGTCTCTTTTTCCGAAGTCCCGCGTTGCTTTTCCTCTCCTGGAGGGTGGGAGGTCTGTCGCCGGCCTCGTAGCTCCTTCTTGCGGGTGATCCCTGTTGTCTCTTGTCCGTCGCCTCCATCGGCCCGACACCGGCGGGCGGGGAAAGGGGTGGGGTGTTAGAAGGGTTAAGGGTCATTTCTAGGTGGGATTTGGGGTGGGAGAAGCGCAGCGATTGTAACGGGGGGGGGGGGGGGCACAGGTGTCACCACGTTACAATATATATATATATATATATATATATTAATTTCTTATTATTGTAACGACCTGAGAGAACACAACACCTTTTGTATTTCATTTTTTTTATTATAATTAATTTTTATATTTCGTACAAAATGTCTTATTTCATTTTTATTGCTAATATCTAGTTTAATATGTATTATAATAATCTTTGTAATAAATACTTTTCATTTTTGTCGATAACCGAGTCTGTTAAAATTAGTCGATAAACGTAGAGTCGGTAAGTCAGACGATAAAACAGATTATCGATAAATTATCGACGTGCGACCGCGTGTGCGCCAGCGCAACCCCAATGATCACGCGGTGGGGTGAAGTTCTAGAGTAGGGAGGCCGCGTAGATTAAGGAGCGGGGATGCTAGACCGTCACGTGATGGGGAATTCCAGCTACCCCAAGGAATTCTATGTGGAAAAAAAGCGCCGAGTCAGCATAATCTGACTATAAATAGAAGCGTTCCACACGGTAGCAGCGCAGATCTTCTCTGACCACGGTCAAAAGCAGGCGATACTCTGAAAAGTAGAGGAAAGCTTGCGCTGAGCTGTTTAGGCAGCAATAGAGCGCGAGTAGTAGCTTCATCCTTCTCTTCCATTGGTGGCGTGCAATACTACGGATCAGTGGACTTCCTACTCACGGTACGCAACGTGTTAACCAGGTGTTAAGCTAAGCCAACACTCAAGTGTAAAGAGCTAGCGAGGAGCCGAGCTCCTTGAGACGGCCTGTATCTAACACAGCTCTGGCTAGCCCAGAAACCGATTGCGACCCGTAGGAAAAGTCCGCTCGCATCCAAAAGTGCTGTACAAACCTTTGGGAATTAGTTTCCAAAGTAATTGGCAAATTAAACAGAGTATTGACTGCAGTAGAAGACTAAGCCACGTTCGCGTTAGCGCTATTATAGTTTACTACTAATTATTATAATTTACTACTAATCATATATTTCTCACTGTATTCCCAATCTAGGGCGAATTCATTATAATTTCTCATTGTATTCTTATTCTAGTCGTACTTATTGTCATATTAGCGATTTTATTTCATATTACATTCAGAACCATTTTATTTTATTATATTATATTATATTCAATTAATACTCACTTACCTCATTGAATAAACAAGTTACAATTAGTTCTAGCACATTAGTGTTTGGATTTTACTCCTTAACCGCACACCACACGAACCTATAATCCCTGATACATTGATTACGAGTCGCCTTCTAAGGGAACCGCTCTCCCTACAAGTCGGTGCAGTGACGTACTCACTCTGGGTCGTTACATTATCGTAAATGTAAGATTGTATATAAACACTTACCTGAATAGAAACTACGCAGCAAGTACGACGCATCAATGAAATGTGCTCGTTACTACGTTCTATTCACTAGTAGGTAATGACGTCATCTGTCGCGGTCGCACGACACCGCGAGGCGGGCGGTTTGTTCGGGATTAAGCGCGCGTCAATTTAAATTAGGCAAAGTTATGCCAAACGCCGAAAAACCTTCGGCGTTGTCAGCGCGCTCACGATTATAAAAACCGCGACGCGGTGACGATTGGCCTACTCTTTTGCTATTCACCAACGAAAACAAGTTAAAATAAAAATTCTAAGCTCGCGACTAATTCGCCTTGTACTTCAATTAAAAGTACATTTATATAAAACCATTTGCCTTTACTAATTAAAAGGCTTACAGTGTGAAGTGACTCAACACTATCCTTTTTTGTTGATTAAATTATATTACGTACATTAAAAGTGTTTTCTATAAACGTTACTAAACTCTTTCCTTCCTTACTAAAATTACCGGAATTTTGCCCAGAGAAAAAATTTATTCTCTGCGCGCAACATATAGAAATAAAGATATATACAAAAGATATAGAAATAATGATATACATATACAGAAGATAAAGAAATAAACATATATACAAAAAATATACAAATTATACGGGAAACGGGAATCGTATAGCACGTAGGAGGTCTTCAAATGTATCAATACCGCGTATGTGATAGTTGCGGTGCCAGAGAAACTCGAGGAGGCGTTCAGCGAAAATCTCCTCATGAATGCCACTTTTATTTAAATGTTGTTTTAAGAAGCGCCACGAACACTCAATATTTTGTGTATGAATATCTAGATTATCTTTACAAAAGAAAGTTGAGCATCTTCATATGTATGTACTAGTTTACTTACTTACCTGGTGCGACAAAGTTATGAGCATGTACTACTACGTGATGCTCGTAACCCTCACCAATATTCTTAAGTTGGCGGTAGGCACGCCAGTCGTCCGTCATAATGGTGGTTCCCGGGGCCACGTACTCCTGAATGATGGGGAGCAGCGTGGCAGCGTCGCGCCTGTTGTCCGGGATCACCTTTACTCTATACTTGGCCTGATCGCCACGCTCGATCATCCCAAGAACCAATGCCCGGGAACCACGCGTCCCCGATTGTATTTCCGGACGCATACCTTCGCCTCATCGATTTCCACGATTTTGCCTGTATTCAAAGGTCAGTTAGGTTTGAAATATGTTGGAAGGAGACTTACCATGTCCACCGATTTGGCCCTCCTGGAGGTAGTTCCGTTCCATTGCATCCGCAATTACTTCGCGACAATATTGGCGCCAGTCAGCAATGGTTTCAGACGAAGTACCCTCTTCGCCAGATATACTCGACGTTTCGATAATTGTCTGCTCGGCCGTAAAATTTCGAGCAAAGCAGTACGTGAGGGCAATCGCTTTTTCCATGGGCACCTTTGCGCCCTCAAACCATGTGCCTTTGGCAATGGATATGTTTCTATTACATTTTCTGCAATAAAAACTGCCGAGTCCGTGATGGTCTCTCACCGCCATCAGAGTACGGTGGCGTTGGCATTTCTTTTTCAGGGTAATGAGCCCTTTTTCAGCTGCCCACTGCCGTTTATTTGCAGCTGTCACCTTGTCGAGCTCTTTGGCGAGCCGACGGAGATTGTACGGGTGTGGTTGATTTTCTGCCATGACGCAATGATTCTTAAAACTGAGGAAAATGAGCAAACACGACCGTTTACTTGACTGCTTCGAGAGCGACTGAGATGGAAGTTGTTTTGTCAACACTCTGCTCCTTCACTGCCTATGTGAACCGGTGCTAGGTTTGTTTTGGTGAATTCGCGCTAGCGTTCCAACAGACGGAAGAGTAGTCCTACTGTGCCGAAGATGGCGATTATTTTTAATTGCCTTTATTTAATTAACGGGTGATCTCCGCAAATTAAAACCTGTTGCATTTGACTCTGTTAACCGAGATGTATCGATTGACACCACTTCCGACCCGATCGGAGTACTCTGGCTCATACGGAACGGTAGACCGGCGATTATTATTAATTGACTTTATTTAATTAACGGGTGATCTCCTTATATTAAAACCTGTTGCATTCGACTACGTTAACCGAGATCTATCGATTGACACCATTTTCGACCCGATCGGAGTGATGTCCTATACGGAAGTGTACCCAATATCTTTCTCGATTACTGCGGAAACTGATTTCAATAAGTCTTTCTGTTGAATATTCAGACTTCGAATGCTATTAAGGAATACGTCTTCGGGCATTGCATGTGTTTCTTCTTGCTGTTGATCTTCATATAAATCACCTTGATCATAATATACTGTTTCGTCGGCATGAATTCTGACTGGTTCTCCTAAATGTTCATTATTAGTTTCTTCTTCTTGTGCAACATTCAAAGTAACAGCCTGGGCGAGCGCCGCTTCAATAATTTGCTCTGCATGAGTAAATTGTTCGACGGTTGCGTTACCCAACATAGGTTTCAACTCGCGTTGCCGGCGAAGAAAATATTGTTCCGAGGATTCGTTTTCGGACATAAGTGTACTTTCATCACGAAATGGAATGTGACACACTATTAAGTTATAGAAATATCCTTCCCTATCACTGTTTAAGGTATAATATCGGTAGCGAAGTACAGCTGGTTTTTTTCTTATTCGCATTCGGGTATTGTCCTTTAATTTTGTAAACCTCGACCTCGATATTTCTTCATCGTCATTTCTAAGTTCTGCGTCTCCATCCTCTTCTGTCCACATTCCACTTGAAACTGTTTCATATCGGACAGCAAATTCAGCTAAGCTCAAATCCTCTAGATTGTCTGGTCTCTTTACGTAACGATCGAATATGTTATTGAAAAATGATGTTTCATTTTCTTCGAATCGGAGAATTCTATATCTCTGTTCAGGCCGACAGCTGTTTATAAATACAGCTTTTCTCGAGCTCATTTGAAGGGGCAGATGACACGTTGAGATAGAATTGCCATAGATACCAAAAATAGTTGATCCCGGACGGTACCGCTCTGACGTTTCGCTCGTAAAATGGCTTCTTTAATAATATTTCCTGTGTCCTGCGGTTCGCATTTACTTGCGTATTTAGCAATATAATATGCGACAGCTGTAACATTTCCGCATGGTTGAATATCCACGTTTGCTTCCCAAAGCTTTAAAAGAGTTGGGTTGTAATTATTCACCATGATTTCATTTCCTGTTCTCTTAAGTACGCAGAAACGTCCATTGTTCGCAAGTGTCATCTGGACCTAAGCACATCGTTCTTTCACTTATCGGTCTGGGGAATCCAAAACGACAACAACGATTATTACGATCTTAGTAACATGTAGCAGAATGTTTATGAATTTGAACCTTTTGAACTATGTCCCTCATATCCTGATTTTCTGCTTCCAATGAACAAGATACAACTTTCTCAATAACGTTGCGGCCTCTGTTGGTAAGGAAATCAGGTACGTTTGCACACCAAAGAAGCATGTGCAAATGTGAACTTCCCCTATTCTGAAATTCTATTCTATGCCAAAAATCGATAACAACGCCACCTAGGCAATCGGAGTTTCTTAAATATTGCATTAACGCGTTTACACTGGTTGTTGCATGATACGGCTACTGATGTATAATTTGCAGTAAGAATTCCGTACATATACTGTTGAGAAAACCTAATCAAACCATTTTTTAAATTTGGAAATCCTTCATCACCGTTATCAATATCAATATGACCATTTGCAGACATTTCATAGCCAACGTTAATATTGACTCGCCTATTATTAAATGTTAGATGTGGCAATAATTCAGTTGCGGCTAAATAGTCTACATTGATTTCGTTGGGGTTAGGAATACTTCGTGCTTCAATGCAATCACGATAATATTTATCTCCTACTATAACCACATAATCGACATTACTAGTACACCATGTACTAGGATCAAAGGAATGAAATGCAACACATGCAACTGCAGCTATGCCAGTACACTGCTTACCACGAGATTCGATACTGAAGCGATCGCTAGCTTGATGAAACGTGCCTCGTAAAATAGCTACATTCTGACCAACGTCTACAAATCTACTGTATGGTTCAGTATTTCTTTGTGCAACATCAATTTCCTTTGTTACAATAGCCGGCTGTTCAATGACATGAGCTATTTCGAAAATGTTATTGGTAATATTAGAAAAACATAGTCGCACATCTTTGTATAAAGCATTATTTTGTAATAGGCATTGTAAAGCTACTCGAAGTTTGCCAACGTTTATTTGAAATTGTCGTTGTCGTTCCAAATTTTCGAGGCTTTCCACTACAATCATTATACCGATTTGGTTTAATCTAACTGGAAGTTGCTCGGCTACTTCGAACACATCGCGGGCAAATAGAACTACCTGACCTTTGCACCAATCTTGACTGAAGCGATTCTGAATTTTCATGATTTTAAGAAACGGTACTATTCTGCACAACATTTGTTTTTCGATTTCCGATAAATCTGCTATCTCCAGAGGTACAGGCATTAGTTCCATTTTATTCCAGAATGCCTGTGATGGAACTTTGTATTTTTTAAGATGATTTAGGCAACGAGAACATGTTGTTATCTTCTCTGATTCTAATAGATTTGCAGGAATTAGACTAGATAAAGGCTGCGTGTGTAAAGCGTAACGTTGCTGCGGATATAAAGTCTTGTAACACACTGCACATGGTACATTAGCAAAAATATTAATAGCCGATTTAAAGTAGTCTTCCTGAAGGAGAAGTTCTTTTCTCCGTTTTTTAGCTAGTTCACGCATATTTCTTAAACGCGTATTCCTTGATTCGACACGTTCACTTAGTAGTACTTTCCGCATACGATTTCTCACAACCATTAGACATTGCGAACGTTCCTCATTAGATACGTTCGCTAAACGCTTGCGGATTAATCTAATACGACGTGACCGTTCCTCGGTAGATTCGTTCGTTAAACGCCTGCGGATTAATACGAAATGGCGTGATCTTTCCTCGGTAGATTCGTTCGCTAAACGCCTGCGGATTAATGCGAAACGACGTGATCGTTCCTCAGTAGATTCGTTCGCTAAACGCCTGCGGATTAATGCGAAACGGCGTGATCGTTCCGCCGCAGATTCGTTCGCTAAACGCCTGCGGATTAATGCGAAACGACGTGACCGTTCCGCGGCAGATTCTTTCGCTAAACGCCTGCGCATTAATGTCAAACGATGTGACCGTTCCGCGGCAGATTCGTTCGCTAAACGCCTGCACATTAATGCCAAACGACATGACCGTTCCGCGTCAGATTCGTTCGCTAAACGCCTGCGGATTAATCGGAAACGGCGTGACCGTTCCTCAGTAGATTCGGTCGCTAAACGCTTGCGGATTAATCGGAAATGGCGTGACCTTTCCTCCGCAGATTCGTTCGCTAAATGCCTGCGGATTAATTCGATACGACGTAATCGTTTCTCGGTAGATTCGTTCTTTAAACGATTAGAAATTCTGCTTAGCTGACGTTTCCTTTCGTTTATCGTTTCGCGCGATTCTTCGAACTAGCATATTTTTGCTTTGCAGATGTCACGTAGAAAGTTCACAGGTTTTTAAATGAATAGCACTTTTAAAGGTTTGACACTTTATTTTTATAATATGATTTCGATTAACTCTGCTTATGTCCGGTAAGGTCTTTTATAATGTCGCTAGTAGTGGAGAAGGGGCTGATGATTGACAGGGTGGGATGTCCGTGAGAACGCGTCTTATCGAATACTTAAGTAGGTGGTCGTAATATGATGTTTAGGTGTCCGGTCGTGAGGACTTCGATTGTTCGAATATCGATCGCTTAGGCGGGTGGCCGTAACACGATGTTTGTCCGAACGTGGGAAGAATTCGATTAACGTACGTTTAGGAGGCTGGTCGTAACACTTCCTCCCCTTTAGACTTGTTTTGGTCTCACAAAACGTACAATTTTCCGGGCTGGTTGAATATGAACGATGTTTTCTTCTAGTGCAGGTAGCAAATCTTTGGTTGATGAGCTGGTACCTTCGTCGTAGATTGGCGCTGATGTTGTTGGTGGGAGTGTAGTATTTTGTTGTTCTTGATTTGCAGTAGTGGTGGGACAACAGATGTTACGGTTAACTCCGCCGGGGTGCCGACTCACAATCAGTTGGGGAGTCCAGGGTTCGTGCAAAAATTACTACGGTTGTTAGCGGAATAACATGGTTTATTCTCTAAGCGATGTATGTACAGTGTGCTTAGTCTAGGTTTATATATATGGTGTGCTTAGTCTAGGTTTATATATATACAGTGTCCTTAGTCTACGGCCCTGAGCTTCCTTCCAGTCCAACGGGTATCTATATCTATCCTTATCACTACGGCTTATCCTACGGCTTATAGGCTAATGGGCGCGGTACGATACCGGCGGGGTACGGTCACGGTACTGTCGCGGTGCGGCGCGGTGCGATCGCGGTACGGTCGCGGGGCGGTACGGTACGGTCGCGGTGTGGGCGTGACCCGGCGGATTGCGGCGGAGGTAGTCGGAAGATACTCGGGAGACGGGCGGAGATGTCTCTGAAGCGGACGACCGCGGTGCGCGTCTGGTCCAACCTTGACAATCGGAAGACCGTGGCTAGCGGATGCAGTGGAGCTATCGGCGGACGACCGCGGTACGCGTCTCGTCCGACGAACACTGGCGGAGGAAGTTTTGTAGGAGCCCAAAAATGTAGATGATCGTACTTTCGTTATCGCTGGTCGGAGACTCGCTTCGGAAGAGTAGATCTGCCTTTCCTCGGCTCGCGGCGCGGTATATGTATGCTCGCGAGGCTGTTTGCCTTGCGAGTTACGCGGTTTTCGCGGTCGCCACCTGGTGGTCGCGCCGTGAACTCGTGCGCTCGCGGTCTCGTGGTTGCGGGTCCGCGGGGGCCCGCCATTTCGCGTTCAGTTTCTACATTACACAGATATTAAAAATAAATGTGAATGGTATACATCGAGAAAGTAGTTTACATTTGTATAGTGTATAAATTGTGATTACGGCTATAGATATGTATCCCATAATTTGTAATACAGAGTATGCTATTTCTTTTAGGTTTTTGACTCGGTGTTCGATTTGAATTTGATCTATTTGGTTGTTGATCTGTCCTAAAGTTGTTCGGTATTGGTTGAAATTTGGAGTAACTTTTGGAGTAAAATCAATGTTTTTTTTTAATAGTTTTAGATGACTTTGTGAAATGTTGAAAGAGAACTCTTTGAATTTAGTTTCATAAGTAACTTCTTGGGTGGTGCCTCCAATTTTCATTACATTGTTTTTATAGGTTATTATACAAGGTTCATCGCTTTGAATTAAACTAGGGGTTTGTATAGTTCATGTTTCATGTCTATCGCAGAGAATGTCTAGTGTTAATGGTTTATTTGGTATTAATATATAAACATTTGGTTGTTCAAGAGGTATAAATGTAGCGTCTATAATTTTGAATACGGAGAATGGGCACGTGTTAATTTTGTTTTTGTTGTTAACTAGCTCAATTTGACAATCTTGTGTTCCTAATTTACTATGCGTGGGTTGATTAAGTTTACAAAAATGAACTAAAGGCGTCCTTTTACAGAATTTTTGAATATATCTATAGTCAGTAGGAATATATTGTTCTTGCGTAGTAAATATAATTTCATGTTCGATTACTGGAGCCACAAAAATTTTGTCTCTCTTTGAGGGAATTGGATAAATTTTAGTGACTTTCCACTCTGTATCATCCAAAATAGGAGTTATTATTGTATATACAATTTTTCCATTGTTGATCCGAAGTTTTAAATTACTAATATCAAGTAGGGTTTGAAAATTTTCGAGAGTTGGTTGAATATGATTATAAAGAAAGTGGGTTTTAATGATTTTATCAAATGTTTCCAAAAATTGTTGTGGCTTTACAACCTCTGGATTGATTATTCCTTGTTTACCTAGTATAATTGTGTTGATTAGTTCATCGAGATTTACATGTAGTTCGGAAAGAACAAATTCTGTGTGTATCATTAAAGAGCTGATTATTTCTTTGTTTTGTACATTGTCTTGGAGTTCGCTAAGTTTTACTTGAATTTGATGGATAGATTGAATATGAGAATCGTCTAATACTTGTTTAATAAGGGCTGATTGATTAGAAACGATGATTTTTAATTTGTTATTCGAGTCAAATAGTTTGTCCATGTTTTCGTTAATTATCGTTAAATCGTTTTCATCTAGAGTACCGAAAAGAGATTTGGATACTGAACCAACTATATTTAATAAACCACGTTTATGAATAATTCTTAACGTTAATTTCAATTGAGCAATCATTTTTTTTATTATTACGAGTTCCTTTACTAAGTTTTGAATTTCTGTTTTGTACGCGCATTTATTACAATGTTTTGATAGACCTTCTAATGATTCTGCAATAACTTCGGGTTGTTTTAGCAGGTAGTGTGGATTAATAATAATAGATATAGATACTTGATTAGTATATAAGTAACAATTATCGATGTGTTCTAAAAATACTGTCGAATTATTTAAAGGTTCAGTATGTAATTTACAGTAGATTGTTCCAATGAAGTAGAACAAGAGGGTAAGGGTCGTCGGCCTGAAATAAAAAGTTTTAATCGATTACCATGTACCTTTAATTGTCGATTCTCCGGCGGAAAATAAATAGTATACGTTGGAGGAGAGGCCTGTATTATTTCTGCAGGTCCTAACCATTCATGATCGAGTTTATTTCGTTTATGATCGTTATGTAGAAGAACTCGATCATCTATTTTGAATATAGTCTGTAATTTTATAATTTTTCTGTCTTGATCCCGTTTATAGCGAGCTTTGTTTTTATTGAGTGTTTTTATTGCCTCAGAAATGTACGTGTCGTGTTGTCTCTTCCAAAGTTTAAATAACTGTTCTTTTGTCATCGAAGGAGTTGCGGAAATTGTTGAGGGTAGATTAGCTTTGTGTCCGAATGTTAGTTCAAAGGGTGTATAACCTGTCGATTCGTGAACTGAGGTATTATAACCCATACAAATAAGTTTAAGATTTTTGTCCCAATCGTTTTGTCTTTCGGCTGTACATGTACGAATTAAGTCTTTTATCGTTGCGTGTGTTCTTTCAAGGGAACCGTTAGATTGTGGATGGAAGGAGGTCGTTTTAACATGTTGGATTTTAAATGCCTGTTCAAACGTTACAAACAAAATTCGTTCCTTGATCAGTTAAAATTTGTCTAGGTGCAGAAAATATGTATACATAATGATCCAATAACTCTGTGATAATTGTAGTGGCTTGCTGATTTTTGAGGGGAACGAGGACAAGGTATTTTGTTAATTGATCTTGGATTGATAGGATAAATTGATTTCCTCTTTTTGTTTTTGTTAATGGGCCGAAAATATCCATGGCGATTTTAGTATTAGGTTCTATAGATGTATCGGTTATGATAGCTTCTTCCCTTTGCCTAATTCTAACTAGTTTTTCATGTTGACAGGTTTCGCAATTTTTTATAAATTCTGTAACGTCTGCTTCTAAGTTGGGCCAGTGAAATTGTTCTTGAATTCGTTTTACAGTACGATTAATACCTAAGTGTCCTACTATTTCATTGTGATTTTCCTTCAGGATTGTTTTTTTTTCTTCCAGGGTGTAATCCCGCGGAGGTTCTGAACCGAATATAATTTTTACGTTTCTAAATTTTGTACTAAGAAATCGTATCATCATTTGAATGTAAACCTTTTCTAGTGGTGTTATTTTCTCGTCTCCTATTTCTGTTGGGAAAGTAGTTTTATGTCTATTGTCGTTAATTAGTTCTGCGAATTTTGTAACGGGGTCGGTCGGTTCGGTGCGCACGGCGCTGCGCACCGCGGTCGGTTTCCCCCGTGCCAGGGTTCGCAAGGGAACAGGTCGGTAAATAACGAGGCATATGTATGTAGAAAAATATGAATTTATTCAAAAATACTGCTACGGTAGACTACAGAGCGACGGTCCTATCCTCGCCGCGCTGGAAGCCGGGCGATGGTCTCCGGCCTCGGATACTACAATTAAAATATCGTCTGGTGATTAGACGCTTGGAGCCATATTACTTAAAACTAGAGTACAGGTCTTACGTATTACGGTCGGAACCCGGTCCGTCACAGAAATCACGCGGAACTTATGTCTAACGCTCTTACAACTACTGCGGTCGCTACCGCCTTACGAACTAAACGAGTACGGACGCACGCTGGTGTACGCGGAGCGCGGGCGCAAGCGGAGCGTGAACGCGAACAATTCTAGCGAAAGCGCCGAGGCACTATCGTGTGCCGAGAAAGTCAGGAAAAGGAAAGACCCGATTGGGCCGACGGTATTTTATTCAATCGCGCTGCGGTGGAGTTTGCCTCACGCGGCTCGTCTTCTCGTACGCCGAGGTAGAACCGAGCAGCGAACGAGACGACGACCAATCCTGGCCAGCCTGGGTAGCGCCGCGAAGCTGGACGGGATCGGCTGCCAAAGGCAGAATACGGTGCCGTGTAGACTAGCGTTCGGAATCCCCGCGGAAGCACCAGCAGAGATTATGAACGCGCACTAGCTTGGTCACCCCGGGTCAACCACGGAACTGACGAGGCTAGGCGCCTACGGCCGCTGGACCTACAGGAGCTGCCAGGTCGTAGCGTAGTGCAATGCTACGGCCCGTTGGCCAGAGATCTCTTCGCCAGGAAACCCATGGCGTCGAGAGCTCTGGTGCTCCGGTCCGGACCTCCTAGGAGGTCCCCTCGGGGCCGAAGCCCCGAGGCAACTCATCGATCATCGTATCGATCGGTCCTACTTATAGTCTAATCGCACGGGAGTGGGGATGCCGCCGTGGTGGGGCTCGCGATACGCGACGCCGATCCGCGGCTGTCGTCGCAATTTATTTATCCATGTTTGTTTGTCGTAGTCACCTAGTAATTCCTTTGTTAGTTGGTAGAAGTGTGGTCGATTAATTTTTTGTGTTAGTGGTGCAGATGTTATGTCTATTTTCCAATTTTCATATTCGTTAAAATAGTCAGGTTTTGGGGAAAATTCAGTTGGGACTTCTTCCATTTCTTCTGGAAATGATATAGGAAGGTTGGATTCTTGTGAGGTGATAGGGTACAGCCGTGAAAGAGCGTCTGCGGCGGTATTTTCTTTACCTTTTTTGTATTCTATGTCATAATCATACTCTTCGAGTCTCAATCGCCATCTCATGAGTCTAGAAGAGGGATCTTTTACATCCTTTAACCATTTTAGCGCTTGATGATCAGTCTGAATTATGAATTTTCTTCCTAATAGATATTGTCTAAGTCTTTTGGTGGCCCAAACTATTGCGAGTAGCTCTTTCTCGCTTGTACTGTAATTCTTTTCAGGAGAATTTAGTGTTCTGGAGATGTAACAACAAGGATGACCATCTTGGGAGAGAATTGCTCCTAATCCTTCATTTGACGTGTCTGTCGTTAGGGTGAATGTTTTATTAAAATCGGGGTATTGTAGTACTGGGGCTTCGTAAAGTCTTTGTTTTAGTGTGTCAAAAGCGAGTTGTTGTTTGTCTGTCCAATGGAATGGGACATCTTTTTTTACTAAGTCTGTTAGTGGTTTTGCAATTTTTGAAAAGTTACGGATAAATTTTCTATAGTATCCGGCTAGTCCAAGAAAAGATTTTATATTTGTAGAATCTCTAGGTTGTTTGAAGTCTTATTGCTTCTAGTTTTTTTGGATTTGGTTTAACTCCTTCCGCAGTTACTACATGACCTAAATATTCTAGTTCCGGTTTGAGGAATTCACATTTGTCGGGTTGGATTTTAAGTTTAAGATCTCTAAGCCTTTGGGATACGATTGCTAAATTCTGATTATGTTCTTGTATCGTTGACCCGAAGATGATAATATCGTCTAACAAGGAACCATACCGAACTGTCCGTCTCCGATTTCAATGAAACTTGGTGGATATATTAAGCAGGTGAAAATAAGAGATACGTATTTTTTTATAGCGGCCCAATCGCAAGTTTAGGGGTTAAAACCACCCCTTGAAGTTTCAGCAGAAAAATGGTATCTCGAAAACTATCACGGATATAAGAAAACTTCTTATGGAAAAGTTTCATGGTTTCTTGAGGTAAAACAAACAGTGGTCACAAATTTTGTAAAAAGTGCTTTGTTTATAACAAAAAAATTTATTATTACATTATTTTAAGAGATACAAAAATTTATATTATGACAAAAAACAACCGAGATTTTTTTCTGAATCCATTGGTATATAATATGATAGATTTGCCTTCTACAGTTTTGTAAATTTTCATATAATTCACAGACCGCCCGAATCCGCCGGGATACGGCCGCACGAGATATACGTGTATAGGCATACGGGCGGCTATTTCTATAAGATATGCATTTATTAATCATCGCAAGATCATCTAGAATTTACAACAGTAATCTTAATTACATTAGTATGAATTGCAGGATGGTATTATTAGGAAGTAATTTATTGCTTGGAAATTAATATTCGTTAATAAAAAAATTGATGTAAAAATTAAAGAAATCGTAGACATTAAATTCGAGAAGGCTACCAGTTCCTTTACTTTCATGTGTGTATGTGATCGCTATAGGACGAGGATGATTTCGTCAAATTTAACAATTGATATCGTTTCATTTCGAATGAAGATTAAATATACTATTCGTTAGTGAATTATTCATTCCAATCATGATATAAAAAATACAATATTAATAGTATGAAGATTGTGAATTTACGCAACATAAATTTCACAGAAATGGTATTCCGTAAAAAAATGTTGAAAGCAAAATGATTTTTTACACCACGCACAAGTAATAATAGCAGGATTTCCACAAATGTCACATGTTGGTGCTGAATTTGCACCGAAACAAAAATCTACTGGATTGTCGAAATGAGGGGGCCTGTTTTCTATACAGGGTGAGGCACTAACTATTGCCACCTAGAATAACTCCGAAAGTATGATGGTAGTAGAAAAGTTTTTCAAACAAAAGTTGCATCGGACAACAGGGGCCGTGGTATGACGTTAGTGTTTTGTTGCTAGGTGGAGTTGCTTCAGAGATATGAAGGTCACCTTTGTTTTTTTTAAATGGAACGCTATGTTTTGATACTTATTTTCTGATAGCGGCTATTGAGACAAATCCAACAAGGTGCAACATTAAGGTCTTCGAAGGTCAACAAAGGTCATTTATAACAAAAAAGGCGAAATAAACTTACATTTACAGAAGGTGTTCAAAGTGATTGCCATTGGCATCAATGCAATGCTGCAATCTCTTTATCACGGATTGAGTAGTATTTCTTATCACTTCGGTACTTATCGAATCACATGCTGTAACAATTCTCTCTTGCATATCTTGAGGCGTAGTTGGAACTTCTTTATAAACAATGTCTTTCAAGAATCCCCACAAGCCAAAATCCAGAGGCGTCAAGTCTGGCGAACGAGCCGGCCACGATACAGCTCCTCCGCGTCCAATCCAGCGATTTGGAAATCTTCGTTGCAACTCATTCCTAGCCATCAGCGAAAAATGTGCCGGGCACCCATCGTGTTGATACCACATTTTGTTTCTTGTTTCTAATGGTAATTCTTCCAATAACGAACCTAATGTTTCTTGAAAGAATGTGGTGTACTTCGTACCATTAAGATGCCCTTCGATGAAATAGGGGCCGATAATTCTATCCTCAATAATCCCACACCATACATTCACCGACCACGGTCTTTGGTGTGCAACTTGCCGCAGCCAACGTGGATTTTCAGTTGACCAAAAATGCATGTTATGCAAATTAATATTACCGTGATTCGTGAATGTCGCCTCATCGGTAAATAAAATCCAATTAATAAATGAATTATCTCTCTGAATCTGGAGTTGAGCCCATCGGCAGAATTCAACGCGATTCATGAAATCCGTACCACTTAATTCCTGGTGAAGACTGATATGGTAAGGATGATATTTATGGCGATGCAGAACACGAAGAACACTTTTCTGGCTTACGCCAGCTTCCCTTGCGATTTGACGTGAACTAACATGAGGATCTCGAACCACAGTGGCAAGAATACCAATTTCCGTTCCTTCGTTAGTTACTTGCTTTTGCCGGCTCTTTTTTTGATGGGCAAAGGACCCTGTTGTTCTCAATTTATCGTACAAATATTTAAATGTACGGCGTGTAGGGTGAGTACGTTGAGGATATCTTTCAGCGTATAAATCTCTAGCTCTAACTGAATTTCGCTGACATTCTCCGTAAATGAGAAGCATATCGGTTTGTTCTTCGAAAGAAAACATCGTTTACAATCGCTTGATTCGACGATACTAATTTTATTATTGTTGTCTTGCGATATCCTCCGATATCGCAAGTGTTTTGTTTGTCGCAGTGTCTTGTTTGTCATTGCCAGGTTTGGTAACTACGCTGAAAGATATCCTCAACGTTCTCATCCTATACGCCATACACTTAAATACATTTGTACGATAAATTGAGATCTGAAGATGTACGAGAGAGAAATTGTTACAGCATGTGATTCAATAAGTACCGCAATGATAAGAAATACTACTCAATCCGTGATAAGAAGATTGCAGCATTGCATTGATGCCAATGGCAATCACTTTGAACACCTTCTGTAAATGTAAGTTTATTTCGCCTTTTTTGTTATAAATGACCTTTGTTGACCTTCGAAGACCTTAATGTTGCACCTCGTTGGATTTGTCTCAATAGCCGCTATCAGAAAATAAGTACCAAAACATAGCGTTCCATTTAAAAAAACGAAGGTGACCTTCATATCTCTGAAGCAACTCCACCTAACAACAAAACATTAACGTCATATCACGGCCCCTGTTGTCCGATGCAACTTTTGTTAGAAAAACTTTTCTACTACTATCATACTTTCGGAGTTATTCTAGGTGGCAATAGTTAGTGCCTCACCCTGTATAGCCACTCTTAAACCACGCGTATTTGAAAAGGTCTGTAAATCTTGGCGAAGAGAACTGATTGTGAGTTAGAGATTGAAGCTTAATAATATTGTTTCTTAAATGAAGATTAACATCGTAATCGAAAAGTATAACCATGACCGAGAAGCGTTTAACAAAATTAATTAATCTTCAACACAAGTGATTTCAACAATTATTTGTTATTTGCGTATATTATGAGTTGTTCTTTACCGCATAGATATGTGCGTATAAAGATATATATATATGTTAAGTTAAATACACGATAATAATTCTGTTATCGTAATGTCTCCATGTCTCAATGCCAGCCTTTGTTAAACAGATGAGACGCGGAATACAGCGAAAACAAGATCTGACTGTGATTAATAAATGCGTATCTTATAGACATAGCCGCCCGTATGCCTATACACGTATATCTCGTGCGGCCGTATCCCGGCGGATTCGGGCGGTCTGTGAATTATATGAAAATTTACAAAACTGTAGGAGGCAAATCTATCATATTATATACCAATGGATTCAGAAAAAAATCTCGGTTCTTTTTTGTCATAATGTAAATTTTTGTATCGCTTAAAATAATGTAACAATAAATTTTTCTGTTATAAACAAAGCACTTTGTACAAAATTTGTGACCACTTTTTGTTTTACCTCAAGAAACCATGAAACTTTTCCATAAGAAGTTTTCTTATATCTGTGATAGTTTTCGAGATACCATTTTTCTGCTGAAACTTCAAGGGGTGGTTTTAACCCCTAAACTTGCGATTGGGCCGCTATAAAAAAATACGGATCTCTTATTTTCACCTGCTTAATACACTGAGCAACAAAATTAGCGCAACAAAAATTTTTATCAAAATTTCACTCAACTTTAAATAATTATAACTCCGTGAAAAATGAACGAATCAGATAAATTTTTTTTTATTTTAAATCTTGAAGTCTCCACTTTCAGCATAATTTGTCATATTTTGATTTCCTCCTTCCCCCTCCCCGCCATCTCCTTTGAAATGAGGTGATGTTTTGTTTTAAAAAGTTTGCACACTTTGACGCGTTCCTCGGGGTGCAATGAATTTTTCCCGCAAATTTCACAAAAATTACCGCAGAGTATAAACTATTCTGCACAGATTAAAAAAAAATTGAAGTCTCTACGATTTTTTTTGGCGGAGTTATGAGTGTTACAAGTTACCCATCCATTTTATTCAGTTTCTGTTTGTTACCGCCAGCATTAGCGTTAACCAATGCACACCACGAGGAGGTTCCTGGCCGGATTCTGTGCATCGTGTGTATATGCATGTGCGACCAGCAATGAGTCCGGATTTAAATCCCATCGAACATGTGAGGGATATGATGGGAAGAAGGCTCCAAAATTTAGAGAGACCACCGACTAGCCTCCAGCAACTGGAGTCGCGATTACAACAGATATGGCACGAAATTCCTCAAGATGCAATAAGATCCTGCATCAATATGCAGGAACGTCTTGAGGAAGTTAATCAAAGACGAGGCGGGAACACACACTATTAAATGTAACACACGCACATACAGACGCACACGCATATACACACACACATACACATGATGCACAAAATCTCGCCAGCAACCTCCTCGTGGTGTGCATTGGGTAACGCTAATGCTGGCGGTAACAACCAGAAACTGAGTAAAATGCATAGGTAACTTGTAACACTCATAACTCCGCCAAAAAAAATCGGAGAGACTTCAATTTCTTTTTAATTTGTGCAGAATAGTTTATACTTTGCGGCAATTTTTGTGAAATTTGCAGGAAAAATTCATTGCACCCCGTGGAAGGCGTCAAAGTGTGCAAACTTTTTTAAACAAAACATCACCTCATTTTAAAGGAGATGGCGGGGAGGGGGAAGGAGGAAATCAAAATATGACAAATTCTGCTGAAAGTGGAGACTTCAAGATTTAAAATAAAACAAAAATTTATCTGATACGGTCATTTTTCACGGAGTTATAATTATTTAAAGTTGAGTGAAATTTTGATAAAAATTTTTGTTGCGCTAATTTTGTTGCTCAGTATATATCCACCAAGTTTCATTGAAATCGGAGACGGACAGTTCGGTATAGTTCCTTGTAAGTAAACAAAACAATGTTTTCCTATTAAACCGCGAAGCGCCGTGTCCATCATTCTTTGGAACGTTGCTGGAGCATTTTTGAGACCGAATGGCATTCTATTGTAATGGAAATGTCCTTGTGGTGTAGAAAAAGCTGTATACTTTTTAGAATTGTTGTTCATAGGGATCTGATGGAATCCTAAAGAAAGTTCTAACGCGCTAAAAAATTTTGCTTTGCCTAGGTGGTCCACAATTTCATTTATATTAGGTAATGGGTACGCGTCTTGGTCTGTCAATTCATTGAGTTTACGGATGTCGATTACTATTCTCCATTTACGTTTACCTGAAGCATTCAATTTCTTCGGAACTACCCAAACCGGCGCGTTATAAGGAGAGTCTGATGGTTTAATGATTTTTTAACTAGCATATCATTAATTTGTCGTTCGATTTCTTGCTTATGGCATTCAGGTGGTCTATAACTTCTTATATTAATAGGTTTTTCAGATTTTAACGTAATAGCGTGTTCCGTAAGGGATGTACAAGGAAGTAAGTCAGTTTCTAAATTAAAAACGTCAAGATAGTTAATAAGGATTTTCTCTAAAGGGTCTCGTAAACTTGGATCAATATGTTTAGTTCTAATAATTTTTGCAAAGTTAATTTGATCGATTTTATCATCTGATTCTATTTCGTTTGTAATCTGATGGTCTTGCTTACCAGTGTTGATGTAGCATATTTGAACAGGTTTTCCGTCTAGATATTGTGTTCGTTTTGTTGTTTTTCCCGGAGACAGTGTGTGAGGAGTAGTTTTCTGAAATGGTACAATTTTGTCGTTAATTTTTAATGATTCGTTATTGATTTCGTATTTATATTTTTCTAAGAATGGTAGGCCCATTATGCCGTCTTCTATTAAAGGAAATGAATGAGGGACTATGTGAAAGGTATGAGGTATTTGTTGTATCTGAATTATAGTCGTCTCGTGAGTAGTATGTTTGTCATTACCCATAAAGAATGTTTTGCTTTCTGTCGGCTCTATTCTTTCAGCTACTGATCGCTTGAGGATGTTGATTTCTGCTCCTGTGTCCACGAGTAGTCTTCCGATTCTCG
Organism: Osmia bicornis bicornis; assembly: GCF_907164935.1. NCBI lineage: Eukaryota > Metazoa > Arthropoda > Insecta > Hymenoptera > Megachilidae > Osmia > Osmia bicornis. The sequence continues at coordinate 641,315 of NC_060228.1, read as the reverse complement.
ACATTCCTGGAACTCTGCAGCAAATTTGTAGTAATTTTCCGGTGGTGCAGTTGATTCGGATGTTGTTTCTGTCACTTTGTTCTCTTGAGAATTGAGGTTGTTCACTCTTGGTGGTGGAATTTTTCCCTGGTTGGCCACTTGAAAATTTCGAGCGTAGCACTTGTCACTGGTGTGTCCTAATTTTCCGCACGTTGTACACTTCAAAGGTATCGAGTGGTTTGGTCGATCACTTGGTATATTTGGGCGTTGCCCTTGTTGTTTAGGTGGAGGAATTCTGGTTGGCACTTGTCGACGCTCCATGGCACGATTCGCGTCACGAGTCCACAGTTCCATGTCGGCTGCCATTGTTTGTGCCTCTATTAATAATTTCGGTTTACTTGGTATTACGAGCATGCCTATCTCTCTGCGGAGATTGAGCACATATGTTCGAGTAGCTTCGGTTGGACTTTACCAAAAGGTGGGACGCAAATTCGGATGCGTCATATATCATTGGAAAGCCCTTGACGAAAGGAACACAATGGTGTGGGTGGGAGGTCTTAAATATGTGACCTTGACCCGGTAGAGGTCAAATATATATATTGAGTTTACTCAAAAGCTCGACGTTAAACCCAGATGGGTTATATGTCATTGGAAAGCTCTTGACGAGAGGAACACAATGCTGTGGGTGGTAGGTCTTTAATATGTGACCTTGACCCGCTAGAGGTCAAAAACTAAAATTATGTTAATTTTGTTCTGCGAGAGGTTTTCGTCTAGGTAGACCCGCTCTTGACGCTGGATTATGATAAAAAAGCGAATGTTGCTGTGTAACGTGCAAACCACAGCAGATACAGCACCGTCACCGCCATATTTAGGTAAGGTTAGGGTTAGGTTGGGTTATGTTGGGTTAGGGTGTCTTTTTCGAAGATTTCTCTTCGTTAAATAAGAAAAAAAAGTTTATGAATTTATATGTTTTGGGGCATTTTAGTTTTTGACCTCTAGCGGATCAAGGTCACATATTTAAGACGTCCTACCCACACCATTGTGTTCCTCCCGTCAAGGGCTTTCCAATGACATATGACCCATCCGGATTTGCGTCCCACCTTTTAGTAAAGGTTGTTGTAATGGGTGAATTGTTCAACACGATTAATACCCGTGGCGCCACTATGCTTTTGCGATGCGTTTTTGTTACATACAATCGTCGTGCTGGTCCTATTAGAGGAGAGATAAAAGACAGTACAAGTTAAGTATAAGTATAGATTATTACACTCAAGTATTATCAGACACTATTATTATATAATAAAATAAAGGTTCTAAATTAAATTGCTGCCTAAGCCACACACCCAAACAAAATATAAATTCCAATTCCAACATGGTAGCAGAGCGTGGTTGGTTCCAGAAAAATTTAAGTGGCTCGTAGAAACGCAAAATCGAAGTAAATTAAAATAAATACAGTCAGAAACAAAAGTAAAAGTAATTAGGGTGCTGAAACTAAAAAGGCGTGTAGATTAAATTTGTGTAAGCAGTCGATGCACGTGGATCAAGAGTACACGTGGTGTTCAAAGTAAAGGTTAGATAAGCACGTGAAAACTTTAAGGTTAAGCACGTGTTCGACGAATAGAAAACGACGTTAAAACGTTTAATAAGAGTCAAAACATAAAACCAAGCACAGAAAGAAACTTCGATTCCGAAAATTGAAATTGACAATAATTTGAGAATAAAAGAAATAGAAGAAATGTCTAGGCAAGCAAAAATAGACGACATAAGTATTCCAGTGTTTGATGGAATAAATTTTGCAAGTTGGAAATTCCAACTCATGAATATTCTGGAGTATAAAGATTGTCAAGAACCTGTAAAAAGAAAAAGAGCTGTTACTGACAATGAAGAAGCTTGGAGGAGAAGTGATCTAAAAGCAAAAACAATTTTAATTAGCGCTACGTCAGATAAGCAATTAGAATACATTAGTGAATGTGAAACGACCTTTGAGATGATATCGAGGTTTGAAAAAATGTATTCATCCAAATCAACGTCTCTACAAATAATAAATAGAGGAAAATTAGAAGACGTCAAACTCAAAAACTACAATACTGTGGAAGAATTCTTTGTTGATTTTGAAAGAGCATGTAATGAGTTGAAATCAGCTGGTGGACAACTAACAGAAGAAGAAAAGATGAGATATTTAATTAAAGCTTTACCACCAAGCTACTGTTATATTGGTGATTATATTGATTTAGTGCCTGACGAGCAAAGAACTGTTGAAGCTAACGTGAGCACTTTTACAGCAAATACGAAAGGAAATTGCCACCAGTGTGGAAAACCTGGACACTACACGCGTGACTGCTGGCAAGCACAGCAAACAGATCAAGGAAGGGGAGCTCAATACAACCAGAGTAGAGAAGCTCAATACAACCAGAGCAGAGGAGCTCAATACAACCAGGGTAGAAGAGCTCAATGGAACCACAGAGGCCAACGAGGATCGTCAAGGGGCCGAGGCAGAGGTACAATGCTAAGAGGCTATGGTCGAGGCAGAGGTCAAGGTTATCAAGCTGCAGGATCATCCAGCGAGCAACATAAGGAGAGCTCACAAGAGTCATGGGCAACACAAGTGGTTAAGGTGAACGTGAATGATGTACAGAAAAATGTGTATAATAATGACAACGAAATCGAGTGGTTGTTAGATAGTGGTTGTACAGATCATATTATCAACAATGAACATTATTTTTATGATTACATTGAATTAAAAAATCCTATTGATGTCAAATTGCCAGATGGCAAAATTTTGAAAGCAACAAAGTTAGGTACTGTTAAAACGTATTTCAAAAATTACTATAATGAAGTAGAAGTTAACTTGAAAAATGTTTATTTTGTAGACGGTATAAAAAAGAATTTACTGAGTTTTTCCAAAATAACTGAGAATAATACTATTTCAGCTAAAGAGCAAACTGCAAAAATTTACAACAAACATAGAAAGTTGATAGCTGTCGCTGACAAAACAAATGGTCTATACACTATGAAAAGTTTTGTATATGATAATCAAAAAGGGGATATTTATGCAAATACAGTAAAATTGACAAATAAAGAAAAGTGGCATAGAGCGTTGGTTCATGTAAATTTTCAATATTTAAATAAACTGGTAAATGGTAAATTAGTAGAAGGTCTGCCAGATAAGTTAGAAAATAACATTATGGAATGCGCAAATTGTATTCAGAGTAAAATGGCTAATGTACTGTTACGAGCCGGAGGGGGCGGCTGCGTAGCCGGGGCTTAATTTAGGTAAATGGTAATTGTTAATGGCTTGACCAGTGTTGTTATTAACACTGGGAGCCTAAGGAAGTAGACGTGGAGACGAACCTACGTATGGCTAACGTAGGGAGCTCCAGGAGGTTGGCTATGGTGGACGAACCTACGTATGGCTAACGTAGGGAGCCACAGGAAAGGTGTAGAGTGGAGGACGAACCTACGTATGGCTAACGTAGGGAGCCTCAGGAGAGTGATATGCGGACGAACCTACGTATGGCTAACGTAGGGAGCCTCAGGAGAGTGATATGCGGACGAACCTACGTATGGCTAACGTAGGGAGCCGCAGGAAACGTTAGTATTAGGTCTCGTAACTTGATTGATGTACCTCGAGCGGTAAAGGTACACCTTAGTGGGTTTCTGGACAGTAAATATAATTGTACAATAGTATGTAAATTAAACTAGTATGAGTTTATTCTCTATTCCGGACCTTACAATTGTTGTGTGTAATTGTCGCGGTATTCAATGAATTGAACTCTAAGTTGCACGTTTGAAATGAGTTGAATAAAATAAGTTTAGTTTCGATTCCGCGAAGCAAGAATCTAATCCTTCTCGGTTTTCACGAACACGAGCAAACGGGGGCGGATTACAACGATTATAATAATGCTTAACAGCCGACAACGTACTGTATAGTTACTGTGAGTGTTTGAAAGGGACTTGAATACCCGATCTCGCAGAGTTTCCTCGTTGCAGAGATTATCCGAAAAAGAACGTACTGACGTGTATCGAACTGATTCTAGACTTCAACTAGACCCGAGGTGCCCTTGTCGCCACCCTTTTTATACTCAAAAACTAGAGTAAAAAGGGTGGTGGGGACTGACTCTACGTGACCCGTAGGACCGCGCCCTTGCTTTGCGTTGGTCTCGAATTTTCTAGAAGACGGTTGGTGTCGGGTGCACACATCCGATTCCATATAAGGAAATTTCTTGAGAAGGGTTTGTAACACCATATAAGGAAATTTCCAAGACGGATACGTAACAGTACCGTTTGAAAATAAAAGGACCCAGTCCACTGAAATTTTGGAACTAATCCATACAGACTTGAATGGTCCACATAGTACCACCGGTTATGGTGGAGAAAAATATTTTCTAACTTTTATAGATGACTATAGTAAATGCACCAAAATTTATTGTATCAAAAGTAAAGCTTAACACGTTGAGTGCTACGCCGGTCCCTAGGGACTGGCAGTGGACTTTCCGTTCAGCCGGCGCCGGTCCCTGGGGACCGGCAATCGATTTTTCGTTTAAGCGGCGTGGATTCTCGGCATCAAATGCTCACGCGCTTGGGCGACACCGAGCCGAGCGCTGCCGGCTGAGCGGAAAGTCTAGCGAAATCGGCACCGCACTCAACGTGTTAAACAGCAAGTTGCTTTATAGAATTTTCAAATTTGGTCGAAAATCAATTTAATAAGAAAATTAAAAAATTGCAATGCGACAATGGCAAAGAATATTTAAACAAAGAAATTTACAACTTCATTAAACATAAAGGTATTGAATTATTGCCGTGCCCTCCTTACGTACATGAGTTAAATGGAGTTGCAGAAAGATTCAATAGATCTGCAATGGACATAGGTAGATGTTTAGCGAGAGAGGCAAAAATGAATCACAGGTATTGGCCTGAAATTATGAAAACGGTCGCTTATTTGAAAAACCGTACAATAGCCAATACTCAGGAAAACAAAACTCCGTATGAGATTTTTTTCGGCAAAAAGCCCAATGTAAAACATTTGAAAATATATGGTAGTAGAGTGTTTGTAAGAGTACCCGAGGTCTTGAGAAAAGGTAAATGGGATGATAAAGCAAAAGTAGGCATACTGGTAGGCTATAATAATAACAGTTATAGAGTTTTGGTAAACAACAAGGTAATCAATGCTAGGCATGTTAGAGTAGTTGAAAAGGGCACAGAATTAATTTGTTTAGAGAAGACGAATGATAATGAGTATAGAAAGTTTGATGATGACAACTCTATAAATTTGAATATAGGAAACGAGATTAATGAAAATGATAATGAATCTGATAATGAATTAGCTCAAAACAATGTAGATGAAAAGGATAACTTTGATGATACTAGCGATAATGAAAGGGAAAATAATAATGAGTTGGACAATGTCCAAAATGAAAATGAAAATTCGGTAGGAAAAAGAGCTTCAAGTAGAAAGAGAAATCTTGTAAGTAGATTTGGTAACCCTATAACGCATTATATTTATGTAAACTACGTGGATGCTAGCGTACCGAACACATTTGAGGAGGCGATAAATTCCAGAGAATCTAGAAAATGGCACAAGGCTATAAACTCGGAAATGGAAAGTCTAATAAAAAATAACACATGGACTGTTGTTGATAAACCAAAAGATAAGAAAATAGTAGACGTAAAATGGGTTTATAAAAAGAAAAATGATAACACGTACAAAGCTAGATTGGTTGTTAGAGGTTTTCAACAAAGGGAGTATCTCGAAAATGTTTATTCGCCAGTAGGCAAAATGCAAACTTTTAAAATCCTACTAAGCTATTGTTGTGCAAATAATTTATTTATTGAACAAATGGACGTTGAGACAGCTTTTCTCAACGGTACAATAAAATCAGAAGTATATATTAACGAACCTTTAGGCTATGAAACAGGACGAAATAAAGTATGTAGACTGCAAAAATCTCTTTATGGCCTTAGAGAAAGTCCAAGAGCTTGGTACGATTGCTTTAATAAATGTGTTGAAACGTTGAATTTTGTTAGGAGCAACTATGATTACTGCTTATATGTAAATAATACAGGCAGGGATCCAATATACATTTTAGTTGTTGTCAACGATCTTTTGATTTGTTGTAAAGACAAAGATAAAATTAATGGAGTTAAAGCGAGTTTAATGCAAAGATTCTCTATGAAAGATTTAGGTAAAGTTGGGAACTACATAGGAATCGATATAGATTATAGTGAAGATAGAAAAAGAATGACTTTGAGTCAGGCAAGGTATATTGGATCATTGGCTGTAAAGTATAACTTGGAAAATGCTAAATTGTATGATACTCCCATGGAGAGTAATTTAAAACTAGAACAAGCTACCGAAATCGATGAAAGGGTAGAGTATAGAAATTTAATCGGTGAATTATTATATATCAGCACAGGTACGAGACCAGATATTGCTTATAGCGTTAACTACTTGAGTAGATTTCAAAACAGTTATAACCAGACGCATTTTAAATATGCCTTAAGAATCTTGAAATATTTATACAAAACAAAAGACCTAAAATTAACTTATTCCGATAAAGATGTAAGAAAAGAGAAACTAGACTGCATGGTCGACTCGGACTATGCAGGCGATAATATCGATCGAAAATCCACAACTGGATTTATAATAAGATTATACGGCAATTTGATTTATTGGAAAACGCGTAAACAAAATATGGTAACTAAATGTTCAACCTTCTCAGAGTATACTGCTATGTCAGAAGCAGTAACAGAAGTTTTATTTTTGAGAAATTTGTTAAATGAATCATTTGATTTAAAGATAGAGAAACCGATAAAAATGTATGAGGATAACGCAGGCGCAGTAGCGATCGCAAAGTTTGGCAATTATACGAAAAACTCTAAGCACATCAAGGTGCAATATCACTACATTAATGAAAATTATGAGAATGGTGTGATTGACATTGTAAAAATCGATTCGAAATGTAATTTGGCAGACATATTAACGAAAAGTCTAGATAAAGCGAAATTTATTAAAAATAGGGAAGCACTGAAATTAATGTGAATTTTTAAGAAGAAAAGACTGACTAAAAGATTAAATATAAAATTTAGAATGATAGTATGTTAGTAAGTAAGGATTGAAGCAACTACTGTATAAGTATATGAAAAAAAAAATAAATATTGATGTATAATGTTGAAAATTCAAGGAGGCGTGTTGTAATGGGTGAATTGTTCAACACGATTAACACCCGTGGCGCCACTATGCTTTTGCGATGCGTTTTTGATACATACAATCGTCGTGCTGGTTCTATTAGAGGAGAGATAAAAGACAGTACAAGTTAAGTATAAGTATTATCAGACACTATTATTATATAATAAAATAAAGGTTCTAAATTAAATTGCTGCCTAAGCCACACACCCAAACAAAATATAAATTCCAATTCCAACAAAGGTTAATCGTAGCTTCTGTTTCTTCTTCTTCTATAGCTATCCTTCTTGAAATTGGATTTCGGTGTTTATTTTGAACGGCGTAAATTAATTCGTTGAGTTGCTGTCTAAATCGTAGGTTATAAGACTGTACTGTTTCAGTTGCTCCTTGTCGTATTTGTTGTAACTTATTACGGCAACTACTAACAGTATTAGGTATTGAAACGTTTTGACGGAGTACTTCGTAAAGTTCTTCATACGTTTCAATTGACGTATATCGAATACTTCTTTTTGCATTTTCCGTAATTTTTTCGATCAGAATTAATTTTAGTAATAATGTTTTCTCAGAACAATTACTCCTGGCATACCTGACTGATTTGATAAAATCTTCAACTCCTACATCATCTCGTCCTCGTAAGGTCTCGATGGTTCGAATGGCGTCAACTGCTTTCATCAGTTCGTTTGGCCTGATTGTTGAATTTTGGGGTGGTTGACGGGCCGTATGCATTTCATCTTCTTGTTGATTATTTTGATCTCCGCCGCTTCGTCTGGTGATCCTCGAAATAGTAGACGCATCTTCAGTGAGGGTGACCAGTTTCAGCTGCTCTGCAATATTTTGGATTTCTTTTGCACGGTTTTGGTTTTCTTCTCCTAGAGTTGTCAATTGTTGATTGATTCCTTCTTCCATCCGTTGCATCCTGTCCAAGAGTTGCCGTAGCACGTTCTCTTGTGCGGCAGGTCCAGAGGCAGTCATTATTGAAGATATTGAGGACTCAGAGGATAACGAGGATGAGTCTGAGTCTTGAGAGGAAATGCTGGGTGGTTTTAATCGGTAATGTTCAAACGCCAGCTTTTACCTTAGGTTCGTTGGATCCTTACGTATCACGACAGAGTGGCACTCGTAGTCCCTTCGTCCGGAGTTCCGTAGAAAGCCCCCTTTGGAAGTTTTTCTTCGTGATGTTGAATGGATCCTGGCAGGATCGCCAAAATGACACGTAGAAAGTTCACAGGTTTTTAAATGAATAGCACTTTTAAAGGTTTGGCACTTTATTTTTATAATATGATCTCGACTAACTCTGCTTATGTCCTGTAAGGTCTTTTATAATGTCGCTAGTGGTGGAGAAGGGGCGGATGATTGACAGGGTGGGATGTCCGTGAGAACGCGTCTTATCGAATACTTAAGTAGGTGGTCGTAATATGATGTTTAGGTGTCCGGTCGTGAGGACTTCGATTGTTCGAATATCGATCGCTTAGGCGGGTGGCCGTAACACGATGTTTGTCCGAACGTAGGAAGAATTCGATTAACGTACGTTTAGGTGGCTGGTCGTAACACAGACAATCTGGAACGGCGATCGTCAATAGTTTCTTCACGCCGTGCCTCTGCGTTTCTTTCACGTTCTTTAGATCGTCCGAATCATTTGCACCATTCTTTCTCATACGGGATCCATGACTACCCATAATTATACATATCGAATCTTTTTTATTTTATTTTATTAATTAGCCGCTGAAAGCGTAATGTGTATTCGCTGAAAGCAGAATTTGTTTATATTCGCTGAAAGCAGAATTCCTTTCTCTTATATTCGCTGAAAGCAGAATTGTCCGTTTCTTTAGATTCGCTCAAAGCAGAATTGTTCTGTGTTGAGAGTGTGGTACATTTCTATATATTGCATTCTCATAGATTCGAGTAGTGCTGCCCTCATTAAGAGAGCGGTCGTATGGTAGGAGTGTTCCTACTGCGGCAAGCCTGGCCACAAAAAATCGAACTGTTACCGACTCAACTCATCGGGCTACCGAGGACGAGGCAACCCAAGGCGCAGAAGGTCACGCGGCCGTGGATATCAACAAAGCGGCAGAAGCAGAGGTTTCTACAGAGTGGTGTACAATTCATCGGCAAGCAGTCAAGGTCAACATAGCGAATCACGCAACGAATTAAATACCTTTATGGTCCAGATAAATACATCCGAGGTAAATAGCGAACAAACGAAATCGGGCGATAAAGAAATAGTCTGGATTCTAGACAGCGGCTGTACAGACCATGTTATCAATGATCCGGAACTATTTAGCGAATTTGTAAATCTGAAAAAACCGGTAAATGTACTTTTAGGAAATGGTGAAGCAACTCGAGCGACTAAAGTAGGTAAGGTCACAACTGAATTTTTTGCGTTCGATAAATTAAAGGAGATAACGTTAAACAATGTGTTTTATGTCAAAGACATGAAAAAAAACATCGTTAGTTACAACCAAGTAACGGTCAAAAATAAGATAGTTTCATTTGGTGATACTTCAAGAATTTGCAATATGTGTACGAAAGAGTTGATCGCGACGGCGCATAAAGTAAATAATTTACGTTATATGAAAAGTATTATAAAAAATCAAACTAAAGGAAAGGGAGTAGATTGTAATGTTGCTAAAAGTACTAAAAATGAAATGTCGTTGAAAGAACAATGGCATCGCACACTAGGACACGTGAATTTTAATTACCTAAATATTCTATGTAAGAGGGAAATGTTACACGGCTTACCAAAGAATATTGAGTCTGACTATATGAAATGCGCAATTTGTATCGAAAGTAAAATGCATAACATGCCATTCGAAAATAATAGAAAACGCGCGAGTGAAATTTTAGAGATAATCCACACTGATGTAAACGGGCCGCATAAAACGGAAGGGTATAGAGGCGAAAAATATTTCGTAACATTTATCGATGATTATAGTAAATTAGCCAAAGTATACTGTATCAAGGCCAAGTCTGAAGTTTGTGGTCGTATGACAGAATTTGTAAACTTAGTAGAGAATCTGACCGGTAAAAAAGTCAAAATTATTCAATGTGACAACGGCACAGAGTACATAAATTCAAATGTACACCAGTTCGCACAAGAAAAGGGTATTAGTATAAATCCGTGCCCGCCGTATACACACGAACTGAACGGTGTAGCGGAACGTTACAATCGGTCTATTATGGAAACAGCTAGATGTTTATTTAAAGAGGCAAATGTCAACAGATCGTATTGGCCCGAGGTAATTAAGGCAGCAACGTACTTAAAAAACAGGTCGTTAGCAAATACGCTTGAAAGCAAAACTCCATACGAAATATTTTTCAAAGTAAAACCAGATGTTAAATATTTAAAGTTATACGGTAGTAGGGTTTTCGTTTGAATTCCGGAACAATTGAGAAAGTCGAAATGGGACGACAAAGCGAAATTAGGTGTACTTTTAGGTTACACTGATATAGGATATAGAATTCTAGTTGATAATTAAGTTGTCGATGCCTGACACGTGGATGTTATTGAAAAGCATGTAAAATGTATAGGCTTACAAGATGAGAGCTCTAGCGATACCAGTAGTGAGACTAGTGAAGCTGAATCGTATCAAAGTCTTGACGAACAAGATCGTGATTCAAAACCTATATCTGTAAAAAAGAACAGTCCGACTCCCGAAAAGACACAATTGGGACGTTCCGCTCGAGATAGGAAACCTGTTTTGCGCTACAATTATGAAGATTTCGCGTCTAATTTTATATATGTAAATTATTGCAATGTAATAGCACCTCAAACATTCGAGGAAGCGCTAAACTGTAACGAGGCAAATTACTGGAAAAGGGCAATGGACAGCGAAATAAATAATTTGAATAAAAACAAAACCTGGCAATTAGTCGAAAAACCGGAAAATAAAAGAGTTATTGACGTAAAATGGGTGTATAAGAGGAAAAATGATGATACTTTCAAGGCCAGATTAGTAGTAAGAGGTTTTCAGCAGGAAGAAAGCGTCGATAATGTATATTCGCCTGTAGTTAAGATGCAAACCATGAAAATGTTATTAGCTTATTGTTGTCAGAACAGTTTCATAATCGAACAGATGGACGTTGAGGCGGCATTTTTAAATGGGGAAGTCCTGTCTGAAGTTTATGTAAATCAACCTAAGGGCTACTCTGATAAAACGAATAGGGTTTACAAACTAAAAAAGGCCTTATATGGTCTGCGCGAAAGTCCGAGATTATGGTACGAATGTTTCAATAACTTTATGGAGGAAGTGAACTTCAAAAGAAGTAATCATGATTATTGTTTATACATACGTCGCAACACTGATAGTGTGATCTACATTTTATTATTCGTTGATGATATGCTAATTTGTTGCAAAAGCCAAAAGCGATTAAATGAAATCAAAGAAAAATTGCGTAAACACTTCGCAATGAAGGATCTCGGCAGGGTAAACAACTATATAGGTATTGATATAAAATATAGTGAGAAAACAAATGTAATGACCCTAAGTCAAGCAAAATACATCGAATCCTTGGTCCATAAATACAAACTAGAAAACGCCAAACCTTACAATACGCCTATGGAAACTAATTTGAAGCTAAAACCGGCGGAATCGCTGTACGAAAAAATACCATATAGAAACTTGATTGGCGAACTCTTATATATAAGCAATGGGACGCGCCCAGATTTCAAGGTGCTCACGATACAACTCATTATAAATATGCACTTCGAATCTTAAGATATCTACACGCGACAAAAGATATAATATTGACCTATACGAAAAATAACGACGTTGAAACTCTTGATTGCGTGGTAGACGCCGATTGGACCGGCGATACTGTCGACAGAAAATCTACATCAGGCTACGTAATAAGATTATACGGAAACACTGTATACTGGAAATCAAAAAAACAAAACTCTGTAACTAAATCATCGACATTCGCCGAATACGTAGCAGTGTCCGAAGCTGTAACTGATTTAAACCTTATCGTTGGAATGTTAGAAGAAGCCTTTAATGTGAAAATTGAAAAACCAGTGAAAATATACGAAGACAATTCCGGCGCACTGATTATAGCCAAATACGGTAATCTCTCAAAAAACGCAAAATATATCGAAGTGCAGCACCACTACGTGAATAAGAATTACGAAAGCGGGAATATAGATATAATAAAAATCGAATCCGAAAATAATGTCGCGGATATACTCACCAAACCTCTATGTAAGGCAAAGTTCATAAAGTTCAGAGAAATGTTAAATCTTAAATTAAATAAGATAAGATACGACTGTAAAAACGAATATATTGAAATGTAAGAAAGCGTGTTGAGAGTGTGGTACATTTCTATATATTGCATTCTCATAGATTCGAGTAGAGCTGCCCTCATTAAGAGAGCGGTCGTATGGTACGCTATTCTTCCTTCTTCGGTATGGTGCCGTTATAAGCAGAAGTGTGCTCCGTGAAAACTAGATAAACACAGCCTATAATATTAACCATTGTATTCTCCTTTAAAATAAATATTATATTCTTCTCATTCTGTTTGTTTTCGCAAACAATGATTCGCTTGAAGCAGAATTGAACCCTTTTCCTTGTTTATATTTTCAGAAACAATGATTCGCTCACAGTAGAAAGTGTCCATTTCTTTAGATTCGCTCAAAGCAGAATTGTTCTGTTTGTTTTCACAAACAATGATTCGCTTAAAGCAGAATTGAACCCTTTTCCTTATTTATATTAAATTAAATTTAAAACAAAAAGGTTAGAATTATAATAATATATTTGATTATATACCTATCACTATCTTCAACGGAATGTATCATAAATTCATTTGATGACAGCATGGCAAGGTATTAATTCTAACTGATTGCTGCTCGTCGTTCGTAACTTGGTCGAGGGAAAGAGTGTCCGTCTGGTTGGTCGTGCCCCACCTTTGCTCACACGGTTTGTGTCTGCCAAAATCGGCGGGGTGTGCGAAGGATCCCTCCTTTCCCCTGCGCCGGCTAATAAAATTGTGTGATATTGCCCTACTACATACTAATTTTCTCGAGCTCAGCGGAGCCTCGAATCCGTAAACACGGAAAAAGAATACGTATTACGCGAAAATCCGAGATAGATATTACAAAGGGATGCCGCGAGTAAAACAAATCAACATTCAGCAAAGAATATTACATTTGGACTAATTTTCGTTTTATCTTGGAAAAGATAGTACCGTTGGATTGTTGAGGTTCTTCTGATTAAATTGAATCTAAACACGACATAGATCGGTTTAATTTTACTTTAATTGGTTATTAATGGTTGACTGGATCAATTTAAATTGATTAATAATAACAAAACTTGTCCGATTTACATCGTGTTTGGTCTTGTTTTAATTAGAAAATATCACAAATTCGTTGATAAAAGTTTCGTAGCAAAAAAATTAGAAATAAACACGTTTCATCGTTGCATTAATACTGTTTTGGAGATATAGACTGGATTGTTTTCGCTTCTGTAACGTCCCAGCGGTACCCCAATTTAAGAATTAATCGTAATATTAAAATAAGTCGATAAACGTTTAGTCGGTAAGTCAGCCGGTAAGCTAGATTATCGATAAATTATTAACGTGCGACCACATGTGCGCCAGCGCAACCCCGATGATCTCGCGGTGGTGTGAGAATCTAGAGTAGGGAGACCGCGTAGATTAGGGAGCAGGGGTGATCGGCAGACACGTGATGGGGAATTCCAGGAACCGAAGGAATTCTATGTAGAAAAAAAGCGCTAATTCAGCAGAGTCTGACTATAAATAGAGGCGTGCCACGCGAAGAAAATCAGTTTGGTTTCGACCATGCTCAGCTTGACTTCGACTTCGGTCGAGTGCAGCTACCACTCTAGCAATAGAGGAAAGGCTACGGTTGCTCAGCGCTGAACCACTTAGGTAGGGAAATAGCGACAGAGTAACCGATGCTAAATTAAATTCCTTACAGCGACAAGTACAAGTTTCTACGGATCTACAGACCTTCTACTCATAGTGCGCAACGCGTTCACTACATGTGGGTTTAGTCACCTATCAAGTGTAAAGAGCTAGCGAGGAGCGGAGCTCCTTGATCAAGGCCTATACTACACATAGCTCTGGCTTGCCCAGAAACCGATTGCGACCTGTAGAGTGGTCCGTTCATATCTGAGGGAATAGTACAAGTTGCTTTCGTTGATAATTTCCAGTACTTAGCGTAGTTGGTCATTATTCAGAGTGTTGGCTGTACCTATAGTCTGCTCCGCGTACTAATATATGTATATATACTAATACTAATACTACTATTAATTCAATTACTAATCATATATTTTTCATTGTATTTTCTAATCTAGGGCGTACTTATTATAATTTCTTACTATATTCCACATTCTAGCCGCACTCATTGTTATACTAACGTTATTATTCTATATTATATTGAGAACAAACATATTTAGTTATCAGCAGTTTACTTACTTGAATAAATCTTTAGTCTAGCATATTAATGTTTGGATTTTACTCCTCAACCACACACCACGCGAACCTATAACCCCTAATTCATTCATACGAGTCGCCTTCTTGGGGAACCGCTCTCCCTATACGTCGGTGCAGTGACGTACCTATCTCTGGGTCGTTACACTTCGTCCTCTTTTCACTCGCTGTCCTTATTTATTATTTACTTTCGAGGCAGTTGACAAATTTCAAACAATGTAAGAACTACACGATATTCGTGAATCCATACGACGCAAATATGTGCGATCCTGGAGTGTGCCCCACCAATTCTGTTACTCTCTTCCTTTAGAAGTCACAGATATTTGTTCAAATTGCAAGTACCAATAATTTATATTTAAAAAAATATATTACTTTAGTCCTCATGGTGGTTTGGTTGGGTATAATTCTGAAAATCACTTGCCCCCGATTTTCTTTTTTTAAAACAGTACTCTTGCGTGTTTTCTATACGCTGATTAGGAATATCATAGTGAATAAAAATTGCCGACTATTTGGTTATTGTAAGGCGGCCGGCAGTACTTTGGCGAAATAATAACAAATTCTTTATCAAACAATATTATTATTTGTAAATTCTTGTGGGAGCGACGTGTGAAGAAATTAAACGTAGATCCGTTTATTCGATTACTTCCGGATATTAGGATTTGCTATTTTGTGGCAGTGCTGCTTCCGTTTCTGAGAAGCAGTTGTATTCACTGAGATAAACGTAAAAAATTATAATTTTTATTTTACCATGAAAATCAAATAGTCACCAAATTTCAGTATATTTGTTGAATATCGTATATTCAAAGCTTCGATGTAACCGTTAGCAGCTCGTCAACACAGTTTGACGTCCTTGTCCTTACGCGATCCGTCCCGCGTCCTGCAGGACTGTTTTTCATAATTCGATCTGAGTCAAGTCGTCATCGAAACATTCATTGTTCAGAAAAATCTTTTATCGAACTATTCCCAGTCCCGCGGGCTAGTTTATTCTTCTTCTCAATCGGATCGATTCGACACAAAAATTAAACCGATATGAAATATAACGACGATATTCGTAATCAGCGTATATAAAAGATGTAAGAATACTGAGTTTAAAAAAACGAAAAATAGGGGGTGATTACTTTT
This sequence comes from Osmia bicornis bicornis, assembly GCF_907164935.1. Lineage (NCBI taxonomy): Eukaryota > Metazoa > Arthropoda > Insecta > Hymenoptera > Megachilidae > Osmia > Osmia bicornis. Next base: position 625,591 of record NC_060228.1, on the reverse strand, counting down.
CGGAACAGTATCCACAAATGTGGATTATTTTTCATTAATTAATGAAATTTTGTTGTAATTAACTATTGTATTTCAATCCTTCGCGGGGTTTGTGGATGTATGTTACCGCGCATGCGTTGCGATCGTCTTCTTATGTACCACCGATTTTTTCTGGTATCTACCGTTTCGCGCGCTCCCTCTGAGCACATGTACATTTTTAACAATAAATTACTTCTTGCATTCGCTGTAACCCTAATTTTATACGCAAACAACGCTCACAAATTTTTTTTCACAGAATAAAAAAAATGGAAGATTCAACGATCAACCGTATGTATAATTCCAACTTCAATGGAATACTGCATGATTTAAAAACATGCATGTAACATATATATTTCTCTTTTTTTTCAGAACAGACAAGAGAGTCAGCAGCAGGAGCTGCAACACCAATTGCAGCAGAGTCTGTTGCAACAGCAGCAGCAGCAGCAAGAAGAACAGCAGCAGGGGCAAGAACAACAGCTCCCCCAACCCGCAGCGCAGGAGATGAAGCCGCAGCGCAGTAAGTATCACAGATCTTATCGAATAAATTATTAACCCTTTTGCGTCGTAAATAATAAAAAAAATTATTTCTTAAATGGATGAACTATATAACATTTTAAATTTTACATTACAGAAAGAGGAACGGCTGCTGGAACACGACGACGCCCCTATCGCGGAAAATGGCCGCGCGGCGGGAGGGGTGGCGGCAGGGGCGGGGGAAGGGACGGCGGGAGGGGAGACGGTAGTAAATACTACGTATATATTAAGTAAATTTTTTTTTTTTTGGAATAAATAAAAATAATTAACAAAAATATTCAGATTGTTTTCTTTTATTTATTAAATTTAAGCATCTAAATTCGACCAATATATTTTTTTTGGTTGATGGTTATTAGGTATACAATAAAAATACAAAACATGCTTTTGGTATCCTTCAAATATTGCTCCTTCCACTAAAAAGTGTGAAATAAAATAATTTTTAACAAAAAAAAAAATCCGTCTTCGAAATGCACTAAAAAGTGTAAAATAATTTATATTTCATTTATACAACTACGTATCAATTATTATTAATAAAACTTGCTGCATCAATAAAATGCGCTAAAAGGTATAAAATAATTTCTATTTCATTTATACTAGTATTCCACAGCTATTAATAAAATCTACTTAATCGTTAAATAGGATACTAAATACATTTCAACTTTTTCGGAGGCGGCGCAAAATTAAAAATACCCGAATATACGATCCTGCCAATAACGATTTGATTGCGGTATGGCAAACTTGGTAATTAATAAGTCGTAAGAGAAAATGCGGAACGTTATAGGTCCAGTTGAAAACATTTGTTATTGTAACGATTGTATTAGAAGTTGGCAGCACTTTTGATGTAAATGTAGTTAATCCGCAACGGGTATGTTGATTCCCGTTGAATATTGGTAATTTGAAATTATTAAATGGGTCATTCGGTAACCGGCATGTCATAGGTTGCCAACCCCTGAACTAGCATCTTCCGAGTAGAAAAAAGTTTTTAATTTTGCACCGCCTCCGAACAGGTTGAAATGTATTTTGTATACTATTTAACGATTAAATAGGTTTTATTAATAGCTGTGGAGCATTGATATAAATGAAACAAAAATTATTTCACACTTTTTAGCGCATTTTGAAGTCGGTTGTATTTTTTGTTAAAAATTATTTTATTTCACACTTTTTAGTGGAACGTGTAGTATTTGTAGGATAGTATAAGGTGATTCTGTGTTTTTACAAATTCCATAAATTTTTGCAAGCGGGATCATCGTAGATATATCTCCTATTACATGTGAAAGGTTTCAACGCAATCGGTACATTCCCTGCAGAGTAAACGCCGAAAAATGTAAATGAAGTATTACGTTTTTTGCGATAAAAGTCGTTAGGAATGAAAAATTGCCAAATATTTTTTTGCGGGACCAATCGGGAGATATACTCTACAAGATGTTGTGAGGTCTTTTTCGCTTTTTGTCCTTTTTTACGTTCGGTGACTTCACAGGGTCGACACGAGTCTTTCTCGGTTATTCTTGGTTACCGAGAATAACAGATTTATGACCACGAACCATGATCTATTTCTAAATGTAGAAGAAGACAAGAAGCAAAACAGATCTCGCAGACGCTCAAGCTAGCAGTCCCATTTGAAGTTGGAAAGGAAGACCAATAACGTCGTGGAAACGTTACGAAGTAGTGCGGAATATTAACTATTTTTCATGTGTGTCCAGTGCAACGTGACAGTGTCAACTACACCAAGTGTTTATTGTCGATACTTTTATTTAAAATAACTACGTCGATCGTTCCGCACTTTACAAAGTTCGCTTTTTGAATGCCTTGGCTCCTCGCTTGGAGTCTGTATTTAAGGGGCTGAAAAGCGCCTTTGGTGGGGTAGGGTTGTGTATCCTGCGTTAGGAATAGACAAAGGAAAAAGTTTCTAAATGGAAATGACGTGTTTTGGTTTAGAAGGGATTAATATCTTTTTGGGAAATCTCGGATGCATTTTAGGAAAAGGGAATCTTCTCAAAGTTATGTGTCCTGTTCGGAAAGGATGTGATAGGAATCAAGAGATCGACAGGAAAGGGACGAATTTATGTATCCGGCGAGCATTGCCGGGCGAGGATACCAGGTATACGCAACACCTCCCCCCTTATTTGAGAAGTTTGCTTACAATCTTAGCAAACGTTCTCTTATTACGGATTCTTCGCGGGTGGTTCGTGTTCTAGGGGTTGCCGTGAAGCCTACGGTTGCTGTAGGAACCCTTTTGTTAAAACAGTTACATACTAGTTGCTTGATCAAGTTAACAAATGCTTTGAAAAATCTTATTTTCGCCAAAAAATACAAGTAGAAACGCTCCTAATGCTACGTATCCGGCATAACCTACATACTCGTAGACCTCTCTTAAGCTGGCATGACCAAACCAGCAGGACCAAACCAGCAGAATCAAATCGGAATTAGTGGAATATTTAGTACTTATTTTGTACTAATTTGTACCACAAACAGTAATTTTGTACCTCGTGCCATTTTCAAAAAAATCTTGGCGTATCCGTTTACAAGGACATCGAAAACATCACCGATGACAACGCTCTCAAAGGGCTTCCCTTGCTCTTGGAGGGAGACGCGGCTACCTGGTGGCTAGGTGTCAAAGGAACGACCCAGACATGGAAGAAGGCGATAGAACTCCTTCAAGACGCATTCGCACCACGGAAACAGGCCCATGAAACATATTCCGAAATGTTCCGCCGCAAACAAGGACCGAAGACACCGACGGATGTATTCGTAGCGCAAATACGCGCTCTTTTCGCGGAATTAGCTCACTGTCACGAGGAAGCCGTCCAGTTGGACATGATATACGCTCAGCTAAAACATAGCATCAGGGAGAAAATTTCCAGGGACCAGCTCACTACGATTGATCAACTAATCGAGAAGGCAAGGTCGGTTGAAAAGCTGAATCAAGAGAAAACGGAACTTCGATCGGCTCCAGAAGAGCCAGAAGGAAAAAAAGTGAAAAGATGTGCCCACTGCAGAAGGCTCGGACACACCTCTGACGAATGCAGGAAACGTAAGTCGGCAGCCCAAGCAACACCAACGGAAGCTCCGAAAAATCCTCCAACGTCGTCAAACACTCTAAAATGTTACGGCTGCGGGAAACCAGGCTTTGTGAGAAGCAAATGTCCCGATTGTAATAAAACCACCACAACCAAGGCATCTACAAGTGAATTCTGTGCAATCAACACGTTAATTCCACGTCATCGTCCTGCAGAGCAAATTACAATCAATGGATACCGAGGTTACGCGTTCTTCGATACAGACGCAAAGACTAGCGTAGCAAGTTACGGACTCTACCAGCTCCTCGCAGCAAATGGAACTCGCTTCCAGCGGAAAAACATGAAAGTGGCATTAGCGGACGGCATCTGCCAGGAACGGAGTCTACTTACCGCCGATCTCACGGTTAACCTCAACGGGAAGCAGCGTCGCACCCCGTTCATGGTCCTGCCGGATGCAACGGACAACCGCACCCTATTGGGAATTGACTTCCTCGAAGACGCAGGAATTATGATAAATATTCCTCAGCGAACCTGGAGCTTCATCGAGCTACCCCAGAGGATCTTCTTCTTTGAAGAGGAGCCAAATAGTAGAGCTATCCAAAGGGAGAAAGGCCATACGCCCGAGTATAAAGAGATCCCGCGAGTGGTTGACCCACCTCGGGTAACACCAAAGAAACCTCAAACAAGTGTTATAGACATAAGTGAGTTCCAAGTGCCACCCATGTTAAGCCCTATTCGTGACCCATCGAAGAACACAGACGAAATGATACACGTCCTCTTCGACAAGTGTTTCGCGAATACCTTAATCGCGATAATCGACATCGCGGCCATGGAACTTCTAGAAGAAGAAACAACGAACCTGGGAGAAGAGGAAATAAGGCAATTAACAACGTTACTGCAGGAAAACTCAGATCTCTTTGAGTCAAGCACCGAGACCACCCCGTTCGCCGAACATCGGATTAACACCGGCAACCACGCACCCATCTCAGTTCCACCGTATCGACTGACTCCTGCAAGGAAGAAACAACTCCAGCAAGAAATCGACCAGATGCTACTGGACGGCGTCATCGAGCCAGGCCCTCCAAACTCCCGTATTTAATGCTGTAACTAAAATTAGTGTTACGCCTCACTACCAGGATCGCTGGTGTCGCTACAAACACATATAAATAATATCGGTGAGGTACACACACAAGCACATGGTCCCTACATACGTGTGCATGGTCTTACTTATTCAAAACTTTGAAAAATAAAAATAAAGGAAAGGAAAAAATTACAACAATATATGTATAGTAATGGAAATATATTAAATTTTTCCTAAAATATAATAAATATATATATATCAATAATAATATACAATAACATGCAATCGAAAATCACGTTCTCCACTCCTCTGGTGCAGTCAGGTTTAACTATAACAACAAAATTATATAATATTATACATACACTTCGTGTAAAAAGTATTATTATATATGCTTAGTGTATTAATACCATGTTAATGGTTTTATACATATATTGTATATGTAAACTGAACACTTATAATTTTCCTCTTTTTCTTCTTTTCATTTGCATGCAGGTGTCTTGTTGCTCTATTTTAATAGAGGTAGTCTCTGACACTGTAATAAATATTTTCATTAACAATTATTTACATATGCTATAAAAAGTATACATAAGAGTAATTACCAAGTAAGTTCAGTGTTGGAACTGCTGATGTTGTTAATCTTTTCCTCATGAAGTATTTTTCTTTAAAGTAGCTACTACAGATCACTCAGAATTTCTTTGGGTTGTCACATACTTCCATCCACTGTGCCATCCTCTTCTTATCCTTTCTCTCTAAGGGGAAGGAGAACATCCTGCTATTTTCGTTAATACACCCTCTGATGATGCATAGTTTCTTCCTCTTTCTTTAAAGATACATTTTAATAATTAAAATTAAATATATTACTAAAATAGCAATGTAAACAGTTATGTTTTCAGTAACAATTTTAAAACATTCTGTACTTACTTAATTTCTAGCTTCTCCTCCTGTTACTGCATCTCATCAGCAGAAGTTATTGACAAACCTAAACACCTAGAAAAAACTTTAAAAAATATCTTTTTCAATAATCATAATAGTCATAATAATAATAGCAATAGTAATAATAATAGTAATAATTATAATAACGGAATTCACGAACCTGGAAATTCAATCACCTACGCTGCCACCATCACACCATGTGCAACCATGTGCGCCATATTTCTTTTGTCTCTTTAAATTTTGAAACAATTGAAAAAACGCGGCGACAAATTTCGCGGGAACATGACGTCACGATATCTTTAGTTGTGTGTTAAAATCAGTGATACAAGCTATGCATGTAGAGAAGTGACATCAGCGCCTCCTGGTAGTGAGGCGTAAACCTAAAATTTGCATCAAAATCACAAGAGTGGAGCTTGGAGGGCCTGCATCGAGCAGTGCGAATCTCCCTGGGCAGCGCCTGTGGTTCTGGTACCGAAGCGAGACGGAGGAACCCGGGTATGCATTGACTACAGAAAACTCAACGCGATTACGGTGACGGACACCTATCCTCTACCCCGCATAGACGACCTTTTGCACACAGCAAAGGGCATCCAAAGAATGACTACCTTGGACCTACGATTAGGTTATTGGCAGATTCCGATACGACCGGAAGACCAGGAAAAAACGGCGTTCATCACACCGATGGGACTATACCTCTTTAAAAAGATGCCTTTCGGGTTAAAGAATGCCCCGGCGACTTTCCAGAGGCTTATGAACCAATTCAGGAGCGGACTCGGAGATCGAAGAATAGTAGTGTATTTGGACGATATACTTATTCTTTCAGAGAACTTCCAGGATCACTTAAGCGATTTAGCCGCCGTATTTGACCGTCTACGGGCATTCGAGCTGAAACTAAAACGAGAGAAATGCCACTTCGCCTGCAGTCAAATCAAGTACCTGGGTCACATTCTAACGCCAGACGGAATCCAACCCGATCTAGAGAAAATCACGGCCCTCTCGGAGCGAAGACCGCCCCGAAACATTAAACAACTCCTCAGCTTCGTGCAAGCGTGTTCATGGTTTCGACGCTTTATTCCAAACTTCGCCTCAACCACGGAGCCTCTCACACGCCTCACGAAGAAGAATACGGCGTGGACATGGGGAAAGGAGCAGGATGATGCGTTTACGAGTCTTACGAAGAAGTTGACAAGTACGCCCATATTGAAACCGGCTGATGAAACCAAACCGTTTATCATCCGTACAGACGCCAGTGCCTACGCTCTAGGGGGAGGAAGGACGAGAAAATCTGGTAGAGTATGCAAGCCGACTGCTCACCAAGGCCGAACGAAATTACTCGACCACCGAACGGGAGGCGCTTGCAGTAATCTGGGCTTTGGATAAATTCCTAGGATACATCGATGGAACCGAGGTCACCGGTTCATCACTGACCATCCACCACTTCGCTGGCTGATGACATTACGTACTCCAAGTGGGCGTTTAGCTCGATGGGCACTGTTGTTGCAACAGTACCATCTCAAAATCCAGTATGCACCGGGACGCTCTAACGTTCTAGCCGACTTCTTATCTCGACCACCGCAGGACGAGGACCAAGAAGATGCAGTCCAAGAATTCGGAATCGTCAGCATCGACTTCTCGACTAGGTCCGAAGCGGATATACGAGACAACCAACTGAGTGATGAGACACTCAGGAGAATTATAACGAGCTTCGAAGATGCGCAGAAGGATGAGGATTTTGTACAATGGGTAAATAAGGGATATTTACTATCCAACGGAATTCTTTACCGCTTCGCCCCGCACTCAGATTCCGAACAAGCTCAGTTAGTAGTTCCAGCACACGAAAGAAAGAAGATCCTACAGAAATACCACGGCGATCCCACGGCTGGACACTATGGTGCCGATCGAACCTATCAACGGCTCTGCGCATGGTACTATTGGCCGGAAATGCGCCGTGATATCATTCGCCACGTGAGAAATTGTCTCGAGTGTCAGCGGTACAAAGTGAGCAACCTCAAACCAGCCGGATTATTACAGACACCAGCGATGCAGCGACGTTTCGAGAGCATTGCTGTCGACCTGTTCGGTCCTCTTCCGCCTACGACCCATGGAATGCGCTGGATTCTCGTCGTAGAAGATACCGCCAGTCGCTGGGTAGAATTATTCGCCCTACCATTGGCCTCAGCAGAAGAATGTGCCAAAATCTTAATTTTAGATCTTTTCCTCCGCTACAGGATGCCTAGGCAACTACTGAGCGACAACGACACCCAATTCGTCAGCGGAGTTATGCAACAAACACTCCACTGCCTAGGAATCGAATCTAGGTTCACTCTGGTCTACCACCCCGAGGCTAACCCTGTAGAACGGAAAAACAGAGACCTCAAGACACAGCTTGCTATCCTAGTTGGAGACAAGCACAACACCTGGGATACAAAACTCCCTGCTATCAGGTTCGCGATGAACACGATACACTGTTCCAGTTCCGGCTATAGCGCCGCATATCTGACCTTCGGAAGGGAACTCCGCACGCCTGATGACGTCACGACGGATCTTCGAGGTATTATCCAGTCGGAAAACTTCCTGTCTGAAATTACCCTTCGGTTGCTACAGTTGACTGATACGCTCCACAAAGCCAAAGAAACCCAAGAGCATCAGCAGGAAATCAGGAAGCAGTCCGCGGATACACACCGCTGACATGACCCAGGATACCAGCCCGGAGATTTGGTGTAGGTCACTACCCATGCACTGAGCAACGCAAAACAAAAGTTCAGTTCCAAATTGGCTCCTCGCCGAGATAGACCATACACGGTGCTTCGCCAAGCCGGCAACACAACCTACGAGATTGCCAGCCAGGATGACCCCACTACACCCCTGGGGACATATCACACCACTCTGCTGACACCCTACCAGAAAGGACACAAGAAGAGCGACCTTTGCGCCCAATCAAGAAACGAGGACGACCCAAGAAGAAACAACCTTAAGCTGGCCCTTTACCGGGACGGTTCTCAGGACCAGAGGGGGAGATTGTAGCACGAATACGTTTAAAGTATAATTAAGTGTAGCTAAGTAAGCCGTACGAATATCGCGTCCACCGCGCGCCGAGCACTCGCAGGTACGGTCATAAAAAACCCTCGCGCTCGGTTATACGCACCCCTGATTGGACGGAGCTAGCTTTAAGAATTAGTATAAATACCGGCCAAAACTACCCAAGAAGTCAGTTAGGCATTTGGAAACCTCCTTAGTCAGACCTTCCTCGGAGCAGCCGGACCTTAGCGGACCAGGCTCTCCACCACACCAAAACCTTTCCTTAGAACAGCTGGACCTCCGCGGACCAGGCTCTCTGATTCTACCACGCTAAAACCTTCCTAGTGAAGCAGCCGGACCTTCGCGGACCAGGCTCTTTGCAGAACCTATCCTCTCTCTTGTAGTCGTGAATCTCCTCCGAAGACCATCAAAAACCCACACAAACACCCTAGCCGTATCTCTGCAACGTAGAAACAACTAAGCAAAGAGATAACGCTTACAGTATCCTATTTAACGATTAAGTAGATTTTATTAATAGCTGTGGAATACTGGTATAAATGAAATAGAAATTATTTTATACTTTTTAGCGCATTTTGTTGATGCAGCAAGTTTTATTAATAATAATTGATACGTAGTTGTATAAATTAAATATAAATTATTTTACACTTTTTAGTGCATTTCAAAGTCGGATCTTTTTTTTGTTCAAAATTATTTTATGTTAATTGAAAAGCCGCCTGGTTATAGGTTTATGATGGATATGAAAAGCATATTCATATTTTACCTTACTTGTAGTGCTGTTATCAGTAGTGCACAACTTATTTTTATGTATACTTAATGATAAAATATTTTAAAACCATTTTCATACATTAGTAAATGATTATTGTGTATTCTTATGTAATTAATAATTATGTAATGTCGCGAAGTTCTCCCTCTCACTGAGTTCTCCGCGTACTTTTGTATGATTTAATCTACGTTGTTAGTTAGGTAGAGGTTCTTACTTACCTTTCGCTGGGCGAGGATACCTGTAGAAATAAGTCGTCCTGGTGGATGTAGACAGTAGGGTAGACGTTTAATTGAAGTTCACACACTTCCGAGCACAACAAATGTTTATTGGTCTTGCGTACAGTTCTTAACTTGCGCGTGCTTTACAAATGACGAGTTGCTCTGTCGGGTCTCTGGGTCCCGTAGCAGAGTCGTATTTTGCGGATTTTGTACGCGTGTTAGAATTAAATCCGGATTCGCGTTAACGGACTGGCCGATTCTGAACGAGTTTCACGGAAGTGATCGGGTCGCGATGACTTTTGAGTCTGCACTAAATTTGATCTGATACGAGTTCTGTACTATAGTTGGTCTGTACGCGGGCGGTTTGGTCTCGTTATTATATATTGATTAATGAGGTCGACTTTTGATTTGGCAATTCGGGTGAACCACCTCGTCCGGATCGTCAGCGTTCTCGCCGTACGACGACCCGGCTGAGTTGCTCACTCAGAATTTTTGCGGAGCGATGAATTTGGATGGTGCAATAGAAGTTCAAAGAATTTGTATCGCGAAATGTAAGTTGAAAGAATCTGTATAGCGAAATATAAGTTTAAAGAATTTGGGTGGCGAAATAGCGGCTTAAAGAGTTTGGGTGGCGAAATAGAAATTTTAAAGAATGCGTCACAGGACGTGACAATTAAAACAAAAATGATTTTATGAAAAAAAAAATTGGACCTTCATGGGGTGCGAACCTGCGACAAAATAGTTTCCAGCGATTCCGCAGCCGAAACCTTATCCACTCACCCACTGTCATCGTTGAAAAACTTTGTAATATTTTAGAAGATAAGTTCCGTAATTTTCAATTATTTGCAATAACTTTACTCTCTCCATTCAGATCTTGCTCCATCCAATACAAAAATATAAAAAATCACACAATCCACGAACTATATAAAGGAAATGTAAAAATTGAAGGTATTTCTCAAGTTATCGCACAAAATATGCCGAAAATGACGGTTTTTGATTTTTGTAAGTACGATGTACCACACCTAAAAATCTGAAAAAAATTGGAGATAATAGTCATGCTAATATCTAACTAGTGTGGAAGTAAAAATCTAGTTGCTCGAAAGCTTCTACCCAAAATCTCAATTTTTCGACTTTTTTTTTGCGTTTTTGATTTTTCACGCCTGGGATTTGCAACCGAAAAAACCGGAAAAAATTCACAATCATAAAGAAATATGTCTAGAATATTATAGAATTTTTGCAGATTTTTTGCATAATGTTAAATAGGAGAAATATGGCAAAAACTACTTTTTCTTTCTTACCCTGTAACTACCCTCCCGGTTGAGGTACAGGGTTGAAACTTGGTGTACCGTGGTTTTTTGAGATAAGCTATCGATTGGTACATTGCAAAGTAAAATCGGCTCAAGGGCACTTTTGACCATCTTATCCTGCTATACCCTTTATGTAGAACGTTTTGTAAATAGACACTCTGATCTAAAGTGATAATGTCGTCTTTACGTTCTATATCTATTCCTAAGAATACTTTTTTTCCATTCATATCTGTTATAGAAAATTGTTTTTTTTAAATACTCTGAATTTTTGCATTGTGTCCTTATCGTACGTTACTATTAGAACATCATCAAGATACAAAATTACATAAATATTTTTACAGATATGATTTCTATTAAGGAAATATAAGCATCGATCTACTGACGAGTTTTGAAAACCATGCTTTTTAAGTGTAATTTCGAAAAATTCAAACCAGCATCACGCTGATTGTTTTAGCCCATAAAGTGCTCTGTTTAACTTACATACGTGACCTTCAGGTGCTGAAATACCTTCTCGCACACGCATATAAATTTCCTCTTTGAGTAGACCATTCAAGAATGCTGTTTTTACGTCCATTTGGTGAATAAAATTAGTAAATTGTGTTGATTTGCAAATGCAATGAGTATCCGAAAAATTCGCGCGACTGGTGCGAAGGTCTCATTATAGTCTTGTAAATATTGCTGACTAAAACCTTTTGCAACAAGTCTCGCTTTATATTTACACGGATTTCCTTTTTCATCCATTTTAATATTGAACCCCCACTTGGAATCAACAATCTTTTTATTCTGGGGACGGGGAGTTATGTCCCAAGTATTATTTTGTAATAACGATTTAATTTCGTCATTTATTGCCTTTTTCCATTGAATTTTATTGCCACAATCCTTTATCTCACTATATGATTTGGGAATTTCAAGAGCTGTCGCCAGTGCATGCGCATGATACTCATGCTCCTCATCATAATTTATTTGAAGCTTATCTTTTAATCTTGCACTACGTCGCAACTCACCTTCATTGGAATCAATTTGAGCATTAGTGTTTTAATTGATCTTCTCGCTAGATTCGTTTGTTTTGCTCTTTTGATTCTCGTTAATTTTTATTTCATCAACTTTTAATTTTTTTGTTTGAAGATTCTCGTCTTCAAAGTCATTTGTATGTACAGAAGGTCTTGAATTTTTTAAGTTAATCTCATAAAAAATCACATCACGTGCTATAATAAATTTGTTTGTTTCCACGTTTAATATTTTGTATCCATTTTTCTCATACCCAACAAAAATTTCTTTAATATACTTTTTGTCAAATTTACTTTGTCTATTTTTATCATGAACGTATTCAGTGCTACCAAAAATCTTTAAATAGTGTAATTTTGGTTTTCTTTTGTGCCAAAGTTCAAAAGAGGTTTTGATTTCCTCAATGTTTTTACTTGGGGTTCTATTTGTTAAGTGGGCAGCTGTTAATATTGCCTCTCCCCAAAACTCCTTTTTAAGTTCAGCACCGTGAATCATTGCGCGAGCTTTTTCTAATGTTACGTATCCGTTTAGGAAATTTCCTTATATGGTGTTACAAACCCTTCGCAAAAATTTCCTTATATGGAATCGGATGTGCACACCCGACACAATCGTCTTCTGGAAAATTCAAGACCAACGCAAAGCAACGGGTTCTACGGGTCACGTAGAGTCCGTCCCCATCACTCCTTTTACTCCAATTTTTGGGTATAAAAAGGGTGGCGGCAAAGGCACCTCGGGTCTAGTTGAAGTCTAGAATCATTCGATACACGTCAGTACGTTTCTCTTACGGATAATCTCTGCAACGAGGAAACTCTGCGAGATCGGGTATTCAAGTCCCTTTCAAGCACTCAGTAACTATACAGTACGTGTATGCTGTTAAGCATTATTCTGATCGTTGTAGTCCGCCCGCCGTTTGCTTGCGTTCGTGGAAAACCGAGAAGGATTAGATTCTTGCGCTTCGCGGGATCGAAACTAAACTTTTTATTATTCAACTCATTTAAACTTGTAGCTTAGAGTTTAATTCATGAACACCGCGACAATTACACACAACAATTGTAAGATCCCGGCATAGAGAATAAACTCATATTATTTTAACTTAATCTGCTATTGTACAATTATATTGACTAGTCCAGAAAACCCACTAAGGTGTACCTTTACCGCTCGAGATACATCAATCAAGTTAGGAGACCTAATACTAACTGTTAGCGAATTGCGTGGTCTGAATGGTCTGAATAAAACACGCCTGCGTAACGATCACAGTAACAAATTATATTTAACACAGAAAAGTATTTACAAGAGTTGGAGAGAGATGCGTGGTCAGCGTCTATACAACTATTACATATAATGATATTTAAATTAATCTTAACTACAAAAGCACACGCGTGGACTGAATATCGTATTGACCGTAAAGCGTGGACAGAAATAATTGCGTCGCGTGTGGCGGAAAAACTACGAACTGTACTTGTACAATGCGTGGACAGTAACGCACGTGTTTGCGTGTCGACCGATCGTACAAGAAGGAAGAAATCGATATGGCGTCGATCGTGCCGGGTTCGCGTGGAGAGGGGACCGCGTGGACAAAGTGGGCCCGAGAGGTGCTGCCGCTATCGGTAACGACGCACCAACGAAGTATTTTCGTTGCCAACTTCGCGCCTTTCGGCGTAGAATTGGGGAATTTCGCCAACCACTAACATTACCGCGGCTCCCTACGTAGCCATACGTAGGTTCGTCCGCATATCATACTCCTGAGGCTCCCTACGTTAGCCATACGTAGATTCGTCTCCACATCTACTTCCTTAGGCTCCCAGTGTTAATAACAACACTGGTCAAACCATTAACAAATACATAACCGAGATTAATCCCGGCTACGCAGCCGCCCTCTCCGGCTCGTAACACTTATAACGCTCTATTCATATGCTCCGCTATGGGATTTTTGATGCTGTGTATATGGAACTGTTAAATGATACTGAATTCCCTTCTGTACACAAAATGCTTTGAATTCGTTTTGACAAGTATTCACTCCCATTATCACAATTAAATATGCGATTTTAAATCAAAATGAGCCCTCGCTTTTGGCTACAAAGTCTTGAAATACTCGAAAAACTTCAGACTTAAAAGTAATGAGATATAACGATTGGTAGTGGGTAAATTCATCAGTAAAAGCGACAAAATAATTTTTATTATCAATAGTCGGTGGTTAATTGGTCCGCATACATCAGAATGTATGACAAACAAAGGTCTCGCGTTACGTGACTTCTGTCTCTTTGTTTTGAGAAAGGTAAGCGAGCTTGTTTTCCTAATATTCCTAATATTACGTTGCGACGCGCGCGAAACATTCTACCAGTTCAGTTTTTTTATTGTGCTTTGCCAACGGGGTGCCGAGCCGTTCGTTCGCGACCTATGTCAGGCCCGGTTTTGTAGCCGACATTGCAGTCCCTGAGCCCGCGTACTGTACGTGCTCAGATTGTCCGGTGTTTTTTTGTTAATAACTCGAAAACAAACCAACATTTTAGCAAGGAAAAGTTGTTTAGAATCACCTTAGAAATTTGTTGTCATTTGTGAGGGGGGGCCCCTCCCCTTAATCAGCACGATACCCATCCTGTGTCTCCTTACATCCCGTTCCGCGAATGCCTCGTAGGCATAAAGAGATCATCTAACCGTGCGACAGGAAGACGCAGTGAGAAATAAAGCAGTTATCATACAGACTCCGTCGGGTGTGGTTTTATTTTAAAATACCTTCCTTCTCGCCGTCACACATTAACCATTTAAATTCAGTCAATTTTTTTTCCAGTTTATGGTTATTAGCTAAGCAACAGAAACCCAAAATCACCTTACACTATCCTACAAATACTACTGGTTCCACTAAAAAGTGTGAAATAAATAATTTGTAACAAAAAGAAACGCACTAAAAAGTGGTAAAATAATTTCTATTTTCATTTATACCAATATTCCATAGCTATTAATAATATCTACTTAATCGTTAAATAGGATACCAAATACCTTTCAAGTTTTCGGAGGCGGCGCAAAATTAAAACTTTTCCTACTAGCAAGATCCTAACTCGGGCGTCGGCAACCTATGATAAATGACCCATTTGATAATTTCAAGTAAACAATATTCAACGGGAATCAACATACACATTGCGAATTAACTATACTGCAGTTCACGAGTGACCGCACTTACCTCGCGCAGCTCACTAGGTCTAAGGAGATTTTTAAAAGCGTGTGTGATTCCCCTTTACAGCTTGCTTCTTACTTTGCGTTCACATCATTTTTTTTCGGAAAATAATAGAAATTTATTATGTGTACATACAAGCGACAGATGTCGCTGACGTTTACTTTTACTCGGTGGATATATTCAACGGTCGTTTATGACGTCATAATTTACCGGCAGATACGCAACAACATTTATTTTCAATTGCTTTTTGTTAATAAATTGTTATTGATATATCTGACCATTGAATCTTATAAGACAAACAGGAGCAATTTTTTGGTGCCATAATATCTTTGTAAAAGATCATTTACTATCTATTTGGAAGATAACAAATGTTCTGCTTTTTTATTTGTGAATATCTCATTAAATATGATGTTTGCGACTGGAACAATTTTAAATTCCGAGGGAGCAAATAGGGAGCAATTTTTTAAGATAGAAATTGTTAAGAAATATTAATATTCCGCGCCAACTTTACTTCGATTGAGAATTAGTTCTTTCAAGTTCGTAACAGAACACGCAAGTGGCTCCACCAGGTCCAATAAAAAAACTGCTGTAATACCGAAGGGCCACTTGCGTGGTCTGTTTCGAACTTGAAAGGTTTAATTCTCAGCTAGCGTGCGCGCAACACGATCTAGGAAGGCAACAGCGCCTCAAGAATTTTTACAAACACATTCAAACGCTCATCTCGCCAGAGGCATCGCGACGATACGCCTAAAGAACGAAAGCGAAACATTGGCGCGTGGTTAGAGTGAGATGTACAGTGATCATGCTCTCCTTCTTTCAACCCAAATGATAGAATTGTCCCGCTCCGGTAATTCTGCTTGACTGAACGCGTGGATTTATATAGCCCACCGTAGCACGCCTCGCTGTTGAAAAATATATGCCTACTCTGAAGAACCGAAGGAATGTGCAATCGGAGAATTTTTTTTAGAAAAAGTTATTAGCTTCTTTAAATAAATGTTTTTTAATTCATAAAAGCATACAGGGTGCATCACGCAATTGGGACGGGGTTAGCTGTTCATGTAAAAGTTCAACAGTATGATAATGTTTATTTTCTATGACTTCATTTTCTTCATGAATACAACGATACACTCAAAAATGCAAATCCACTTTTTATTTAATGGAATTGCATTTTTTTTTTACTTGTGCCAATTCCTGAAACATTCTGCATAAAAAGTACTATAGTACATTAGAACTAATAAATGGAGGGACCTTGCGTCTATTCCAGTAAAAGCTAACTCTTCTTCTATCTATATATATTATATATATAATATATATATATATATATTATAAATGAATGTTCTCTTTTGTTTGTCACGTATGCGTTCCTACACTATTCATCCGATTGCGAGTGAAATTTGGTGAGTTGTTGTGCGAACACCAGCGAAGGTTTCTGAATAAGTATAACTACTTACAATAGGTGGAGCGCGAGTTGTTTAACAATGAATGTATATATTTAATATAGTTTAGCTCATAGTATAGTATAGTTCATAGTTGGTGTCTGAGTGCGCGTCGTTGACAGAGGTCAATGAATCCATACTAATATTATAAATGCGAAAGTAACTCTGTCTGTCTGAGATTTCGATTAAAACTTGGCAAGGAGATAGATTGCATCCTAGGAAGGACATAGGCTACCTTTTTGTTTTCCAACAAAATAAAAAAAAACAAATATTTCCGTGAGCTTCAAATAGTTTATAGATCAGGCTTCGGAATGAACTGCTCTTCTCCGGGCCAGATTTTCAGATGTCACGCCTCCTTTCCCGCGCCGCGTGTCTTGGCACCCGCGGCGACCATAGTGCTTGCGTAACCTCAAGCGCAATATATGAATCGCGCGTGGCGCATTAGGACAACAACCGTAATAATAGATTCCCACATCACCCATGAAGGTACTATTATCGATGCGTTGTTTTTTGCCATTCGCGATACATAATATGTGTATTTATATACATATGAAATCGATTTCTTGATCGTTCACCTTCATCTCCCTTTCCTTGCCAATCTGTTATGACAGTTATTTAAAAAAATTTGATTGATCTTGACGTAAACTTGACTCTCCCCACTCAAGGTAAAACTGATAGACCACTCAATAGAAAACTTTAAACCTTATAAAATTTTGATCTGAAAACAATATTTTTTTTTTCAAAATATTGTATTTTATTTTCAAATATAGGGAAGTGGGTGCCACACGGGTTGCTATTGCATATGCTTATATTACATATATTAGTAACATAATATATTGTGTTTTATATTGACAAATGTATTTTTGAAACACAAGTGAGAATTTATTTATATTAAAATAAAATGAATTTAGCCATATAAACGTGAAGAGGAACACTGATCAGACACTTTCACTTTTATATATTAGTAGGGATAGGGACAGGGAAGTAGGGATAATAATAGTTGATTAAAATTCCCGGGCAGAGCCGGGTAACGCAGCTAGTATGTATATGAAACAGAGATTGGGAACCAGACGTTGCATACATCCAGTCGAGGTGTCGAAATTCAGATTACATGCGACGACCAGCCAAGCGTGAACGTAAAAAGGGACAGACAGTGGAGGAGAGAGAGAAAGAGTCCAATGTTCAAAGGAAAGAGCCGAAACGTATCGGTGTGACTAATACTAATTCAATCAAAAAACTTTTTTATTTTTGACTTTTTTTTACTGAAACGATTACTAGCGCATTGGTGTGAAATTTTTTCTGATTAAAATGATACCAAATACGATATAGTTTGAATGGGGCGAGGTTTTGTTATGGGGCGCTGTGAAAAATCCAGGCGGGCGACAGTCAAATCTTAGCGAAAAGGAACAATCTCAACATTCAGAATGAGAGAAGGACAGCATGACTGTAGTGCGTCTCACTCAGCGTTCGAGCCTAGTTGCCTTTTTTCGCTTGCCTTCGCAGCACAGTTCGAGTGACGTAATTAAGCTAACGCTTGATTCTGACTACGATTCCAAATCGGCAGCCTTTCTACTTAGGACGCCACCTTAAAACTACTAGGTGAACTAAATTTGTCACGTGACTTGCTCTGTAATATCCAGGTAATGGCGGAACTCGTCTGTGAGAATGCAATCGCGATTTTTCGCTTTTCGTCCTTATATGAGAATATTTGAGGCTGGGTGAGGGCTCATTCGAAAGAGAAAGGTTCAGTGCAGCGCGCTCTGGTCATCGTTTGAGTCACAAAACTTTTTTAGTGACTTAAAAATACCTTGGATTCTACGGATGTATTTTCTCGATTTTTTCTCTACTTTGGACACTCATATTATTAGATATTAACAAAATCTCGTTCAATCATGACCAGAGCGCGCTGCATTGAACCTTCCTCTTTGGAATGAGCCCTCACCCAGCCTCAAATATTCTCATATAAGGACGAAAAGTGAAAAATCCCGGACTACTTTTTAGGCCCATTTTTGCCGGTAATATCACCTCGCTGCATTACCCGTGTCTACCCCCTTAAGGCGATGCGAGCGTCGAGGCCGAACTCCGAATTCCGCGTCGGTAAAACAGTCAACGTTTCATCGAAAATTAGGCTGAACAGAAACTGATTTCAGCGCTACCTCAGTTATTGCATCCAACTAACAGCATGCTATTCTACGTCACTCTTCGCATACACCTAAATGACACACGGATGCTACGATAGCTATATGTATTATGTACGATGAATCAAACTAATTTTTGCGGGTCGCCGGAGAAACCACAGTTTCTCGAGCGAGTTCGGCTCGCCTTTGATGTCGTGACAGCCGAGAATCGAAGCAGCGTCCAGGGAAAAAAGCAAGTTTAAATACCCGTGTACGTGTGAGACAATACTAACGCAATCAAAATTTAAGATTAAAACCTTCTTATTTTTGAATTTTTTAAATGAAACTTTTACCAACGTATTTGTGAGATTTTCTGATTAAAACAAGATCAAACATGACATAATTTGAATTATAATTATTTATTTACTTATTTATACCTAAATAAGTAAAAATAATGCAAATTATATGGTGTTTGGTCTTATTTTAATCAGACGAACCTTACAATTACATTGGTAAAAGTTTCATTTAGCAAAAATGAAAAATAAAAAAGTTATTGTTGAATTAATATTGTATCACTCAAATGTTTTTTCTTAGGCCCTTTAATTCTCGGACCTCTTTCTCTTTCGCTATTTGTCCTTTTCTACGTTCGCCAGCATTGAAGAACTCGCTCCAGCCGTGTTGTTCTTCCAACATCACATTTTCGTTACCTATTCATCTAATATTTGGGCGTAATGCAAAATCAGGAGAGTCCAGCATAATATCACATTCTATGCTGAAAAAACATACTAACTTATCTGTCTAAAAAAATTTTAATAACTCTGGCAACAGATTTATTTTCGGGGTGCTTTTCATAAGTAATCAGTATTTCACCAAATTGTTCAGAATATCAATTTTTATAACATATCAAAAAATCATTGAAATCTGGAAGGACGTATTTGTTCTTCAGTTTCAGCAAAAAAAGAATAATAATAGCAACAAAAAATAATGATAGTACGTCTTGTGACACATGGGTTGAAAATCGCTATCCTAGTCGATAGAACGATGCGTGAAAAAAAATTTACGCGTCGGAGTTCATCGCCTCTTCGAGACTCGAACTTCCCATTCTCCACGATACATTGTATCGTCGTCGACGGTTCGGTCGACGCATACATATTCACATATACGAGCTGCGAATAAGCGCGCGGTCGAGCGCAGAAAACGAACGAACTGTGCCCTACCGAAACAACGAGGAACTAAATTTGTGGTCTGTTTTACCTTCTTGACGTCTTTCGCGAGTGAAAAATCAACGCAATCGTAGTTTTCGGTTTTTGTCTAAACGAAAGGTTGTACACCATCCCCTGAGTGCTCGTTTTGCTCTATCCGACCCAAAGAATGGCGCTCTGGTCTCTATTTGGACATTCGTTTCGCAAAAATGTTTATATTACAAATAAATTAATGCAGGTGAGTCCGATCCGCCATTTTCTTGACTGTGGACAGACACAAATTTCAATATTTTATAAGTTTTTGACGATTTGGATAAAATAAGGACCAGAGCGCCATTCTGTAGGGCCTCCTGGACACGTCCCTCAAATTTTTTTGCATTCTGTTTAGAAATGACGACGAAAACCGAAAACTCGCGTCTAGGGATTTTTCTAGGGACTGTCGGTAAAGTTTTCGACGCTCGCATCACCTTAAGGCGATGCAAGCGTCGAAAACTTTACCGACAGTCCCTAGAAAAATCCCTAGAACTTTCAACACAAATTACGTCGTCATTACTGAACAGAATGCAACAAAATTTGAAGGACGTATTCAGGAGGCCCTAAAGAAGGGCACTCTGGTCTTTACATTATCCAAATCGTCAAAAAGTTATAAAATATTGAAATTTATGTTTGTCAACGGTGAAGAAAATGGCGGATCGGACTCACCTGCATCAATTTATTCGTAATATAAACATTTTTGCGAATCGTATGTCCAAATAGAGACCAGAGTGCCCTTCTTTGGGGCGGATAGAACAAAACGAGCACCCAAGGGATGATGTACAAGCCTCGAGGTAGACGAAATTTGCGTTATAAGATTTTCACTCGCGAAAAACGTCAAAAAGGTAAAACAGACCACAAATTTAGTTCCTCGTTTTTTCTGTAGGGCGCAGTTCGTTCGTTTTCTGCGCTCGATCGCCCGCACTCATTCGCAGCTCATATGTGAATATGTGTGCGTCGACCAAACCGTCGACGACGATACAATGTACCGTGGAGAATGTGAAGTTCGAGCCTGGAAGAGGCGATGATTTCTTTTTCACGCGACGTTCTATCGATTACGATATCGATTTTCAACCCATGTGTCACAAGACGTACTATCATTATTTTTCGTTGCTATTATTATTCTTTTTTTTTGTGAAACTACAGAACAATACGTCCTTCCCGATTTCGATGATTTTTGGATATGTTATAAAAATTATTATACATATAATGAGCGTTCTCGCTTAGTTTCAGAGATATTCGCAAAAGTTGCCGATATAGATGCATTCAATTTGGTTTATATGTAGTTGTCGATCTGTTACAGCATAATATGCGTCAGATTGTTTGCCATTTTTTTCTGTTTAGAAACAAGGGTCGAGCGAGAGTAAAGGTTTCGTTCACAAATTGCATATACCAGACTCCAAGAAATGTCTACTATTCAAACTCAATTACAAGTAAATGGTTAGGGTATATATGTAATCGGCGGCCGTAATAATAAATAAGATATATAATACTTATTGGCTTTTGTTCATTCTTACAACTTGTTTTTATAATTCTTTATTATTATTTAAAAAAAACATTGCCGGCCGCTTTACGGCAGTCGAATTCTAACCCACACATCAATAATATTCACTTCTAATTGAATTTCAGTACATACACATTTCTTGAAGTCTGTATATGCATTTGTGAACGAAACTTTACTCGTTAGTAACATTTTCAAAATAAAAAGGTTTTATTTTGATTGCGTTAGTATTGTCTCACACGTATACAGGTAAAACTTTTTTTTTCCTGTACTCTCTGTGGGTCGATTCGCGGCTGCCACCCACATCAACGCGAGCCGAACTCATTCTTTAAACGTGTTCTCTACACGGTTCATCAACGTGAGCCGAACTCATTCGCTAAACGTGTTCTGTACACGGTTCGAGTTCGCATTCAGTTCCGAATGCACTAACCCGAGATTGTAGTGTATGTATACCTATGCTCCAACAGTGCATATTATTATTTTTCTCTTATTTGTCGGGAAGGGCAAGAGTATATATTTTCAATAATATTCACAAAGTGACGTCTCAGGCGCTGTACGTCATGGGAATAGTTTTCTGAGCAAGGGTTTCCACCCAAAACTATGGTAGTGATGTATGCCGCCGCGTATACACCACAACTGTAACAATCTGGTTGCGCCTGAACCCTTTCAAAAAGTATATCCTTTTTGCGAATATGAGGAAATCGTAATGCAATATATTTTTTTTCTTCCTCTGCGAGCTTGTCGTATGCACTGCCAGGTAAACTGTCGTATACATGGAGTTTGCGGCCGTCGAAATAGATACTTCGCCAGTGATCAGAACAGTTGCCTCCAATTATTTCACGCTTTTGTCACTACAGCAGGGCTTGATAAATTTTGTAAACTGTAAGTATAGGACACTTTGCGTTTCAAAAGGAGTACTTTCTCTGACGACACGCAAAAATCGATCTAACGATCATCGTTTAATTTACTTTGTACAGGTAGTACATTTTTCTGTACGTCAGTTACGGAAGAAACAGCAGTCTCCAATATATAGTATCCTACATCATCATCTATGAAGTTTTCTTCTTGGTCGCAATGACTGACAATGACACACTCGCTATTTACTGCTTCAACGGTCATATTTGATGCTTCAACACTGTTCTGTATCATGTTTTCATATGTACGCTTTTTTGCGATTTTTCTACTAGATTTTTGAACGATGCGTCTTCTTTTGCCCGAAGTATGTATTCTGGATTTCTAATAGGCATGTGTCTATTGTGGCGGCTGTCCAATATTTCCGGAAGCATGCATTCTTCGTAGAAAAGCGTTAGGAAAGGTTCCATATGATTTGTCCAAAACGCGTCGTCTCTATTTACGTGGATCATATGTATGCTTTTAGGTGTCCAGATACCCGAAAATACAGTACTTCCGCTGCGTTATATGCAACTGACCTTGTACTTGGTAGAAATACTGGTGCTTCCATCATTTCTTCTATATCTCTCTTATCGAAGATGTTTCGTAAGTGACGTATTGTTTCTATTGCGTCTATCGCTGTCAAATTCTCAGCAGATTGTGGGCATTTCAGTTCAAGTAAACCGTCATCGTCGATAAGTCCATCAGGAGATGCACCCAGTTGGAATGTTGCGATCAATGAACAATCCACAAGTTCGAATTCTTGTTTTCATTACGTTCGCTACGTCTTTTCTTGCAATGTGTTCTTTATCGCGGCCGTATTTCATAGCAGCGGTATCGACAGGTGGAGGATATAAAATGTTTTTCACCATTGCTGCGCAGGACGTTGTTTGTCTCATGCGGCATACTGCTCCAAAATTAGAAGCAGTTAGCATTTCCTCTTTTAAAGCTCTCCATAAATCTGAATCGTTTTGTTCTCTTGTATTCGTTCTATTATTGTACGATTTTTTGCATTATCAGCAAGCTTTTCAAAATGTTCTTTGCGAAGATGAAGCAGCATATCACTCGGAAGATCTGGTCTTTGCGAGTTTGGACCATAATATTTATCTGTTCCTTGCACCGGCTTAAATTTCCTTCTCTTACCATGGGTCATTCGCAATTCTTTCATTTTCGCAACTTTTCTCTGCCGCCGTTCCTCCAATCTCTTACTAGTGGTGGAACGGTTTTACACATGTTCTTATGCATTTCTGTAAGTACTTGTTGCGTATTGTATTGCGTAACAGCTCCTGCAACTCGAGCATTGTAGGAACCTCTTGCACCAAAATTAATACGTTTTCCACCAATCTCTTTGCATATAATTGAATTAAATGTTTCTGCGGGATTGTTTGTCACATTCATTAACAAACTATCCGAATAGCAGCTGAGGAATCGTATGGCTTTCTCGACTTCGATATACAGACCGTACAATTTCAAAGATGGAACGTAATTTTTCTCAGCTTTTTTCGTCACGCATACACGTATGGCTGCGACTATTGCACTCCTTGTGCTCACCAAATATATGACTAGGAATACTTAAAATGTCCTTCTGAAGTTCTCTAGCTTTGACATGCTGAGGCCCTGTTTCTTGTTTTCGCGCATTTACTGCTAAAACGATAGCTCTACGAATATTCAAAATATTTTTTTAATTATATTTCGGTACACAACAAAGCCACGATCTCTGTGACCCTTCGTTTGCGTTTTTTCAGCAACGTGTCTCACTTTTTACATAAATTACGAAGTAAGTGATTGGTACACTCAATTTTTTTAACGGTTACTTTTTGCTCTCGGTAAGGTCTGTTATTTACAATAGTATGATATACGTTACTATCACCGTCGGCAACAACCGTTCTATATATCAAGCCATGCATTTCAATGCTGCATTTGAAACCGTCAGCGATAGCATCACTTTCCATGCTACTAGAACTGGCATAACGATCATAGTTTTTATAACATTTATGATGTTTTGGGGATGTAGCTTTTCGTTCTGCTATATCACATATTGTGCAGTATTTATTGCGTATGCCGATAAACAGAACTTTTCCTGTGCGGAAACCTACAATGGCACCGACACCGGAAAGTGAATTATAATTCGTTCCATACGATCTTTTCATCCAGCTACCATCCGCTATGACAGTTATATAGGGATACCGTCGACGACTTCATTCTTTTCAAAAGCTAATCGTCTTTCCTCTTCACCTGCTGCCTGCATGGTATGCATGCGCTTTTCATAAACTGATCTAC